>NC_063280.1:3125000-3750000 GCF_910591885.1 Bombus terrestris | reverse complement strand
GAAACCTTGAAAGATCACCTTTTCGAAAACAATCGACCCTCCATCACGCGAGTCGATCAAATCGAGCATAGTGGCGGTAGCGGCGAAAACAGCAACAGCTAAGCTCATTTACCGAAAAAGGTTTGCGAAAGATGCGAAAAGGGGGCCTGGGAGAGATCGGCTGCAGCTGAGGAAGGAGGCAAGAAACCTCGTGAAAGGAGACAGGAGTATAGGGTAGTCGAGGACCGTAGCGGTGAAAAGGGCAGCCACGCAACAATACAAAGACAATGTGTTTGTTGCCGATTAGCAGAAGGATGAGGTGAGGTTTTTACGAGAGTTCGAGGTACGGGTCTGTCGATGGCGAAGTGGGAGAAGAAGAAGGGGGTCAGAAGAGGCGGAAGGGCGAGACGAAGGGACGCAGTCGTTTACAGCCGAAGAGAATCGGGGCCCGTGGCTTAAATGACCCCTCTCTCTTGGGTCGCCACCCGCGGCTTCCCCACCTGTGGCAAGATTTACGGCAATTCGCTTTTTGCCTCCTTTAAGAGCTTTCGTATTATCTTACTGCCTCCGTTGCTGCTTCCTCCGCGGAGCAAATGTACTTCGGCTTCTCTCGCTCCTCGTTCGTTCATCAACCTTTCTTTCTTCCCTCGTTGTCTTCGATTCTCGATTTCTGTCTGTCCCGCGGCCGGTACGTTTTTCTCGTCTTCGTTCCCTCTTCGTTCGTTTCCCTTCGTTGTCTCCCCGTCAGCCATCCTCGTCTTCTCTTTCTCCTTTCGGCCCGTTGTGACTGGTACCACTCTCGTCCTCGATACAAACGAGTATATTTGCTCAGGTAAGAAACAGCGGATACAGGTGTAACGCAGACGCGAATACAACGGGACACCTGAGTCCGTAATTATTTCGGGACGGGGGCAGGAATCTCCTCTCTTCGTTGCTCTTACGGAATCGCTTTAATTACGCCAGATTTGATTAAATCGCGTGTCTCCGTTGCAAAAGGCGCTTCCCGTGCTCTTGAAACTTTTCCTCGTTAAGTAATCCCCCGGTTACAGGAGAGATATGTATTTTATCGAGCATAAATTGCTACAAAACGATAGTTTCTTTTATGGGAGGCTTCTTAATCAAAAAATCGTGTTTCTTCTTTTCTTTTTTTTTCTTTGGCCGTTTAACACAGAGAACGTATCAACCTGGATGCTTGTTACCCTGAATTCCGGGACGCGCCGTTAACGTAGGCACACCTTCCATCGGACGTTTTAATTGCCATTGTAATTCCCTCAACGTTATGGTAATGGCACCGCGTTTAAGTACCGCGTTATCGTCCGTTAGCATAAATCTTATTATTCTAATGCCGTTATTACGATCCTAATCTACAGGTATCCAAGCGTGGTATCTTTCCTTTCCTCGTCGCTCCGCTCTTCGAGTCGATTCGATTCGCTCGCGGGCCCCCTCCATTTTACACGCCTCCTCTCCCCGCGTTCTTGCCTCTGTCTCCATCATCTTTTAACCTTGAACTCTCCCTCGTTACCGTATCACGCTTCAGAGCGCACGGTTTCAAGAAGTTTTAGAGATCCTCCGGGAATCCCATTATGAATCCCGAACCTAACCGAGGCCACTCGTTGAAACATACGACGATGATGAAACGGATAGATCGTCCAATCAGCCCGTTCCGGTTGTTCAATTCCTCGGACTGTCGAGAATCGTTGCTCGATGCTGATCGCATCGTTTAAGAATGTTTCTCGTATACCGACGGTGTTTGAGCGGAAGAAATAACGTTCGACTCGTCGTTCAATTAGCAGACATACCGGGCGTCACATTATCGTAGTTGGTACTTCTCCGACGACTTTCACCTAGAGAGAAAACAATCGTGTTTGATCTATACTCTCTGGATATTTGTATTGTCAATTTGTTTCATGCTTCTGATCATCTTCCTCTTAACGCTTGTCGAGGTATAGGTGGCGCAACAGTTATCTCACTCAAATAATCCTGTTTCACTGTAAAAAATATGAAGCAATAAATTCTACGAAAAGAGCTTGCCATTTTCTTCGAAAAATTCAGCAATACAGAGCGGCGTGTCGATGTCGCGCGATATAATACAGGAAGGACACGCGGGGGCGTCGGCAGGCACGAAGGCGGGACGGGGAAAAATTTAATTAGCAAAAGCCCGAAAATTAATTGCGCCTGGCGTCTTATTGTGCTCTGGCCCTGTGCCTCGAAGCGTTACCGGGGACCCGCCGCGTCTATATACACAGGGAATGTAATATTCACAACAGCCTATATTCCAGCTAGCAGTCAGTCTGGCCACCCCTTCCGTTCACCCCCGGCCAGCTTTCCTGACTTGCCTCCATCGACTTCGCCATGGTATAGTAGTTACGTACCCAGCTTTACAGTTCTCCATGCCAAAGGTAGCGTGCTATGCTCCACCACGTTGATGATGGTAATGCTGTCGTGTGTTCATGAGGTTGTATGTGCCGTGAGGATTCCCTGATTCTCATATATTACAGAATACACGATGATACTTATCGTTGCGAAAGCTTTGTCATACGATCATGCATCGACGTGGATGTATCGTGAGAATCGTTCATGAGTTCATCATCGACGTGATCAACGATGTTGCTGGTTACCAGAGTAATAGTGCAAGAGTTTGTGTAGATTCTAGACTGTTCCTATAACTCTAATGACGTGGATGTATAGCAGAAATCATCCATGGTCCTATCATCGACATAGTGGACAGCGTGGCCGGACATCAGAGTGGTGCAAGTTTTCGTGTCCATTCTAGACTTCTCCCCCCCGTAGCTGTAATGACGCGAGCAGGGACTCGAGGGGCGCCACAACGACGTTATTAATTGCTCCACAATGCCAGCGGCGTGTAGGCACACGAGGGGTGTTCTCCCCCTGGCGCTCGTCGATCGACCAGCCACGTCGGAAATTTCATTAAGTGGATTCTTATAGACGCGGTTTTCAGATTAACAGTATGATATGTGCTCTATCCCGGCCCGGGCAGATATTAGATCGGGGACTTGCTGTGCCTGGATGCTCTCCTTCTCTCTTTCCGCGTCTCGATATCTCTGTCTTCCATGAGCTTCCTGGTCGGTTCGTAGGATGGCTGGCTGGTTGCCCGCGCACAAAGCCTACTGCACACCCCGATATACCCTTTACCCTTCTGTAGAGCTTGTAATATCTACAGACCTTGCTACGGTGGATCCTGTATGAGGCGTCTTAGGAGTTGAGAGACTGTTCGAGGGTCTTCTAGGCTGGACTCACGCGAGAGCGGATTATCAAGCTTCGTTTCTTATAATGCAATATAGAAGACAGGGATAGCAGGTGCAATATATACATATTAGACTATGTCGAAAGTTTCAGGCTATTCTGGACAATTCGTACAGTTTAACAAGATCTCAATTCTGATGTTAAGTCGTTTCAAAGAAACGTGGTTGAGGTTCATTGAGCTAATGTTGATAACACCGCGTAATAATCCTAAGGATCATGCAAAATTGTGCATTAGCAATCGAGACCACTTGACGGTCGAGAGAAGATGTTAGATAATAGAGATTTTATGCGAATTTGTCATAGGTCTATTTGTTAATGTATACTCTTCGCATATTAGATTTTAAAACAAGGGATGCATAGTTGCTCAGGTGTTTGTAACAATTTTATACTTTTCGATGGCTCTCTCAACAGTATTAATTTTAATAGGTAGTAGTAAGTATCAGGAATAATTGTACCGTGCCAAACATTGGAAATGGAATATCAGAGCCTAAAAATAATTTTTAAAATCATGATCGCTGATTATGCTCTGGTTGGGAAAAAATCATGTTTCTCTGTAGGGCCGCGTCGAGTGATTCGATTAGCGTTAACCATCCGAGCACGTAGAATATTCAGTAAATTTGGCAAATATGCCGAGTACCAAATAGTTGGTGAATATTCGGTGCATCCCTAACAGCAATTAAAGGCAGGGAGATTAACCATGAATGCAGCAACTCGGTCGGTCAAAATTGATTCATTATTGTCGGTTTCTCCGGCGGAGAGAGAGAGCACCACGCTCTCTAGCTAAGATAATGTACACTAACCTCTGCCCTTCCGGAGTCGTGTGGTCTTAAGTTTCCTTCATTATTTCAGTTATTGCTGTTATTATTATTCCATTATTCCTATTATTTCGCGTATAATTATTATTATTATTATTATTATTTTACGTTAACTCGATGACTAGTAATCAGCGATATTTATTTATTCGTATATCACCGTACAGAATTTCGAGTAGGAAATTAATTACTATTGCCGAGCAGGGTTCTAATTGACTATTAATTAGGAACGCCTAGTCATAGCGTCAGTCAAAGCTGCTTGGTGATCTCAGGCTGTGTATTGTATTGTATCCCTGTTGCTTGCAATTAAGCGGATAATCGAATACGATAATGAGAGATTATCCTAGGGAATTCTTTGATAATAGATCGTTTATTAAACTTGTACGAAACTCTAATTACGTCCGATGCGTTAAACGATCTATTTCTATCCAATTTGAGTGAAAATAATAAAACACGACGATTGATAGGTAATTATAATGTACAATTAATTGGAATTCATCTTTGAACCGCCGAAATTTTTAAATTAAAATACAAACGAAAGCAAGTCTTGTGCATTTTTAAACTGACGCCCAACCATCAATCACTGAAAAATCGTTGGCATTAAAATTATTTACGCGTTTATTCTAAAATTCAAGTGAAACTAAAGCCAGTCCTGTTTGAAACATAAGTGGATAACGAAAATATTTGAACACTTATAATACATTCATAAAAGGTATCTGCGAGTGTTGCAATACTTTCGTGATCCACTATAGACACATCCATTTAAAAGCATTTATTATAGAACACAGCAAGCAAATAATAGACGGCAGACAACGTGTATCATCGTTTAGATTTTTCTTCGTTAACGTACCGTTACTGGTCGACGTTCTTCGCGTTTCTCCGAGGGGTGGGTCGGATAACGAACCACGCGGGGTACGGGAGGGTTGCAAGACCTTAAGCCAGAGGGATGAAGGGGGTACGCGGAAGGGATCGTGGCGGATGGGGGAAAGTTGAAGGTAACCGACACCCTTTCGCAAAAAGTAATTGGTTAATGCCTCGGAAATGAGTTTAGTTCCTTTTTGCTTGGCGAGCGTGCTGCTCCTTTTTCGGCACCTTCACCATCCACTCGCTCTTTTTCTCTCTTCTGTGGCCTTTTTCTCTCTACACATGCACACGTAAACATGTAACATAGACAGGCGTGCGCGCAAGTGCACACTCACACGAACGAACGAAACACTCTTTCTTTCTTTCTTCAACCCGTGAAAGTCTCTCTTTTTACGCTGGCCTCTCTTTTCTCGGGTCTGCTCGGTCGGTCTTCCCGTCGTCCTTTCACCTTTCAAACGTTTCTCCATTCTCCGCTCTCTTCTATTCGCCAATTCTCCCGGTATGTATTTATTTTCTTCCCTCGTCGTTCTTCCTCTCGACGTTCCTCTTTCACCCTGGCCTCTGTTCTCGCATGCACGCATGTGTTTTTATGCTCGCTCCGGGGCTCTAGTCACGCTTTGTGCCACATTGTGTGTGCCTTTGGAGCCCCATTATCCGCGTGTAAAAGTGTCATTACGGCCCGCGGCGAGGCTCGAAGACGAGCAGAGCTTCGCCTCCTTTCTCTCCCTGAGCGTCGCGACACCCCGGGTGGAAGAGAGAGATAAAACCCGCTTAAAGGATTTGTCTCCGTGTCCGGGCCGATTCGTTAACCCACCAGGGACTAGGGATTTTCTTCCCCTCTCTTCGTCGCCAATGCGGACACACCGCGACTTTGTTTTAAAATTGGATAAGCGTATCGACTTATCGCGCTGGAACCTCCACTCATTTGCCAGATCATTGGGTGGTATCTTAGTGTAGACATTCGCGGACTATTACAGGGGATAGTTTTTATGGATGGGGGATTCCGGGCTCTTAATGAAATCTTCGTTATTTGATTGGCTTTTGAAACAGATTTGAGGAAATGAAAGAGTTTTATAGGTACGCTTGTAGTAGTACTTTAATGATTTTTTAAACGTTTCTAAGAGAGAGGTCTTTATATTCGTGAGATATGTTTTTTAAATTCAGTTCATCGTCCATTGATCCTGTGTTATCAAAAATGTCTTGCAGTCTGTTTCCACATGCCCTTCATGATTAAGCAATATTTAAAAAATATTGCTTACCACGATATTAAACTATTTCTTTTTAACAGTTTCTCACAATCGTGTCTTCTTTTCCAATCTACCAGACAGCTTTAAAACGCGTCGAATACGTCAAAATATTACATTGTAGTCGTAAAGTGGCATTGAAATAAGAATATTGGTTGATCTAAAAATATACCTGTCAAATATTTCTCCTACGCTCTTCGTATATTATATACCACGATAAATTCTAGCCTTTTTACTAAACTAAACCTAATCACCGGACATCAAAACAACCAACGTAGGTCTCAACAACAGTCTCAATTATACTACGATTAATCCCAGCGATCTCTCTGCGAGCTCTGAGATGGAAAAGAGGAAAAGATGAGAATGACTTTCTCACTTGCGAGACAAAAGCTGGAGAACCAGTTAACCCAGCCATTGAGAACCTAGAGAGGACACGGATTCGTTAACTCCGCCGGTGTTTCACCACAGAGTCGTTCCCGCTTTCCTGCGGCCGCGACGACGACGCACGGCGGCGATACGATCGTCATTAGCAAAGGAAGAAGCAGCCCCGCCGTCGTCACCCTTTGTGGATTCTCTTGCGCCTCGTGTGTTCCTCCGTACTAATGGTCTTAACGAACCCGACACTACGAGCCCGTTCCGTCGAGGGTTAATACATCAACCGCGGAGAACCCTAGCTGATATTCCGCTGCCGCGGTATACAGCATACAGTACACGAAGACTTCGATTATCGCCAATTTACCAGCTGGCTCGTGTTTATTCGGTGACCACCGGCGTGGCCCCCGGTAACGCCAGCATCAGGAAATACTGGATACGCTGTACGATCGATTTTCCACCCCTTTGGAATCGTTTGACGAAATTAGACGGTTAACCGATCTCGGCGAATACGAAATGTCAGCTTTTATTCGTTGATTAATTTGTTTATCGTTTTAGTAATCTTCCATGGTTTAGTCAGCCTCACAATTGTGCAACTTGGATGAACGAATAGGCCGGTTCTTTTGTTTTTGGGTTCGTTTATTTACGAATTGTATTTTTAAATGGTAAAGCTCGATTCTGAAGAAGGTGACGCTGAAGAAATAGAATTTCTTATGGGACGTTAGGTAGAAAAATACCAGAGTTTGTTTTATTTTCATTTTCCTTTTACATATATTTTTCTCATATCTGAAAAATATCTTAAATACTGTGTATTGTATGTAAAAAAAGACACAAAGAAATACTTCTCTTTGCAAAGAAAATATTTACGGATAATTATATTCCTTTAGTGAAAATAATTTTTGTTGATTTATTAATAAATTAAGATGGTCAGAATGGTCTTCCTAGTTAAGAATCTGTAATATAATAATTTCTGTATTATTAATATTAAATTATTAATATTCGTTTAGAAAAATTGGCTTAACTTATCCTACTCAAATATTCGTTTAACGTAATATTATTAATTTTTGGAAGTGTAATTATTTTCTTGTATTATGTATCTCTAATACCGATGGAAATCAACCTCTTAATCCTTTTAGTTCTTCGTAAGTAATTCTTAACGACGACGTCTTATTCGATCTTCTTCAACGCTTGTATAGTTCCTTTTGAAAAAGCGAAAAGGGTTGGTAGTGGTCGATGAAACGACGGAAATTAATGGATATACATGGTGAGCATAGCGAGTCGTGGTCGGTGTTAATTGGACCGCAACGGAACGGGTTAAGCCGCCGGAGGAATGATCCCGTGATTCTGATAATCGATACAAGTGCCTGTTCGATTTCGTTCGCCGCCAGCTTGTTTAGAGGTTATGGATATAGCGTAAGGTTAATCGGATCGCGTTTGGAAGCGTTGCACCGTTTCCCATATACTTTCGTTTCACGTTAAATTAAAGTCGCTAATTTTCTCAAAGTGCAATAACTCGGTTGCACTGTGGGATCAAATTTGGGATCATACGAAATGTTTAATTCGTGGCTAGACTTCGGTACGGTACGAGTCATTAGGAGATTAGACGTAAATCTCGAAACTGGTTTCCGTTATTCTCCGTTATCAATTCGTGTAAACGGTTCTTATTTCTTTGGAATCGAGACACGTGAATCAGATGATATTTTTCATGTATCTCAGTTCGCTGAAATCTTCCACACTTCATTCTATTTATTAAAGATCTCCTTCTAATCGCTTTTCATTAAACGCAATACGTCTACTTCTAACAGTCTAAAGAAATTTATAGAGCAATTTGAATTTGTCAAATTTTCAATGAAACATCATTTTTAATTTTCTCAATCTGCTTTCAAATATAGAACTGTAACGTTGTATCAGACTGTCGAGGTACTGGAAGGATATTTTAGTAACACAAATTAAAACATCGAAACAATTAGTTTCTCCCGATTTAAAGAACGAGAACGACAGAACTCTCGGGTCAACCTGACATAAAACAAACCCGAAAAATCACAAATCTGTTACTTAGTTGAACAATACTCTCCCTGGCATCTGTCAATCAATTACAACCAATCAGCGAGGCACAAGTCCCAGCGCAACGGTATCCCCGAATTAGCCACAGATCCCGGTGGACCGCGTAACGTTTCCGTTTTTTCTGACCGTGTCTCGAGGGTGCGCTCGCGTGTTCGTAATTTCGTTTACACCGGAAAGCGTCGGTAAATCAGCGACTTAATGAATTCAGTCGGGTACCCGGGCGACGCGGGGCCATTTAGAAAGAGCGACGTGCCCGCCAGAAAGGGGTTATTCGCGGTTATCTTTACGAGTCGAAGAGATACGCCTGCCCTTGTCTCTCTCTCTCTCTCTCTCTTTCTCTCTCTTGGTCTGTCCCAGAGGCCGTGTCGGGATCGTAGGGCGGAAGGGGTGGCTGGGCTGCTCGTGCTGCCAGGAAGTCGACGCTAAATCTTGTCCGATGTCGAGCCGCCACCGGCCCGGAACCGTGCCCGTTCGTTATTCTTGTTAACGTTATGATCATTGCACGCTGAAACGTGTAATTTCGGATTAACCGCGATGTCCAGAATCGGAACGCTGACGTCCCTTTTGTCCCTTTTCGACAGTGACGTCTTCGTGACATGGTAATTCTAGCCTGATTTATGCTTTCTCACTGAAGTTTCATCTGTTCTTGTTTATTTTTAGTAGGACATTTAGCATACAATATGTATACTCTTCTCAATCCAATAAAGTTTTATTAAACGTAGAAATTCATTTAGCGTTTGATACTATTTAATAATATTCAATCAGAGATTTCAATTGGAAATTAACGTATCTACAAAATTCATATCCTAGTTTGCCAATCTAAAATCGAGATATCAAAAACATTTACGATATTTCATTCGTACTAGAGAAACTGCATGTCTTTTTTTTTTTTATTAATCGCAGATATCATTATACCACGGCTCTACTTGATTAGTTGAGAATCAAAGAGCTAAAAGCATATTAATACCATCCGTATAACACACGCTTCATCTCAACGGAACAGAAATTCTTATTATTTAATGAATTACCATTCATTTCCGCAAATATCCAATTACGTAGGTATTCGTAATTTTGGTTGATCGAAATGAGTTCCAGAAACTGGACGAGCATCATCGTAAGCCGTGAGGAAACATTCTATGCCACTATCGCGCTGTTGCTCGATAACGTCGACCGTTCGAGCGGACGAACGTGTCCGCGTAAAATATTCAACCAGTCGTTCTACGAACGCGTGTGAACGGTCCGGTTGTGAAACAGAGAGAGAAGAAGGGAAACGGTATAACGAGCACGCGTCCTCGCCTATTTTCGCGTAAACGACAGGGCACGCTGAGTGTCAATTATATTTGTAAAAAATCACGAGACGCCTAATTGGGAGAGGCGCTCTAATTGGGCGACGTGTTTAAACCACGTAGACAGTGAGACGCGGAACCGCTTGGGTAGATAAGCCTCCTAGGAACAGGTTATATCATCGCTTCTCTCTTTCTCTCTCGGGAATGATTTCTTGATTCCGAGGTGGTTACGCTCGAGATAAACTAATAATGTTGCTAACGTAAACCTGTTTAACGTATCTATTACGCGCGGGATATGCAAATCCTGCATGCGTGGCTGGATGATCGGTGTGTGTTCGCGTTCGACGGCGAACAACCGTGTAAAATATTGATTTAATCAATCCGAGTCGTTTAAAACCGTCGACTCGCTTTTATTTGCCGTACGTTCCGCGCCATTTATTATCCTTGACTCGGCTATCCGAATTGTTTCTGCGAAAGGAGTACATTTTGATCTTGGTTACACAATTTACTTAACCAGCTTTCTTTCAAATTCTGTATTTTCCAACTGTAGATTATTTATTGGTAGTTTCCTTTATTTAAAAGTCTTCGTGTTAGAGATTATAGGATTCTAGGGGTTGATATTTTATCTGGTCAAGGTCGGTGCTTGTAGTAGAGCATGAATTATAAGAGAAAGAAGTACAGTAGAATATTCTAAACACAAGATATGAGAGGAAAAATATTTTTCGATACTTGACACGCGATATTATTCAGGTTATATAGTGTAACCTGTGTAATATTATAAAATGCAGAATCAGCGTTACTTACAGATACGGTAACATGTCATTTAAATATTAAATATTCTTGAACAGGTAAATCCTCAATCAAATCATCAAATAACGTTAAAATCATCTACTAATAGCCCAGGCCTATAGATACACAGCTGCCCTTAAAAGCAAGCAGACTGTATTTAATTTTTAAAGCTCTTGCAATCTCGCGTGAAAAATATCACTACGGCATAGTTTCGACCCAGCGAAAGGGTGACCCGGCCCAGTCGCCGAGAAGGGGCAGAGAATGGGTTGTGTAAAAGGCCGTAGCACAAAGCCGGGAATCCCTTGAAAAGGTGTTGTTAAAGCGTTCCTTCGCCGTGTAAGACAACGTGAGCGCGGCAGCGCGCGCGTCTTCGCCTTTAATTAAACCCATAAATCAATGTCAATTAGTCTATTCGCCGGCCGTCCAGTAATTAATTATAATCAACGATTAATAATAGAATAATTAGTGGCGAAGACAACGAAAGTTTCCATCGGACGATGATTTCCCTATATTCTACCAACGAAACCATTTTCGTATTAGCTTAAATCCTCTCTAAGTGATCGCGTCTTGTTCCAAGAAACGCAATAGCGCAGCCGACTTTTATTTCAGACATTCGGTCTGTCAACAGCGTAGCTATAACCAGTTACGTAGTTTCTCACGAGTCAAAGAAGAAACGATCCTCTTTCAGGATTGTTTCGTTAACGACGCTCATAAAGAAAATATCGGTCAACTTGCTCTCGAGCTACGGTCGATCATCGATCTCGGGATTTCGTTAACGCGGTTACGTTCGCTTAAACTTCGTGGCGGGATAACGAGATCCTTTGATTCCAGGGCTCTGTTACTCGATACGAGAGCAAAGTGCTGGGGGCTTCTTTTTTTACGAGCCTCGTCGTTTTCCTTTCAATTTGCGCGACACGGCGGTGGATTTGGCCTACGTTCATGGAAACATCTCTGAAAGGGTTTACGCTCGTAGATTAGGGAAATTGTTAGTGGGCAAAATGTAAAGAATAGAATGGCTTTACACGTAGATTATAATGTCACAGTAAATTACATACCTAGGTTAAGTATGAATTTTAGGTACGTTTTGAATAAAAGCAAGATATAGCGAGTGGAATTTAAATAGTAAGTTGATACCGCAGTATATTTAACATCGAATTACAGTTTTTATGGAGTCTCATGATGTGTATTCTAATGGATTCTTCGCATAAAATAAACATTCCCTTTTATTCCCATTCTTCTACAAACTCGATCAGAACGAAACTGCGAGTAAAGTCCCAAATCGATCTTCGCGCGATCCTTTCGACTATTTCAACTCGTAACGGCCCGAGTTTCGGACAGTACCGATGAGATTCGAATAAATTTAATGGCAGGGCTTCGTGTCAGGCTGAAGAGGGCCTACGGGCCTCGCTAGGCGAGCAGGTGGCCGGTATGGTGGGGTTGCGTGGACCAGACCGACCGGTTTACATGGTTGGAGATCCGAGAACGCCTCTCAGCCTGGTCCTGGGAGCGAAACAGACAACGAGAGGCGCATCCACCGTACCAGTCGAGACTCCATTCAAACCATGGAGGGGAACGATCGCAACGGCACACGTGTTGGTATATATGTACATACACACGATGAGGAGAAACGAGCACTGATTTCTGGAACTACGAAATTTAGCTTGACATTACTGTCAATTGATCGACGATCATATCGAACCTAAAAGGCAGTCTGAGGGATATGATGTTGATCGTTTGATTGTTTAGTGGACTATAGGCTGCTTTCGTGGTTGTCTTATTTTACGATTAAGATATTCATTTTGAGGGATTTTCAAACTGCAGATCCAAGGGTTTTTCACTGTGTATAGGATGTTTCGAAGACTTTTAGTCAGACTTGAAGGAATCACGTGGAACATGCTTATTAAAATAAAAAAAGATATTTTAAAAAGCATAGATGCTTATTAAAATAAAAAAAAGATATTTTAAAAAGCATAGGTCTAGAAACATTAGTTTCGAAATTATAAGACGGTTTTCATCGGCGAAATTTTCATAGCGTTTGTGTCATTGTGTCTGGTCATCACGTTCCAAACGACACGCAACATACGTGAAAGGAATAGAAGATGTAAAGGAAAATGATACGAGGGAAAGCCATTGAACACGTTCTACAGATTCTTACCCGGAATTTTCCACCCTCTGGGGTGTGCTTCTGTTTGTTTCCCTTCTGTCTTCCATCTGTTTATTCCCCGTTTCTTCTGTTGCTCTTTTTATTCCTGCCACCCCGGTTTGTCTCACAACTACAACAGCGGCGTGTCTCTTCGGCAATTATTAGCAGTTTTCGCCGAGCGTTCCTTTCACTCGTTTCCTTTTCACTTGGCTACACCGAATTTCACTCTCAATGTTGCGTACTGAGTCTCGCGCCACGGATGTTTCGGGTATTTCTTCGACGACAAATGGCGTGCGAGTTAGTCGAGCTCCGGAGAACTTGCGAGGAAATTGGCACCCACTTATGGGTTAAGAAATAGTGTAACATTTCTTATAGAACCTTTAAGAATAAAATAATATTTGACTGATCAGAAGTATTACGTATCAGTGTAACTACTAATACTGGGGTTTCTACTAATCTTCGAGTTTCGATCAGGTCGATATAGAGGGAACATATAATTTTTGTCATTATATTTTAAATGTTTTATTCCACTATCTACTGGTTACTTTTATTAACGTCTAATTGTATCTCATTAATTGATTAAATTTTACCATATTGTATTTATTACTCGTGATGAGCTGTACATTTCTTACGAAATAATTTCTTTCGCCCAAGGGATAGTTATCTACCTTAAGTATCAAATAAATGTGCCGTTTAAAAAATCGAATTCTTTATTAACAATCGATAGTGCTTAAAGGAGAAGAATCTTAACCCTTCTAGTGATGTAATTTGGTAAGGTTTGAGACAAAGATCATAAAAAAGAAGGAAGAATGATATTTGGAAAATTGAAAAGGGGACATATTACGAAATAAAAGAAGAATCAATTAATGTCAATTGTATTTCAATGTTTGTTGAAAGTCATACTAATGATATTTATTCAAAATCATTAGGAAAGATAGAGAAATCAGTTTTTTTTTTTATAAAGAGTATCTGGAAAGATGAAGAATTTTCTTTTGGTCGTAGTTTGAAGTAGAACGCATAGTATAAAGCGTAAGTACTGCATTCTCAATTATTTGCAATAAAATGTATACAATAATACCAAAACACAAAACTAAATGATAATCACTTCAAAACTCGTGATTCATGTAGCTAGTGTAACATCACTAAAATAACATTCCAATATTATTATAAACGTATAAAGTTATCCGGCCATTGAAAATGTATAATATTTACTATTCATATGAATGTATAATATTACTAACACAAATAATCTACTTAGCATTGATGGTTACTAATGTGCCGCGTAATCTTTTATTGCCCAGATTACAAATTGCGCGTGATCCTCGTACAGGTGTAACAAAAATTTTATTCTCGGCCTGTCGATGCAATATTATTTTCTAAAGCATAAGAAGATATTCTATTCTAAACAGTGTTATCTAAAACCTGTGATTACGGTCTCAAGCAAATCTCCCCTGTCGGGTTTTTATCTTACGGCATTAGCGTACACACAATCTCGGTATCAGGCATCGCGGGAATAAAATCTCAAAAAGTTAACACCCATAAACAATTCTTTCAATTCGCAGAACATCTCGCACAGAGCTTCTGCCGAGAAATTCAACCATTTATAACGTTTTATAAATTTATCCTGAGATAAAGTTGAAAAGAACGATATATCGTTGCTCGGCACTAAAAGACTTAAAGGAACAACTGGACGCGATTATAGTCGCGAATCGCGTATCGCATCGATCGACGCAAGTGTTTCTTCAATTTGCAAAACGTTCCTCTCGGGACGGACAAGGTAGAATGCCAAGCAGACAGATCATGTTAAGGAGGCTGAATGGAATAAACAAACAACACGTTCCAAAAGCAGAAGAGTGAAACAGCGGCTGGTGGAGTGTAGGAATAGAGTAAGAGAGAGAGAGAGAGAGAGAGCGAGTGTGGGTGGGCGAGCAGAGAGGAGAGGAGAGGAGAGTGAAAGACGTCGATACAGAAGGACGCTCGAGCAGCGAGGATCGGGCTTAAGAATGGTAGAACGAGCGGATAGAGGCGGGCCAAGAGGGGTTGCAACGAAATGGACGAGTCTTGTTGGAGGTTGAAAGGGGCGAGCGAGAGGGTAAATCTTAAATAAAGTGATATGGAGTACTTTCGTATAAAAGCTCCATTTCCAGTGCTCCAGTCGAGGAATACCTTCAACACGATTCCAACGTTGGAACTTTGTAAGGATTTTCGTTCCTTCCTTGCATTGACCTCATGAGGTGTATGCGTCCTCGCCCCCTCTCTCGAGCGGGGCTAATGTTTGTGGTGCTGCCACTTAAGAAATTAAATGACCGATCGTGTCAATACCACGATGGATACCCTTCTATTAAGCTCTTTATCGATCGAATGATTCCCTTTTTCTCTAAACTTAGAGGTTGGAAACAGTTATGATATTGGCTTGGGTCTTGAAACAGTTTAGTATCAAGAAAATGTTATAGATATAGCGACTCTGCACCATATCGCTTTCGGTTTCAATTCTTTAGAACCGATATTTCATCGGTTCCATATCGATTCTCTAACTGTTATTTTTCGGTTCTGTATCGGTTTACGATTCGATTCTATATAATTTATAATACGTATAGCTTTATACCGGTCTGATTTCGGTTCTTAGTTCTTATCAGTTTTTCTTATCGATTTTGACAAAACAATATATATCAATATGTATTAAATATTGCAATTATGATATTAACATTCTAAGATTTCCTTTAAAGATATAATTTACGACGTAATAATAACTGCTACTAATAATTTTATAATTACCATTAGTACGGTATTGAACCAAAACTGACGTTTTAAGCCGATGTATTACGGATTATGGCGTTGAAACTATACATTGAAACATACATAGTATATACATAGTACCGAAAACCGAAATAATATCGCCAAATCGTACAGGAAAGAATATAATGCTTCGATTTTCGATTGTCGAAATAGAAGCCGTACCGATTGATGCCGCGACACTTGACATATGAGACCGACAACGTTCTGCAGATTGTAACATAGTAGTATGTATGTCGGTTTCGGTATAATGGTTTTGAATCACGATCTAAAAATATTTGGAAAATTATAATAAAATTAGAAAACCGGAAAAATGACCGGTGAATACAGTTAAATTCCACTAATATAAAATCCCAATATTGAAATTTATTTTATCTCCATATCGTTCGAAAATGACTGAAGAAATGATTAACGACATATTATTGGGTTGACCGAAAAGTGTCTTTCTTTCTCAAACGTGTTTTTTACAACAGTGCACCTTTATACAAACGTGAAACCAAGTCTGTGAAATGTCGCGGTATTTATCTCAACAGAACAAAAAGGATCGCACATAATTCGACAAAATAATATTGTAAATTCGACCAATCGCGGGGAGACGCAATCGCGAAGAAACACGTCAACGGGAGTCGTAAATTCCCGTTACGATTATAATAATCGTCGCCGCGAGTAGATCGATCCCCTGATTTCCGTTAAGACAATAGAGGTGGTTGAAATGATATAACTCCGAGATTAACAGTGTTATAACTTATATATTTTCCAACAGCTTAGTATAATCACACACCTTAGTAACGTAGCTGAGTATGAGGATTGCCTTGATCTTGCTCAGATTCTGACTGCCAATCTGATAGATGAAGGCCCTTGTGTTGTGATAGACGTAGCGATTGATCAGATCCGACTTTGACTGAATCGAATCAACAGAATCAACCGAATGACCGAATGAATAGACTTCGACTGCTTGACTTCCACTGTGTGACTTCGACAGGTTGACTTGAACTGCTTGACGTCGACCGTCTGACTTGACTGAGTGACTTGAACTGACTGGCACTGAACTGGAACTGAACTGAACTGACCTGAACTGACCTGAACTGAACTGAACTGACTGGACTCCCTTGCGTGACTCCCTTTGGGGATGCGAACCAGTAGAGTGGACCCTCTTGGTGGCGTAGAAGCAGTAGTAGCAGTAGTAGCAAAGGAGTAATAGAAGCCGTAAGAGATGTAGGAACGGTAGGCACTGTGAGAGCTATGGGGACTCTAGCACCGCATACTCGTTCATAACGAAAAATATGAACAACGAATCAGCTTCCTTCGTTCGAAAACCACCCCCATACCGAGTTTTCCTCCATAATTACATCAGAACGAACCTCAGAGTTCCTATAGTTCCGACGGAGAGTTCATACAGTTCATACGGCTCTCAGAGTTCCTACGGCTCTCACGGTGCCTAGAGTCCCCATAGCTCTCACAGTGCCTACCGTTCCTACAGCTCTTACGGCTTCTATTACTACTTTGCTATTACTGCTACTACTGCTTCTACGCCATCAAGAGGGTCAACTCTATTGGTTCGCATCCCCAAAGGGAGTCACGCAAGGCAGTCCAGTCAGTTCAGTTCAGGTCAGTTCAGTTCAGTTCCGGTTCAGTGCCAGTCAGTTCAAGTCACTCAGTCAAATCAGACGGTCGACGTCAAGCAGTTCAAGTCAACCTGTCCAAATCACACAGTGGAAGTCAAGCAGTCGAAGTCTATTCATTCGGTCATTCGGTTGATTCTGTTGATTCGATTCAGTCAAAGTCGGATCTGATCAATCGCTACGTCTATCACAACACAAGGGCCTTCATCTATCAGATTGGCAGTCAGAATCTGAGCAAGATCAAGGCAATCCTCATACTCAGCTACGTTACTAAGGTGTGTGATTAAACTAAGTTGTTGGAAAATATATAAGTTATAACACTGTTAATCTCGGAGTTATATCATTTCAACCACCTCTATTGTCTTAACGAAAATCAGGGGATCAATCTACTCGCGGCGACGATTATTATAATCGTAACGGGAATTTACGACTCCCGTTGACGTGTTTCTTCGCGATTGCACCTCCCCGCGATTGGTCGAATTTACAAATATAAAATAAAAAATGTTGTGTGTCTATTATTTCCTCATGAGACGAAAGAAACTTTTCGGACAACCTAATAATTATAATATTAAACTACGATAAAATTATAAGCAATTAGAATTCCCAATTTATGGCAATACATTTTTCAATGATAAATCTTAACATACTTAATACCATTTAACATTTTCGCAAAATCAGTAAAAGAATTAATAAGAAACGAAATCAAACGGACACTTGTTAGTGACAGAAAAGAGACTATTTTCCATCCTTTATTCTCCATTTTCTAACTTCAAGAGAAACATGAGAACAATTCGAATTCGCAATTGCAAAGTAAGATTGGAAATAGAAAGTACGTAACACAGTGTTAGATCATAGATTATAAATCATTTACAGTAAATATTACCTACTACTGCTACATACATTAGATTGTCTCAAAAGTTTCTCTATAAGGAAATAATAGATGCACAACATTGTTTGTCTTATATTATCTTGTTGAATTATTCACTCTGTTCTGGATTATACATAATTCAATGAAATAATATAAAACGAAAAATGTTGTGCATCTATTGTCTCCTTATAAAATGAAAGAATCTTTTGGGACAGTCTAATGTAATAAACAAATATGTCAAGTACTTATATCTCACTCGTGTTCGATGGAAAAAAGAAATACTCAGGATTTTCTACAACTATATCTCCGTCAATGCGATGCGCACATAAAATCCGAGCGTTTGACCACCAATGACTAGTCAACACAAAACTATACTATATCAGAACGTTATTTGCCTCCGTCATTTAGATAACTGATAATCCAGAGTATATCACATCGTACAATAGAGCAAATCGTAAATCGTTGTCCTTGAACACCAATTCGAGCATAGCTATACTTACCGTTACACTCGTTAAACCCCCACGATACACAAACTTCTGTCTCGTTACACTAGGACCGCGCTTTCTTCCCTCGTTCTCCTTTCTGCTCTCCTCTCTATCTCTGTTACTCTGCCTTCTCACTTGTTCCCCTACTCCCTCGTCTCATGATTTTCATTCTTTTAATCGGTCGTTCTCTTCCATCGTGTCACTTGGCCCGGTAATTGATATCGGTACGCAGTATGCAAACTCATTGCAGCGTGGTACGGTTTAATTGGGAAGAGCGGAGGAGAGCCTGTGAAACGGCGGCTAGGTCGCCTCTTATTGGATCGCGTAGGCTAGAGAGAACGGTGGAGAAAAAAGGAAATGGAAAGAGAAAGAGGATTACCGCGTTATACTAAATACGAGGGGCCTGGCATTATTCGGGACCCCTGTTGCTAATTGGAGTAACTTCGTTTCTCGAACGCGATTGTTTACCGTTCCCCGGTGCACGAAGAGGGATCGACGCGTGTCAAGCCTTTGAAACGTCCTTTCTTTGCCCCGACAAGAATAGTAATTATCGTGGAACGTAACGGCTTGGTGGCTGGTTGCTTCGCTCGAGTCTCGACGTCTCGATGACGACGACGACGACGACAACGATGCCACAACGGAGTCGCGTGTTTCAAGGTGTCCCGGCCGGTTTTACATTCGACGACCGACCAGGGGAATGCCCTTTTCCGGGGCGACAGAGTGAATGAGAGAGAATGAGGAAGAAAAGGAGAGAATGAGGACTTTATGCAAGGGATCTTTATGAATAAAACAAGATCGGTAATTGTGGTAATTGGAGGGAACAGTTAATTGTTCTTTTCGTACGCGAACCGCGCGTCCACTTTTGCTTCTTACAGGAAACCGGAAGTGGCTTCGATACACGAACCGCTTTGCGGAACTCGATGTCGACGGATGAGTACCTGCGTCTGCAGGAAAAAAAGATGATTTACCATATCAGAGGTAATTGCCTGGTCGACTGGATTTACATAGCAATTCTCTGTGTTTCCGTCGAATCATTCTATTAATTAAAACAAACGTATAACGTTACGGAAAGACCACAGGCAAAAGGAGTAATACATTATTTTAAAATTCAATAATCAATATCATCTTACCAATTGATTCGATATTTGATTACTGAATTTCATAGATTTATCCTCTGCTTTCGAGAAAGCTATTTGTGAATCTAAAAAGATATTGGAGATCAAGAAATTAACCAAAATAATCTGGTCAAATTCTTCTCGTGTGTTTTTCACATATAAGAATATTTATTAACGATTATACGCGAAGATGAGAGAATTATCCTCGATCGTAGCTAGTGCATACTTCGCCATTCATCTTGCTCGCCATTCATTTCGCTCTACCCCTAACAGCAAAGCAGAAAATTAATTCCGTCCACTTGCCGAGCCCGTGCACATTCCTTAAAAACCCCTTGGTTCACACGAGCGAACCACTCCAATCGTGAGCGCACGATCCACCAAACAGTTTCACCTTGTGCACACTCATTGCGAAAAGAGCTACCCTACCCCCCTCCCTCCCTCCCTCTTCGTATAGCCAGTAACAGCAAGAGCAATTCGTAGACGAGAAGTCTGCAAGTAGGCAGCCGGAGTTGCGCGAAACGACACGATTCCGTGAAATCGGTTTTCGGAACGCAGTCTGTTATACATATACACATATATAGTTACTATGTACACGTATATGCACACATCTGTATATACGGTATAAAGCGGGCCTTCGTTTTAATTAGCAGTAAACAGCCTCCATTAAGCCCGAAGCAGTAAATCACCTACACTTATACGAAGCCCCAGAGAGGGAGAGAGAGAGGGGGGGAGGGAGAGAGAGAGAGCCTCTCCCCTCGTATGGAACAACGAGGCATCTTTGGTCGGCGTGCACAAGCCCGAGCCGAAGGGAAACGAAGAGAAAGAGGAGAAGGAGCGAGCAACATATCGTTGAATGAGCGAGAGGTTTGGCCGATCGAGAGGCCGAGGGGGTGGACGTTGGAGGGGTGTACATTACATTTCAATTTGGATCTGTCCGTCCTTCTTGCAAAGAGGAGCACTCTCCCGGACCGTCAGGCCAATGCGCACCACCGAAATGGGGGAAGGAAGGTTGCGAATTTTCCTGGTCCTCTCTCCGGAGCGGCGAGTTTCGTTGGAGTAGAGAGGAGCGCGAGAAACGACGCGTTCTCCCTGTACAGCGAGATAGACGTTTCTTCTCTTTCTATTTTCCCCTTTTTTCTTTTCCGACTATTCTTTCGCTCTTTCACTTGCCGTCAGCCGGTTCTCTCTCTACGGCAGACGACAATAGAAACACGTGGAAGTTGCCGTCGCGTTTCACGGTGCCCGGAAGAAGTCAGCAGGAACGGAGCTTATGTTTTAACTTCGATTATTGATTCCCTGGTCTGCTGGTCGTTTTTCCCCGCGACTCATCGATCCATTCTCCGTCCCCGTTCGTTCCACTGTCCCAGCCGCCCGCATAGAACTTCATCGTCCTCTTAATCTTTTCCAGTTCTTGTTTCGCGGCTACCCGGCAGAAACAGATCGCTCGAGTCCCCGTGGATTTCAACTTTCTTGCCTTTGCTCTCGTTACGATGCAACAGTGAGAAAGAAGCTGCTATGCCGTTGATTCACCGATCGTCGACTCTCTTCTCTGTCTCTAGGTCAGAAACAGTGGCAATGGCAATGATGTTTCTTGAGGAAACAACTCTTCATACCAAGGTTTCATCATCTGCGTGTATTTGCTGCGGATAAGTCGAACGGATTCTCGAAATTGGCGTGGTCTTCCCGCATAAACTGGCTCACGAGGATCGATAAGCATACAGAGAAAGAGTAAGAGAGAGGTAGAAGTTAGAGTGAGAAAGAAAGGCAAGAGTAGGCGGGCAAGGATGAGGGGGAAAAGCTGGTCTACTGCAAGTGAACCAACGATATACGATCCTGCAACTTCATCTCGACCTCTTCCACGAGTCAGAGGTCGTAGGTCGAGGGCTTCGTCAAGTCAGGAACCCGTCGATCCAGTTTGTGCCTGGAATCACGGTCCCGTTTTCACCTCAAAACCCTTGAACTCGACCCGGGAACCGAGTGGCGCTCACGCTCGCGCGCACACACCTCGCGTCATTCCACGCACGTAAAACGCCTGAGAAAAGCGAGAATCCTTGTTTGCTCGAAATCCACCGGCGAGTTTTATCGTCTTACTACACCGAATTCTCCGAACGGTAAATTCGCGGCAATTCGATTCGATCTAATCTCGTGGGACTGTCTTTTTTTTTCTTTCTTTCGAATCCTTTACTTTCGTGTTTACCCATTGTTTGGGGAATCTTCTGAGGCTTAGAGATCTTGACGCGAATTCCCGGAATCATTCTTCGTCTTGTAATTGTCCAATTCATTCCTTAACATTAGTATTACAAAGGCGATCGAAATAATAAATACCTAAATAGAAAGTTTCATTTTCTAATTATACAATCTGGTATTTAACGATTGAATCATCGAAATAAACGAATTGACAAATTCATGAGTTTCAAGATTATCTAATTTATTGTTTAATACTGGAATACTCAGAATGGTCGAAATAACAAATTTTGTTTAGTTTTGATTGATAAAGAAGTTGGCAAAATTTTGTAGATTTACAACGCTGCATTTTTGGTAATTTAAATTTGTAAATAAAGTCCAAACACGAGCTTTTTCTTCCCTTGTACTAAATATCTTTTAATGTATATTTCATTTCGTTTTTTCTTTACCACAAATCTTATATTATAATCGTCGGAAATTCCTAAGACAGTTCACTAAATAAAATTTCCCAACATTGTATTCTCGATCTATTTAAACCAGACAAACACTCAGCCACGACAATGCAGAAAGTCGCGTGAAGGATTCGTTCGTTCACGTGTACGATACAATTTCTCGCGATTTTACGGTGTTGAGGATAACAGTGTTGCCAGGTACAATAACCGGCGCTTTTAGCGAACATCAATGTAGCAAATTCTTATTACCGAGAGAATCGTGGCGTTCGAAGAAAGAAGGTGGGAGCGGGAAGGTCTTACAGACCTCGTTTCATGCGGCCGCATAGCTGCAATGGAACCCTTTGTGAGCCCGGGGGCCCAACAAACGGGCCTTTGTCCTCCCTTAAAAAAGGCGGACGGGGGGCAGACCGTAGAATGGAAAACGTTCGGTCGAACAAATCGAATCTATCGTTCACGTTGTTTAGTTTCGCGATCTGAAAGGTAGCCCTGTTCTCAATGCGGATTTTGTTGGTTCAGTTGTTCACGATCGTGTTTTCAAGCATGATTACGTCTTGTGTGTATGTGTTTTTTTCCTTTTATTTCTCTATGTGTCTCTTTCGATCGTTTTTGCTTCACGTTGAACTTAATGTTCTGAAGATCGTAAATTTGTTGGAGGGAAAAGTAAATTTCTAACTTATCATCGACGAATATGAATTTCTATAGAGTGTTATTGAATAACACATGGCGGACTGAAATGATACTGATATAAAAGTTTAGATTTTGAGAATTGAAACTTAGTCGCGTATCTCAACTTTTACAAGTAATAATCCTTTTAGTATTGTTAATTGTGGAAAGGTTAAGCATACTTCTGGATTTGAAAATATCTTGTTTAATTACCTAAAAAGTATAATACTTGCCAATAAATGGTACCGATCGACAATACCGATCGATAATTGAGATTCAGGATGTTTAAAGTGGTCTCGTTATCGATATCAGATAATTGGTTGAATAACGATACAGAGGAAGCACCTTGAAAGAAACAAAGGGCACCAGGAGTCTCGTTATTAAAAAACGAAGGGTAGGAAGGGAAAAGGAAGGCCTTTCGTTTAATTCATTCCGCGTTTTATTAAACGACGAAAACACGGCCGCTTTGTGCCGAGTAATAATTCACATGGGTTCATTGTTCCTGCTCGTTAAGATTTTCCTTTGAGGCGTCCGAATCTTTTACATTGGCTCGTCTTTCCCCTATCGCCTTAATGGTGTCTTCGTTAAAATTACAGCGACGCAGGGAAACTCGATGGTCGGAAGGATAAGATTATCGAATCTATCCACAATATCTGCAAATTTTCTTTTACAAAAAAAGATATATTGTAAATTTATATCTTCTTCGTATTGTTTCCACCAGTAAGATTGTTCTATTAAATCAATCTAAATTATCTCCTCCAAAATACAAATAATCTTTTACTATCGACAGTAAAATCGATGCTAGAACTGAAGTCTATCGAAGTGCGCACGTCATACGAGCACATCGGAAAATGTAAACATAAGATTTACGATCGTTATATGGGCAACTGTTTTTTAAAATCTATCGTACAAGAAGTATCAACCATGTAATAAGGTCCGTATCACTGTTACACGTCATATCGTTATTTTAACTCATAATGAAAGGGTTAAACATCTTCAATCTAGAAACAAAACTACATAAAACATAAAAATCGTCCTAATCGAGGAGTACAAAAGTCGGAAAATCAGCTGGTCCGTTGAAGGAATGATCGCGACGCTAGTGTTTCCAGCTCGTCGAGCCTCCGCACTGGTAATTCCCCTTGGCCGAGCGTTGCGACGTGACTGCACGCCACGGGCCGACAGGATGGGCGAGACAAGCAGAAACATAGAGGGGGTTGTCCTTTCCCCGAGAGACCGCAAAATCCTCGTGTCGCAAAATACAGACCACTCGAGCGTCCCGGTCGTGGAAGCATGCCGTCGACATAGGAAGAGATACAGTGAGAGAGAGAGAGGGCGCGGGAGGGGGGGCCGAGTCCTGACCGAGAATCGTAAGCAGAGCATCGCGTCGTCTCGTAGCAAGTGCACGTGCTGCTGCCGGCAAAGAGCAAGTTTCTTTCGTTAAAGGGGCGCCGTGGCTTAGCGTGGGCGAAAGAGCCGAGGAGAGAGAGGGTGGTGGTGTATCCACGGCCGATAATCCCTCCGGTGTTTTTCTTTTCCGTTCCCCGACCACGACCCACTTATCCCGACATCGTAGAAGACCTCCAACCCTCTCTACGGCCCGTTTTATCGGGTGTCGCCGCGGGTTATCGTCGTGGTTGCTGCCACGGAGGGTGAAAAAGGGGTTGAGCTGCCGTACTGAAGCAGCAGCGCTGGTAGTGTGAGGTTGCTACCACCTGTTGGCAGGACAACGTCTTAGCCCCTACCCCCGATGCCAGCTCTCCTCCTCCTTCTTCTTCTTCTTCACCTTCTCATCCTCTTTCCCAAACACTCTCGTTTCCTTCTTTTTTATCCCTTTCTTTTCACTCTCGTTCTCTCTCTTCCTTCACGTTTCCTACGCTTCCTTTTTCTGGCTTCTACCCGTCATCCTTTTTCTCGTCCTCCCTTTAGCCTCGTCCCTAAGCCATTCTCGCGCCAACGCCAATCACGGTTCCCGTAACCACGCTCTTATGTATGTATATATGTATGTAAGTATTACCTAGAGAGAGATGTACCCTCGTTGCGTGAATTAATACCTGCTTGGGAATATGTGTTTTGCGAAAGTGATAGCGTTAAGATGGGATTTTTTAGGTGGGATGGAATAGTTGCGGGATTTTTCGAAATCGTGAAACTATTAATTTTCGATTAAATAGAAACACCGAGGAAGAATCGTTAGAATGCCATTTGTAATGTATAATAGTATTATGAAGTAGTGTTGTAAAGCGTGTCTTCATAAGGTTATGTTCTATTCTCTTTAGGTCCTGAAACTACCTTTCTTATCCCCCATATGCAAGTACGAACGAATTTTTCGACTGCTGCATGTGACTTAGATGGCTGGGCAATAAGGGATCTAGGAATTCGCGAGTGTCGTATCGGCTGAGCCTCGACGGTAAGTTTTCGTTCATTCATATTTGAAAATAAGAATACGTAAAATTCCACGAATACATAAAAATCATTCACGTCCTGCTTTCCTTCATATATTATATAAACACAAAAACAACAATTTTATCTTCTGCGTATACGACGTTGTAACTAATTAACTAAATAATACGCGTATTTATTTTCCGTGAAACTGGTCTCAAATTTTAATGCTTCGTGTCTTCTTTACAAACTGTCCTGAAAAAAGCCAGCTCTATCACAGATCTACGAGTATATAAAATTTAAAAAATTTCAGTTATCTATAATTCTTTCATAAACCTATATAATATTTTTAAAAATCCCTGACTCTATCTGTGATCATTTCTCCGTGATCATACCACAAATACATCTGTAAATTAAAAAAATTTCGATCCTGTCCATCGTCATGGACTATATTCAGATCGCGTTTACGTCCCATTTGAAGCCATCCCCGCATTTATTTCCAGCATAATTGAATTATACGTCTAATTGCGATGCCAGTATTTAGCATAGAACCTGTGGCCAAGGGGCCTTGGTGCTCCATCAAGATCTATCAACCTGTTTGCGTCGGTGTACGCTGTTCTGTGTTCCGCAACGGAGAAATACGACCACGGGGTTGGTCGAAGGAAAGGGATGGAGTAGTGAGATGCGATGGCCGGCTATGAGGTCCGGTAATGACACCACTCGCTTCTCCGCCGTTAGTATTTGACATCACGACACGGTAATGCTCCCGTGCATCCTGGCCCGCAAATGGATCTTGACGAGGCTAGAACGACCGTGTCACCTGATAAATGTTAGATATGACTATTTATGCGCAGTCGGCCTCCCGGCCGCGGAAAACATCGACGCCGTGTTAAATGAGAGCAAACGATCCCCTGGCGGAATTTCACTGACGTCTGCCTTTTTGGAAATGAGCGTTGTTTCTGTGGAGGCTTAGTCGAGGGTAAATAGTGTGAAATAATGAGAACGAGATATTGCTGTCGCAACCCGTTAAATATATTTCGAATAAATAAGTAAACGTACACTGCGTCGTAAATACAACAAGTAATCCGAAATAGATACTCGACATAATTTATCGCGGAGATATTCGTTAAGTGCTGTTGATCTCTATCGATACTCACTTGATACTGTACTATACTCTCTCTCTCTCTCGCCCGCAATCGCGTCTGTTTATTTATACTGGTCGGGGGAGAGTCGGAAAATTCGAATTCGTCCTAACTCGACGGTTGCACGTAGCGGCGACATTGTTTTGCCCGGAGTTTATTTGTTCTTACATTACTTGTATTCTAATGGTCTTGATACTCCGAGGCAAAACAACAACATGATTTGATTTGTCCTCTAAATCATGTGTCGCTACATTTTCGAAGTTTTGTCTTTTGGTCTTTGCGTCCATCGCCTGAACCAAACCGAAATATGATAAAATACGATGGCACGTTGTAAAGCTTTTCTGCTCACTGATGCAAGTAGACAGATTTATTATAAATTACTCCGTAAAGTTTGATTTATCGCGTGGCTTCGTTATCTTCGAGCGTAAAGTTCATTTTAATGGACTGTGCGATTTCAACGATTATCTTGAGGTTTCTTATTTTAAAAAAGTGCTTAATATTTTAATCTACTGAGATTAATAGATAAAGTATTCGATCAAACTATAAACAATTTATGTGGTTCGTTTTAAAATGATTAAAGCTTAATCCACGATTCCTACATCTGGTTATTACCAGCTCGAAATATATTTTACGTATCGATTTCAATTTGAAAGAACGCATTGCAAGTTCGATGAACAAGATCATGATCTTTCATGCTTATCTGTCCAACAGAAGTGGACACTAAGACCCGACTGTTCTCCGTTGTCATCGTGCACGATGTCGTAATAATGATTGTTCGTCGTATCCGTGGCACTCGTTTGTCCCATGACTATCCTCCCTAGACAGGTCTATCGGGAACGTTCTATATCTGCTAGTCATTGCTGGCAATGAGCGTCGAACGAAAACACGCAGGGAGGTGCTTCTTGTTTGCCCATTTTCGTCCCGTTGACCTCTTCATTCTTGCTTCCCCCGGCTTCTTCTCCTATCGTTACCTGCTGCTGGTCTCAATTAGAACGACTAAGAGGAAGGGAAACCATCGAACTGGTCACGCGTGGGTTTTACGAGGAGCCTGCCGCGTTCAAATTGATTTAAAGAAAAAGTTTCTCCGCTTTGTGTCAGTTACGTAAGTCCACACGAGAATAAACGTGGGTTGCTATTGGCTGGAATCTTCTGAACTCTATACTGTTATGGTGCATCTAGTTCCAATAGGAATCGAATTATTTATGATAATTTAAAAAGGATTGAACCTGGACAAGTTTGGTTACTGGCATGACTCATCGATGATACAGCATGTTCCACTACTGGAAATTAGAAGAAAACGATTTTTAACGTTATGACATTCAGTGATGCTTTTTATCGTTGGATCATGTTGACTATTATAAATTACACTTATTAAATCTTGTGAAGTCCTTCTCTTCATTCAGGCAAATGTGTTGCGACATACCACGTCTGAGAATAAAGTATTTGAAGTGACTGATTTGTTCTGCAAACGAAATAAAAATCATATTTTAAAAGAGATATTTCATTAAGTTTTGGAAGAAATAGCAGATCATTAATGAAATTTACAAATAAAATGAGAATAAATTTTCATAGGATCGGGGAATGTCGAGTTCGTTGTGGTCACCCTCGCATGAGAGCGAGTTCCGTGGATCCTCTGTTCCTTATTGTAAACGCAAATAGAGAAACGGGGCCCGAGGCTGAGTATTGTGAGCTCCAGAGGCTTTGTTGTTTTTTCATCGAGTCTCAGAAGAGACTCTCAGGCCCTCGCCTTTGGAACTATTCACGGGCAACGGAGTGGAAGTCCCATTTCTCCCTTGCCTTCTCGTAATCCGATTCCTTGGGACTCTATGCTCTTAACTGCTTACGTCGTGAACGCTGATTTCTTCTCTGTAAAAAAATTCTTCCTTCAAATAGTCAAATATTCATAATATCATATAGACAGATGCGGTTGCAAATGGCTTGCAAATTTCAAATGAATTCGATAATGAAGTTGTATTATTTGTACAGCATTTTTCCTCTCAAGTCTTTGACAATATAGTCACAGCTTCGGTACCGCAAATATACATAACGAAGCACGCTATGCACCGGTATTTGTTGTACTTTAATGCTTTTAGGTGAAAACATATTTCTCGTGGCATTCGATCGGAGAAGAGAAAATATTATAAGCTAAAGTGTTTATACACTTACGCATCGATTATTCACGAATGGATTATACGTTTCGTAGTAGATATAATAATTCGAATAATTCCAAGAATACGTACATGAAATATTACATCTGCCCAGAACAATTAAAAGACGAACGGTTTGAGTCAAGCAATCATGTTCGTTATTCTTATTGTTGCAGACGAAACGACTCGTGAGTTATAATATCCTGCTTTCCGCCTTGTTACGTTTCAATATCATACCTTTTCGTTACGAAGCACAAGCGTAAAATCTCGTCATAGTGACAAACGATGGAGTAGAAAATGGCCAAGAAGAGAATCTATGGAAGAAATCGGTGGTAGGTCGAGCAGCTTGGTCCGCGAAGAAAGAGGCAAGAGGGACAAATTGCGCGCGAGCGAGGTTTACGAGAAGCGTAAAACGCCCGTAAAGATCTCGCGAGTGCGTATTAATGGCCCACTGTGTACACTGTTATCGCGCCATTATGGAAATTCATTAATGCCCTCGACCAAGCCGGAACAACCGGCCATTCCTCCTCGAGAATCCCTCGCTTCGGTCACTTAGATACGAGATGATTTACAGCCCACTAAAGCCTTATCATCTCAGCCGATATATTGAAACTTCTTGTAGAAATCGTGGGATCCTGGCCCGGATGGGAACGCGGCACGCCGCGCTGCCCCGTTCCGTTTCAGCACCAGCCACCTCGATCAAACTTAATTAAATCTCTCGTATCTTCCAAGCCAACGACACCCTTGAAACTAACCGCGACATTTAGAAGCTTAAACGATAGAGGCATTTTCCAAACCATTATGAAAATGGTTTGATCGAAAGTAAAAAGAGTTAGCGTACCGTATCGATTATTGGAAAGGTTCAAGTCTAATAGTATAATTCAGAGAGTAGCGTAGAAAGCGAAGTAGTAGAAGTAATATCAGTCAATGAACAAGTTACAAATCGTAGGTTACACACTTCTCTCTTACAATTTTACAAATTTTATATTCGAAACCAGATAACTTGTAATTTATTAAATTTCGTTTGCTTCGTTAACAGACTTGTAATTTACTGATACACATTGATAACTTTCAACTTGTGATTTGTAAAAATTCGCTAGCGATATTGATTCAATCGTGCCAGAGGGTTGTAACAGACATATACTGGTCTAGAGACTCTTTAGTTCGACATCGACCTTCCTAATCGCGTCGTTAATATCTAGATATAGCCCGTACCTAACACGTTTACTGTTGCTATAAGATACCATTACTCCTCAAATCTCTCTCGTCTTCTTTATCTTCACGAGTGTTTACAAGTAAACAAGCGCAACGTCTTGCGTAACGTTTAACACACGTTAAAAACGTTCAACCTTCCTTCAGAAATAGTTCGGAAATAGCTTGAGTGAAGCAGCAAGAAATCGAGAACGCCGTATACAGAGACGGAAGAAGGGGAACGAGAGTCGCGCGGTGATCGTTTAACGACCACCGATAAAACGTGCTCGACACTGAGACGACACGTGACGAGAGTCTCGTGAGTAGCTAAAGCGACAGGATCATGGGGGACGATCAGCGCGGTCGATAAGAAATCGCTCGGAAAATTGGCTTATTCCGATCGACCGGCTCCGTCTCTCTCTCTAATGCTGACAAACGACTCTGTCGGAAGTGCCGAAATACCTGCGCATACCGGCCCGTAAAGTGGCCCCGTCGCTCGATATATCGACCTTGACGCCCTCGACAACGATCTTCTGTCGAACGATAACGGACGCTGTTAATCGGTCCCGATCGTTTTTCGACCACAACACGGCCCATCGGGACAGCTTCCACGCTTTTCGACTCGAAGATCTTTCTCTAAGTAGAATTCTGCTCACTCGAACTACGTTTATTAGTATAAAATCTTGATTAGCGAACTACAGTATCTAAAAGTGAATTCGTATACATGGAAAGTCATAAACGACCGAAAGAATCAGTAAATTCCTATCATAGGAACAATTTGTCCTACCATAAGAACAAATGGAAACAAATCATAAATTAAATCTTCAAATCTTAGAGACGAAGTTCAACCGACTGTTCTTAGGTCAATGTTGTATTACTTGGACCATTTCTTCTATCAAGATGTTTAATCGTCAAACCTATACGAGATAGTAGTTGAACATTATTTGCACGTTATTGGGTTGAACATTGATCACAGAAAACTTGAAGATTTAATTTATAATTTGTTCCCATTTCTTCTTATGATAGGACAAATTGTTCCTATGATAGGAATTCACTGATTCTTTCAGTCGTTTATGACTTTCCATGTATACGAATTCACTTTTAGATACTGTAATTCGCGATTTTATACCAATAAACGTAGTTTGAGTGAGTAGAATTCTAATCACAGTGATCCATTTATCCTGGTAAATTTCTATTAAAATAATAAATGCTCGTTTGAAAGATAGGAAATATTAAATAGTTACAAGTACTGTAACTATTGTGCATTTCTGAAGGGATATCAGCAGTGTTAATCTCATAGTAGTTAAACAGCATAATCGATAGTGATTGCACAAACACTCGAGTCGATGACGTAAATGACAGAATATTTTAACGATTACGCAATCATCCACATAATAGAGTTGAAAGGAAAACAGGTTCATCGTGATAATGATAGGTTCTGATAACGATGCACCACGTTTAGAGCGTTAGGAAAGGATAAAATTGGCGAGAGAACAAGAAAAGCGCAGATCGATTAATTTGTAATCAAAAGACGTTGTAACCTGTAATCGCACGTTATATTCTAAATACATAACCCTTCTTGATCAATTATCAACGAGCAGGCTATACAATTGCTTCATTCGAGAACATCCGATTGATTCATGCGTTCATTTTCTATCGACAGCTATTTTATTAACGAACGAAAACTATATGCGTAGTTTTTCCTTTAAAATTTTATTTCACAAAGATTAATTTATGCAAAATTACGCCTCCGTTCTGATTTTGCAAATCAATCTCCTGCTTTCAAACGTTATTATACTTTACATCGTTGTAAATTAATTCTTTTTATTCTCATTTCAACTCGGTTTATTTGAACGAAGTACCTCGTTGAATTTTACAAAGTAAATTTAACACATCGAAGTTGATTGATCGATCATGTGTAGGCGACTGCTTTGAAAAAGGAGTATCGATTCGTTGGTTTCAAGACATATTAGTTAAAGGTGGATTGTTCCTCTGAGACAGGTGTATTTTTGGAAACGCGGCATCGTTCCAAGCAAACGACAAGGTGCTTATACCTGTGGAATCGAGTTCTAAGCGCATCCGCATTTAGATTTACAAATATTGGATTGGCCAGCGGCCAGTCAACGGCTAGAATTATCAGCAGGACACAATTACAAGATACCTCCACTGACATTGACATGACGTAATCTTCCGATCGAATCAGAGCCATTAAACGGTCACTGCGGAAAATAACTTGCTCGCGAAGAATCGAACGGAAAAAGTCGAGTACAATGGCCGGTAATTTTTTTTCCTTTTTTTTTTTTTTTGTTTCGATCGCTTTTTTGCGTGATTCGATTGTTTTCCAGTGATTTGATTTCGACTTCGTGGACCGAGTGAATTGCTCGAAATAATTAGATTTTGGTCCTTTGTAAAGGGACCTGTGAATAGGTACTGGTCCACGTTACACGAGGTTGTTATTGCGAAATTTTCAAAGCTTCAGGGCGGAAAAAAATATTTTCGCTGGTGAAAAACATTTTATGTCCTCGCGGATAGTACAAATATCGTTGTGATAACCTATGTTTTATTTTTTCAAATTTCCAAATTAAATTTGCTATGAATAAGGAAAACTCTCTCTAATTCTAATTGATACCATCGATCTTCGATTTAATTACGTTATTCACAGTCGACTGTATACCATCATCGCGCGATCCACGTTCCAAACGGCTATCATCTAAATTAGGGTACGTAAATTTCGCGTAGCCAAGCTTCCTGTCCACGTTCGATGGTCGTTCGTTTAAAGATCATTTCTCGACTTGTGATCGGTATCGGTGCAATTTTCTTGCCACATAACTGGAACGTTAGTGCAAATTTCAATTGTGCATTAAAGGGATACGTGGCGCTATTGAACCTGTTGCGGTCACCGTCGGATTTCGTGAGCCGTTGGAATAGCTTTATCGTGTCTCGTCTCTCCGGTCCATACAGTTTCCACCGAGATAACACACTATATCCGACGACTCCATAAGATAATCTTATTGTTGGCGTGTATCTAACTATTGTTACAGAAGGTAGTTTATGCGAATCTTTGATCTAGATATATATATGTGTTGCATATATATGTATATGTGCATGCGCAGTCGGACCATTTCGCAGGATGAAACAGTGCGCTTCGATAACGCAGACCCGCGTTAATTGGTTCGTTTAAGACCAGTAATTGCGTTTCCTTCGAGCTGTCTGATTGTCTGGAATGAATCTTGCCGGTTGAAGTTTCGATTCGCGACCGTGCACGAGGGGAATTTTCATCGTGCACCGTGCGTGCATAGAATGACACTTGAAATCAGTATTTTTCCACCATTGTTCTCGATTTCACTGCTATGATGTGGCAGACGGTAAATTGATTGGGTAGCGATGAAAAGTATCTATCCAAATTCCGCGAATTAAATTTTATCCTACAATATTTATAAAATCACTCTATTGTTTTATATAAAGAGAGAACTATAATTTCAACGTTTATAGGGATATTTTACGTAGCTATTTTTACAGAGCCAGGTAGATTTATATCAATTATTGATATAATTTTTCCTCGTAGCTAGAATTTAAGAAATATTTGAATTAGAAACTATACAGAGAAGTGGAAAAACGGGGTAGACGGTGGTGAACAACAAACAACGACCGCGATGCTTTGGCCAAAATAAAGTCTGCCGCACGAATTGGATAGAAATAGAGAGAGGCCGTGTTATAGTTTCGTGCAAATATTCGTCGGTATTCCTTCCTTCTCCCACTGGCATAATACGTATCAAATGACATTCGGAACAAATTTCCACCGTCTATTTTCCGGCAGATTAAATTCGGTTTTCGATACGTTTAACGACTTCGATCGGCAAACCGTACGATTTCGTGCCTCCTCTCTTCATACAAGCTACGGAAATAACGGGCTTTCATCGATGCTACTCCATGAAATTCCGTTCGATTATAAATCGTATTTTTTCGGGTGACAGTATACCGTGTAATAAGCAAACGTCTTTTATAATGTGAACGAATTTGGAGAAAGACCTGCTCGATAAAGTACAATCGAAGATGCGATTAAGATTTTCGTATCTTGCGATCACTGTATCGATCAATTTTAACATCCTTACGATTATTGTATATTTTATAACTCAGTTCCTTGGAATATCTAATTCAATTCATCTTCGATTTTTCGCTAAAATTCGCACTAAGAACGGTATCGTAAGTGACTGATAATAAACAATAGAGAAAGAATGCGGTGATTCGTGTTAAAGTGTGTCGTGACAACGTAAATACGTTTGGTGGACGAACGTTTTTATGGAGCGAGTATGGGTAAGAATTGAGCAGAATGAGGCACGTGAAATTCCATCTCGTCGGTGGTGTGCTTTCGTCCAGGATGAATCGTGAAACATTTTTACGAACCTCGTAAACGAAGCCGTATCGTCGAACTGCTGTCGCGTACATCGAACGAATTTAATTTCGCTAAATGGTAAAGAAATATTTCGATTGCTTTGGTAAATATTTGTCCGTGTATGTAGGTGTATTCTAAGTGGATGTGCTGAACGCTCGTGTGAAGAGCTTAATAGGTATATGTACGTATATGCCGTGTATGACAGAATGTTTGTTGAGAGACGCAATTAGCTTTTTGGAATTGGACGTGCAGCTACTTGAGACCGGTTTCGCAGTTTCAACATTGGTAGGATATTTTTCTTTCGCAATCTCGACGCTTCGCGTATCAAATTTATAATTAATGATCGCCATGTAACGCAGTTAGACGCCGTAAATATAAGTTTCTTATTAACTTGCAAGCAATACTATCCACACGTTCCGTACGCACCGTTGATCGTAATTTATTCGAAATAGAGACGAAAAGGCCTACTTCGACGATTCGAGAAAGGATAAGTATTGTGCTATTGACAGTGTTATACGATACTCGATATCAAATGGAAGAAGTTTTCATAATTCGACGATTAATTACGTTCTTTAGTCCATTAATCGTCTTCTTCAATCTATTAATTGCCGAATCAGCTATTACGAAAGCCTTGTGGCCTACGGGTATCTTGTCCCTAGCATTGTCATCAATCAATTATAGACGTCAACCTACAGTCTCTATAACGTAACAACCGAGAAACATTCCATGTCTTAACACTAGTAAGTATTTAAATTCAGTTATTTACTGCGTTTATCTTAATTATATGGAAATGAAAGCTATTTAAATGGAACAATAAACATCCTACGAGTGCCACTTTTCAACGTCAATAAATATCGAAAGGATAGTACAGTTGCTCTAATCCTGACACCTTGAACAATTACTTTAACGAAATTTACATAAAATCGGTTTCACTCACTCCTACAACCTTATTCCAACTAAAGAGAATTCTTAACGAGAATGTTTAACTCGCGATCTAATTATGACCGATCAAGCCCACGTTATTTTCCAACTGTACGAAGTGTAATGGTGAATCTGACACGCCCCGATCGAACTACGTACTATGTTTCACAAGATTTCACCGATAAAATCTGTACCTTCTATATCATCGATATTAACTCTCGTTGACTGACATCGTAGCCATGGTTAATTCCGCGTCGATACGATAGCCTCGTGCGAGTACACTGACGGCCACGCACACGATAGCACGTGGGAGAGCCGGACACGCCAGATGCGGCGCGCCCACGCGGTGAAAGTCGCGGTAATTGATTCCGTGCTCTTAAGACATCTCCCAAGGAGATCCCGCGGCGAGATTAAGCGCGAGAGAGGATCGCCTGAGAACACCGTAGCCGCTTCGATAGAAATCTAACGGGGCGAGGGAAGGCCTGTGACCGTTATATGCGCGTCTGGCCTCCAAATCTGGAAAGAAAAAATAAAGACGTCCATCGTGCACGCGGAAAATTTACACTCGTGATTTCCTCGGGCTGTTAAAGTATGTACTGGTGAAGGGATGACTTCTTGATTCTGTCCGAGATTGCAGATTGATGATCGAGATTGGAATTTAACAAGCAAGACATTGATTTAGACGTTACGCGAGCTTAATTGGGAATCCAACGAAGTTATGGTTAAGTGTTTAACTTGGTATAGCGGGGAATTTGGAATTTGGTTTAGTCGAGATGGAGCTGAGGGGGTTAGTGAAACTGATACTGTTATCGTTCAAGATCGAATCGATGTAGCTCTTTCTTTTTCTTCTTTCTTTTTTTAAAGTGGGCTTAGAAATTATTTTCAAAAATTTGACGGACATTTGATATTCGATGTACTTGCCAGGTGTAATTGTCAGTCAGTTTTGTAATGATTTCACTTTAAAGTTGGGAACGCAGAATTCAATTTTTCCAGAGACTTAAATATTTGCACGATACTTGTACTTAACTATGTCTCAACTTGAAACTGGAAAAATTTATATAAAACGTGATATATGATACACAATGACCATGTAATGATGCGTGAATACGAGTTTGGTGTTATTTGTACAATTAAAATTTTGCTTTACGACGTGGTAACGAAATTGATTTGAACTTTAGACGGGGTTAATTGGCAATCGACTTGTGGGAAAGTTATTGGCGAACATGGACGGCCGTCAGCGTATTGTTGGAAGAATACAAACGCTTTGGCTATGGAGAAAGTGTAGAGAATGCAGGATGGTAATTGATGAGTGTAAATGATTGCCGTGGTTCTGTGGTATTTAGAGCTCGACGGAGGAATGTTTCACGATATTACAAAGGTTACCCTCTTGTAATAAATTCTATGAAGAATTTTCATGTTTTATAGATACTACTTTCTTATAGAAAATGTTTTGTTCAGTTATCAATACTCAGTCTCTTCAACTTTTCTGTGATAGTATTAGACAAATGTATTATCTCAAATAACGAAATAATCGTGATACACGCTGCTCATATAACTGAACTTTTCAAATAATCAAATAAGTTTTAATAATTTCATTTAAATCTTTAAAATTTTATTAATCTCCGAGTTTTTATCCTTCTGTTATTCAATCATTTTTTAGGAAGTATCATTTGCAAATATTTTTTAAATGTTAAATAGTTGCTAAATGTTTCAATAATTGATCGTTCTGTTAATTAATATTTTGATAATCGAAATTCTATCGAAATTTTGCGAAAAATCTTGGAGTTTGTAAACTTTCATCTTCGAATTCTTGAATATCGTTTGAATTCTGGTATTCTATCTCCTGATGTTTTCATTTCCCGCCGACCACCGTCCACGAAGTCAAGTGGCCGCGTCTCGAGGGATCGGCTCTCAAGCTTCGAAATGCTTTCTTTATTTTTTCATAATAACGATGAGTCAACCGTGTGCAGCAACTGAACGAACTGCATAAGGATCGAGAATCATCGAAGTAAAATGAATCGTGAAGAGCGCGACGTTTTCAAAGACGAATAAAAAAGCACAGTGCCCCTTTACTAAATGCCTGATTCTTCGCCATTCGAATTTCGAAGATATTTGCATTGCGTAGGCTGCAGATAAAACACGGAGCGCGATTTAATGTTTATTTTAAAACACTCCAGACACTATTGAATTCGAGTCTGTACGACAAATAGTTCGAAATCGTGTCATTTGATTAACGCACCTTTCATATACATACTTTAGCTTAGTTTAGTTATTTTTTTAAATTTTATTGAAACTATGTTTTTTAGTTTGCTTCATTTCTATATATTTTCTAAATATTTTAGAATACACGTACAAAATTACTAGATGTATTAAAACGATACAAAATTATAGCTGTTATAGAATTGTCATAAGCTCTTGCAAACATAATAGAACAGTTAGAAGTTTCAATTAACCGAAGAATATTTCATTCGTTTCTTTAAAAGATAGAATATTTTTTCTCAAGATACACGAAGGACGTTCGATTAAGGTTTTATTAAAAAATTCGAAGATTTATGAAAGAAAAAATGTTGTCGATTTTCATCGTCACCATTCGGTACACGGTCAAATATATTACGTTCAATAAATTTGACAGTAGGAGTATCAAAAGAATCGATCGGATGCGGTCTCGTTCTCTCCCTGTTTCGTACTTGCGCCCGACTATTCCACAATAGACACCAAATGTCGCGTTCAAAATTGAAAGCTAAAACGCGTTAACAACATTCCGCCCATCTGAATCGATTTCGTAACAGCAACAACGTAACTCACATTACAAACTCTACAGGAGGACGTAAATTTCGTGTGTCGCGGCTACGGATTTTCCGGCAATATCGAAATTTGATGGAACACGTTCTGACCGTCTCAAAACGCTTCTACCGATATAATTCTAAGACAAAGCACAAAAATGTTTATTCACACATAAATATAACCTCTGTATACAAATTTCTATATAGCATCAACAATTTTATTAAAACGCGCGTGCAATTTAAAGTCGATAATCTACCTCAAATATCAAACTTTCATTAAACACAATTTCGAATGCTTCATAAAAAAATTCACGCAATATCCTATGCTCTTTAAACGGAAGCGTATAATTCGAACTTCATAAAAAAAATTTCATCGATCAAATACTGTAATCGTTAATCACGAATGATAACAACGGACGAAAATGATTCTTTTCCCGTTTGTTGCAGTGAGAGAATAAACCACCTCCGCTTTCGTACGCGGCTCGTTAACCGTTAATAATGATCATTCGATTACGGGCATCGTGCATAATTCAATAACGATCCGCGCGCGCGGTTTAGGCGTAACGTTGCAACGCCATCGTCACGCTGGCAAGCCATGACGATGACACTCGTCCCGCGTAATCGGTCATTACGGCCGATGACGTGCGTTTTGCGTGAGACTGCGGCCGCCGCGCGTTAACTTTGTTAACATTCGAACGAGATTCCCGTTGCATTAGCGACTGATGGACTGCCTCGGCCCAACAACGTGCATTAATCTTACTCCCGAGACTCTCTTCTTATTGAGGATCCGAGCCAGCTAACTCGACGATCTTCGATTCTTTGGAAATGCACTTGACTTTGCTTCAACCACTTCGAACGAATGTTCGGCACCCGTATTGGTTTAGTCCAATCGATTCACTTGATACACTATGAATTCTTTGTTTTCCCTTCCTCCACTCTTTCCCTCTTTTTCTTTTTTCTTTATTATGGGGATGAGGTTTTATTCTCATAAATGTGACAAATATATTGGAGATGTCTATGCGAATTGGTATTTTCATGAATATCGTTCAAAGAGGATTAGTATTTCCAGCAGTGAAAGAAATATTTGAAGCAGTGAAAAAGATCGATCCTTTTTTTATTACATCTTTTTCTATCGTTGTATCTTAGCTTGAAAATGTGATCTTGTATTTGTATATCTAAAGATGAAATGACAAAGTTGCGTAGTTGAGGCTGAGTGCAAAACTTGAAACGTGTTTTTCTTGAAACTGTGTTATTGCGACCTCTCAACTAGGTGGCGATCAGTTAAATTGCAACTGTTCGGTTGGGGTCTCGCACCTTGAAAGATATTAACGCTCAAGGTGGAGGGAGATTAAAGAGTTCTAATTCGTGTGTGATTTGTATGTTTATTTGAAGTGTTTAGTATAAGCGTAAGAGATGAAACGTAAGCGTCTTCTCCTCGAAACGCTTGGTGCTCATATTGTACGTTTTCTACGAGGTGGGAATCTATGTCTGTTTAATCATGTAACTATGGAACTGTCGTTGACGTTTAGCAAGTAGTGCGTGTCGTGCGTACCTGGTCGAGGGTGCGTAACGTAACGTTACCTTAGCGACCTTATCCAGTTGTCTATTGTCGAGTTCTAATCTGGGGTCGAAGATTATGACACGTCATTTGCTATTGAACGGAGCGCTTAAAAATGCTAATTAAGTTGTCGATGTGATCTGAGTTTTAAACTTTACAATGTGCAATGTGGAAAATTCCAACTTGTCAAAAATAGCAGATGTGCTGTCCGTGTCGTAAAGTTGAGATAATCTTATATCTTCAACATCTGTTTAGCGAAATTGTTTTCATAATCTCATAATAACGAACTAACTAATTTCTTGCAAATTTTACATGTGTATATATTATAAAATGGATGCCTAATAAGCTTCTTAAGAAAATAGAAGTTTAATAGAAACTTTCGATTTAATTTTCTAAATATTGTAATGGCTACTTTACTTTAAGTGCTTTATTTCGTATACTTTTCATATTATGTGTATTTTATACAATTCTGCACCATTAAATTACTCATAATCAACAATTTTGTTCTCTCTAATTTCACATAATTGAACAACAAGTAATTGAATTATCAAAGTGGTATGGAACAGCCTATAGATTGTCCTGTTTACAGGAATGTTTACTAAAGTAAGGATTGTCGTTTGATAAAATTTGATCATCTACATATGTATGTACCTGCGAACCGTTAAACCAATCCATTCCGCTCGTGACATTTATAACACATAGACACGAGGCTAAACATTTTCTAAAGCCTGTTCAAACGATTCGAAATTCTACTCTATCAATTATATTAATGTTTGCTTTTTTTTACATTAACTTCTAGTATTGAAACCAGCTTTCCTTTTAGAATTTTATCACTATTCTTGTATTAACTATATTTCTCTGACATCGTGGAATTTTCATTACTCACGCCTTCCAATTATCATAATTTCGGATATTCATGTTCCAACGATAATTCCAGTTGTGCCAGGGAATTTTCCTGATACATATTACATATTCGTGAGAATATTACAGCATCAGATAATGACTAAGTACTTGTGTTTGTTAAATATAACTCGCTTATAATCTATCAAGCGACTATTAATCTTCCACGAACGAAGATAGATGAACTATAAGAAAGTGACGCATAAACCAGATATTTCTTCTCCGCCTGCAACCCACGAGGACGAAATCGATTCTATTACGCGTCCTGTCTTTTCACCTCAATTATTGTCCGTTTGTTTGCTATTTTTACGATCATTCCGATCGTTTGTTCAAAGTAACAAATTTACTAGAAGCGTATAATTATTTTCATATCTTTTGAATATTTGTGCATGATAATTTATCATGCACAATGTAGGAAGTACTACAATGTCATGTGAAAAGATTTTATTGTCCTTCTTCTATCGATAATTTATTGAAACCTAATCGTTGATTTTCTTACGTTCATATCTGTGTCGTAAATATCGCCATTTACTTACGTCGCGTGTTAACATCGCAGCCACAATTGCGTTTTATTGACAACGGCATTCAGCTGTTGAGCTTCCATTCGTCAACAGGGTACAGTCTTATCGAGCTCACCTTCTTCTTACTTATGTACGACCATATCATCTAAATTATTTACATCCCCTACGTGACTTATCGATCCGGTGGTTAAACGTTTTCTACTGGCTCTTTTGAACGACACTGGCTACAATACATGTGTTGTTTACAATTACTTTTCGATTTACCCTTATTTCTCTTCCAAGCGATATAGAAATGGAGCATCATAGTGGTGATTACTCTTGAACTTCCTTATTAGCCTGTCAACGTTTGAAAATATTATTTTTTAATTAAGTCTTCGTGTGTTTTCATAGCCTTTAATTTCGATTCTAGACAGTGGAATAATTAAGTTATTCCTTGTGTGAGTAATGTGCTTTTTTATACATATATTATCTACAATAACTAATTGGGTTATTGCCATGGATTTGCAAAGCTTTTTCACCACAGTTATCTTTAATTCAACTAATAAATGTTTATCTCAATGGGAAGTGAATCGATGCGTTTTTATTAATTATTGGGAGTCTACCAACGTATGCGTCAATAGCAACGAATCTGTTATACATGCTTGTACACATCGTTTTTATCAAGCTCCTATCACAACGGATTCTATTATTCCAAACTCAGTTTTCGGAACAACTTCGTTATTTCTGGACCTAACCTAATATGTACCTTGGAATCAATTTAGTTAATTCTCTATCCACCCACAAAACGTCCTCGAAACAGTTAAGGAAAATATTCGTTAAACTTTTTTTTGTCAAAAATTGAATACTGGGAACCGGTCATGTGTGGTAAGAAAGAAGAGAGTTCAAACGAATCCGTACGATCCACGGGAGAATGGTTTGGACGGGCAGAGCGACGTTCTCCGTACACTTCTAACGAGCACGGTCCGTGTACAGCGGCGGCAGACTTACGTTCACCTCGGCAACGAAACCGTAAATCGATAACAGCCGTCCTAGGCACCAGTTACATAATATCGAGCCGAGGCACGGGCACAGTATCCATTAATTAATTGGCATTATGCGCAAGATAGCGTACCATCTCCCTTCATCTCGCTGCTTCCTTTCTACGGCTTTTTCCCTTCCCCTTCACGGTTACCCCCACTCCACATGCTTCGACTCCCACGCGACTTCATCCGTGCTCTTCCTCGTTCCCCCACTATTGCCCCTGTCTCTCTCCCCACCACCGGCCCCTTTTATTCCCCTACCCTTTCGAACGTCTCTGTGCCCGCTCTCTCGCGCGTCGAACCACTCTCTCTCTCCCTTCCCTGACGTCCATTAGAATATTAATGCGAATTGATGCACACGTGTCATTACCGTAATGAGTTGGTTGGTGCTGTCCATGGGTGTACAAAGTGTCGTCTGAAAAGCAATCACGAAATTGCGGGTGTCTCTTCGTACCATTCCTCCCTGTCCCTTCCGCCCAGCCACCCCCTTGTCCTCCGTCTCTTGGTGCTCGTCCTCCTCCACCTCCTCCGCTCTCTTGTAACGGCACTCTACTGCTGTCCTCTCGTGCTCCACCGTTTCTCTTTCCTTGCTTGCTTCCCTGAGAATTTAAGTACCCGTGGCTCAACTACGTGGCTGCGACACACATGGGGCCCAATGTTCGACTATCGAATGGTAAGGCAGGGCATTCCAAGTACCTGTGGTACCTAGTCTCTGTGCCTGTGAACGATACTTCGCTTCCTCCCATTGATATCGATGGACGAGCTCTGCTTCGGTTTGGAAGTAAATAGGACTTTTGCCAGGGAATTATCGTACAGAGGTTACGTTTGGGTTAGCTGGATCGATGGATTGACGTGAATAGGTTTAGGTGCGAAAGGGATATTCGCTTATTCTGGACAATTTATTGTTTTAATCCTACCGATTCGATTGTGTTCGACTTACGAGAGATAGATGGGGTTTTTTTTAGAGTTGTTAAGGTTTCGTTGTGGTTCAAGCGTGCGGATGTTTCGGAACAGCTGATGAAAAGAAGCCGGCACGGGTCCCAATGGGATCGTAACTCCCTAATTATGTCTCGTTTACTTTCTTGTTTAATTACAGACACGTGCTGCTTCCTTATTATTATATTTCGTAGCGTGTAATCTTCTCGCCACAATCGAATACCTCATGCACACACAAATTGCATTCGTGATGATTATATAGAATCAATTAACGCGAAACTAGACGGTATCAAAAAAACCTAAGCGAATGCCAACCGTTATCTTTCATCGTTTCAACACTTCCATCGCAAAATATCGTCGAAAAAAGTAAACGTAAAGATATTACTCGTGCATCCTATCGACTCAAGCGTTCCCGAAGAAACATTCAATCGTGTCTACAGACAGTGGACTACAGATCGTATCGCGTCTCATAAAGAAGATTTTCCAACTAGGGAAGAAGCAAAGGGGCTGATCGAAAAATCGAAAATCGCGGCGACTAAGTCGACGTGCCAGCCGAGTTGAGTATAGGGATCTCGGCGAAACGAGCTGTAAAGCGATCGTTAGAGAGTACGGGCCATGGTATATACGATCGTATCGGTAGCTAATGGACGTACAATTAACGTGCCGCGCATCTGCGATTGGATCTCCGTCAAACGGCGATAAATTAAGTTAATTAGCTCGTTACACGTATCACCCGGTGGCTCTGGCCACGGTTTGACGAATGTGACGCTCGTTAATCGTCCGACCGGGACTCGTTCGCTTAGTTTCCTTCGATTCGACCCTGTTCCCGCCTTTCGTCAGCCCCGAGATTCTACACTTTTTCAACGATCCCTGTTTTTCATCGTGATCGACTTCTCTGATCAAGTCTTGTCCTTCAATTGGTTCGACTTCATTTGCCTTTGGCTACGGTGAGTAATGTTAACACGCGAGAAATTGAAATGTCGCGAAAGATTAAATGTAGAACAGTTTATTTGCGCTTAATGTAACTTGCAACTCTTGTTAATATTGTACGATTTTTATTTTTGTATAGTTTCCAAAGTATTCTCTGCTTTCTGTTGCCTTGGATCGATGGTAATGGAATAATCTTTGTGGCTGGTATAATTTTCTTCCGAAGGATTAACTTTTATTGAATATTGAAGGTTAGATCAGTTCTGAGACACAGAGATATTATATGCTTATTATATTCTGCTTTATTATATAGATTATATATATATTTATATTGTATTATTATTCTGCTTCACTCATAAAAATTTAGTTATCGCATAAAAGTAAGAAACTTTTTTCATTTAACTGCGCGCTTTATTACTATAAAACAAAATGTTCAATTTCATTCTTGTGGAAAGATTATTGCAGTTCTTGTGGCTTGTAGCTTGTTATTTAACGTGTATTTTCAGAGAACTTTCGGAATGTTCGATTGCATTTTATGGATGGATATAATCATTGTGAATAAATATCTTGTATTATCAATGATGTTATCAATAGATATGAGTTTATCATACTATATATTTCTGTTGCTTAATCTATCAATGTAGTGAAACGTACGTATATGTAATGTATAAACAAACGATAAGTACGTCCAAGCTTTGGCAAGGTTGCAAAAGTAAGAGATTCGATAGCTTGTAAAATATTTAATTTCGATTATAAAGGATATAATATGAAGCGATCGAAACAAAGAAAACCTGAAGAAAATACAGAAGCAATATCAATTCTTAGGTGAAGCTTATTGAATTCCGATGCATCGTAAAGTTTCATCAAAGTCACTGAATTTGATTTCACCAGGCCTCGTGTGAATAATACCAAGCATATTATTATCAAAGTTACAGACAGCAATAGCAGCGATCCACGCACAAGAGAACGCATACGACAGGCCAGCTATTCCGTTGGTCGATCAATAAATGCTACCAGTATAAACCCTATTTAATATTTCCTTTTATTCGCTCACACAGCCATAATATGGACAATAATAATATGTTGGATATCAGCGGTAATAATCAACCGCGTGACAAAGCGTTTACGCGTTCCAATAAGCGCGTGTTCTAATGCTTCTTCTGGTTCAACACGATCGCCTGGTTTACCAAGAAGCGATCGCCGTCTCTTTCTTTACCAAGTCGTACTATTGTTAAACATTGTAGCGTCGGACAGAAATTTCATAGTTCACTTTAATTTCTAGACATTTTTAAAATGTAATGAGAAAGATATACATCCGTAAACGAACATCAATATTCCTAAAAATCTTCGAAAAAACGATCCTAAAATAGAACGATTTTGTACAGCGTAAAATTTGATTCTTCTTATAATGTACCTATTGTCCTTTAAAAAAGCCACTTATCATGTTTTTCCTTCTGTAGTCTATGCTTGAAAGAAATATTATATTAATAGGTGATCACCCAACGTAAAAAGCATAGAAGATACTGGAGAAATGAAGAAAATAATTTAACCAGCTAATGAAATGTAAAAGGGAAGAAAATACAGGGAACGGAAAGAAAGACTCATCGAATAGCATGTGTGCCTGGTTCGTATCACGCGCTTTTCCTCGTGGAGAAGCTTTTTTCTCTCTCTGCCTTCCCCTGTCTCCGCTGGCCAGTGCTCGGTCGATTGTACAAGCTGTAGGAGAAACGGAGCCCTTTCCATCCCCCTGTGCGGCCCGCTCAACTTGGAAATTGTTCTCGGCCCCCGCTCGATTCTGCCCGGTCCTTGTCGGCACTCAAACTAATAAGCTCTCCGGATTAATTAAAATTTTGTCCGATGTTGCTGGCCGCGCGCGCGGCCAAACCATGAGCTTTCGACGTATAAACAGGAACGCGGACCTCTTGTTCCCTCGTTCCTTCCTTTTTTCTCCTTTCGTTTTTCCCTCCATCTTCTGTTTTCTCTTTCCCCTTCTTCCTTTCTTTTTTCTTTCTTCTTCTTTTTTTTTTATAATTCGTCGATTCCAACTAATTACGACACGCACACGTACACAGCGGGTCACGTAGCTCGTTATACCAGCGTGGTTGTATCACGAACTCGACGTTTCGATGGCTGCTTCTCGCGAGCCTCTCTCTTCCTCTCTCCGTTCACCGCCACGCAGTCTTCGGACGTTTTTCTCTCTCTACCAGAATCCCCCTCTCTTACTCTCTTCTCGGGTCGTCGTTTTTTCTTTTCTCCTCGTTTCTTTTTGCGAATATTCCTTCCTCCTTGCCCGATCTGACTCTCTCGTCGTTAATTGCCGTTCGAGCACTAATTACTCATTAACGACGGAGAAAGAATCGTAAGAATCGGGGATTTACGGATACACTCTGGATAATTTCATAGGCGAGCACACAACGAACGAACGTATCCTTGCATGTGTATGTGTACGCGTGTGTGCGCCCGCGCGCGTGCTCGAGAGAGCCCCGTTATCGAGGTGAAAGGATCTTTTATTTAGTAATAGAAGTTCGAAGTGGAATGGGTTTAAAGATAAACATCGTTACGTGCTCTCGTGGCTGCGGCGGATAATTATTAACCATTAAGTAGCCTGGCGTAAGGTCGTACTGTTTTCCAGACCCTGGTGCTTTATGCTCTTCGTTTCACGAGATATAGTTTAATATGTTGCGAATCTATTCTCTACGGTACCGTCTTTTTTTTTTCGTCTCTTCTAGCCAGCGAAACGAGATGAGTCTGCGAGAGGGATAAAGAAGTTTACGAGTGATTCGGATGATAAGCTGTAATTAGAAACCATCGTGGTTTAGGCGAATCAGGGTAACTTGAAATATTCCTGAAGATACAGTAACGATATATCGGAATTTTTTCTCGGCCATCAGAATTTGCTTTGTTCTCTTTAAAAGTTTCTTCTGCGAGTATAAACGAGTATCTTAAGAAAGTAGATTAGAAGGAAAAAGTGAAGAAGTATCTGTAGACATACGCTGATGGTCAAATGAAAGTTGACGATTAATGGACTATAAATATTAAGAACTTGCGTACTAAACATTTTCTACGATGTTGTTAACAGTCATTTGTTACACAGTATATATATTGTTTAAAACAATTATGAATGATTTTATCACGATAATTAAGAGTACAGAAGCGAAGAAATGTCCTATTGGCTTGATAGATTACCATATTATTTGTACGATGATGTTATAAAGATTGGTTTTAAGACAGTCGTTAGATATTAAAATTAATATGATGTGGGAAATGACCCTTTAATTATTTTCAGTAACGTATTATATCTATTTATTACTGCTGTCAGATATAATTCCATTTTATAAAATTACAGTGTACGCTCGGTTTGTTTATCTTCTAATCTTTCTTTCGTCCATCACCATAGTATAACGATATAAAAATAACATTACGTATTTTCCCTTGCCACCTGTATCCAGCTATAAATTCTCACGAGCGACGACAAATTGCCACGATTGACTCTGCTTCCACCCAAACGTAACTATGCGATCGTCATCGAAGCTACTCACCCTACGAAGACGTGTCCCCTGTCCCCTTCTCAATTTTCTACGGACCCTCGAATAACGCTTCAATCCAGTATAATATCGCAGCTGTCGTTGCTAATGCGTTATTATTTCCTGTTTCATAAACGAACGCCGTACAATGTTCAAATGCACTGCCGACGTGCATGCGTGTTGACCGTTTCCCTTGTTCCGCGAGCTTCTGTCTTCTATTTTTCCAATTCTTTCTGACTTATTTGTTAATGTTAATGTTATTAACACTTTGACTGCCACGTTGGTCGTATATGACCGGCCACGGTTTCTCCTGTGACGCCACGGTGGTCATCGGTGACAGGAGCGCTTGAACTTACAATTGTAAAAATTGAATGAAAATTGACAGTTAGGGCATTTTGAATATAACCGATAAATAGAAGATACTTTGAAATAAAAAGTGCCCCATTGAACAATTGTACATTTTTATTAGAATATCAATAAAAAAAAAAAAAAAAAAAAGAAAATGAGAACAAATCTTGCATCAAACGGAGCACTGTGTTTGCATCCATATCTTTGAAGGGTAATCTACGAATATTAATATAAACACACCTTAGAAAATAATCGTAAATGCTGCTTTATAATCATAAAATTGAAGTTTGAAGTGTGAACATACCTTGTTATTATATATAGAATGAGCAAATACTGTTTACTAATATCTTCTACACGTTTCAACAATATATTCTGGACGTTTTGCTTACGACGAAATTTCGAATGTGAATGATTTATTGAAATAAACGAAGCCTTGTTATAATATGTCGCTATCAACTGTTACCAAGGCGCCACAGTGGTCACCCGTGACCACCATTGGGGAAGAATATTATCTTACAATATCAATTTATTATTATTTTGCAATTATATGCACTGAATAATAAAAATACTTCCTTGGCGTCCTGAGCGAAACATGTGATTTTGGCGTGGCAGTCAAAGTGTTAATCAATAAATATTATGCAACTTAGATTCGATTGTCTCGTCGTATCCAATAAATTAATCGCAGAATTGAGATTTCTCGTGTAAGTTCAGACCTTGTATACATTTGAAAGTGTATAACTCCAAGAGATTTAAAACTAAGCTTGTCCATGAGTGTTTCTGTTAAAATTGGTCTGCACCAAATACCAAGGCCATTTAACCTGGCAGTCCACATTTTGGAAATGCGAAAACAATCGGTCAGACTTGAATAACCGCGTTCACGCCACGAGCATATTTGCACGACAAATATTCGAACTTCATACGCTCGAACCGCGTGCCTCGAATGAGAATTAGTAGCGAGAACAGCCTAATAACACGTATTTGCATATTTATCCACCAAAATTCAAAGAAATTCCAAATACGCAATCTGTCTGAGATAGATGTCAGTTCAAAATATTTAATGAAACATTTGTTATCTAGTTTTGATAAGGGAAAAAATAAATTTTTTCTTTCGCGTGTGTTCGTTGCTATAAATTCAGATTAAGAAAAAATGTGACTTACAATTGACCCACTTTCGCTCTTAATGCCAAGCCATGACTAACTTTGATGCAAACCAGGCGTGCGGAGCTTTCAATACGATTGCAACGGTAGATTGTTTGTGAGTAGAAATTTTTTTACTGAACTAACATATTTTTTATCGTGTGTTTTTATTGCGTTTTTATTGTATTTATGTTCATTTATAGCTATAAGCTGTACTAATCGTAAAAAAATGAAAGAATTCATTTTATTTTCAAATTGAGTCAAAATATGTAACGAAATTAATTGTTGTACTGAATTTAGTTGTTTAGCCAGCGAATTACTCGTAACTAATCCGTGAAATAAACAGTCTTTCACTCAGAATTTTTAATCTGCACAAGAATTGTTCTTTCTTCTTTTTTCTATATCCTCATTCACAAATATCGGTACTTTCGAGCCTTCGAACATAATCACCGAATTTAGTCGCCTAATTTCTGCTCTTCCATCGACCGAGTTATTTTATGCGTAATACTTCTTTGTAAACGTAATTGACGCACATACGTGTTTACGCGAGTCCTCGCTTTGCACGCGTTCACGCGCAAACCGCAGCCGCGTAAGCTGAGAACCGACAAATGTTGGAAGCCATGAGCGATTCAGGAGTAACGTCATGCTGGATTGCATCTGCTGAAAAGAGTTTTATTATTCTCGCGGAGGCAGATGCGTGGCGGAGGGAGAAGGGAATCTGTTAGAAAAAGAGAGGAAAAGCAGGAGAAAGGGGAGTATGGAATTGTATTAAGCGACGCAGGAGAGAGGGAGAAGGGGGGGTGAAACGGAAGGATGAAAAGGGGGAGAATGCAGGAAAAGAGAAACATTGGTTAGAAGGGGTGGTTGTGGAAAAGGAGGAAGCGCTTGGCTCTTTAAGGACTTCGGCCCTTTGTCGTCGCCGGGCAAATTAATTCGATGAAGGCACGTTAAGGATCCTGTCCTCATACCACCACAGCGCCAGCCAGCCGACTCCTTTCTTTCTTCCCCTTTTTTCTTTTCTCGCCGGGGGTGATCGCGTGAGTTCACTCGCGAGCGAACGTCGTTAGAGGGATTTACAATTAGCGTGTCATTGCACGACAATGCAATTAGGATGTTGCCGGCTGAATCGTTATAATTGGGGATTGTAGTAGTTAGTCCCGATTGTACTTGCGTAAGATGACCTGGCTGACTTAGTCGTTTTGGGGGGAAAAGGGGATCAAAAGTAATTGACTCGATGTTATGAGTAGATGTGACACGATGACATTGGAATTTCCATATAGTATGGATACTCTATTCGTCTTCTTCTTCGTACAATATCGATGAGAAATGTTATTCAAAATTATCCCCTTGTTTTATTTATAATATCGCGTTAGCCTCCTCGTTTACAATTCAACAAAGTATTTTTTATTTATACCAAAGTTCTCGTTTCAGTTCTTCAACAAGAATTAACAAAGGCAACTTGGGAGAAACGTTGAAATTTCTTCCATCGTTTCCAGAAATGGTGAATTTACCAAATTGCGAAGCTTTCGATCGAAACAGGGGGGTGATTCTACGTGGGTTGCGGCGAAGAAATTAAATTGCGTTCACGGAGCAGACCGTGATAAATCTGAAAAGATATGTGTTTGACAGATATTGGTCGTCTTACTCTCAGTATGTCCTCGTTTTCACAAACAGACCTAGCCTGTCTCACTATTGCCGGTTTCTTCTCTGTTTCTCCTTTCGCACCCGCTGTTCTTCAATCCCCTATCCCAGTTTCTTTCCGTAAAATTACCATACCTCCCAGTAACAGCTGCCACAGTCATCCTCAGCATCTGATAAACTAATACTAGTGACACATGCTATAGTTCGGGGGTGTACAATCTCTCTTTAAGGTTCCTTTCTTTCTGAGATTTTTCCTGGCAAAGTGTCACAGTTTTGTAGAGAACTTGTGTAGAGGATGGTTGACCGTGAGATTTACTAGATGTTATTGCTTGTTGTCGTAACCGTCGAATATATTTAAAATACTAAATTATTATACGGACTATATTCGCTGAGACGCTCGTACAGAGTATAAATTGCAAAGTAAAATTGCTAATTAATACTCAGTAAATGCTCGCTAGATAATCGTCGATAACTCGGTAGATAGCTCGTCGATACGGAAAGATACTCGTGCATACTGATAGATACCAAACTCTTTTCGATTGCGTCAGTTTATTTATTGCGGGGGAGAGTCGGAAAATTCGAATTCGTCTTTGTTCGACAGTTGCACGTAGCGGCGACATTGTTTTGCCCGGAGTTTCGTGCGTCAAGGTGGTGTCAATGTCTCGAGGTAAAACAACAACGTGATTTGAATTGTCCTCTAACTCATGTGTCGCTGTAGTTTAATATTTCGGAGCATTTGGAGCCGAAGTTTCAGAATGGTTTTTGGTTTTGCACATGGTTAGGGTTGCGTGTACTGTTTCAGGGGTTCTTCGGTTATAAATCGAAATTTATGGACGGATTTTCCGGAGAGTTCGCGTTTGCCACGCCATCATTAGGTTTGTAAATTACACACGTTGAAGTACCGTTTCCGGTCTACGAACTGTGACGCGCTTTATTGCCGTTGGTTGCCGTTCTCAACCTTTTGTCACTGTATCTCGTTTGAACCTTTTTCTTTTTCTAGTCGCCAATTACCAAGGTCATCGAAACTGGCAGAACGAAGGGACGGTTAATTCCCAAGGTTGGAATTTTTATTCTACCACAGTTTCTTTACATTTGCTTGTAAGGCTACCTGTCTTGATTCAAGTTTCCTATCTACCATTTAGACGGTCTGTTGCAATAAAAAGATAGTTTCATTTTCCAGTAATTTGAGCAAACTAACAAATACGAATGAGAATCGTTTATTTAATTAAATTGTAATTAAATTACTTTTCGAAACTATGCTATAAACTCCTAACCAACTAATGTTCGCGATAGTAAACTTTTGCACTTTCAAACGTGGAATCTGTATTTTCGCTTGGTAAAATTGTAAAATTATAGAAAGAAACCCACAGCTTGTTACTTATCGATATGTTACTTATCATATAATGTTCTTAGTTTGGTATCGTGAAATTTCATCTTACGTGAATTTTGTCTTAATATTATCATCCTGTGTGAATACCATTTGCGAACAATAATTTTTCTAATCTTCATCTATCCAACAGCGAATAAGAATAAGACGCTTGATTCGAATCTATTAACACTATCAATTTCTTACTTTAAAGAATATATGCTACGGCGAACTTATAGCCGTGGTAACTTTGAAGTGTTGGATTCAAGATTTGCAATCTAAAGTTGAACGTTCAAATTGAAAACTTACGAATTTGCATACGTAAAATTGTACCATACGAGAACACCATAACAAAATTCGCCCAAGTCCAGACATTCTTTCATTTCTCTGCTGTATGCTATTCCCTACACATTTTTACCGAAACACTTATCACGGTGACCTGAAAGACTGGAACTACACTGGTGGGTGGCGAACCGTCCGTTTCCCGGAAACGTAACAGAAACCTCGTATTTCATCCGTGTGGAGGAGGGTGGTCGTTGGAAATTTCGCCGAATTACGCAGTGAAACGCGGCTCGAGCCAATAACCGAATCATAATCCCTTAGTTTTACACGGAAACGCGGCGCGCGGGGACAGACCGGTTTCGGTGGGGTGGAACGGGTCGCGGAGCGGGGAACTTTACTGCGCAAATTAAGGCGAAGTGGCAGTCAGTAATTTTATGTGCCCATCTCAGCCACTGATATTGAATTTCCTTAGTCGCTTAATCCAAATCCTCGAACGGGAACGGGGCGAAGAGAGTGTGTTAAGAGAAAGAGAGGGAAAGAGACAGAGCGAGGAAGGGTGGGCGCTGAAAGGGGTGGAAAGATGCGGGGGGAAGGGTGAGAAACCCTTCGTAGCCGGCGGCGGCAGCGATCTCGCGAAATTGAAATCATTACTTTACGGGCGCACCGGCAAAATTGGCTACACACCCGGTGGATCACGATAGAATTTCTAAAAAGCGAGTAACCCTTGATCGTTTCTAATCAGTTGCCTGTAAAACCTGCTGGTCGACTGCTGATGGATGGATTGGCCCTCACGACGATCTATCTTTTCGTATTGATCGCATCTCCGAATAGAATGACAGCGTGTACAGTCGAAACGTTTTGAGGCCGATTGGCTTATGAATTTTTTCTAGGCTTCAAAAATGAGATTGCTTGGTGCAGGATTAGTTAATCGGAGATATTGTATTTTGGTTTTGAATGACAGTACGATGATTGAAGGCAGTACGATCTTTATGCGCCTTTATCAATAATTTCTATGTCTCTATTTGGCCGAGTCAGAAACCAAAAAAAAAGGGGTGAGAACAAAAACTCATCATAATACAATTAGTTGAACTTCTCAAAAATCATTTCTCCGTTTATACAGTGATCGTTTGTCTTCAGTAATAGAGTTACCAAGATTTTCTACAATTTCTTACGATTACTAAAGATACGTCGGTACTTCCTTCATAAAATCAATGTTACGTGTGATAGAGATTGGAACACGTTCTAATTTATATCCATTGTTACTCGATCGATCGATACGGTACTAAACTAGAGATTGATTTTAAGGCAATCGCTAAAAAAAGGGATGTATAGGATCAGTGAGTAGATGTAATTAAAATTTCAATCATCTCTACATACTACATTTAATCATACGTTATAAATCCGTAATTATGAATCCAAGCAATATGGACAACTCCATCAAACACGCTTTCTAATAAGTTTCAGTCTTTGTAAAGTCACAACCCATTTACCCAAGGAACAAAGACAGCGCCCCCCCCCCCCCCCGATTGAAGTCAGAACCGGTGATTTTCCGGGTGGATTCTTCGGAACACGATCTGGAAGCCCCATTCCGGGGAGACATGGAGCGGGACACGGGCCGTGTACGCGGAAACCGCAGCGCGTGAAACGCGATTCCATCGGTGGGCCAAGTAAGCCGACATTTCGATAATCAGCGGCCACGTGTTGCGCCGCGCGCGTTGACTTGCTATAATTACTTTGGGTGAACCGTTAGCGTTCGCCGGCCGGCGCCGATGCAAACGTGGAACACAACGGTCTCTCGCGCACACACACGCCGCGGGATAATTTATCGCGAACCGATGCACGTTCCCGCGAATATTATCCCGTCGCTGGGAACGAGAAGAGAGTAGAAAGGAAGAAGAAGAAGAGAGGATCCTTGTTCCTGATGCGCGTGATCGTTGTTCAAACGAAACGAAACGGTTCAAGTTGGAGAAAGAAAGGCAGAAACGAGAAGAGGATGAGGATGAGAAGAGAATGGAGAGAGGGAGAGAGTTAGTGGACGAGAGGGTGAAGAAGGACAGAGGGTAAACGTTGTTGCAGTTTGCCGGCGGGTGCATGAGGCAATTACAAAATTGCAAAAATTAACCATAAAACCTGGTCGGCATGCTGCGCGCTACCATAAAACTAGCCGGCCGGCCGGCCAATCGGCGCATATTTTTGGCGTTTACGACCAATCACGTGGCCGCTGAGAACGCTCGGTACTTGTCTGCCCTTTTCCTTTCGCAGCAGCCACAGTTGCCCCTCTTTACAACGCGAATATTCCTCGCGCGGGAAAGAAAATTGCACGGCGATTTTGCGATGCTCCGCCGATCGAAACGCCGTAAAACGACTGCCCCCGTGCCAACCATTCCTCCAGTTTAGTTTTTCTATCTCGTGTTTCGCTTCTTTGTAGGTGGTTCACGGAGTAGACTGAAACGAGTTTAGAGTCCTCTTTGAGTGTTTTTAGAAGTTCTTTCGTTTTTTTCGAAGGAGTAATAAAGAGTTGTTTGATGCTTTTAATCTACTCGTGAAACAGAAATATTACTTCCTTATATTATGTAAATTTGATGCTGTTTGGTGGACATATCACAGGTCAATAATTCTAGTACATAATATCTTATGTATTACTTCTTTGCACATTCGAAATCTCGAAGTACGTATACATATATTTTCGTAGTGTATCTAGTGCATATATGTAGAATATATATCATAGTATATCTTCTTCTGTCTGATATATTTATACGACAGATATCAAATCTTCCTTCTAATTTGATATGTTATTGACACTTTGTGTTTTACGGACAGTATTTCGGTGGATAAAGTATCGGTGGTTGGTACGTAGCCGGGATTATAAACTGGTCTGTACTCATTCAAGGCCATTCGCAATAATTTCGCTGTGGAACGGCCTCGATAAGAAATCTGTGATACGGTCCCCTCTAAATTGAACCGGTTCGAATTGGCCAACCCCAATTGGATCAATTCTGGGGACGCGCTCGAATTACGCATAACGTCGCTTTACGACGATCGTAAAGCCACTTCCAAAAACGTCGCCTCCACCTATATCGATTTGCTTAACCATCTTTTGCTAACCATGTTCAGTCCCATGCGAGGAGAGTACAAACAAGTAACAAATAAAATAACAAAATGGAAAGTGCCGTTGGAGATTAATGCAACCCTTATTTTGTACGAAGTTTCATATTTCAGTTTCATAATATCAAATCTTTTCAGTCATACTACCTGATCATACAAAATTCAATAGACTTGCTGATCAAGTGAATCAGCTAATATGTAAATGCTACAATAATTAAGTACACGGTTTGCAAATACTTTTTGTAATTACTGTACCTACGTCACGACAGTTAAATCAAACATATCTCTCAAAAGAAACGAGCAGCGTAAACACAAGGGGCCTGCGAGGCTAATAGTGGGTCGTTGTCTAAATTGATCGGCATCCCTTAAACGCGATCGTGTACGTTCTCCAGGGCAGCGGTAAAGCGAAGCTCGGTGGGTGTGGGGAGGAAGAGAAGAAAGGAGAAAAAGAGCATCCGGACGAATTGATCCAACGTTCCGTTTGAACGCACAATACCGCAACTCGTATACAAACGTGGCGAACAACTTTTCCTCGGTCCCTCCACGGCACAATAAATTTATGCCTCCATTCAGTGCCACTACTTAACCCCCCTCCCTATTCTCAATCTCTCCCTTTTGCATCTCTGTATCGCGCACACGCGTGCAAACACGCGTTACAATAAGTCCGCGACCTGTTTAATAGAATAATTAAGGGCCCTCGTGCGGCAGCTGATGCCTCGATCGTGCGTTTCCGCGCGTGCACACGCGCGCGAACTCTCGCTAGCGGATCTGTATCGTGGACGATGTATTGTTGATTCAGGGGGTGCGTATGCTTCGCGGACAATGGGGCCACAGGGGAATTAAGCATCGATCCGAATTCTACGCGGGATTAACGCGCTAAAAAATGGTATCCAACGGTCCAACTGCAAAGATTGCCCCGACAACGTTCTTCTGGTTATATACCGGTTCATAATTGACGGTATATCGAATATTTAGAGCAGGCTAGAGACTATAGAATTCAATTCCTAATTTTTCGAAGTAGAATTTAAATTAAGAAGCTCGTATATTTATATTTATATTTGAAACTTTAAACGTTTAAATTTGGAAATATGAGAACTGAAAGATTTACGTGTAAAGATATAAAGGAATAGGAATTTTAATTGTGAAGGCATACGAAATTAGAAAATGTTCATTTGAAAATTGAGAAATTAAATAATGTAAACGTGCAGATGTAAAAATTCGAAGATTTACATCTGATTTTGAAAATTGATTGAATGAATCGATTGAATTTTGACGATAGATTTGAATTAAGTTTTGATTTAGATTTTTCTAAATATAGTCGCAAGGTAAAGGTACAAGTTAAATTTCAGATTCGCTTATCTACGGGACATGATGAAAACCAGAACGTAATATAAAGTAGACAGTATACTTTCTGGACGTTAGATTCGAGGACGAAGGATGTCGTCGATAGTCCGAGTAGTTAGGCTGCGAAACGTTCTCATCAGGGTGGGCAACGGTCCAAAAGTTGGTTAAAAGTTTTCATGGTAAATACGAGGAATTGGGACCACGTTCGTTTGCATCCTGGCCTACTGGACCGTGATAATACAATTTAAATACACGTTGTATTAACCGTGTATCGGTAGATTTATCGAATTGACCTGTCGCAAGCAGTCATCAGGCTATAAAGAAACGTGCACCCGCTACATATCTTCTAGTTATTTATATAACCTAATTAAATTATAAATAAAACTATGTACATTACGATTCTTCCTTCCCTAATTCTAACTATTTGCTACAAGGTCATCTTCGATCGTCAACAGATTCAGATTATACTTATTCGCACAAAATACATTTATTCCTCTTCCAAATCTGTCTTCTTCCTACAAAATTATCTTCAATCACCAGTCGCTCTCGAAACGAAAAAGGAACGGTTTCATGGCAAAGTTGGGTCCACCAGACGGGTGACCCACTCGAGACTGTGGTAATACGGTTTAAATACGTACGATGCGTGAAGGCGTTGATATCGCGGCGGTGGTAAGGTGTAAAACCACAGGATTCCAATGGAAACAGTTATTTGCGGTCACGAAGTGTACCGTGACGTATCCGAGCTCGCGCTTGCTCGCTCGCTCGCTGACTGGCGCGCGTGCAAACTTACTATACGTGTCACCTATACCTATATAACCTCTTACGTGCATATATATATACACATATGCATATGCGCAAACACATGTACAAACGCGTGTTCTCAAACTATAGTAGACACAAATACCTGTATACGTACATACGTAAGGGACACACGTACATACATAGAGAAGCGTATCCAGACACCGCGTAACCGATGGTAGGTGTACACACCTTCCTTCCGTCCTTCCTTTCCCAGGAAGTGGAGTCAAGTGGACCCACCGCCACCGCCGGAAACTCCACTAATGACTAAACTTGCTAATTTCGACCAATTAGGCTCCCACCACCTCCCGTTTCACCGTCCTCGCTGTGTCGCTTTCGCCCTTACCGCTTCTCTCTCTCTCTCTCTCTCTCTCTCACTCTCTCTCTCACCATCTCTTTGCTTCTGTCGCTTTTCCACTCTCCGTGGCCCGGCCAACTTGCAGCTCGTCTAATGCGCGCCGCATTTACCTTGACCGATAGACGCTCGCTCCTAATTTCGTGGTACATTGCGCAGTGCGGACTGGCTGCGGATTAAATATTTTCTTATTAAACATCGTGACCAACGGTCTTTGTACTTACATTTTGTCGCGTGCTTTCTGGCCTAGCACATTGCGAGGGGTTGGCTGGACTAACGAGGGCACGATCGAACATAGACATTCGGCCGATGATCGGGTGACTGCGCTTGGTGCAAACTGCCAAGGATCGATTGGTACTCGAGTATACCTTCGAAGGATAAACTCTACTGTTTCGTTCAGGTACGATACCTTGGAATGGGTGTATTTGTTGAATTAGGATCACGCGTGGAAATTTTGTATTTACTATGAAAAGTAGGATTACATGTAGGAGTTTCACTTTTATCAGAATACGTACGAGATAGATCGGAATAAATAGAATGACGAATTGTTTAATTTATATTTAGATATGTAGGTGATTGCGTAGTGAGGACAGTCGCTGATATTTAATACAAACTGAATGCATTTCACTGCTTTTATTTTGTTCAGTCACTTTAAAATTATTAGTTGATTTTACAATTGTCATCACGTCACGTCATATATTGACGTACGATCTCAGTATGAATGGAAATATACCTTGTTCTAAAAATTATAACTAAGTTGTATTTCCTCAAACTTGGACCGTATTATAGTCTGTGCTATTATATCACCTCATTCATTGTTACAAGAGAAATCGCTTAAGTCTGAAGAGGGTTAGATTAAGACCAGGTAAAACAGTTCTTCTATATTATAAAGAAACATGGGTACCTTTTAAACAGCTTAAACTAACTTAAACATTCATTGGATTACTTTATGTTTTTCCTAGCGGCGGAGCCTCTTTTACAAAAGATAAAGACGAAGGTAAAATAAAGTTCCCAAAGGGCGTGCAGGTAATCACAGCAAGATTACCGAAAACTACCTTACTCTGTCGGCGTCTCTTTCCCTCTCTCTCTTTCGTAGATTATTCGGCAATTGAACGCGCGACCGGTTAAGTAGTCGAAGGATATTGAGTGTTGTGGTCGGTTTGAAGTTCGCATGGTGTGGAGTAACAAGCTGCCACCGTTGGATATTTATAGGGGCCGTCAGGGGTCGAAGCCTGTATTGTGGAATACGTGCGCGAAGGTCTCTCGCAGCTGTGCCAAACACAACAGTTTTATACTTTATCCTTAACCGTGCACGCTTCCTTCGTCGAATTCGCGACCGCGTCTCCTTTTTTTTTTGCCTTTCTCGAAAGCTCGTGCTTGTGCTTGTGCTTGTGCTTGGTGCATATTTTCTACCACCGTCGAAAATCAATTTTCTTCGATCGTCTCGTAAGCACATTTTGATTCTGATGAATACGTCCTCTGTTGATTTACCATGCAACCTCGTTGCGATTTCGCGATTGTGAGTCGCTGTGAAATTCGGCAGATTTGTACAGTGTTGCTTAAATTCGAATAAAGTGGGTGTTTGTGTCATGATCCTTATGGAGGAGGGTGGATTTTATCTGAGGAATGTTCTTCAGTCTCTGGACAAGAAGAAGGGATGTGTTTAGTGATTATAAGGGAGAAAGATGTACTTCAAGCTTAGTTTTCCTGTATCCATTTTATTATTTGTACCAACAGGTTTATTTGTCAATAGACACCAAGCAGAGTAGAAAAAGGCGAGAATGGTTCATTTAAATTTGGACAAAAGCAGTCCATTGAAAAAGCAAACATTAATGAATTTTTAACGATACGGTGCACATGATCACTGCGATTTTTCTATACAAACTATAAAGTTACCGAATGGTATAACATCAGTATTACAAAATTACAGTGACAATTTCTTTCGCTTACGATACTCGCCTTTTACACAGAATATATAATACTATGCATGGTTGGAAAGTATTAACATAAAAACGAGATCTGTAGATCCGTAGATATAGATAATCTATAAATTAATTTAAAGTCTCGCTTCAGTCAATAACGAAAATTCGTGTGCCCTATTTAATCCTTTCACATAGAATGTGTTCCTATTATTAATAATTGATAAAATACAATGTTTCCCACAAATCATCATACTTTAATTTCAGGTAGGGGTTAAGTTCTCGAAAAATACATCTAAAAACCGTGGTAAATAAATAGTATTGCGACAACTATAGGAACATATCATAATCAGGAGATCTTGTATCATCTACCATGCCATGCAACATTGTGCCAAGTGGTCGAACCGACTGATTTATAGACATGTCCTTCGTTTCCTCTTCGTTTCTTAGGTCAAGGGTTAAGTGGGAACCTTGGGAATCGGAATAAAGAACGGCTCTTCGAAAATATTTACGAAAAATCTCTGAATGTTAAAGCAGAGGGAGAAAGGGTGAAAAAAGTACCTCATGGGGACATCGATAAGGGTCTCTCGATGGTTGGAGGTCGCGAGTGACCGTATTAAGGGGCCAGTATGGAGAACGAGAGACGGAGAGGGAATGGTGGACTGACAAGGGCGTTAATGCGCCGGAGATTTATGTCGTAACGGGCAGGATGAAATTCCATCGCGGTAGGTACGCGTACATAAGTGGCGCTGGTACCGGCTGATGTCGGCGGAGGCGCGAGAATTATGGTGGCCCGTACTGATATCCACCATAAACCCCGCCTGTGCCCCATCGACCGGTTGGGCATACTTAATTAAATACGTATTAAGGGGCTGAGTGTGTTCCAATGTACGTCCGTATCATGGGATAATATATGTTCAGCTGTGAACGTGCGACATCACCAAGGGACACCACGAATTGTTTCGGAATAATCACCTTTTGCGACCTGTTACCCGATAGTTTTTTGGATCCTTGAAATTCCGAGAGAAGTTTTAACTAGAGTGAATAATTCATTTTCTAGCCTCGTTCTTGTAATTACATTGTAGCGTTATGTGAGCTGACGGAAGCTTCAAATCGGATGACTCATATTGTTGTACCTTGGAATATCAACATTGTTTTGGTTTACTAGGTTCAAAGGTAAACGAATACCGGACAAAAAAATTATCGCCGTTATTTGTAATCGTCAACCAAATTTACATTCGAACTACATATAATAACAAATGATCTCTAGGGCAGTCAGTATAGCGAGTCCTTATAGCATGTCAATATAGCGAATTATTATAGCGAGTCAGACAGTCGAATAGCGTCAAAGTTCATCAAAGTTCATCAAGTAACATCAAAGTTTAAGTAATTTGTATGGATGAAGATGTATGTAATAATTTTGATCATTCATAGGTTGATTTAAGAACAAACAAATGATAATCCGTGGAACGAGCTCTCTCTCTCTCTTTCTTTCTCTAGCGTCGTTTCTCAGCCCTTTGTCTTTTCCGGGCTGCGCGCAACAAAATACTCGGTACGTAAACGCTTCGAGAGAATGTCCATAATGATAGCAAAGAGTCCGTTCTTCCTGGTGCAGGTCGCGACCGGCCGTTTCGCAACGCGAAACACCAACGGGCTAACGTCCAGAGGCATTCCTGAGCAACTGGCCGACGACAATAAAATAAAACATTACTATCTCGGAATAGCACCTCCACTTGGACGTTCTCATCCGCGCGAGAAGATTTGCTTTCAGTAATAAACGTTTCGCAGAGTCGCGAGCGCCCTCACGGCCCTTTCGTGGAACGGGTGCCAGTCGCCATTTTACAATATAACCATTTTACAATATAATCTTCACCACGATTTGTCTGCTCCGAGAAACGTGCAAGTTTACGCTTTTGACGCAAAATCTATCGTTGAAAACTATAGGCTAAAGTCGTGGATCGTTTCGAAACGATCACAAACTACGCATCACATGTTGGTAGCGTAAAGGTGGGATATCATATAAGCGAAGAAATTCACGAGTGTAATATTAGTTGAAGATCATTTAAAAATATGCTTCTTCAATTTACATATTACTACATAATAGACGCATCTCATATTGATAGGGAAACTTCTGTATGAACAATTGGAAGACAGCGTATCTCTGATGCTTATAGGGCATTTCTCCTTAAGAACTAGACCGGCATTCTGCACCTTTTCTGTCCTTCAGAACTTCAACGTGTAGTCTTAAAATAACCAAAGTATGTATAAAAAAAAAAAAAAAGTCAGAGGTAGTAGATGACTAGCATTTCGTTCAACCTGAACTTAACAGGAATAACATAGAAAAAAAGTATCTTATAACGTATAATGCAATATGAAATTAATTATAAGAATGACCAATATTAAAAAACACTGTGGTTCTTGAACCACACTGGGTTACACAGAAAACACTGGGTTATAATATAATACTCCGAGATATGGACGTAATAAAAATCAGTGAATAACCGCGCTAATACAGATTAAAAATTTTATCTAAAAAATGTTAAAAATCCCTATTACATATATCGATACCACGATATAAACACGCAATTTATCTACGAATCGCGACAGAACGACTGAAATAAGTGAAACAAAAACCGGGCTATGAAAAATATTCACCCCGTGACCGTAGCGGAGGCAAACAAAAGAAGGCACCGTGGCCGGGCCAAAGAGGAATCGGTCGGAAGAACGGATATAATGATAACTTGGAGTCAGGTATAATGAGCATCGAGGGACAGCGCTCGAAGACATTGAAAATAATCTAATTATTAGCGGAGACGATTATAGTAATTAGATGCAGCGTCCATGGGCCGGGGCAAAGTCGGGTTCCCCGTTTGCCGCGCACAGCCCACCTATTACAGGTATACTCTGCCTATGAGAGCGGTCAAATGAAAAGGTGTACACTCCTACGGACCTCTTTTTCGAGGAACCGTGTGCCCTCGAGATAGCCTGTGTGTGCACGCGGGCAAACGTGAAACGAAAAGACGAAGAACGAAATGGAGAATGTCGAAAAAGAGAGAGAGGAAGAGGGACCACGTTCCCGGTGTGCAATTATGTAGGAATCCTGACGGCGGAAGAAAGCTTACTCGATCGCTTGGCTATGCATTGAATGCAACAACTTTGAAATGATTCGTGCCTCAAGGTGGCCGCGTTGTTTCACCGCGATGGCTCGCTTTGTGCTTCCGCGGACCATTTTCTTGCGACACCGAGGTCCGCTGATTTAGATCCTTCCTTCTAGGAAATGGGACCCAATCCGTGGATCGCGATACACTTGCTCCTTTGTTTCGATTTTTCTTCGCATCTGATATAAGGACTTTGTAAGAAACGGCGAAGAACTACAGTAAGATTTATATAAATTGGTCACTACATATGTTGTGTCCTGAACCAATTTATACGAGCCTGTTTCATTGTTTTCGTATATACGATCAATCCTTGAAATGGCTTTACACATTACGTGACACCAAGTATAGGATCACCATTAATTTATCTACGATAATTTACAAAATCAATTTACTATCCTCCTCCGCTCCATCACCAAAATAATTAGAATAAATATTGACCTCATAAGATATTCACCGAACAACACGTTGCTTTAGTTTATAATCGTTACCCCGGTGGACACGTTTGACGTCGATTCTGCACCCCATCTGTTTTACCAAAAGAAAGTTTTTTTGTCTCATTTTATTCAGCGTGATCGCAATGCTAGAGCCAGTGGATATTTGCATTTTTTCATGGATCTAATGGAGCCATAATAATCGTAACACGCGGATCAACTTCGGCTGCCGGTCAACCACTCACCCCCGCGAGTCTGTGCTCCCCTCGAGTAGCAGGGATTCTTTTCGTCGTCCACTACAAGCATCGGAACGGCGTCGTTATTGTATGGAACGAGGCGTCCTCGTTATCGTCGCTTATCGCTAATAAGATCGCTGGACCGCTCGTTATCGTCGTCGTCGCACTCGCCCTGTCCTCATTTTCGTACGATTGCGATCGTTAATTATCCCTATCGCAGCTGATCGTCCTCTCTCTTCTCTTGCTTCTCCTCTCTACCCTCGCCTCTTCCTTTTCCTCCTCTCTCTCCTCCACTTCGTTCGAAACGTTCGCGTCCGTCCTCCTCCCATCCACATTCTCTCTCGTCGCTGTCGTCGTTGTTGTCGTCGTTCTCCTCGTCATTATCATTCCGGTAATTATCGGTGTATTCCCTCGTTATCATCTTGTTATCGCTTGGCCGTCGTGCTTCCGCGGCTGATCGAATTTCGAGGGCTCCCTGGGTCAGGGGTCGTAAACAGACCTCTGATCCTGCATCTCGCGATTTTCGTCAAACACCGTCCCCCGAGCCAGATGTTCCAGATCGAATCTTCCTTTTTCTTCTTCTTCTTGTCAAAGAAGAGAGATATCGATCGCCATTTTGTGGAAAAGAATTTTGTCGTTTTTTTTATTTGTATTCTCCTTGTTGGATCTAAAATACATACCATTTTCTCATTCTCTTGTTAAACTTGTTTTTGGCCATAGTTACATGTTCATTTATAGAATCTTTTAATTTCAAATGTATCGTCTTATTCTTGTTTCAAATAATTTGTCATATTTATATTTAGATCTATTCAAAGCGTACTTGCAATTAGTTTAATTTTCTTAACTTGTTTTTACAATTATAGAGACTTCTGGTTAAAGGATGATCCGGTAACAGGTTGATACTAGGACTTAATAAAATTAAGTGTATGATATACATTTAATTAAACTTAAAACAATATAACAAAGACGAATAAGAAGTACCAATATATATTTCTGTCGTGATGAAAGTATCCATTAATATCGCCAAAAATGTTTGCATGTTCTTAGTAATGAAAAAATGAAAAAATTTGCTACCAATCATTCTGCTTACACTGATACCTCGGCTGTTAAAAGCTAATAGTCTCGTAATATAACGGTATAATTATTCCGTGTAAAATTCAAGGTTGAACTTTAAGCTGTCGAAGCTTAATTTACCTCAAATAACCCTATCTTACTTCAATCCGTTTGAAAGGTGAGAATTTTGTATTGCATGGAAACGACTTTAGGGAGATATAATCGACAAGTTTCTATAATGTTCCTTGATAGCTAATGATCGTCGATCTATGGAATTTAATGATAGTCGTGAGAACTCGAATTTGGATTAATTGTATGATACCAACCGGTGTCGATGAGGCTTGACGTATTAATACAAAGATCGACGTTTATGCTTGTCCATTTTAATGCATCATCTGTGGAAGGAGAGAAGGAGCGACGATAGCCTGGAAACGTTTCTTACAGGGCCTCAATTAGCTCAAAATGTTTCGCTGGAATGGGAAACGGTGTACACCCTAACGTTTAGAGATATGCCTTCGATCGGCCTGAATTCGACTAATACGCACTTGGACTTCGACTTTAAGTATAGAGGCAGCACGATCTCATCGAATCCAAATGAACATCCTGCTGTCGGCGGCCTACTGTGTAATTTCAGTGCGCGTAGTATACGTGATTATTTGGAAGAAACGTAGAATTCGAACGAAAATCTTTCTCTCGGAGTGAGAAAGAAATTTGGAGGGGCAAATTGATCGGTGTCGATCGATCTTAACTGAGAACAGAGAATAAAATATCAAGTTGTATCGAAGCTTTATTTCACTTTCAGAGAATAAAAAACTGGGAAATATTCGAAATAGACTTGTCACGTGAAACTTTGTGACGCGTTGCTATTAATCAGCTGACAATAACATTACGTAAGCGGCGCTCGTGGTACGTAAGTCATATCTAAATATAAGACGAGGAATCAGAATCATTAAGACATTTTGAAAGGCGGCACACAATTTCTAAAAATAATTTCGAACGTCGACGATACACAAAGTCTGAAATGCTTTGTAACGCCGATTGAGAATTCCATTTAGTCGCAGGTGTATCAACATCCAATATAAATATCATAAATTATCCATATAAGTACAGACACATAACTCGAACCGAAAAAGATTCTTCCAAGTTAAAAAATGTTATGACGTTTAAAAATAAATTCAATTACAACCTCAAGGTTTATCTCTCGAGAATACAGACTCGATTAAGAAATCGAGATCACAGAGTCGACTTATTTTCTTCCAAAGTATCGTGTTACGCACTATTTCTGAAACGACTTGTAACGAGGAAGCCAGTCGACGAAGGTTCGTGCGTTCGATTCAACATATTGGCCGCGCTTCCTCGGCCAGTCTGGCCGTAAAGACTTCAAGCGCGACTGCCTCTGCATTGACCTTCGTTAACTGGAACGTAAGTCACCGTCTCGCCTTTATCCGGCCGAATAATCGTAGAACCTAATGAACAAACCTCGCAACTAATTGGAACAGATTGAACGTACGATCGTATTGTGCGTGCACGCGCGTTTCTTCGCAATTAATAGCGCCATGACGTTGCACCAATCTGCGTAACGATTGCATCAGTCCCATATCTCAATTATTCTTTGTCTCCCGGTCCCTTTCTTTCTTTATCTTCCTCCGATTACTTGTATTTAATTGCGATTATTACCTTGCGATTATTCCACAAAATAGGAAGGAACAAAGGTTCGCACAACAATGATTACCGTTGGAATTAACCGATACGTTTGAAAACCTATGTTAAGAATCCATGTTGTATCGATACAACGATATTGTAAATAAAGAACACGACTCAGAAAGAAAACCAATTACATAATAATATTATGAAGAAGTCTTGTACGATAACAGCTTTTAGCGTTGCATCTTATACCGATATTTCCCGCCCCCCCTTTCACGGTTCATCTTCTTCATTCAACCAGGACTAACTTAGATATTCCTATAATCCTTCGAAAAGGATAGTTGGAAGATAATTTTATCCTATTTTACGATTTTTACAGCGCCCCTTACACCATCCAATGTTCCTTAAATTGGACATCCATCTTTTGAAAACTAAATTAGAATAATTAGAAAACTTGAAATAATACAGAGACTTAATCAACACAATTTTATGTAAATTTCAAAGAAAAATGATATTATTCCGAAGAATATTGCAGCAAGATTCAACCCTCAATCAGGACACACTTGCGGTTTTGAAATGCAGTTTCATCGATCGTTTCGTCCGATATGCGCGTCTATCGACAATCGTTCACTTTGAACGCTCCTGTTGTCTAGATGGACCGATAAACCCAACCAGTAGTTAATAATTAATGGTTAACAATTAAGATTGAAATTAACGTGTAACACCGCGAGGTTTAATTGGATGTAACACGAAAAGTGGGAGGGTTTGGGTGGTGAAAGAAACGAAGAGAGATTATGTGAGGAGCGAAGAGAAAGAGCTAGATAGAGAAACTGGCAGGTGGTAGCGCAACGGGACGCACGACTCCTTCGACGTCTCGCTTTGAATTTAATTTCCTCCCTGGTACACATTGGCTGATAAATATTGCGGGCCCCGGGAGATTTTCAAACGTCCGTATAATTAAATCCGGTAAAAATGCTTCGGCCGCGTCGTCATTCACCTTCCACTTTCTCGCTCTGAACTTTCAGACTTTCGCGAGGAGACGCGATCTCGAAGAAGCGCGCCAATGGGAGTCGTAAATTCCCGTTACGATTTGACTAATCGACGCCACGAATCGTTCAATCCCTTATTTCTTGTAGGATAATAAGTAAATCAATATGTAGTTGATTGAATATAACGCTGCTATTAACAGGTTACTATATATTTTGAATGATCCAACAACTTCAATGTGATACAAGATTGCGTATTTGAAATGACAACTACGAATGAGTACGACCTGAGACTCCTTTTGTGTTGGCGACTATGATGATGTATCTTCTGTCGATTGACTGTCTTCGACTTGTAGATTGTGCTTGACTTCTGAGTCTTGCTGTTCCTTGCACTGTCCTTTGACTCGTGTTAATGTAGACTGACTGATGAGATTTGCCTGTTGAATGTTACTGTGGAACAAGTCTAGTGTAATAGAAGAAGTTGAGTTGACCCTCCTGATGTCGTAGAAGAAGTTGAGTTCGTTCTTATGTGATCACGGAGGCAAGCTCGGTAAGGGTGTCCCCTTTGAACGAAGAACGTGGGGTTCTGGGAACGTGGGGGAAGATTCGTTGCGTTATGACCAACGTTAGGAATCAAGATAGAAGGAAGAAACCTCCTACCAAAGTGGCTCATAGGCGACATTGTTTATGGGGAAACGCAGCTTTTCCTTTAGACAACTATTCATTTTTCCTATTAGATAACTATCTGCTTTCTTCGTAATTTGTAAGAACGTGCTATAGATCTAAGGGCTGTTTCAAGTACCAGCTATAAACCGAAAATATTTGCAGGATTAAAAGTTACTGCAAGCTAATAAGTTAATAATAATTTGGTTTACGGTGGGGCCTTAGATTTATTGAGAGTCTGTCTAATGGTGCTTGGGCCTTAACGGTCTGACAATGAAGGGCGTCGTACGGACCGTTTCACGCGACGTAACACGCTCCTTTCCATATCTTTCTTTCTTCTTTTCTTTTTTCCACCTTGCATCTGTTCTGATTGCCTTTGTAATTCGTTTTAATAGGCGCAGTGACTCCTGTGTCCATGTATGATAAAGAACCGGTAATCTCTTACGATTCGATAGTTTCCGATGGATTTTTTGGAATCGCTCGAAAGTACCGACTCGTCAAGATACAGTTTTGTTTGTAGCTCTAAGAATAGTAGGTATAGGGTGTGAGGTTACTTTATTAACGAGAAAAATGAAATTTAATTCAGGGTGAAGGAAGTTAGTTGGATCTAAATTTGATTGACTGTACTTCCATTCGTACTTTATATTGTTAATTACAAAGATGTTTAGAGTAGATAAGAGGGGAGGTAGACGTATAAGAAGAGAAATAGACATAAGAGATGTAAAACCGAAAATCCAAAGCCGAAAGGCACCGACTAAGCAATAATAAATAAATAATAAAATAAAATACAAAAATGTTTAATCGTAAATTTAATCTTATGTATGATGAGCGTGTAACGTTTGTCTCCTTTCCGAATTTGACGGTGATTTTAATTATTGCGAGGAATATCGATGCAAAATTTAAAGAATAGCAAGGTGGAGAAAGATGAAGCGGATGAGTGGTGCAGATCGAAACGCAGTTTCTAACGAAGTATTGTTATTCTTGCGTGACGTTAAGGACGCGTTCTTTTAAGCCGCGTATACACGACTGCAACAAAGAAGAGGTCAGTATAACCGCATCGCACAACTTTCACGGGAAACCGTTCAAAATGAAGTTGAGGAAGTTCGAATCGGGCAACGTGAGGGCGCGACGAAATTTCGTTCGGTGTTCGTTATACCTAACGTTGACCACTGCTCATTCTTCACTAGGTTGCTAGAAGGGACTTGGACTGTAGTAGGTAGCTCGTTTGAAATGGAACAGGCAATTATTCTCCCTCCAGGATACAAATATAAAGGATCTAGGATAGCGATAGACTCTGCTTCGTCTGCAAGTAATTTTTTTCTAGTTGACGCGCGTTATTTGTGATAAAAGTCACAGCAAACTGTAATTAACGTAGGGAATCCGTATAATCATTCTTTCCAACTTTCTCTCTCTCTCTCTCTCTCTCTCTCTCTTTCTCTCTAGTTGTATACACTCGAGCTACTCAGTCGATCAATCACTCTCCGATTATTTTCTGCACGACTATTGTATGCATTTCAATAATTCGTAGTGTTCTACGTATTAAAACCATCTTACAAATGTATATACGTAATTGTAGCAGGAAAATATTACATGGTACGTTGTGTTTCATATAAAATTGAAATTTGCTTCGTTTCGATGAGCCTCACGTGTCGAACAGCGATACTTTCTCACCTCTTTTATTTACGCACGCAACCGAGCCTTACGATACTCGCCACATCACGCTTGTAATCTTAACTTCCCTGTCTGTAAAAAATGGAATTAACAAAGTTACCTGGTACTGAACAAGCCAACGGTGAAAACATTCTGTAAGAGAATAAATTGGATATTCCATGGAGAGTATATCTGAGAGCAACGCAGGTTCGTTTCACGCGCAGTTTTCTCCAGAAAACGGTCAGGAACCGGGCACCGTTATATTCTTAATGCTAGGGACCGGGCAAAATAGGGTGACGTGGCGCGACCGAAGAGAAGAAAAGGTACTCGTTATCCGGCCCCGGACAAAAAGACAGAAGTTTCGTATAGGTCGGCGATCGTGTCCCGAAGCGACACCCGCTGAGCTACCAGGAAGGAAGATTATTGTTAATTAAGGTGGGCGTGTCGGGCAAGTCGCACGCCGGTTTCACGGCCCTTAACGAAGGGACAGGTCAGCTCGTTTTATGAATCCTAATGCCGACTTGGCCGCTTCACCAAAAATTCACCAAGCATTTGCATTTCATCGTCGTCACCAGACTTTTGCGTCCTTTTCCCTCATATTCTTCGACTCGTCGCCTCTTAATGTAATTAGTCCTCCTATTCACCTTTGTGCGGGATTATCCGACGTTAACGAGGTTGTTTGATAACCAATCGAACAGCCATTGTTCGTCAAATGTGTTTTCGGGCTTGACGCTAGGCTTACCAGGCACAGTCAAATGACCGGTTTCAAAATTTAATTTAAAATTGTACATTCGTTGTTATTTCTCTTGTTCATCTAACTTTATGTAAATTCTTATATTATCTGATTAATCAGTTTCTCAATTTTTGTTAATATAAGAGAATTTACATAAAGTTCGATGAACAAGAGAAGTAACAATGAACGTACAATTTTAAATTAAATTTTGAAACCGGCCATTTAACCGGGTCTGGTAAGGTTACTGTTAACGACTTCGTGGAATACGTATATGTTTCTGGAAAGAGAAGATTCAATTGTGAGGGTGAGGTGCGTAAACTGGATTGCTCGAAGCTTAAGAAAAATAATTTTAAGAAACTACATTATTTTTATTTGATAATTATAACCAGCGTAATAAAATATTTCATGACGCAGAAGTTAAACTCATGCTATAAACCATGCAATAAAATTACTCTTAAGAATAACTTTATAATTTTAACTGTTCGATTTTGTACTATATTTCTAATCAGATTTTTCGTGTTACATATATCTTACTTTGTGTTTGTATAAGAATTGAAGAACATTTAAGGTAGGATGATTTTAGAATTATAAGTCGCAGAGTATAGACTGAAACAAGAAATCTCATTATTCAAGGTCACTTGCCTCACCATAACCCACGTCAGCTCCCCACTTTGTTCTAATTTTCTTCCGTGTAACCACTAGATAGAACTATGAAGAGGATCTTTATAACCGTGTTAGATTTCATAGGAATCGTGGAATGGTTAGAAGATGAATCGTTTGCTTTCGAGGAACACCTATATCACGTGTTGGCTCGTGACTAGAAGGTGTTAACGGCGATGAGTTAACGAGATTAATCGTGCGAAGAGCGAGGAAAACGAGGAGATCCGATTGGATACCGGAAAAGATCACAAAGGTGTGTAATTAGAGCAGGCTTTGTTCCTCATCGCCACAGCGGACGCTTCGTTTCCGGTGTCTGTGGTTCCCATTGGGGAATGTCCTGATCGAAATTATCTTTTTTATCGATTTCCCTGAATCCCCGTTTTTCCGGGCCGCTATTCTAATTATAACTGGGAAAATTAGATCTTTGACGTCACGCCTACATCAGCCGCAAAAAATCTAGCAGTGCCACGAAATGGAAACATAAATCCTCCGTTACACCAAATTCGACGTTTCCCTTCTGTCGACTAATTGCCTGAAAAGTAAAATACTTTTCGACCTAGTTCTAAAAAATCGAATAAAAAAAGCTGGAGACCATTTGTCAATCACCCTAATACTCTAAGTTAATATCTAAAGTTTAAAACCGTAACGTGACTTAACTTGATTCAAGTTTTAAAACTCATAAATCGAGAAAATCTAAATGAACGAGACAAGTTTCACGATGTAAATTAGAAACTTCGAAATGGCCCTTAGTCGTTCGACTATAATTACTCGTGAGCTCGATAAACAAACCATCGCATTGATTCTCGTAAAATGTTTATTATACCAATCGTCCCAGTATTCCTTGATGTCTGTAGTTACAATAACAATCGGGCACGTCTTTATCGTGCGGTTCTGTTGGTGTGAAGAGAGGTTGGTACGGGCAGAAGAAGCATCAAAGGAAACAGAAGTAAGAAGAAAAAGGACAGTCAACGAACGATGAACAAGGCCACATTTACCACCTCTGTTCGGCCACCTTTCGTCCCTCTAGTTTTCCTCACTCTATCTGTAGGAACCGTGATGCTTTACTACCGTTGTATCCGGATTGAATTTAAATATTCCTTCGACGGACGAACTCTTTCGCGAATTGCCCTGTCGTAAAAGGTCCATCATCCGTCTCTCTTCCTACCACCCCCTTCCCTACGTTTTCCCTCGCGAACCTCACCGACGAATCGTTTTGCTACGAACTGCTGTTTCATTGGAATCGTGGCAGAGATGGAGAAGAAGAGGGTAGGAGAGAGACATTATGAAATCGTTGCGCGTCGTCTTAAGGGCCAATAAAATTGCACGGAACTCCGGCCGCCGGTGAAATTAATATCAGCCAGTACAGTTTCATCGCAGTATGCAATGCGGCGGTCGTCTTTACGACTAGTTCGGAAACTGTTTCGGCCTAAACATTGTGTGTTTTCGAGATTTTTCGCCAGACCGTCCTCTTATGAAAGAAGTTTCAAAGGCTGCTCCAACTTCTTCGTAACGATGACCGATCGAATCTGTTGATCAATACTATTGACTCTGGTGGTAATTAGACTTTCTTTATAGAGTGTTTTGAAAATTCTAGAATGGAAGTCAGGGCTACGAAAGTTTTGGTACGAGTTCGATAGCAAGTCATTCGCAGACCTTCCGATCGTAATTTTAATAACTTTTATGAAGCTTTCCTTAATAAATATCATGATACAACTCGTACATCCGTGTGGCTTAGTGACTATTAATGCATGACCTAACGCGTAATGTTACCGTGGCACCACCGGTTGCCATAACGTTATATCTTATACCTTTAAAACTTGTCAAACACTCATTATAAACCAACTTGAATACCGCTTACCTCGTCTTTATAACACTTTCTAACCTGTGACGTCCACCTGCAACTGTAATCCGCATTACCCATCAACACCCGTAGCCATTGCCTATAAATACAAACAGCCCCGCAAACAACTTTCGGAATCACCTCTATAACCTTGTTTTTTCTCGTTTCAGGTAACAGTAGAGTGCCGGAAGAAGAGAGCCGGTTCGAAAAGAGCCGGTCTCCAATAAGCTTCCAGTTAGGTAGGCCACGAACTCTTGTTTTTCGTCGTGAGAAGCTGTTGGTGGGCTCATCGGGCCCACCCTCTCATCGGTCAAGCTGGCGAGCGCTCTAACCGCTGGTATGAACCCCCACCATCCGGGCCATTCCGCAGCCTACCCGCATCATCCCTCGCTTTCGAGCAGTCCGCATCATTCCGGGCCCCATCACGGCTACAGTACTGGCGGCGGAGGCGGTGGGGGTGGCGGTGGCGGCACCACAACAACCCCAGACCTGCCAAGTCCCCATTCGCCGCCTCATGGGCCATCAATGGACCCAGCCACCCCCTATGGATCCCTTCAGCCTGGACAAGGCATGGGCAGTAACGGACATCATCACAGCGGTGCTGGAATGATGACCGATCATCCACATCACCCCGGACACCCACACCCCCACTTACCGGGACATCCTGCTTATCCACCGGTCAATCACAACAACAATTGTACGCTTAAGGTAAGTTTGTCAACTTGTTGAGAGGATTGTAGTAATTTATTTAATTTTACAAAGTGCGCGAAATTCGAACCTATGCTACGGCGAGTAGCGTATAACTTTTGGCATTTGAATCCATAAACATAAAACGCTCTTTTCTTTCTCATCTCGAATCCCGAAATGTATCTGTAAATTTGCTCCGATCGTAAATTAAATCATTCTGTAGATGGTTTCTTCAGATTAATTTCACATCTCCAGTTTTCAATTGGTACAGAGGAATCATGCGAGTAGCGTAGAAATTTATTTAATTTTACAAAGTCTGCGAAATTCGAACCGGTGTTACCTCAAGTAGCGTATAACTTTCGACATTTGAATCCATAAACATAAAAAACTCTTTTCTTTTTCATCTCGAATCTCGAAATGTACCCGTAAATTTGATCACATCGCAAATTAAATCATTCTATAGATGGTTTCCTCAGATTAATTTCACATCTTCAGTTCTCGATCCGTACAGAGGAATCATTCCCCGTATCATTGTATTGAGAGTTGATGCGAATAACGTAGCAATCTATTTAATTTTGTAAAGTCTGCGAAATTTGAACCTGTGCTACGTCGGTATCATATAACTTTCGGCATTTGAATCCATAAACATTAAAAACTCTTTCCCTTCTCATCTCGAATCTTGAAATGTATCTGTAAATTTGATCACATCGTAAATTAAATCACTCTATAGATGATTTCTTCAGATTAATTTCACATCTTCAGTTCTCAATCCGTACAGAGGAATCATTCCCCGTATCATTGTATTTCCTGTTCGCTTTTATTATCCCACTCGTTGCCATTCTGCCCCCTTATTCTCGTTCCCGACGACCGTTACAGAATCAAACGGCGAATGAAATTAAATTAAAATCCCTCGTTAATGAGGCCTGGTCGAGTGGCGTTCGTTTCCCGCCAACTCTGTTCCATCGAAGGGGAGGAAAGGAGAGAAGGAACGGTCCGGTCTTGGAAGCGTTTCGTACCGCGAAACGGTTCTCCTCGTACGATTAAAATGCACTTTCTACGCTGGCTGGTCGCGCGACGATGGTCACGAGAAAAAGTTTTCAACCGGAAACAGCTGGAACGTGTACGCGGCTCATTGTTCGCGTAATAACCAGCGTCGGCCGTTCATTACGTAAGTTCATTCCCTCTGCACTGTCTAATTTCTCCTAAACAATAATACTTCTCATTTGAAAAAAATGTTAATCGTAGGCGACAATCATATATGTAACCTGAGAATTATTGATACACCAAATATATCCATATTTTAATACTAGAACTACAAAAGTGGTCATAACGTCCAATTCCTTCATGAATTTACAACAACGCAGTTTTAAAAATTCCAGTAATTGTTCATCAAGTATGTATGCATACAAAGTCTTACATTTCTTTTATTACCGTAGCAAACTTACCCCGAGTAACCAGATTAACCCATGCACCCTAATCTGCAAGTATTTGCACCTTGATCGTGTCAATAGATTAGCGTGTGAAACGACTTTTCACTTCGATGCGAAATCAGTGTAACGTACAGGTGCGGTGAGCCATAGCTTTACAAGTAACATTGCCTGGGTCGGTAACGAGAGTGACGAACGAGAGAATCGCGGCAGCAGGGTCGCAGGCTAAAATTCAGAAGACATTATCCGTCTACGTGACCCTCACTTAGCTTGCCATTGACAAACGTAACAATATAGGCATTTACCATGGAGAAATATAATTGAATAGGGGCGGAGGGGAACTGGAGGAGGCCGGCTGCCCCCTGGTTGCCTCTTTCCCTCGAACGCCGCCCCCTCTTCTCTCCGTGCAACGTGTTTCACTCCATAATACTTAGCACGATCTCTGTTCAACGTTCCCCTACCACCTATCTTTGTCCTCGTTCGGCCTGGCCGGAGCTATGGATGGGTCCCGTCCCCTTTCAACGTTAGTTAGGTCCTTTCTAGGCTCACCTTTTTATTTCCCCCACCAGCAGGCCCACTCCTGCTGTGGCTGGCTGGGTTACCTGAACCCGGGGCCTCTCGCAAGGCATTCAGAGGCCCAAAGCAGCCACGGACCAGTCAGTTTGCTGCTGACTTCGGTCGGGACCGGTTCGTCTTTTTCCTCTGTTCGTGGCGCGTGCTCTCTCACCTTCTTCCTTGCTTTATATATCCGTCTTTATATACACCGTTTCTCTGTGTGTCTTTCGCGCGCTCTGTGACCGCTTTTTGCGTCGTGTAGCCGCGATCGTCATCGCTACCACGCGTAGTGGTTTTTGGGACCGATCACCGTGTATATAGCTTGGACTAAGCCCACGGGATGCTACACTCGGCGCGTTACAACGAACCAGGAGAAGCTTGTTGTCAGTTGCCGACGGCAACGCAACTTTGTCGCGACGCGTAGATTCCAAGAACAACGTGCTCCGTGCAGGTCCGTGGAAATATATCGTGTTTCCTGAATGGTTTTTCGTGGTGGTTGGTGTAAGGTGGTTCAAACAAGGTGTATACCAAACAGGATTTATTTTCGTGTTGTTAACGATTCGAACGAGAACAAATTATATCAGTGCCCGCGTGAATACGTGAGAAGTGTTTGAGGACGATCATTTTCGGGTACCGTGTCCAGGGAGCCTGTTGGTGATCATGGAGGTGCACGCGCATCACTACAGCGCCATCGCGTCACGGATGAACCAAATGAAATGTTTCACCGGAGATAAAATTGTACGAGCTAAATTATAATATTACTTCATCTTTCGTCATTTAGATGATTTCTCTGTGGTATTCATTGCGACAAACGTGGCAATATCTGCGAACTAGTTGCACAGTGGAAGCTGTGGTTTGCTTATTTCGTCCCAAATATTTTTCGTAACCCTAAAGTGTCTTGAAGTGAATCTATGCTATCGTTACATAGCTTTTCGTGTTGCATAAATTGTACGAATAATTAACGCGATCAATGAAACAAAAAAAAAAAGAAAACCGTTCAACGTTCGCTAATTCTGAATCGATTTTCAGTTGCAAATTTCGAGGCTGGACATTCGAATTTCGTCAGAATCTGACCGGGGACGTTCGACAGTGATCCTAGTTGTAGCAAATTGCTCGGACGACTCCGGCAGTTCCGATTGCCTTGATTTGTCCCGATGTTCGGCTGTTTCCGATCTCAGCCTCGCGTTAATGGTATCGTTGTGAATCGAACGTTCGTATTAGCCACGTTCTCCCGCCTAAATATGCATATTTATCGATCCATCCCTTTCTCTATCCCTTTCTCTATCCCTTTTTATCTCTTCCATTCAACAAAAGACAATACACCATGCTTTTTTGCCCATGTCGCGAAAATGGTTCTCATTAGGAAAGCTGTGGGGGGACTAATTAAATTTTTCCAACAAGCTAACGATTGCGCAACGCAGAGAACGTTTCTCCTGTGTTTGTTTAATACGACGCGTCGCTGCTTACGTTCACTCTCCCCTCTCTCTTTCTTCTGCTCTCCGAATTTTTCCCTGGCAATTTGCTTCGACTCGTTGCCTCGGAACCGTAAGAACAATCGAATCCACGATGATCAACGTCGTCTCTTGTTCCCTACTACATTGTGACTCACCTCCTACGCGCAATTACGCGAGTTTCATTCGATTATAGTAACTGGACGATCGTAATTGCGTGGTAATTGCGAAAGAAGTGTCGTTAGGTCGAGGCAAAAAGTGAGAAGGAAAACGATTTTCCTCGTTGATCGAACACGAGCACCGTTCCTCGATAAATTACCGCCGCTGCACGCGTCGCTTTCTAAGAAGACACTTTTTTTCTTTGTTGACGTTTACTCGGACGAGCCACCTTGAACTCTCTCACACTTATAGTCTTTTTCTCTTTTGCTCTCCACTTGTTGTTGCATTTTCTACCTTTCTTTCGCGGACTCGCGTGGACAGAAAGGTCGTTGTCGCGATATCTCATGAGATGCAAGTGGAACGATAAGCCACGCGATTCTTGTAAGCAAATTACAACAACGATTTTGCAAGAAGTTTTCTATAGAGATCAAAGTTCGCGGAGAACTGTAGCGCCAATATCGGCCTCGATTTTGAATTTACGGCGTCACGTTCAGTGTCTCTTGGTCCTTTCGTTTGTGCGTTCTTCAAGTCCAGGCTTGTTCCGCCCGATTATCATAGAAATCGTTCCAGTAAATCAAGCAACGGCCTCGGAACCAGTTGCGCGCTCGCTGTTTTTCGAAGCTTCCACGCTGGTACGCGCGACCGCTCATCGCGCAGTCGTCGCGCGTGTAATAACGCTCGACTCGGTCAGAAATAGTTTCGTTTCACCGAACAGGTTGCAGGAGATGACGGAATCTGGAATAGACTCGCTAAATTTGATCAGTCTTGTGGAAACCGTTTTTTTTTTTTTTTTCTGTTGACTGAATCATTCATTTCCCAAATAAATTGATTTTATAATATTGGAAAGTTACTTATAGTGAAGTAATATAGTTAAAATTTTGGTTAAACGACCGTTTTCAAATTTCTCTTTCCTATTGTTACACGAAGATCATGCCAATTTATGAAGCCTATAAGACTTCTTTTTTTCGGTTCATTTGACGATAACTATTTATGGTGATATATTGGCCGGGAAGTTCGTTGCGATTTACATTTCGATTTGATATACATTTATTGAATTGTATAGGTTCAATTTTGTTGCACAACGTTTCTTCATCTTTCACGCTACTCGTATACATATTCTAACGTCCAATTACACGTTTCAAATTCTTTAAGTTTCAATTTTAATAGGAGGAAAAATATGCACGTTAACCTGTATCATTTAGACACTCGAAATTGATTTCCTCTAGTTGAACAATGAACCGAAGAAAAAGCTTGAAGTGGCCGGTCTTTAGCATGGCTCACTCGAATCCGTTTAGAGTTTATTATGCGCTTGACAGAAATTAATGACGTTCATGACCGGCAAGAAAAGGTACGTCGCTTGAATTCGGGCTTATTGAAACGACACTCTCCGCTTCCCAACAAATTGGAAGCGTCTAAATGTGCAAGTTCCCAGAAAACGTGTACTTGGGCCTGTCTATATTTCTTTTTTCCTTTTCAATTTCCTGTAATAAAAGATTCACTTTAAAGATAACCTACCCCTTAATTGTTCCGCGCGTTAGTCACGCTTCACGTGAATTTTTACTTTGAAACAGATTACAATCGCGGTATGGTGCCTCGAATTTATCCACCGAGAATCCACGCGATGGAACACTCGATCAAACGAACGAAAATTTCGATGGCGACACTACCAAATGTCCTCTAACGTCTTGTCATTTTTCAAGATATACAATGGCTCACGAGAATATTTTAACATTTATGCATACTTTTCGTGAATATGATTATATCTGTTACGCCAAACATTTTGAAATTTTATTAGCGCCATAATGTGTTTAACGAGACACGACTGTCACGACGATTGGTAAAATAACAGAGATGCTAATGAATCCAAGATAAACGAAATATTCTTTATATACTTGGACAAAATATCATGTAGATTCTATGTATGTACAAGTTCAGATTCGTTACCACTATACATAATGACAGCGGATTCTCGTTACTGTGACATTTCAAAGCCATGAATTTTCAAAATGTTTTGTATAGAACATGTAACATATATAGGAAAGATTTCTACAAATGTGCAAATATTAGATTGTCCGAAAAGTTTCTTTCGTTTTATGAGGAAATAATGGACACACAACGTTGTTTGTTTTATATTATTTTGTCGAATTACGTACGATCCATTTTGTTCTGTTGAGATAAACACCGCGACATTTCACTTGCTTTCACGTTTGTATGAAGGTGTATTGTTTTAAAGAGACACATTTTTAAAGGAAGACACTTTCCGGATAACCTAATACTTTCGTGAGCTATTGCATGTACACTAACCATACCATATTGTTATGGAATAATAATTAAATGTCGTCAATTTAATAAAAAAAAAAAAAAACGAAGGTAGGAGAAGGTAAACTATGGAAGTTAGGTTTTCTCGAATATTTCGAAATGATGTGGTAGATAAGACGTTTCAAGGAGAGACAATAGAGCACGTACAATATTCTCGTGGAAGCTCCGTACATCGAAAGGTTGCAATGATTTTCCCGGTGCAGAGCTGAGCAGCGACAATTCTCAGCTTGGTTTATCAGATAGCCGTATATTTTAATAATCAGCGACGTCGACCACGATTATTCACGCTTACCGGCGTTTACATAATCGAGCGACTAAGTGTTCGCCGAGATTGCCCGCTTGACGCTTCACGATGATTTATCGTCAGTTAATGACTTTCGATTTCGTATTAATTATAGCAATGCTTCTCTCTTTCTCTTCCTCCTCTTCCTCCTCGTTCCCTCTTTCCTGGTAATAGAAGTACCGTGAATCGTCGCGGACTCGCGTTGCAACGTGTTATTACGCTTAACATTTTCGTTGTGTAATCGGCTGGTGGACACTCGATAAAACAGCCAAAGTCTTTGCCGATTAAAACAAGAAATACCGCGCCGTTTAATCGATCTACTAATGTGTCTTTACGTAATTACGCTGCCATGTAATTGCGTTCACGTTAATGGGTGCTCGCTTGTTACGAAATGGTGAAAAAGTCGCGCAGGAACAATGCGATGATTTATTATCTTCCAAATGTAAATTTCGTAGTTTTGTCTTTTTTTCTGATTCCATTGGAATAATGAATAAAATTTGTAGAGTGATAACTGTGTAAGTCATTGTTATATTGTCCAACTATGTGGAAAGGCAGGTTCTAAAGAACCAATTTGTGGTAAATCAACTTAGTGATAAATAAACTTTTATAGCTTCAGCCATTAACATTATAAACGATAGTAGGTACTTCATAATACGCTTGCTGTTTTATTTATTTGTGTTTAATATGGTTTGTTTAAAATTACTATACTATTGACTTTTTTTAGTGGAATTTATATTTTATTGTATGCCTCGTCGTAAGTCAAGGTACAAAATGTTCGTAATTATTCACAGATACAAAGAAACTCGTCTTACATTTCTTTGCAGTTATTACTTTCACGATTAGACCATATAATGCCCTTATTAATCAAAATTTTATGTAGATACTACCATTTGCAAATTAAAGAAAACCGAAGCTTTATTATTTTCTTCGTGTTATCTGTTTTTCTTCATTCCATTTAAAATATTTCATCATCATTTTGCAACGGGTTTGTATAATACAACTTCACCTAAAGTAGAAAGCTCGAGGAATTTCATTTATATTTCAAGACATTTTGAAAAATAAGAGAATACTAGATAAGAAATTCTGTTTTAACCGAGGAAGGCAATATATAGTTCCCTTATAACAAAGAATTAAAATTTCTATGCTTCATATCCCGTTTTCTGCGCACATAAAATACACCGTGCGAAAATTTAGGAAAATTTATATGTTATACTTCATATATTCTTTTATCCTGTAGCAGAATATCAATTGGAAAGTGTTCCATGTACTTTCACGTGTATCCATGAAAGTAGCATTCGCCAGTTTGTTTGGACAAATCAATTTCCACTTCGCGCCGTTTGGTTGGAGAACTTCGCAGTTCTCAGTGCCGCAAGAAGTTGAAGTCACCGAGTAACTTCGTTGCTTCCTAATTGCGTGAGCCAATTATTATTCGAGAACTTCTCTAGGAAACACGATTTCGAAATCCTGAAACATTATTTACTCTGCCTGGGAAAACTCTTGAAAAATTTACCAAAAATCTTCTATTATATTTCTAACCAGATTCCATTCTTTAATTTCGATATTGACCAATTGAAATCGTTCTGAATTTCAATTTACAAATCCTTTCAATATGATTTTCACTTTGCTGACAAATAGTAATAGTAATAAAACCATAGTAATAAAACAAATAGTAATCGTGGAACAAGCGACCATAAGACGAAATAATAAATAGAATAAATTGATTTGCAAGTTTTAGTATTACATAAGGAATTATACAAATTATGATGAAACATGGTGTTTCCTTTTTGCTACAGCAAGAAGGTGGCCCAAGTGGACCAACGGGGATCCAGCAGTGCGCCGGTTGCGGCGGTCAAATAGTCGAAAGATGGCTGTTGCTGGCAATGGATCGGTATTGGCACAACGGTTGCCTCAAGTGCTCGTACTGTGGTGCGGCACTGGCGGAAATCGGCCACTCGTGCTACACCAGGAGCGGCATGATCCTCTGCAAAAGCGACTACAGAAGGTAAGGGTCGTACTCACTTCTCTTGGAAGTAGCCCAGCTAACCATTCAACTACCTAATGGTACGAGTATCGTTACGAATTTGTGAAACGAACTACAAAATTCGTACGATCGCGAAATTCGTTTCCCAACAACATCAATATTTCTATATTTTCATGTATGAAAGAGACAAACTGAAAAATATCAATCACATATAATAGCAATTTTTGCGTGTAGAAATTACAGTAGTGAGGTGGTTATAACGTGTATGCGTATTTGATAAAGTAACGAATGGATGAATTTGCAATAGTCAGATGTATTAAAATAAGTACAAGTGCAGAGATAGTGTATACCGGTTTTAATAATCGCTCGTTCAATACTACTATACAAATCGAAGAATAGATAATAATACTAATGTTCATACATTTGTATCAACGGACGTTACCACAAAAGGTTAACCTCTTTGTGTAACTCTGGCTGAAGATTATAAGAAACAGCAATAACAATTTTCTATTTTTTATGCAATATAATTTTTTAAGCAATGTTCAAAGTTCTTTTGCTTCTAGACTTTGTAACCCAAAACAACGTTAGTATTCAGAGACACAATAATATGGGTCTCTCCCAGATTTGAATTTTCCGTTTGAACTTGAACTTTCTCTACGCTCATGTGTCGCTACACTAGGAAAGATATCCTATAATTATTCGATACTTTTTTAATCGTTTTCGTCGTTAAAATTCTTCGGTTTCTATGTCACTGGCAATAGCGGCAGTAGCAAACTGCGAATGTTTATGTAAATTTGTATTTCTATGAGAAGTTATTAGTAGAGAATTAAGTAGTAATTAATTGTTAGAGAACTGAAAGCCACGTGGAGATAATAATTGGAACAATTTTGAATATCCTATATACTTTTTGCGTATTATGCGAATCCAGAGTACTTGAATTTCCCATAAATGCGTGAACGTCCGCAACCTAATCTTCGTTAAAATTCTTCCAACTTGATTATACAAACTTGAATCGAGCGTTATCGTCAAGTGTTATAAATCTTTTCCCGTTTACTCTAATTTCTACAGAAGACATTTATTCAAGTACAAATTACGTTTTAGCGGTGCTATTATCAATTGTTGGAAACGCTGGCGTTACTTAGGGGGATGACCCGATTGCTCGCCTGAAACGTCCCAACTCGCAGCCGTTGATTGATCGCGAAACAGGATTACACGGCACGAACGTCGCGTTTAGAGCTTCATTAAATCGCAGACACGCAATTGCTCGACCGATTAATTCCGTGGCCGCGTATTCGTATCAGCCTGTTCGATTATTAAACGTGTCTACACTAGCGGATAAGTAATACGATGAAGATGATAAAACTTTTAAGCACCGGAAGAAAAAGAGGCGTGGATTACGCGAGCGAAGTTGCATAGATTCGCAACTGACATAGGAATTAACGATAATTGATACGCAACGTTTTCATGCTGATAAACGCTTACTACGGCTGAATTAATCGCACCACTTCCGGTGCATCGATGATCACCAACCGAACAGACTCGTTGGCGCCAAGTATCGAACAATCAACATTCCGCTGGCGCAAAATAGCTGCAATCTACGAAGCTGTCACTTCGCTGTGACACTTAGCCGTTGATTACACGCCGATTCCTTCGTCCCTCTTTTCGAATACTGTCTTTGTAACAACGTGATGTTTTGCCCCGGTTCGCGAGTCTCTTTGATCATACCTTTTATCATCGATTTCTCGAATAGATGGTTTATCATCGAGTGAGCAGAGGTTCTTCATTTTTAGTTCGTTAAGTTTAAACGAAGGGAAAATGGGAAACTTTGATTTCTGATACGGTGGCTATGGTAGGTTAAGTAAAAATTATGTGACAAAATTATTATAGCGATCTTAATGATGTATCGATATAGCGTTGAAAACTTCACAATTTTCAACATTGTTTGTTCCACTATAATGTGATACCGGTCATTAAATTACTGATATTTAGACTTGTATTATTGTCGAAGGTTCAGGATTCCAAACAATCTCATCGATATGTCACATCGATTCTCATTCTCAATAGATTGAAAAATCACCGAGATGGTCTACGTCGCGTTTGAAAACGGTTAATCGACGGAGACCGTTCCAAATTTAGAAGATTCGAGGTCAAAGCGCAATTTAATGAGAAACAGACGCAGAAGTTAGTTGGCATCACCTTAAAATAGATCGGCACAATCTGGCCGGGGCAGCCGGTGTGTACAGAATCCAATGAGTCTGTCCATATTCTCTTTTTTCCTTTGTCGACCTATTAATTCGCCGCGAAACGATGCTTCTTTTCATCTCTGATTAAACCTGGAAAATATATGATACAGTCTTCGAACGAGCGAGCGTGATGAAATAGATACTGAAACGTAATTTGTTCTCGTTATTGATCACAGCATATATATAATCTGATAAATTTATGGTTGATTCTCATTAAGTAGATTGGATGGATAAATTAATATTTCGAAAGTTGTATTACCTGCCTTTTTTTCTTTCGATTATTTTTTTCTTGAGAGTTACGTAATTGTTGGAGAATTGACAAATTAGATAAACATGAAAGAGAGTGACACGTAGTTGAAACGAATTGGCCAGCGTTCCGGGGATGGAACGAATTAATTAAACGGTCGACAATGAAGGAAAATATTCAGCCCCGTGGCAGTTCGAAGTAAAACGGGTCGGCTGGTCGTTATGAAATTTTATACTTCGTTTAATTAATTCCTTTATTACGATCTTCGACGGGGACTGGTTTCGTGTAGCGAAGGCTTTAAGGAACATTTGAAATTTTTGCTTTGAAAAGATCGTAAAAATATCACAGATCATAATCACAAGAATATTAATACATGTAATTATATACAAGATCTAGTCCAAAATTAAAAATTTAATGATTAATACCGTCGTTGGTACAGGCGTTTAATTCCTCTAATTAATTTATTTCATCATTCGTAAATAATATTACAGACGCATAACTGTTATTTTATTTTTTTGCATTCTTGGCAAAATGGCTTAAAAAAGCAAGATAAAAGTAGATTGAAGAAAATGTTATTAAATGGAGACATTTATAATGAAACATATATAATTCTACACATGAATAGCCGCATTTTTAGCGATGAACGCAAAAGGAGAACAGCTGAAAATTGAAAATTTTGTTTTTTCCTTAAGTCGCATTAATTATAAAATTCCTTTGATCATTTACATTCGTGACCGTGGTAAACGTAGCCCCTTCTCATCCGTCATTCGTACAATCCTGTTTATAAATATATAAAAAATCTATTAATAGATTAAAGAAGGAAACGTTGAAAGTTTTATCTTAGATTTCTCGTAACAATAGAAAATTTCGTTTTCTATTGAATTATTGTGATTATAAGATTCCGTTGGACATTTGGATTCGTGGCCGCGTTAGTCGTGGTCCTTCCTTGTCGAACCGATCGCGAGAGACTCGTCCGCAGCAGCACACGTACGCCCTAATCTGTTAGCACAGTCCAACGATTTAGTCTAGCGTAGTATCAATATTTGATTACGAGGCGTCTCCGTCCCGCATGCCGGAATTGGAGACGGATTCGTCCATCCAGATGTCCAGTGGCGCGCGCGGTTCCTTCGTATTTCCGGAAGTCGGACGTCGTCCTAGAAATCGATCTCGCTGGAAACACAATGCGAGTAAAACTTGGCGTTAATTACGATCGCGTGTTTTCCTCGCTGATCTGTTTCGCAGGAAACTCATTTAGGATGTATATTGCAACTTGAAAGCTGTATATTTTGTTAGTGAAATTAAAAAAAAAGAAAGGGGAATAGAAACAAAATAAGAAAATGTATTTTCACTGCGAGTGGAGTTACACGAAGTAAGTTTGACTCTGTAAAGATCGAAGTTCCCGAGGAAGAATTCGAGGCGACGGAAAAATTGAATCGAAAGAGGCAAATTTTGGAAAAGATGGTACGCCAGTGTCCTTGGATCGATCGTTCGAACTTGGAAGATGGAAGTGAAACTCCGAGAGAATAAGAGATATTTAAAATACATAAAACAAGATTCAACGTCATATTTCATCGCGGGAGTTCGACAGAACGAAAAGTGGTTCAATTTGCCGGCAACGATTGCCTCAATTTAATATCCTGTTCAGTTTGCTCGTTAGGTTACCCGGGAACTCGGAGCCGGCAGTATCGTTAAAGACAATCCTTTGACGGAACGACTCTCGCAAGACACAACCACGTCACGGTCCTTCTTCGTGTATACCCGTATGTGTATACTTGCGAGTCAGCCACGACAATTCGGGAGGCGGCCGCCTCCTGCCCCCTCATCTGCCTGCAAAGGCGTAACTCGTCGAGAAAATTTCCCCGTGAAATTTCGAAGGAAAAACAAGCCGCTATCCGAATTGAGAGAAGTAGCACTCCGGAGCAGAGTGACGCGACAGAAGCATCGACATCAGGCTTGCGGTAGGGGTTGCTAGAAGGGGGAGCCAGCCGAGAAAGAAGCGCGACGGACGATGGGAGAGAGACGGTCGAATTGCACATCCGTGGATAGAAGGCGGCAGAGACAGCTGGTGTAAGAGTGAGAAAGAGAGGGATACCCGGAACAGAGGGAGAACCAGCGATCGACCGAGTGAATGGGGAGTAAAGGCGAAAGAGAAGGTTGATCCAGAGAGAAAGTGAGACAGGATAAGCGTGGGGAAGAAAAGAGAGACAGAGCGGAGAGATAGGCGAGGGTAGGAGGTAGTGGTTCGTTTCTTTTGGATTCAAGGAATGTTTCAATCAGTTTGATTGAAGGGCTGAGCCACGGCAAGAGGGTAAACTCGATTTACAGCCGTGCACGAGGGGAATGGGGAGAAAGGGGAGAAGAGGGAGCGAAAGAGAGAGAGAGAGAAAGAGAAAGAGAGAGAGGAAGATGGGGGAGTTTGGGTATAGGTATGGGAACGGTTCGAGTCGGGACACACGGGGTACGAAGGGTGGGTGGCTGAGTGGGTGGTAGTTTCGGGAGGAAAGAGGGAGGGTGGTAGGGTGGCGGGTGCCACAATCACCGAGATGCGTCCAATCACCCCCAGCCTCCAACGCCATCGGGTTTCGGGTGCACGGACGAGGACTGAAGGGATTGAAGGTGTACGGAGGGTGAAGGGGCATGGGTTGCGGAGTGAAGAGAGCGGCCAATCATCGCTCGGCTTTCCGCTGGAGCGACGTCGTCGTGGTGCTGGTTTGGCCTAGATGTGCAATCAGACCGCTTCAGAGCACCTCGCTCTCTCTCTCTCTCTCTTTCTCCACTTCTCCTCATCCTCCCGTCCACCCCCTCCGCCCCACTCTCTCTGTGTCCCGCTCTCTGTTCACCGTTTTCTCTGATTCTCCTCGCTCCGTCTTTCTGGCCGAATACCAAATTCCAGCAATTTGGGTAGGTGGGTACTTTGTTGAATCAACATGATTGGGCTTGACGGAGCCCGGCGACAGGGTGCTTCGTCTGCCGTCGTGCCGCGATTCCGGCCGGCTGCTTGCCGGGAGAGGACATCGCCGATGCGATCCCGCCATTTCGCTTTCTAACCCTTTCGCGGTCCCGGGGACCGGTTTGTAGCTTGTAATTCCATTAAGAGTAGACGCGGTCGAGTGGCATGCGGCTCTTCGCCCCGTTGTCACTTTGAGGGGCTGGAATGAAAAGAAAAAAGAAAGAAAAGCCGAACGGGTTCGGCCAGATCGGAGTACAGTCGGGATGTTCTTCTCGCGGCGGTTTCCGCGTCGACACGCGATCAATGATGCGTTAGAAATCGATCTAATGCACACGATACACGAGACATCCTACTCTTCGATGAAAGATTTCATCGTATCACCGTTGGTTATACATCGTCGCACGAGTTCACCGGCAAAGGATCGTTGATCGCGCGATCAACGCAGCATCCCGGGTGCAAAGAGCAGCGTGATACGCGCGAACGATCGTTCCTCGGACGGTGGAACGTATTTACAAAGTGGTGAGAGTGTAATAGAGGCTGGCACGCGAACGACGTGGCGGGACGAGTTTTCCGCATGACAGGAATCGCGATCGACGTGGTAATGGCACCTTATCGCGTTGGTCGTGCGACAACACACGATCTGATGACGCGGCGCGCGCGGAGGAGGGTCACGGATAAGAGAGGGCAAAGGGTTGCAGAAAAAAGTCCGCTGAAGTGAAGGAGAAAAAGTTTAAGAAGAGGAAAGGGAAGAAAAACAAGCGACAAGAAACACGCTGGTCGTGTCGCATGTATAGTGTATAGGAAGTGCGGGTTTGGTATGCAGGCAAAGTAAGAAGAAGAGTATTTCAGCGTTCAGACCGATGCGGGCTCGAGTGGTAGAGAACACGCGGACACGTACAAGCGGCCTGGTTAGTCGTTGGCTGCTGCCAACTATCGGGGTGTTGGTTTCGTGGTAGTGGTAGTAGTGGTGGTAGGTCGCTGAAGAAGTTTGAGGGTGGTGGTAGCAACGATAAGGGGTTCATTAGAGACAGTTTATTACTGCCTTTGAAGTCTCTCGCGTGTTGCCGTTAAGTCGCTCGATATCTCGTAATATCTCGCTCTAATCTCGCGAGGAGAAGTTAATTGCTACCTCCACCTCTGCCACCTTCTCACCTCCGACCTACCCATATTCGCTTCCCCGCCGGCTCGATCCTTGTGGAACCTCCCCTAACCCTCTTACTCTGTCTCTTCTACATCCAAGACTCCCTACCATTCCTCTTTCTATTCGTTCTTTGCACCGCGTACGACGCTCATACGTGTTGCCTTTACAATTAAACGTTTAATTCGGGCCACCATCGAGACGATATTTTCATCCTTATTCCCCTACCGGTCCCACGTCTTCCGCTCTCACCCCTGCGAGCCCCTTTTCACACCTTTCGCCTCGAAAGTTTCCTGTCCATGGTCAGCGACGTATCCTGACCGCCGCAGTTCGTAATGCTCCTCGTGACTCGCCCGCGACCGGTGACTTCTAATTATTCCAATTCTCGGCCCACTGCTTCACGCTCGGCTTGCGTGGGATGTTCCTCGACCCTGGTTCGTCGAGAAACCGTTGCACAATGGGATCTGCTTAATACCGAGATAGTGGGTTAATTAGTACTTGCAGGTTGGTAGGTTTGACAGGTGGATGGGGGATTTTGGTTTTTAATTGTCAGACATTGAATCCCGGTCATTTTGACCGGATGCTGGTGCCCAAGTTAGTTTTCTTCGTCTACTTTTTTATATTTGCACTCTGGTAACTTTGACTCTAATTCCAAGCGAACTTTTGGAAGTCTTTTAACGAAATTTTTGCAGAATATTCTTCGTACTATGTATCTATATTTAAATAAGCCAACAACAATAGATTTTTTGAATTATTAAAGATATTTCCGTTTTTAACTGTACTTGGATCCAGTTCTTATTCTTAGCATGGAATATACTAACGTTACAATGAAATTTTGTAGGATTTTATTTTATAAAAAATATTATCGGTTAAAAATCTAGATTATACGAAGATTTTTATGGATAGCTATATATGTATTTTGAACCATTTTGACTAGTCTTCGATATTATTAGAGTAGTCCGATTTCTGAAGATTAATAAGAGAAATTGTAACTTGTTATCGCATGATTATTATATACTGATTCGTCTAGAAGCAGATCTTTAACATAGAATATAATACGATCTCCGACCTTGCCTCGTAAACGTATCTCGTAAGTGTTCATATCTCGCATAATTTGCTTTTTTTTTTCTCTTTTTGGTTATGAGATTTTCGAGATGGGGGGCAAAAAGCGATCGTAAATTTCCTGTCCGATGCTTGGTAGGAAGTAACACGAGCGCTCGGCTCGAACGTGTCGTAATTAATTGTACGTTCTTTCGACTGCTAATCCCTGGAAACGGCTGTCTTAATGAAGGTAATATTTCACCGCTTAGCAAATAACAACGTCCGTTCTCCAGCGAGCGTATTGCTATAATGACAGTCGATGCTCTAACACGACATTACCCTACATAATAATCACAGTAATATCTCCGTATCTAATCTAAAAAACAAGTTTCTATATAAAACAATCTCTTTAACACCTTGACGGACACGCGATTTTTAATCCATATACTTTGTCCTTGGAACCGCACTAGATTGAAATATAGCACATCGCTACGTTTAATTTTTACGAAATATTATATTGTATTTGAGTACTTTTTCTTCCATAATGTTATCCAAGTTAATTGCATCGTTGAAAATGTTTCAAATTAGCAAATGTGTTATTTTAATCATTGTAAAAAAATCTAGTAACACGACGATCAACGTGTTAAACGTTGTATAAATTTTCGATAGCTCCAACAAGGGAATATTCGATCTCATTTCAAAAAAATCACAACTTGTAATGTCAGAGAGGTCTTTCAAATGGCTCAGCGTGTATCGAATATCTTCGATATTTATTATCGTCCTAGTGGAAGCGCCTCAATTTTTCATTTGACAGCTTTTATAGTAAACCATAGGTGGCAGAGTAACGCAAACACGACAAAACGGGCCCCGTGATTATAGCCTGTAACGGCAAGATAATGTTCGATCGGGACTTTATGGACGCAAAAGGTCCACCCCTGATTTTATTACCGATGAAACGGCGCATTTCGATATTAACTACTAACGCGGTCCCTCGATCGGGGATGGAATTTCTGTCGGCAATTTAGTCGAAATTCCGGACATCTGGCTAATAATGGTCGATAACAAACACGACATTATTGGGCCACCTTTGACGGCGTTAAGCTTTGTGTTCCCGTATTTCGACCGCGAACCGCGACGGCATATTAAGCGGCTCGACGCCGACCCTCTCCCTGCGAATACGAAATTCAGCTCAACTTCGTTTTGGGCCATACCGAATTTCTCATTTTTTTGTTTTTTTTTTTTTTTTTTTGTTTTTGTGTAATCTTTGATGCGTAGAATATAAAAATACTAGTTTCTATGTATAACGTTTGTACGTAATTTTTATATATAATGTTCATTGAATAGTTTGCTTGGACGCCTCATAGACTTTAATTGAGTAAAGCTGTTATGATACCGCTCTCTGTCAGCGTCTAATATTTTGCAGAACGCCAATTAGCTGATATCCATCAGACAGCAACTTATTCCTTAATAATATTAATCAAGTCATTTAGAAGCTACATTAATCAGTCTCATAAATTGAAAAGTCCAAACAAGCGATGTTGTGATGATAAATATTGTTTTTTAAATTTACGATAGAACACAACGAAAATATCGATTTTCAAAGTGCCACGAAATCTGCCACTAAAAGACTTAGGTACGTAGGCATATCTTTGGACCAGGTAGACTGTTGCTCTTTTTAATTGTTATATCAAAGTACGTTCTTTTAACTATTAAATAATATCAAGATCAGAAAGTGGAAGAAACTGTATTTATATGCTTCGTCTGTAATCTTCAGTATGTCACAAAAACGTCACAAATTCGAGATATCTGGAAACGAAGTTAAGCGAGAAACCCTGCAAACGCGTCTGCAACAGTTCTCTATTACTTTCGCCTGGATATGAATTCTTTCTCAATGATTTCTTCATGGGCTAATTGAAACGTTCCGCGATAGACGGGGCTAATTGACGCGCACGTATCCCGCGGCACTCGCCAATTGCATAAGCAGTTTCCGTGGCTAACGTGTAGGTTGAGCAATAGGCGCGCGATGCGATCGGTAACGTTTCAGAAAACACGAGGAGGCGAGAGATCGTCGTGCGATGTACCGTATGAGAATCGACGTTGAGGAAATCGCGAAGTAAACCGGTGAAGGAAAGATAACGAGGCGAGCGTCGCGCGGCTAATTGCCTCTCCTCGTTCTCGTTGCTTCGTTTGCCTGTCGAGCACCCAACGATTCGTCCTATCGAGGTCGTGAAACAGCCTCTCGACTTTCGTAAAGGAGTGTGATTTGAATGGTGTGCTCTTTTCTAAAGCACTGAATTGAGAATGATCTGTTTCGATAATGTGACTATTACAAGCTTAGCTATTATTGGCTAGTACGAAATGCAGTTATAAGATGTTTTTGATAATTATAGCGAATTATTGTTTCCATGATGATAATTAATGATTGATATGAGGTGGATAGGATGTGGTAGGTGCCAAAGGAACACTCAGAGATGTTTAACACGTTGACTGCACGCGTGTTTCCACTGAAATCTCCGTCGGGCCACGCGTGCCGCAGTACCAAGCGTTCTCTGCTAGGTACTCCCATCGATATTTTAGTAATGCGAGTAAATAATTTTTTTAATAAACCTTTTTCGTATTATTATTATAACAATTCAATAGTTTTATTATTTCCTCTAGAATATCTTTTCAAATACCTACGACGATCCTTCGCAAGTAGTCAAATAAGCGCCACCCAAATACGGGTGACGCGGCCCTACCGGAAACTTTGCTGTCACCTGAATACGGGTGTCGTGGCAGTCAACGTGTTAAACAGTATATTTACTAGCAATTCTCGCTTTCGACACTTTACGTAGAACTCGCGATTACAACTGACGATTCGCATTTCTCCGTTACAACTCGATTGATAGACGATGAGTTAAGATAGCGATTAAGCAGAGTGCGCGATATAAGTTAAGATGATGACTGCTCAAGGAACTGTAGTTTCTGTGACGATGATGCTGCGGAGGAAAACTATGATGAGTGTGTCTAAGGGTACGAGATAATCGGATTCGTTAAGGAAAGTTAGGAAAGTGAGGGCAATGGACGTCGCTGTTAATTGGTTAATCTACCAGGTTGGTGGGTGAGGAAGGATGCTAACCGCCCTCGAGAGAAAGTTGCTAGCGGGGAGCATCATACGTGAGAAAAACCAGATTTCCCGTATCTTTCCGGAGTAGATAATAAATTAAGAAATGCTAAAACCAAAAAATATTTGTTCGGTTTGAAGGACCTTAACTAGAGAAATCCTAAGATTTATTGCGGGTCCTTAAGCTATTGTAGTTGAAGGTATGCAACGAAGATGTTCAGACATCTGGCAGTCATCTTGTCCGAGGGATAGAGTCTGTTTTGTGTAGCAAGCCACGGGACAGAAGCCGTTGGAAAGTTTGTTGTCGAGTACCACTACAGATATTTATCAATCACACATGGAGATTGGTATATATCGAGCACACCTTAGACTTTAAAATGATACATAATTGCGAAGCGCTGTCCCATTGGCGAATCAGGCTCTCTCTCACTTCCAACCAATATGCTTCATAATGACAGAACAAAAGTTTACAAGAAAATCCTAATATGCTGTGTACTACTCTACGAAACAAATTCAAGTTTAAATTCTTCGATGGCCTACCGTGTGTTCATTGTCCAGAAATGGCAGGTACTTGACCCAAACGAAGAAGGAAAGTACATTTTCACGCAAAAGGAAAAGTTGCGCGCCATCGCTGGGTGCAGGTTTTTCATGTTTCCTTCGCCAGCAATTAACCGACCATGCATACATAGGTACGCGGGAATATGAGTATCGACGTTATCGAGTAGCCACGTCAAAGGAAAGGCCGAGCAGCAGTAGCGCCGGGACAAATACGTTTCGAGGTATGGGGATCGCCGCGGCATTTATTATTCAGCTGCTGAAAAGGGTTCGCCCTGGCGCGTGTGTGCAGTTCGATCGTGGGTAAACGTCCCCGGGACCGTAATGTGAGCTTTACTTTAACGATTAGATTTTTCGCGAACATGCAAGAGCATCGGCCTGTGCACACTCGTCGCCATCGCCGCCGCCGTCGTCGTCGTCGTCGTCGTCGTCGTCGTCGTCGTCGTCGACAGGACGGCTCACTCGGAATTGATTCGGGGAATAATCAATGCGGGACTAACGTCGTTCACGTGTACGCGCTCGAATAAAGCGCCGCGACGAGACTTGTGTTTGCTTCCTTCCGCGTCGGGAGCTGCTCCCTATTCGCGAATCTTTTTCATTGATCGAATCTCGTTGAAGGGTGGAAGGGGGATAGTGGAGTAGAAGTTGGTGGATCAGATTTTTTTTATTTTGAATTAATTGTTAGTTAGAATTGATTACAGTGATTTAAATTTTATTCGGGTGTAATACGTTGTTGTTCGAACATCGAGTGATTTTTAGAAGGGGATGATGAACGAAAGTACCTGTAATTGGTGGATCTTAATTTCCTCTATCTTTAATCGACTATTAGAAAGAATAGGGTTGATCCGTGTGGCTTATGTCTAGTTCCGACATAAGCCAAACACTGTGTTGAAATAGATGTGCTTGTTTAAGATAAATAAATAACTTACTCGTGATAAAAGATACAAATGGCACGTCGTTATATTTTAGTAGCGGCGAACGCATCATACCTCAATTAGTATCGTTATAATAACAAATATTCTTCGCAATAATGTGAATATGTAAACACAGATATCTAATTTCAATTTGTATTTGATATTTAACACGATAAATGCTATTAATACAGAATATAAACTACAATGATGTACTCTAAAATGAATCGTCCAACTTAATCTCGATTACTATTAGTTCGATGGATTATTATTGGGAGCGATGCAAATTGAGAATTTTTATTTTCCAATTAATTTTCAATAAATTAATATACATGCGCATCGTTTCTCATAAAAATAAAAAATAGCTGTTATTTTATACATAATATCTGACAATGAATGCTCGCTAATTACTTCGTACAGATTTGTGTATAAATTATTTATCGAACGACTAGAACAGGTACCTTTTAAATTAGTTTCCTGTAACTTTTATTTTTCCAATCAATAACCAATGCACCTATATCGGGTATGTGAAAGACTTTAGAATTTGAAATATAAACTTTCTAACAAATTTCCATCGGTGTAAGCAATTTTCATCGATATCGGTGTCTAGAGATAACTGATTTCTCTGCGAAGGGGTAGGTTTCCTTTGCTCGAAACGTTCGTTGCCATTGTTTCATGTGGGCGGGACAGGTGCGTGAATTGTCATAGAGCAACAGCTATTGAATATTTAATGAACATCGATGGCATCGTTTTGTCAACACGCGATCCGAGTATCGATCGCGCAGGCAAACATTTCATTCGGCCGCGGATACCAGTTGTCGGTTCTGTGGTGCACGATTAACCGGAAGAAAAGGTCCTCTCCTTTTAACCTTTCTTCTCACAGATCGAGCGAACGTGCTCGCCTGAATAAATTTGAATATTAAGCTTAATCTCAAGTTAAATCTCTGAACAATAGAAATCTCAAGCTGAGTATCCCTTGATGAAGGCCAAAAGAATATCTGAAGATTATCCGAAAAGTGAGCGTCCTTCGAAACTTTAAAACTCAAAGTTGAAGTTCGTTTAGGTTATTCTGTAATAGCAAAGTCTATTGAGGTATTAGAAAAGCAAATTAATTATGCTTCTCTGAGAATATCTTAAGGGGGCATTCTAGTTTACAAATTTGAAAAAATCGAAAATTTTTTTTCATATTTTAAGGTTCATGCTATAGCCGTATCTATACTAATTAAGAATCTGTTCGGCTTTTTTACTTCACATGACCAGAAGAGTTGAAATCATGCACGCCAGGACACTCTTTTTTGGACCCTCCACTTTGCCAGCTCATAACTTCGTGAATTTTGAGCTTTTCTCGGTTAATTTTTTGTGTAATCTTAAAATATCAATAAACAAATGATAAATAAATGGATAGTAAAAATATTTTTTGTTTCGTTTGTACAGAGCTCCAAAAACCGCCCGAAATGCGTGCCTCTAGACTAGAATATCCCCTTAATCTGAATTAGAGAACACACGATTAGTAGGTATAATATGCATATAATACGCATTCTGCATATTTTTACTTCTTTATATTTCCTATAATTATGTTAATAAGTCAATGATTTAATACTTCAGAAATCAACCGATTAACCTCTATAAAGTTAATCAATTTATCTGTGATGTTTTGATGGATTGATAAATTTGTACCGTTTAAACAATTAAACTGCGTATATCATTGAATTCTCTCATAGTAAAAAATCAAAAGAGTCCATTGTGAAAGGAAGAACTTAAAAAGGATTTCTCTCTGTCGCGAGACTTACACTGTGTATAGAGAAGAGGTCACAAAACTGGCAACGTCTTATTACAGTGCCCACAGCAAGCACTACTAAAATCTCAATCAGCACTACTATTTCAAGTTTCGTAGACCTCGTTTGAACAACGACCATAAACTCTCTGTAACTTCCGTAAAAACCGCACAGAACATCCAAATTTACATCCAGGAATCTAAACTCGGCTGTACATTATATGTGGGTCTTGTGATTAGAGTAAGCGTAGAGCAAAGTAAAGCAAATCTTAACAGAATGATCGCCGAACATCGTATTCCAGGCGCCAAAGATGAAACGGCTAAACGTATAAAGTGTAGTCAGCCACGGCGATTACTGAAATATTAAGAACGCACAGCCACGAGTCTATTATTAACCTCAAAGGGAGCCTGTCAACGCGAACCACGCATAAATGTCCGTGTAATACGTTGCTAGTGACAAACGCGACGCTTTGTCGCAGGGAACTCGCGAAACGCGGAATCGTCTACGTTCAAAGGGAGAATCGTTGGCCATGGCTGTTCTTGTTACCTCGATAAATCGGTCGAATTACGATTTAGGCTAGATGCAAATAGAATTGAATAGAAATCTCAAATAAGGATCTACAGACCATATCTAGCATATTTCGGGAAAGAATGGTTTTTATGTTACACTATATTCGATAAGCTGTGACGAATGTGATTCTTATGCGCAACGTTATATTGCCTTCTGACGAAATATTTGCAACCTGTGTATACTAAGACCAACAGGAATTGCAGAATCATATTTTACTGTTAATTGAACTTTGACCAAAATGTGCTATAGATCCTTATTCGATATTTCCATTGACATAAGCTACCATAACTTACCATTTCATAAACCTTAAGAAATTTTTCGGTTAGTGTGAAATGTTCGTATCACGAATGAAATATATGTCGCTGTAAATATTGTAATATCTATATATTTTACGCGAGTGGTAAAAACGGATTGTTTCTATTTACGAAACATGCTCGTCACTGTGACTGTTCTATTTAGCACGTAATAATAATAGCATAACCGTAGAGTATAAATACAACATCAGATGTTCGTCCCATTCTCTCTGAAACCAATCTATCGAAATAATGAATGAATAAGAGATTATATCAATGAGCTATAATTATCTCTTTCAAAACGGAATTCGATTTTTACTTTGGAAGAAAAATTCTATTTTCTTAATTACAAGCAATGGTTGAATATTTTTTAAATGATTTTACAAAGAAGACGTAATGCGCTACAATTTGAGATCACTTTTACCAGAAACAAATAGTTAATTAATAACATATATATACAACATGGAGGGTGAAATGATTAGACGAATCTCAATTAATAGTAATAACGCAGTTATCTCATAGTGAAAAGTACGAGAGCACTGTAAGCCAGTTGAAAGCGAGAAGTTCAGTACGGGCTGGCTATCGACGAAGGCATCTGAAACGAAACCGAATTTATGCATCGGTGCCTCAGAAGAATATCCACTCGGACAAAAATATTCCCCGAGTCACGAAATAACAGAGGTGAGTTCGAGAACCGGTTTCAGGAAAGAAAACGATACGCACCGCGTTAAAGGGGTTAATACGATCGTCTGAAAAAGTTGGAATTGGCAAGGATCACAGTGGATATCTCATATTGGTGACTCGGTTGGTTTCTTTCGATAAAAATGAAGAAAAATAAAATGTAAGTCGTTCAACATATCGAACTTGAGATACCGAATCGAGGATCTAACCTGAATTCTATTCTAAGTTGAGTGGCTATAGTGCGCGTAGTGATCGAATTCAATGCTCCGCTATCTCGAGTTCCAGCCAAACAGTTAGAAAATTCTAATTAAACTGATTGGCAAAGTTTTAACAAGGTATCAGCGTGATGAAAGTACGAACCTTTTAGGCTGCAGATAGATACGTCAAACCGACTGAACCGACTGATAATCTGTCCATTTATATACTCTAACAACGTATTTTTTTTTAAATTGTTACCGACTGACAAACTAAAGCTTTATCTACCTAATGGTAATGATGTATATCGATACGATCTAATAATGCAGATTTTACACGAGTTCCTTCAAATCCTTAGAGTATTTAATTTTTTTAAATTAAACTATCCCAATTAAGATTCAGGATTTTTCCTATTTATCTGCCCTCTTCATCGACATACGAGGCCCAACGTTGTTTTATCGAAAAAGAAAAAAAGAACAGGATCCTTTGAAATCAGCGAAATCAGTGAACATCGTAAATGCCAATGCACTTGAGCTTAGCTGATCGAAAACAGGCTAGAGCAGATTTTCGTGAGTATAAGATCGTAATATAGTGAACACAGTGACTTCTAACAGTAAAAAATCATGAGTGAAATGCCTATCCATTTTCGACATCTCATGTTATATGAATTTCGGAAAGGAAGTTCTGTAACAATTGCCACGAAAAACATATGTGCTGTTTACGGAGAAAATGCGCTTTCATCTCGCAATTGTAGGAAGTGGTTTCAACGTTTTAGAGCTGGGAATTTCTGTTTAGAAGACGAGGAACGCTCCGGGCGTCCTCCTCAGACAGACGAAGATAAAATTCGGGATCTTGTTGAAAAATCACGAAGTTTGACAGTTCAAGAGATGTCAAATGTTCTGAAAATACCTAAGACAACGATTCATAGGTGTTTAAAAAAAATGGGGATGGTGTCAAAGTTGAACGTTTGGGGGTGCCCCATGAACTTACGGAACGGAACCGTCTTGAACGAACGACAGCGTGCATGTCATTACTTGCGCGTAATAAACATGAGCCATTCCTTAAACGCCTGGTAACTGGTGATGAAAAGTGGATACTTTACGAAAACCCTGCACGGAAACGTAGCTGGTCGCAACGAAATCAGCTACCTCAACGCTGTGCAAAACCAGGATTACATCCACGTAAAGTTCTTTTGTGTGTATGGTGGGATTATAAAGGAATACTCTATTTTGAACTTTTATCTAGTGGTGATACCATTAATTCAGACAAATATTGCACTCAGTTAGAAAAATTAAGGGAAGCACTAGCTGAAAAACGACCAGGTTTAGTGAATAGGAACAACGTTATCTTCCATCACGACAACGCTAGATCGCATGTCGCGAAAAGCGTTACAAAAAAATTGTCTGAATTTAATTGGGAAATTTTACCACATCCCCCATATTCCCCAGGCATTGCCCCATCTGATTATCACCTGTTCAGAGCATTACGACACTTTTTAGTAGGTAAAAGATTTGAAAATATTGACATTCTCAAAAATAGCTTAGAAAATTATTTTAAAGAAAAACAAGAGAACTTTTATCGAGACAGAATAATGGCTCTACCAGAAAAATGGGAAGAAGTTGTACAACGAGAGGGGGATTACATTTTTTCATGAAACTGAAAGGTATGTAAACAATCTTAATATATATAACCGCTCGAAAAACGGCACGAACTTATAGGATGACCTAATATATAATAGTTTTCATGAATTTCTGTTACTATCTAACTTGGCAGAATTTATCATTTCACGTAGTTAATTATACCTTTACCAGTCCCATACAATACACTATGTATTGACTGGTAGATGCAGTTACCAATTTCCCAAACAATCTAATGCTATACATAAAATTATTCTTGAAAAATTGCAACCTTTCGCAGAAAGATTCGATATGTTATATTCACAGCTTACGCAGTAATAGAATCGCAATGTAAATTGCATGCGGAACTCGTCGTTAAAATATTAATCGCGAATCGAGAGATGGGAAAAAAGAAAAAAATAAACGAGTGGGGTAGCGCACGAACAATCGGTTTTCCGATCGTTCAACGGGCATCCGTGTTTTCTAATATTCCTTCGCCTCGTAACAGGCTTTCGATGTGATTGCCTGTTGCCCACTCTCCCTTGCAACGACGTCGAATGATGGATCGACGAAGGTTAATTAGTTACCGGGCGTTGCGCCGAACATCCGCCGCAGTTTCCTGCATGCGATTAATTAGATTTTCGCGATTTTCAAGGTGCGATCGCGCGGAACGACCGCTAGAGACGTACCAAGTCTCCAAACCTCCAAGTCTAATGAAGAATAATAAATTCTTCTTAAGAAAATAGCCAAGCATCCGGCGAATATAATTAAAGTTGAAACAAGGGATTAAGTTCAATTCTTTAGCTTGCTTTCATTATCTTAGTTATCTTTTACTAACAAATTTGTTAAAAGATTCTCAACCTAATAATCTATTGAAAATCTCCAAACAATCGTTATTCTAGATAATACGATTTTAAACTGATTTCTAAACTTTTTTGTTTTTAATTATTCTACGAAACCCAAAACGATGTCAGTTTTCTAGCCGCAATGGATACATTGTTCGAGGGAAAGTTTTCAACAATTAACACATGCACTTTAAAGGTATTACGATTGAAAGTAATTCATCCCTGTGTTAACACGTTAAAAGAACATAAAAAATTCAAAAGAAGAATTTCAAGGAAGATGAATGTAAAATTAAAAACTAATATTTAACCATTATTTCCTGGAATCTATTTTGTTGCCAACGTTACGTGTTTAGTGAATAATTTTTTCTAAGCAGCCAAATAGTTTTCCGTTTTTTTCTGAAAATCTCATTTGAGTTATATTACTTTTGAAATACATATGCAAATTATTCGATCAATTTGTCAGAAAAATTATCCAATCATCGAGGAAACTTCAGAATACTATAGAATATAGCAAACACCGTTATTACCCACAATTACTCAACGATCGTGTAGGAAGACATCGTTTGTGTGCGCGCAGCAGACGTTCAAGCGAACCCTTCTAGTAAACCTTCCAGGTCATACGAGGCGCTGTCCAAATATCATTACCCGGCTCGATGGCGAATCAAACGCGATATTTGAGTCGTTCGCAGGCTGAATATTCCCGGAACGGGTCACCAATAGCTTTCACGTTTGCACAGATACGCGGTAACAAACGTCTAGGTCCAGGTTACACGTTGAAACCGATTGACGCTGGCTCTTCTCTTTGATCGCTCGTCCATCTTTATCGACTTTCTTTAAGCCGTGTTTGTGTCGCGTTTCATTCATTCTGATACCATCGTGTCAAGAAACAAAACGAACAATCGTTTGAAGAAACAAATTTTGTGGAACGAACAATCTGCGACTTTGATTCGATGAAAACATGATTTTAATTCATTCTATTATCCAGTCGATATAAGAGGAATTTATCTTAACAGGTTCAAATTTCGCGCCTATATTTGTTTCTTGATGCATCGATATACTATTGGTTCGTGCGAAACTTTTCCTCAACAGAGATTTCCGGTTAGGCTGTCGGCTTAAAGGGTAGAATAAGAAAGGGTGGGAGAAGGAAGAGAATAAGAAGGAGAAAATACAGGCGCGCGCGTGCCGCAAATAAGCGTCGATAAATCCGAGACGTAATACAAGCTGGTCGGCCGCGGGGCAACTTAATCCAGGGCCAAATTAAATCGTGGCCCCGACAAATCTGTGCTTTCCGAGTGATTTGTGGCTCCGTTTGATGCCGCCCCCATATCGGAAATAGCTCGAACCGTCCATGCCCCCAGTCATGGTGCAGCTCACGAATCAACGCTGTTGGAATTTCTCCCTTGTGTTTCCTTTTGCCTCTCGACTTACTTTTCGTCCTTGCCTTTTTGCAGAATTCGATGGTTCTCACAAACTTGCATCTAATAATCGTAGTTGAATTTTGATAATCGCATCTTTCTTTTGTTTTTTTACGACGATTTTAAACATTTTATATTTTTTCTTAAACTTAAAGATCGATTACTTTGCCGTTTCATTTCGCCTTAGATTACTATTTACTTACGTAAATGTTTAACTGACTTAATTTCTGACATTTGATATTTTGAAAATCGATGTTCTTCCTCGCGAGTCTTTAAATATTCTTTCGTTAAATTATTAGGTCATCCCATAAGTTCGTGCCGTTTTTCGAGCGGTTATATATGTTAAGATTGTTTACATACCTTTCAGTTTCATGAAAAAATGTAATCCCTCTCTCGTTGTACAACTTCTTCCCATTTTTCTGGTAGGGCCATTATTCCGTCTGGATAAAAGTTCTCTTGTTTTTCTTTAAAATAATTTTTTAAGCTATTTTTGAGAATGTCAATATTTTCAAATTTTTTACCTACTAAAAAGTGTCGTAATGCTCTGAACAGGTGATAATCAGATGGGGTAATGCCTGGGGAATATGGGGGATGTGGTAAAATTTCCCAATTAAATTCAGACAATTTTTTTGTAACGCTTTTCGCGACATGCGGTCTAGCGTTGTCGTGATGGAAGATAACGTTGTTCCTATTCACTAAACCTGGTCGTGTTTCAGCTAGTGCTTCCCTTAATTTTTCTAACTGAGTGCAATATTTGTCTGAATTAATGGTATCACCACTAGATAAAAGTTCAAAATAGAGTATTCCTTTATAATCCTACCACACACACAAAAGAACTTTACGTGGATGTAACCCCGGTTTTGCACATCGTTGAAGTGGCCGATTTCGTTGGGACCTGCTACGTTTCCGTTCAGGGTTTTCGTAAAGTATCCACTTTTCATCACCAGTTACCAGGCGTTTAAGGAATGGCTCATGTTTATTACGCGCAAGTAATGACATGCACGCTGTCGTTCGTTCAAGACGGTTCCGTTCCGTAAGTTCATGGGGCACCCAAACGTTCAACTTTGACACCATCCCCATTTTTTTAAACACCTATGAATCGTTGTCTTAGGTATTTTCAGAACATTTGACATCTCTTGAACTGTCAAACTTCGTGATTTTTCAACAAGATCCCGAATTTTATCTTCGTCTGTCTGAGGAAGACGCCCGGAGCGTTCCTCGTCTTCTAAACAGAAATTCCCCAGCTCTAAAACGTTGGGACTACTTCCTACAGATGCGAGATGAAAGCGCATTTTCTCCGTAAACAGCACATATGTTTTTCGTGGCAATTGTTACAGAACTTCCTTTCCAAAATTCATATAACATGAGATGTCGAAAATGGATAGGCATTTCACTCATGATTTTTTACTGTTAGAAGTCACTGTGTTCACTATATTACGATCTTATACCCAAGAAAATCTGCTCTAGCCTGTTCTCGATCAGCTAAGCTCAAGTGCATTGGTCCCCTATCGCCGTATGTTTATAAATCGACACATGAAATGTATACACAAAAGTCGTCACGAACTTATGGGATGATTTAATACTTCGTTTCCTATTCTAACCCGATAAAGTTAAGGTTCAATTAGTACGGTCTGTTGCTGTATTTCGCCTTATATCAAACCAAACCCTTGTTTCGTCTTTCAGAATGCGAAATTTAAAATTGGAAAGTTTCTAATCCTAAATTTTATACACGAAGTTTAGAGTTGTAAAAGTTGGACAAGCGATTATTATTATTATATTACGTAATCGATCCATCAACGAACCGCTGTGCATAATCACTTTTGAAAGTAATCAATTAAGCTATCAAGTAATTTACGAAGCGATATCGGAAGTGAAAGAAGTGAATGTAACGTGAGGCGACGGTTGTGGAATTTTCATGGCGGTCTTCAAGGGGACCCCTAACGTTTCCGCGGTTAGGCCGCTGGATCCGCGTCGCGTACGCGGATCGATAACCCTTAATGGCGGACAAATTGTAAACGTTGACAGGAAGATGGAACGGCGGCCGTTTCGCGGCGAACTGAACTTCGCTAATTGCCATGGATAATCGAAGTTAACGGTCCCGGTGAGCGATTTTAACGGTTGCGACGCTCCGAAGGGATTCTTCGCGGTGAGATCATCGCGATCTCGCGCTCCAGGAAACCGCCATACCTCGTTCAAGTGGTATTCCACGTGCCACGCGCGTTTCAGGAAGAAATTGTTTCGAGATAACTCTGAATATTTCTCTAGCAAATTGATTTTTTTCTTTTTTCTTTGCAAATTCTGAAATGTGTTTTATTCACTGCGGAATATTTTTTGCTCGCTGATGTTAGAAAAAAATCGAATTTGAGTATTTTTATTACAGTTTGGAATTCCACATTGTTTTGGAAAATTCTACATGTTATACTATTACTGTTATTGGTAACATATTTTCCTCGGAAAAATATAAATATTACCGGAGAAACTTTTTTCATCATGGTCTGGAACATGTTGTAAAGAATTCCATAGAGCGTTTTATTATTCGTAAACTATTTGTTTGAAATGTTAATGCAAATGGAACATTGTAAGATAGAATAGCGAGCATAAAATCTGATACTGCCCCTGAATATTGTTCGCAACGATCCACTACATATTTTGGTAATTAAAAGGCAGTAAAAGCGGGTTTACGCGTTTGTCCTTGTATTTGAATTATGGTCGTTTTTATGTTCGCTCAACTTGTAACAGTTTATCTTTATAGCTCGGCGTAAACATCCTTTTTTATTCATTTATTACATCCTTTTTTTTCGTACAAAGAATTTAATTTAACATATCGTAAATGCCAATAATTTTAACCTAACATCAACGTTTAATTACTTTGCCTGATTAAAATCGCTTCAAGCCTCGGCGGATTAATTTCATTTAGTAATTTAGAATGTTACTCTATTATCACTTTCTCAATTTATGTGTTCATAAAAATATGAATTTTCCTGAATAGGTATGCCCAGCCCAATAATTAGTAAATGAGGTGACTAAAGAATTAAATATTTCAAATTGAATTAAATATCAGCAGGTGTCCTGATACTTATGGCCTATATCATCGCGTATGCGTAATGTGCATATGTATAAGAGAGATAGGAGGATGTTGCTAACGATCGAGAACGTCAACGTCACCGGTTCAACCACTCTCGTTTTCAACGACGTCGGCCTTCGTTCTCTTTATTTCGACGAACCGTTCGAAAAAGGAAAAAATATATTTGCGGTGTTCCTTTTCCCGGGATCCGACGGGAAGAATTAAAATTCATGGGCGTGCAGTGGTGTGGCGGTCGGTAACAACCCCCGGAGTTGGGAAAAAGAAGAGAAGGGATCGGGTTGCTAGCAGAGGCTGAGGTAAAACGGCTCGCTCTGGGCAAGCTCTCTCCGACTCCCGTTTCTTTGCAATAGTCGTACTTCTTCTCTCTCTCTCTCTCTCTCTCTCGCAGCGATCGAGTTTATGTAGGTATATGTACGAGTAACCCGCGTTTTCTATCCAACATTTGCAGCTCACACGACACGTGGAAAATAAATCGTCGAATCTCCTAAGATGTTCTTTAATTTGAAAAGAAAAGACGAGGAGGGGAAAGAGGAGAAAAAAAAAACAAAGAGGAGGCGTGAAGTTAAACGGACGGTTAAAATGTTTTACCGCTTGCCAGATTTATCGCGATTAAGCTGTCGTAAAATTTCGCCAACAGATTTAGTGTTTTAATAATCACTGCTTTATGACCATGTACCTCGTTGCTTGGCTGAAGAGATTTAATTAAGTGTCCTCTTTTTATTGATGAATTTCCTACCTCTTTTTTCTCCCTGCTCTTCTCATTCTTTACGATTCTTGTCATATGTATGCAGGCTTCATATTTTAAAAACGGGGCATCTTCTGGGCGCCACGGTTTAGTTTCTAGAATTTCAAACGTTTCGCAGAGTTGGTCGTGTCGGGGTGATTCAATTAAAAACGATTCGGGACTCGCCGGAAGGAAAGTGTGAATTTTTCTTTCCACCGGACGATCGTGTAGCCAGAATGTACATAGTCGGGAACACCTCAAAGCTCGCCTCCAGGGTAAACCACCCCCGTGGTGGACACTTTGGTATCGTTTGCTTGTAAAAATAGTGACGATTCGGGGGAAAACTCGAATTAGCGCTCACTCACCCTTAATCCACGCCACGATATGCCTACCTCCTGCTGTTCCTATATGTTTCTTTTTTCCCATTTGCCTCAGTTCCGACCCTTTTTGGCTGTTTCGTTAACGCGGACCCCCGGCCCTTGTGTAAATTCATGTTGATTTTTCTTTAGATACGCCGAATGAATCGACACAGGTCGTTATCCGTCGATTCCGCGAATTTCCATTTTCTCCTCGAGTGTCCGCCAGGTTTGATGCTGCCTGACGTTTCTCGTTGTTTTGGCAGACGCCGTTTGAAGTGGTTGCGAAGGGCTTCTGTTTAAATAGCAAGAGAGAAAACGAGCTCTTTTTCTTTTTTTTTTCTAAATAAGCTTCTTTTTGATAAGAACGTGAGTTTAATTTAATTTCGATTGGAATCTTTAAGCTTAAGTACAATATCTTTTGTAGTATATGCTAATACGTATACAATTGGGAACAAAAATAAGTACACGGGTTGTGGAATTAGGTATCAAAGAAGTTTAGACAATCGGACTAGTACTAATGTCAACTTTACAGTTATGTTTGCTTTATTATATATCCTTATAGCAGGTAGATTGTTCAATAAATAATTGAACTTAATATTCCCTTACCTTCCTCTGCTATCTATCCACATTTTCAAAATTTGTCATGGTGTAATTTCAAAACTTTCTATTTAATTGTTTAGAACCACAAGCAGCCACGGATAGTGTGATATCGTGGATACGGAATAATCAAGTTTCAAATTACACGATGTACCAATCTTTAAAATTCCCTTCTTTAAAATTCTCCGTAGAGAGGCAGTTAAAACACCTGTGGGGGCGGCCGCCTGTCAGCGCTGCTGTTCGAGCACGACTATAATAATAATCGTATTTTGCGGCTACGGGCCGCATAGCAAATAGCACCGCGATGTGAATTTCTCCGGCGACGGGGGTGTGGTTCGACGTTCGGTTCGAAACAGAGTGCACACGCGCGCGCGCTCCCGCTAGTTCGTGTGACATTGTGCGCGCGCCACGGGGTACAGAACACATTGCTTGAAGGCTGAAACGTTGGTTAAGAGGGACGGAAGAGGCAGATGCGATGGAAAGAGACAAACACGGAGGAACGTTGTGGAGGAAGAAAAGGGAAACAGAGGAGGAAGATCGGCGGAAGGGTGAAGAGAAGGGTGGGCTGGCGAACAGGTCAGGGTTCGGTCGAACTACGTTCGGGGACGGTTCTACCGTGTACTCAACCTAATAACCGCGATCAGCCGTCGCTTATGTGTACCTAATATATCAAATTATGGCGGCGTGCCTCGAATGACAAACCGCCCGACGCTAGACATAGAAAGAGGGTGCGTGTCTAAACTCCTGGACTCTGCTTATGATGCTAGATGAGGCGCATTGAAATATAACTTGCTTTTTCTCGAGTGTCGTTCTTTACCTTTGACTGGTAGGGTGACATGGAAATAAAAGACCATTTATAAGTATTAGGATATTTACTGAAAATGAGGCGAACCTCAAATATTATTAATAGGCTGCGAATGTTTAAGAAATTCATATTTTTATTGATATGTTAGAAGTAGAATATAAATAGAGATTCGTTTCACCGGTTAAATAGTCCATTAAGTATTCTACTTTGAATATTTGTATATTTTTCCTAATATACTTGTTTACATATTTTTGCATTTTACAGATTATCTTAAATGGTAATTACAAAATTTGTGTGCTTACAAGAATATTTCGGTTATTCGAAAGTTTTCTCTTTTAATTGTTAATTAAGTTATTCTCCTGATTGTACCATCTGTGACACGAATACCTTGGATCATCTATTTAAAAACTGTCGTAGAGTTTTGTATCAAAATTTCTTTGTACTTTCCTGTTGGATTTTAATTATCGAGATATTCTCGATCAGCCGGCGTGCACGTTCGTCGAATCATAATCAACTGTAAAGTTTCGGCAGACAGCGATTAATTAATCGCTACGATTGACGATCGTCTGAGCGTTCGTTTCCAGCTTCCTTACGGGGTCAGAGAATTTCGATTAAAAACAAACACAAGCGCGGGAACGCGCATGAATTATGTAAGAAATTGACGAGTCACGAAGGGAGGTTGGATTAATTGGCAAATACTTCGGACCACTTTCGTCCACTCACTAACGAGTACCGTCGTTTCGAATGTCTTCACCCCTTTTTATAGCGTCTCCGTGTTCTTGCCTTGTAATTACGAATCATTTCGTGCATACAGCGACAGAAAAATGCAAAACAAACAGAATCGAATCGTCACTTTTTAACACTGTGCGTCGATCTTGGTTGTCTCGTCGAATCACTCAAGAGTCGTTCTAAATATGGTACGATCGGTAAGAAAGAGGAACGCTCTGAATTCTGGACCAGCGCTGACTCTTTGCTAAGTTTGCGCGGCTCCACAACGCAATTTAAAACCTGGCTGGAGAGCTGCGCGCATAATTGGCTGCCGCAATGTCGCCTGTTTTCCCTTTCGCGGTGGAGAATACGCGGGAATTGAATTTCGCGCGAGCCGCTGCGTACCGACGTGTACAAATAGCGCGCCATGTGGAATCTGGATGTCCAACTTTCATCTGTTTAAAAAATTCCTAATTAATTAGTCGGACTTCAAAGATCTAAGAAATTTTACTCTTATTATAATCGATTACAATTAATTGTGACTCTATGGACTAGAATGATGCTATATAGTATTTTCAGGGCCGTCCTGCTCAAATTTGCTTTATAAATATGATTAGCGAAATTTTACTATTCGCGAGTTACAAATCATCGATGGATATTAATAAATAATTTCACGTAACAGTAACAGGATTGGTATTAAAACAAATGAAATTCTACGAGTAAATTTCGTAAATTACAAGTTACCTGATTACTTGATCAAAAATTATAAAATCTCAAAGGACAAGTTTATAATCTACAATTTATAACTTAGCAACGTGTCGATAAATTTTGTAGCGACTGTTCGTGATATAGCGATATCGTTTCAAAATCGGACGATTCGAGTGTCCAGCAACTTGTATCCGAAACTAGAAATCGGAAACACCGGAAATCTATAGCGAGAGCGCCACGCAGTTTCGTATCATTATCCCGGCTGTAGATACGAGAGCGCACACCACTGGTGGCCTGGTCAATTAAACACGAAAACGTGGGGTCCCCTGTACGCATACCACCCTCCCTTCCTCCCCCTTCGTGCTACCACTCTCCCTCTGTATTTCCGGCTGGCATTACTTCTCCCTTTATCCTTCAGCCGGTCGATTTCAAAGCGAGAGACCCACCTTGCACGGCCGTTCTCGTTTCGAGTGTATCGATGAGAGGAGCGCGTAATTGGACGCGGCGGATAATTGTTTTGCTGTCCAGCGTCTCGCGTTAGCGAGCCCTTTTAGACGGCGGACTCATTACCATTAAGTAGCGCGGGACGACCCGTCGCATCGTTGCCCGTTTTTGGGAGCTAGAAATCTATGGCGGTGCACCCTGACGAGGGTTCGATTCGACGATCATCGCTAATTGGGCCGATACGTTTCTTTGTGCGCTGCGCTCGACTGAACGCTATTCCCCGCGGATTCGCGCGACGATGAACGCGCCGTGTAACTAGTCCCGGTATCGAATAGTCGCCAGCGTGGATTATACGTCATTTTATGAAATGCTGTATAATTCTTTTTGAAGATGTTACGCTATGTTTCGTAGGTTAGAGTTAAACAATTTTTTTTAATCATTTGATCATATTTTTAGAAAATGAATGGTCGATTTTGATTCTTTATTCGAGACTAAATTTGTATTTATCTAGAAGTTTTAATACATTCTATAGCGATATAATTATGAGGATAGAAAGGTAGAAGCGTGTTTTATGCGCAGCTTGGTAGTGGGTACATCAGTAAAGTGTAATTTTGTACGGATCGCTACAATTGAAAATTATTTGGAAATATGTTTCTTCAAGGTATCGTGATACAAACATCTCATACAATAGAATGCAATAGGAAGCGTTCAAACGCATATATAGTCGTTGGTAGTGAAGACCCAGTTTAAAGGACGTTAATGATGTTAAAATGACTGAAAAATTTCATCGAACAGCAGCATTGAATGTAACAACCTACTATTTAAGGGAAATTGCAAGAAAATGGGCGCTTATAGTTAAGGCTTGAAGTTCTACATTTTAAACAAGTAACATAAAATATTCCATTCTCAGGCGGTTACCTAGAACACGGAATATACAAATAGCCATATTTTTTCGAAGAAAACCAAGCCATATATTCAAACAACCCCCTCCGGCTAGCCATCGCCATGAAAGGAAGTTCATTTCTTTCGGTGGATTTGCCAGACGGGTTGAGGTTAGCGACGGAATAATAATGTCTTGCGGTCGTAACCGGATTTTGCGCGATTGGTACGTCGACGGCGTTCCTCGTCTCGTCCCGGCGATACCTTTTAACGCGAAATCTGTCTCATTAACAATCTAATTAATAATCCAATTACGCGGTAAGATCCAGCTCCCTACGGTATATTTTCACGGTAACGGGAAAACAATTCTGTCGGTCGTTTCCCTTCTGGCTCGGTACATACCTTTAGGTGGATAGAGAAATGGTGGTGTGTTAGAGGCGGGGTGACACGGGGCGCTTCGGGTTGTTGCCTCATCGCCCTGGAATTTAATAAGCAATTACCAGGGATGAAACGAGACGCATCTGTGTACCTGTATAACGAGAGCCAATGTGCTGGGAACAGCAAGTTAGAGAAGAGAAAGAGGGTAGATAGTCGGGGGAAGTTATATGAATCGAAACCGAGGGACGAAGCAGAAGAAAGAAAGTGGGTGAAAACGAGAGAGAGAAAGGGAGAGAAAAGACTGTGTTCTCCGCGATGGGAGGTGGGGGAAACAACGCCTAGGTACACAATATTTCCGATAAATTATGTTTGGTCTGCACGATTTGTCCAACGCTCCGACCGGAATTCCAAAAACCCCTTATTTGTGAAATTTAGTAGCTTAATGTGAGCGCGTTAGTCTCCTCGTCGTCTCCAAAGCGCGTAATTCGAGATACTATTGTCCTGATGAAGTTTATAATTGTGTTGAATAGGGAAGCCTGCCAAATTTGAGTTCCCGTGGATGGGGATCAAGTGAGAATATAAAATGAATTATTCGTAATGTGTTAATCGAAGGAATATCTTAAAAATCTAATTCTTTCTTGTCGTTGTTTTTCATTTTTCGATTCACCTTTTCTTCGGTAATCTATTATGCCATATCAAAAATTATGATTGCAAGTTTATGATTATAGATTATGATAATGGAATGATTACAATGATAGAAAATTATTGGTAAAATCATAAAAGTCATCTTTCTATGTGTTTGAAAGGAACGTTTAACACGATCATTTCACGTAACGGCAACGAGCTGGGCGAACGGTTTCACGCTCAGCTTCCGTTCGACGATCTCGAGGGCCGACACGCCGAGACTTTCGATCCACACCGGTGGAAATTCGATAATACGCGTTCCCTACAGTCGGTAGCCCGCAAGATTCGAACGCCTCTCGAAACGCCACGCCACAGGTGGTTGCGAAGTGTCTCATCCTGCGGACCCTCAAATTTTCCACACGCCGTGCCACGTCGTGCCGATTACGGTCGGATCGAACCTTTTCTTCTACAATGAATCTCTTTGGAGATCTCTTCTCAACCTTTTCTATCGTTCTATGAAATCTCCTAATATGCCTAATAATTGTATACAAAGAATAAAATAGAAACATAAATGAGATATAAAATGGAAAAATAAATATGATAGGTATTCGAAGATAAAAGAGATGTCAAGTATTTTCTTTGGTTTTAACGTATATTTTCCTTTGATTATCAAATTTTTTCGCGACTGATCGAACGTTTCAATTGAGAATTCCTGGTCGAATTTGAAAACGATTATTCGCGTTGATGAGAACGGATAAAATATTGCGGATTCCAGAACACGATCTCGCGAAGGTTGCAATGCGGCTGTTTCATTGGTTTCCCCTGCTTTTCGATACATATATATCGCGAAATTTCCGAGCGGCCGACAGGGATGGTCTAGTCGACGTGAATCAAACGTTTCGAAAGAATGGAATTTAAACGGCACGCATAATTTTGCGGGCTTTTATGCATGAAAATCGCATTCGCTGACCGTTCATTGCGAATTGTTTGCACATATTATTCACCGCTATTTTAAAAACTTTGTATAATCGTCTACCGATTAAAACTTAGACGATATATCCACTGATATATATCGACCATTATCCCTGCTTCTTCTTTACTCACTTATTCGTATCCTGTTTTCCACGCCTTCTTGCCTCGTACGTGTATAATCAACCCAAGGTACAATTATCGCATTATCACCCTATCATACAGATTACCTGCTGTACTTAGTATTTTATCATTATCTATATATCACTATTGCCACATTATCCTTGAAAAAAATTACCTAATATGAATTGAAAATCACCTCCAACATATTACATGTGAAAACGATATTACGCAGTCGTACAATCAGTTGAGAGCTAAAATTTATACTTGAAGTCTTTCTAATTTATCATTTTCTCACCAAGATTTAATCAAAGAATTGCAGGCATCAATATATACAAATAATAGTTAATTCACTACGTTCTCATAACTTTTAATTTTTAAATCGAATAACTTGTAGAAACTTTTCCTACACATTCTGAATTGTTATCTTATACGAATGTACAATTTCTGCCGATGACCATTCCGTTAATAATCTAAACTAATGGCCACATTTTGCATAAGATCAGCATACGTTCTAACGAACGTAATTGTAAGTATCGCGGAGAAAAACAAAATCAGAATAGATTTTTCGTTTGAACATTTCGAACCATCCAAGACACGCACATTCTCCACCGGAGCAAAAGGTGTTAATTGCTATTTACCAGGTTGATTGACTCGCGCATAAATTGTCGCTCGAACCAGTTTCCGGAGTCCGGTCACTATCAAGCGGTCTAGCAGTGTGTGTTGGCTGCGAGGGCGGCGGAGGCGTCGTTGTCCAGAGCGCGGAGGATTAAAATGAGAACGACGGCGAAAGAGGGAACTGGTTACGCGTAGATTGTCTCCTGGCGAGGGAGAAGGTGGTGGTTGCGCGCGAACGAGCTACGGGAAACGTCTTTGTGTGCGTTTTACTGCCACGAGAGTAGACTGTGTGTGGGATCGAGTGACTGGTGGGCAGCGCGGAGCTAGGTGAAAAGGCATTAACAGCCTCTTAACATGCAGATTGCCCTCTAAAGACTTTGGGAGTTGCTCGAACGTTGATTGGACGATTATTTAATACCTCGTCGAGAGGCCTCCGTTAACGTCCACGTGTGTGCGCGAGTGTCGATTCACCTGCGCGATTCGTGGCAATTTCCGCGGCCGGCACGCTTGAAATTACGCGCCGATGAAACTCGTACCTCTTACGTGTTCCCCCTGGTCGTTCGTTTTGGAAACGACGACGTTGCATACGCTTGTGACCCTAATGACGTAAGGATGTGATGTGCGGGGCGTTTTCTGCCTGGACAATCGATCGGTGATTATGATGATCGAGTTATAATGGTAGTAACGAAGTAAAATTGCGCGCTACCAGTGTTCGCTGATACACTTTTTCGGTTAGTTTGGCAAAGTATCAAACATAATACTCGAGCATAAAATTGTTATACACCTATCATCTCTTTGACGTAAATCTATAGATTTCTCAAAATAAAGAAGGGACTTGTGATTCTGTCGCATCAAATTTACAAAAAAATGTTATCGTAGCAGCTAACTTAACAAGATACCCTTCACCCGAAACGAAGATCAGAAAGTAGACGAATAAAACAAGAAGGAACGTGAAGTCCAAGAGAGAGAGACAGAGAAAGAGAGAGCGCCTGGATGGGACAGTCCGCGTGCTGAATCGTTAATTCGAAGAACCAGGCGAATACTCTAGACGAGGAGGGGCTGCTTAATAGTAACAAAGAAGAGAAGGTTAGAGGAAAGAGGAGAGGAGAAACGGAAAGAGATCACTAGTGGAGACGAGGGGCTCCGGGGTCCAATCGCGTTTAATAGCACGAAATTACACCGAAATTGGATTCTAATTTACCATCCGCGAGAGGCAAATGTATTCAAATTAGCCGGAGGGGAAATAACGAGTCCTTCGGCCGCGGGATTAAATAAATTTCCTTTCTGTTAATGATTATGTAGATTGAACGACATCTCCTCCTTCTCCTCGTGCGCCTCCCCCTATGCTTCCCCACTCCATAGGGTGTATCAGGACTACCAGGCCCCGATGTCGCGGTTTTTTTTACGTAGACCAGGGTTGGCATCGGTGGACCCGCAGAGAGAGAGTCCACCTCTACGATGGGGTGGAGCGGGACGTTCGAACGTGGGGCAGGGGGAGAGTGAGGGACCACAGGACCGAATTAAGGATAATTGCCTCGCGGCGAAGAAACGAGAGAAAAAAGCGGAGCGACAAGGGGATCGAGGGGACAGACGTCGTGAACCGGCTGAACGATATCGGGCCACAACGTGAACGCGTCCGGACGACGCTAGTAAAAGCTGCCGGTCACTCGGTGAATTGATTTTCGGCCACGCCACGTGCTATAGGAGTCTCTCCGTTTTTACCATTCACCCCCGATTTTCACCCTCGTAGATAGATACACCTCTAGCCGAGCTTTTCTCTCCTTTCCTTCGGCCACGTCACCACGATTTGCATTGGTGATGCGTCTCGTCTCGGAGTTTACGATTTAAGGAATAAATAATGCCCAGAGTGAACTCGCGAAAGTGCACCTGCACGGGCTGGTTAATTTGAAGCGGGATTTTTTGTTGCACAGGTAGGATAAGCGGGGACAAGTACTAGGAGGATTCGGCGAAATGGAAAGCGTAAGATAGATCTGTGTATAGCGAGGGGACCAATTGGGCTTTAAGTGGTTGTTTGGAATTGGTTTAGTTTTAGAATTATTTAACAGACGATTCTTCGGTGTAGAATATCGAGTTTAACGGTAACCGTTAACGATGTTTCTACATCGTTGTTTAGTTATCAGTCACGAGGATTTATAGTATACAACGTTTAAAATAATTCGAAGATTGCTCTGTTTTAAATGATCGTCTTAAATCACTTTTATTGCAGTATCATGTTATAACATGTCAATTTATCAAGTTTATAGAACTTCCTATCTGCTTGATTGACGCAATAAAATCATTCATAATGGTAATCTTCTAATTATTTTGAACAGTGTATGGTTCAGTGACTCCTTGACAATCTGATTGAAGATCTAGAATAGTATAAGTATCACTAATTCGAATCATTTCCATTTTGACAGACACTAAGTGATTTATCCTTGTCTCTAAATAATCCTGTCACACTATAGAAGTTCACGTACCCACGCGTTCAAATTCTATGCATTGTCCATACGTTGATTTTTCAACGGCAGAAGTGAAATCGATTAATTCCCGCGTGGGAGTAAGAAAAATTGACTTAACTTCCTGGTCATGATCCGAAACAGGATTGTTATATAAACTCTGATCCGCGGTGCGTAATTGATTTCCATCGTAATTTCGTTATAACTAATTATAACGCGGCCGATAATCGTTAACGCCCTTTTTACAAGAACAAAAACGCCCCCGTAGTAAACGTGGTATATTTATAAACGTGCATATATACATATATTCATATACATATATATGTGTTACGTGTCTTGGCACAATGTGGGCTACAAGTCGAGACTTTATATAACGCGAATGTGGCAATACCAATTATAAAGCTTCAACCAAGCAGTTATAGTAAATTCATTAACGAACTTTTCTTCCGGAGCGCGGTATAACAAAAACGAACGCGAGGGCAATAATAAATGTAATGGGCTCTCGAGTAGAGTACCTCGTTGTTTCCACCCTTCGGCCCAGAAAGAAAAAGGTGTACAACCCATACACCCACATGCTGTGTATGTTCTACGAACGAAATGAAAATAATCGTGTGTTGCATTGTTTCTCTGCAAATTTTATTCCTTCGACCATGATCAATTCCTTTGCGTTAATTACGATTTATCAACATTTTTTAATGAACTTCCATGCACGAATCATGCCAACTATTTAGGTATTTGATTCGTATTCACTGTACGGTTTCTTTATTTTCTATTTCTTTTGAAAATCTCGGATGACGAGCATGATAAGTCACATTCTGTGGATTTAATAAGGAAACCATTATAAAATTCAGTATACTATTTGTTCAATCGTTCGCGGAGAGACGCGATCGCGAAGAAGCGTGCCAACGGGAGTCGTACATCCCCGTTACAATTTAATAATCGTGGTGTCGAACGATACCCTATCTCGGTTAGGATAATAGAGGAGATTGAACTTATGATAACACTCAGTTAACAAATTAAAATATCCACTTTATTCCAACAACTTCGTAAATATAAATAGTTACGCGTGATGTGTGTAGATGTATTTTCAACGAAGTGTTAAGTAACGAGTTAAACTGATGACTGATAAATCATCATCAGAAAAACAGTCAAGAGATGGGGACTGATCTAAGGATGAAAACCAGTCAAGATATTGCCTGGTCAACGGATGAAAAGCCCGTGAAATTTAGTGAAGATGCCGTCGCAGAGGAAAACTATTGATGAGTGTTGGTCGTTCTACCATCCGTCGCTTGCGGCTGGAAATGACCGTTGAACAAGGGAAAAACCCTGCCTTCCCATTTTTCATTTGATTGAACAATAACCCTAAGGAACGTCTCGACTTGAAATATTGTTTTGTAGCAATGAAGGGCTCGACGATAAAATAAAAATGCTTAGTTTTATGATTTCCTTAGAATTATTGGGATCCGATTAATTATATTTGCACAGCTAGTGGCTCTCTTGACCGAGGGATGGATTTTGTACAGATTAATACTGTTATTCCATCTTCTACTACCAGTATTATATTCCTATCCACTTTTCGGTTTATATACGTTTTTCGTAATTTTTGTCAACATTTCAATAAATAATAATTAATATCCTTTTTCTCAATTGTCAAGTAACGTAAAAATAAACTTCCATGTAATCTTCATATGCAATATGCTGACAATACGTCGAATCAAACATTGTATCTTACAACTGTTTACATAAATTAAACAACGCGACACGATAGAAAGGTTACATCAAACTAAAAAAATTTGCAATTAACAATGATTTAAAAACACTGATTTAGCCCAATAAAGACACAAATATACAATACCGGATACATCAGGGTGGCGGTGCTCGAGTTTCAGCCGTGAATCACCCGCTCATAACGATTTAATATCGTAACTTTCCGCAGGTGAATGGTGGAAGGAGGTGCAAGGAATGATCGGTTGGGAGCGGGTAGAATGCGGCGGGAATTAATTGCAATTTGAAAAGCGCGCGATTAATAATTTCTCGTTCGGTGTTTTCGAAGGGAACCGCCGCTTGAAATCGCGAGAACACAGCGCATTTTAACTAATGACGATTCCAAAGCCTTTCTAAGAAACCCCACGGAACTAATTGCGATAAATAAGAGGCCTCCAGCGTTTCTACGCTACGTATGCGTGACTGCTTTTTATCCGGCGTACCATCGTGCTTCCAGCCCCGCGGGCTCCAGTCTGTAATTTAAGTCGTAATAGCGCTACATTATATCTCAGTGTTTTCGCAAGAAACCGCATTTGTCCCAGTTCCAAAAGTTTCCAGCGTTTTATCGCCGCCGCGGCTGTGCGTCCACGGCCGCTTTACACAATGTACAATTTGCAATAATTCATTGCTGTAGCCGGGCCACGAGTAAAGAAGAACCGGCTGAAAAACTCGCGAAATACAGTTTCCTAGACACGATAGGTTAAACGCGTGTTATATGGGCATCGCGAGTTCGTAAAACAGAGTGAAGCTGGTGACGAAGGATTTGAGCCAATCGTTTCTTTATCTTCCAGCTTTATACAGTTAATTATTACTTATTCGCAATGAAAATTGGGAGGAATCCTAAAACTGGCATGTCAAAATAAATATGTACTTTTACCAGGATTTATTCGTTGAAACAAATCCTTATCAATTTGCTAATATGCATCAGTATTTTAGAAATTTTATTTGATTTACAGCTCCAATCGTGATCATTTTGATGTAGTATGATAATTGATATACTTTTTCTAGTTTTATGTATATTAATAATAAACAGCTCAATTATTGTTCCATCATATTCGCAATCAATTAACCATTCTTTACTGAACTGTTGAATGTACTATGAGAACATAAACAACGAATAGTTGATTATATAATCTCCAAAGATTAAAATGAATTTATTTGAAATTAAAATTTTATGTTTTGTGTTTTATTTAAGATCGTTGAAGTTGTATAAAAATATAAAATATTATCGAATATCACAGAAAAAGAGCAAGAAAGATGCAATTTTACTGTAAAATCAACGCCTGATTCGTAAATCATAGAGTACAGCATAGAACATCCCTGACGCGGATTTTCGCGCTGATCAAACTAAAACAAATCAGAACGAGTTACGGGGTGGATGTTGCGTAATGCAGAGTGCGTCGTGATGTAAACATGAGTGCAACGACGGCGCCGTGAGATACACCCTTATCAGAAGGGTGGCACGCATTCCCTCATTACTGTGGCCCCGACGACCAACCTGCTTCCCTCTGGCCCCCACGTTTGCAACCCTCCTTTTATCCTCCAGCTCCCATACGCCACTGGCGCAGGGAAACGGGACGAACGCCGCGAAGATAACGCACGTCGGCATGTCCAGTAGATATGGTTTGAAAAACGCCTGTTTTCCTTTCGCTGCTGGACGCAATCGATGGAAATCATTCGAAGTGTGGTACATGAATAATCACTTTGATCAATCCTTTTGATCAGTTTTTAAGAAGTGTTATAGCTGTGAATATTAAAGCAAGGGAAGATTAAAGAGAGAATTACCGTGCTGCTGATTTTTAGAATCATGTGTAATCACGCAAGTACATAATCAACGCACAAAATTTTCATTGATTGATTATAATAATGAAACTAATTAAATTCTTGTTGCAGTTAAAGAAATAATAGGTTTTGATACATTTGGACATATTAAAATTTCTTCGACGAAATCATAAAATATAAAAAGTTACTTATATACACATTTAGCAAGTAAATAAGAATTTTAAAAAAGTAAAATTGTCCTCCGCTCTTAATACGAAACCAAATATCCACATCTAAAATCTAAATGATCTTTATTTAATATATTATATTACATTGTTCTTATATTATATTCTTATATCCTTGTAAAATCTGTTTGAACATCTTGAAGATTTAAGAACTGTTACTAGATTATATAAAGTTACAAACGATCTAGACTTGGTTATTATCGGACCCGTTGTTGACCAAAAACGAAACGGTTAAGTAAGTACACGACGTAAATTATGACGATACACATCATCTAGAGGAAACGCGGAGAAACTCGTCGTGGATCAAATCCGGAACCATGGATTTGCGAGTCTGCACTCGTTTATATAATACTCAGCGTCGAGTGAGTATTATGCTCGGCGGTTGGCGCAGAGATAAAGCGGAGTCGTTATCTCGGTTAGGGGTTTCAACAGTGCCGTCAGTGGGGGCTGCTGGGCGGCATGGAGGGGAAGGAGGCTCAAAGAACGTTGCTTAAGGGTTGTGAATCGTAATGGGCTGTGCCCTCGGGCAGGAGTTGACGATGTCATTGGAATATGTAACACTCGCGCTTCGCTTTTTAGTTTTAACGATAATAAATCCGACACCGGCTGACTCTACGCTGTCTCGTGCGCGTTTCAAGTTGGATGGACAGTAAATCATTTAACAAATGGAGATATGATTAATATTACCTGGATTTCAAAATTCAGTTAACCCATTTATATTTTCTACGGAAAAAATTTTTCTTATGTACCTATAATTCATAATAGAAATAAATTTTTTTTGTTGCTTTTGTAAGGCATAGGTATATAATACTTTGAAATTAGAATTTTTACCCTAACGATTACATTTATCGTGTAATTAATTAATGATCTGTTATAGCCTTGCGTTATATATGACATATTATATAATATATAATTAATATTGAAATAGCTCCTTATAAAGTTATTATCGCAATTTAGAAGCTTTTAGATCGAACATGAAATAACAGTTTCCTTATTTCTCGTAGGTAGTCGTAGATAATTTCGAGAAGTTTCTCGCCGAATGTATTAATGAATGAAATTTAGATAGCTGGAGAAAATTTCTAACGTACCACTCGAAATTTCTGCTGCTGCAAAATGCACGTTTCCCTTCAGCATGCGAGGTTACGTTAAAATTTTAATTAAGCCTGGCAACGCGAGTGCATTAAAAATTTCAATATTTAAGGCGCCAAGTAAGACGAGTATCCTGCAACGGAAGGATGTAAGTTGCTCGTCTGTAATTTCCCGAAAACACGAAAGTTTATCCCGATATATCTTACAGCCAGCAACTTCCACAGGCCTTTTCGTTCATTTACAAAATTTCCGCAAGAAGCTAACACTTTCAACGATCGATCGGTTCTACGCCACCGCGTTTGCTTGACGTCGAATCAATTACTAAGCGACAAATCCGCGCGTGTAATATGCAATTAACGGTTTATTAATCACAAGCAGTCGGTATAATCGCGACGCGCGCTGTAATTAACGTCGCCAAACTCTGTTTAGCCTCGGAGAACTGTTAACATCATGCAAATGTTCCAGTAATGACGCGTACTGACAACGCACTTTTGTTTCGCAACCTTCATTTAGCCTCCCGTTCATTCTCTGGCGACGGGCATCCCTCCTCCTCGACCGCGAACAATATGGGAAGTGCCTTGCGAGTCTAACATACCGGGTGTTTCTCGCGAACACGATTTCACAACGACACTCGGTATCATTCAGTGTTATTGATGAATATGATGTACCCGTTTATCATTGTAGGTGATGTGTTTTCCTTTAATTAAATTTGACAAGCTTCGAGGTATAATCTTCGCTCTAATCGCGGAGTTTTTATCGTTAAAAGATTTCTTAAATTTGAGAAAAATATAAGAAAGGATCGGTATCACTCACATATTCACTGCTATTAACAAGGAATTTATATCCGATAATAACAAATCAAAAAATCAATCAATTCTATTAAATCACCAAAGTTCACACGGCGACCACTAATTCGACCGTTCACGCAATGGTTGTTCGTACGGCGTTGTCCTCGTGTCCGCGTCATTACTTAAATGCGGACGATAGTTGATCGGAGGCATTCCGCGAACACCAAGTTAAACGTGTATATAACGATGTACCGAAAAAGAAAGGGGAAGTTAAAAAGGTGCACCTAACGGGGTGGTTTGGGCACATAGACAGAGACAACGAAAAGTTTAGAAAAAGCGAGAGGGGGAAAGAGTAACAGGAGATGGTTGATGGTCGCAAGAAAAGGACCATGTCGAAGCGTCAGCCACACTGTGAGAGAGAGACACTGTGAACGAATGATAAGGAGAGAAAGGGGGCCAGGGCGAGAAAGGTGGCAGCCTCGAGGGGGGGAGGATGGAGGTAAAGGTTGGAAGAAAGGAGGTCTTTTGAATCGGAGGTAAGCGAAGGTTTGCAGGTGTGCGCCGGTGCATCGACAGTGAGGCTCGTCTGGTTAGTGGAAACGAGACGATTCGAAGGAAAAGACGAAGAGAGTGGTGGATGAAGGGAAGAACTGACAGCGAAAGACAGAGAAATGATCAGAGTAGGAGAGATTGAAAGGACGTGGGTAGAGGGGGATGAAAAAGAGAAGGAGGGAAAGTGTACTAAGCAGAGAAAACGAGCGTGCAACGGGGCAAAGGGGGTGGATGAGGCGTTGTGGGACGGCGGAGGGGTGGGGGTGGTGTGCGACATCGCCTGCTGCAAATTGCAATTTTGTTGTGAGATCATTATAAAATACATAATGCCGAGTCGCCTACTGCCTCGCTCTTCCCCTCGTTGCTCCTCCACTATCCCCTGCCCCCGCCCCACTATTCCGTCGACCGAACTCGCTACTTTCCTCCTCGTTTTCTCTGGCTGTGAGCGCCCGGCGCGTTCCAGCCCGCGCGACGGTGCTTCCCTCTTGCTCACCTCCACCGACTGTGTGTGTACGTTGCTGCTGCTTCTGCATCCCTCCCACCCGTTGTGTGAATAAAGAGGGAGAGATTTTGTACAGGAGAAGGAGAGAGTAAGGGGAAGAAAGAGAGAAAGAGAGCAGGCAGCGTCTCGTTAAAAGTTTCTAGCGACGCGTATTCTTAATAGTCTGCGCGCGGACACGCCGTCATTAAAATTATAACCAACCGCCTGTATCACCACCCCGGTCCTCCATCGCCTAGCGTCACCGGCTTTGCCGCCTATCGCCACCCATCCAGAGGCCCCGTTTCGTATTTTTAACCCCCCTTTTCGCTCGGGGGCCAACCACTCGCTACTGATTTCAAGACGCGTCCGTTTAATCGAATATCGACCAACTTCTGCACATTTCGCGATATTATATCCTGTGTTTTGAAAGATGAGAGTCTCGAGGACGTGCTAGAAATGTATTTTGTCAAAAAACTTGTTGTTCAACGCTAGTTGCGTTAAGGAAAATAATCTTCCATAAATTAAACAGGTGCAACAGGACACTGTTTGTATGAATTTCTCTGCGAAAATAATTTATATAGTTGGAGTTCAAAAACTAAAAGTGCTTTGATTCTTTTCTCTATCTATGATTTTTCTTTTATATAATATACATTCTACACTTTTATAACACGGTACTATGAAAATTTGTTGTCGATATAACACGGTGCAAAAATTACGACACAGTTCCACATACGACTTAATAAACTTGGACAACCCTCATATAATACGAATGTTTCCATCACATTGTTTTGGTTTCGCTTAACAGGTTTTCGATACAACGTGGAGCGAATTAGCCGTGTTATAGGAGAGTTGAATGGATTATCATATATTATCATATAATAAAAGTTCAGGTAAGTTGATTCAATTGACAGGAATTCACTTAATCGGACGTTAATTAAAATTTTGTTGGAATAAATGGATACTATATTTAAAATATTTCAAAATTTGTAAAAAATTAAATCATTATGAAAGTAAATAAATAATAGTAGGTAGATATTTAACAAAATATCAAAATAATAGAAATTTACCATAGTTATAAAATGGCGGTTATTAATGTCCCCAATCGATTGACATCGTTCCAAGCATAACAGCATCTGAAAGCATTCGTAATGCAGTTAGTCAGACAAGACGATAAATAGCCTATGTTGCGAAGAGACGAATCAGTTTATCCAAACTGTCGACCAAGACAAAGATGTTACTCGTGCAAGTTATTTCCTTGCCGAAGAAGAACGATTCGCCAACATTTCTTCAGGCGTGCGGACCTATTCGACCAAGTCTCGGTCATAGTTTTTACATAACCTGTCCCGACGCAAGTATCCGTGGAAAATCATTAATCACCGGAACCGCGTCGTTTGCTCGTAAAATGTCCTCCGGTCGCGGCTCTGGAGTATCGTACTTTCTCCAGAAGCCCGTCAAACAGCCAGCGAAGGTTCGTTCGCAGAGCCATCACAGTTCCAAACTATCCCCATTCCTAGACCAAATCGGTTAGGTGGTAGGAGGATGAAAATGGTCCAGGGGGTGTCTGATCGCGAAACGAGCGTGAGCAGCAGGATTCCACGCTCGTAAGGAACTCGCCCAGCCGTGGCTAAGAAGAGAAATACTTTCTGTCCGGATAAAGGCGGCATTAACTGGAACTTACGCGAACTCGTGGGCTCTGGTAAATATGTAAATATGAGGCCAGTGGATGTTATTACATGTACACGTTGCACGTTGCGTAGAACCGGCCGAAGAGATAAAGAAGAAACCCAGAAAAAGAGAAGGATGGTCGGTTGGTGGAGCTTCAAGGCTCGGCTCGAAAGAAAGCCACGGGTATCCCGTAATCGTCCGATATTTAAGTAGCGAGTTTAGGTACACCGGGTATATTTAAACGCGCTTATTATCATATAAATACAAGTTGGACGTTCAATTTACGCGTCGGAGTGCCTTGCCGCTCTTCTCCTGCCCTCGCGACCAGCTCGTTCGTACCTCTCTTCTACATGGTGTGCGCGAGCGCACGCGTCGCGTTCTCGTTCAGTTCGCCCCGTCGCGTCGTCGTCGTCGTCGTCGTCGTCGTCGTCATCGTCGTCGTCTCTCTCTCTCTCTCTTTCTCTCTCTCTTTCTCTCTCTCTGTCTCGTGCCGGTGTGTGTCGGCAGAGTTACAAAAGTTATTATTGTTATTACCGTACCGTTTAGAAACTTTCGTTGCCCGCGATAGATACCAACCTCCACCTACCCTTCTGCCACCCACATCCATGCTCCACCTACCTATCTTCGTTCGTGGCCGACCCTATCCTTTGCCCACCTTTCCACGTGCACAATCCAGCCTCCGCGGCTCCGCTATCCGGGGATTTCAGTCCTTACACGGTGAATTTATTGGACGGAGTACCCGGTTGCGACGACCTTTCCAGTCGACTTTAGCCGGGGGCGCAGGTTGTTCCGCGACTGAACGCTCCCTGTTTCACGATTTTAGCGTGAGTTTAGAGTAGTAAATACACAGGCCTCAGTAACAGGAGCGTTATGCTCAAATTCTTTAGTGTTCGTTATCTTATGGATATTTTAGTATCGAAGTTGGGATTTCTTTTAGGACTGGGTGCTACAATAGGATTATTAGTAAGGTATTAACCTTCTCCCATTTCTGTTAGTCTGGGAAAAATCATTGTTTATTATTTGTTGATAGTAGAAATATATATTTTTTTGTGATTTTATAAAGAAGGTGTAAAATATTATAATTTGAAAGCAGTTTTACTGAAAGCTAATACATTTGTTGTTATATACATATTAATTAGTAAGGTATACAACGACGAATGTTTTGTACTTATAGAAGTTAACAAAAGCAATTGATCAAATGTGAAAGGATCAATTAACGCATACTTTTTGAGCTTTTGTATTCTTTTTGATTTGTAAAATAATATTTAGAAAGAAATGACAAAGTTTCGTTCCATATTACTTTCAGGACATACTTGTTTTATAATGAACTTTGATACAAGTTTAATCTTTTGTAACTGGAATTTTCTCTATTTCTTAAAAAAGAAAAATGTCTGTAATTGACTGCAATTAATTGTCCCGTTGTCTCATCCTTTGGCCCTTCTCGCGACGTCCCATCAAATCACGAGAAAGGTACACGGTTCTTCGATTGCTTTCAAGATGGACTCCGCCCGCGGTGGGATGAAGGTTTATGAGAAAATTCACTTAATAGAACAGATCGATATCTGCTGCTCGCATGTTTCTCGCCCCAGAATCGTTTCACTTTGAGAAATAAGTGGATCAACTGAAACGGAGGAGAGGCGAGATAAGTGAAACGCGGTTCGTTTCGTTTAATGACGTTGTCCCATTTGCGGTCGTAGTGAATCGGTGCCACTTATGATTAAGAAAACGAACGATAAGCTGTTGCTCACTACTTTCTCGGTTGCAAATAAATGTGCCTGACGTGCTACAAAATTCAAATAAATTCTTCTAAATTTTTTTAAATGGATACATCCTAAAATAAAATATAAAGTAACGATGTTTCAAGAAGGAAGAAAAAAAAGTTTAATAGGGATATTCTCTAGAAAAATGAAAGAAAGTTAATAATTCATAGTTGTACGGGTAGACAACAGAGGAATGAGAACAAACGCAAAGTTCGATTCCAGAAAAGAGTTCACTGTTCGGACCATCAATCATTAACGAAATCTTGAAATATTAAATCGACATAGCCTTTGCAGACGCGAGGGTTATTTCCCCTATCCCATTGATACGCATCTAGAAGCGGTTCAAACACGGTGATGAGAGACAGAAATAGAGAGAGAAAGAGAGAGAGAGAGAGAGAGAGTTACTCGCGGGGCAGGCAAACGCGAGGGAAAAGTGTGCGTTCATCGTAATATCGAGCGGGCGCGCGTCGACCTCGATGCTCCGGCGCCTTCAATTTCTGCTGAAAAATAGCGTGCATCGTGTTCCACCGGCTGGGAGGGTTCAATCTACTGGTACGCGAGAAATCTGTTATCGCCGAAAATATCTGTTAAGCGTCGAAAATATACAGGACCCGTAATAAGTTCCGAAAAAGCACGCACATACACACATACTCCGTTCTCTTCGCCGCCCACTGTATGCGCGAATTTACGAGCTTCGAGGCGCGTACCAGCCAATTTTTTTTATTTTTTCGTCTTTTTTCCTCTCCAAACCCTTTCTTGATTAGAATTGATACGCGCGATAAACGTAATCCGCGGGGAAAAATTATTATTCCCCTGCTAGGACCCCTAGCCAGCTGGAAATCTGCTATGGGCCGAAAGTAAATTCGTTAACCTTCTCGTACGAAAATCCCGCTCGGCGATAAACAACGCCAATTAGCGCGTTCGATCGAGCGGATCCTCGTTTTGTATCGCGACCCAGGGATGGGAACGGGTTTGGGAATGTGCGACCTTCAACGGGTGAGAAGGAACTGGAAAAAGGGTTACGAATGGACGAGAGAAGAAGAGCAAAACGACTGACTTCCTATCGCCGACAATGTGATTATTGCCGCTTGCTGGTGGTTACTTCTCGCTATTTGTTTTCGACCAGGTTAATAGGCTGATATAATAGATCGGTTTTGTATGCTCTTAACTAGCGATTCAGTTGAAAATTAAGTTGTTCGGTGAAAGACGATAGGGGTTCTTAAAAAGAGACGCTGTTTCTTTTAGATATTATTGGATAGAACAGTCTTTTTCCTTAATCTCTTTGCATTGCAGTTTATTTATTTATATTTGTATTTGGTTATTCATTTTTATCTGCATATTTAGTTAAGGACATCTGTTCTTCTCAAAAAGTAGTCTTCAGAAAAAAATTTGGTGTATTGTGATATATATAATATGTTTCTTAATTTTCGTCCAATATCGGGATTGTTAATAATTATAGATGTGGATATTTATACGTTTATTGGAAATCTAAAAGTACACAGAATACATTCATCGTAATAATATAATAAAAATATATCAAATACCTAAGTTGTCATGTTCTAGTAGATGAAACAAATCTCTGCTTAGGTTTCATTTCTTCAACGCTGTCAGGGCGGAATCCCCTTTTTATCCTGTAAGACAAATTGTCTTTCGGTTGATTTTGTGAGAAAGACCGGATACAATAAAATCCGAGATCAGTTTTACGAAAAATAAACACATTTCTCGTTTAATTAATTAATAACTTATTAAAGTGCAATACAAATTGATTAATTATACTCGTAATAATAATCTCATATTAATAATTTAGCGTGAATTAAATAGAATCCACAAATTAATTGATTTTTATACTAACAAATATGCTACTTATAATAATAAATTTACTAATTTTTAATTGAGAAGGCATTCATTCATTTCTCGGATCTCGAATACTTGGAATTAAGGCCGATTCATCGAAAGCGTTATCGTTGACAGTGGTCACCGGAAATGAATGTGGAGAAGAAGAAGGGAGAGAGAAAAGTGCGTGTCTCGTTGGTAACTAATCAAGACGTATTAATTGCATCGCGTTCCGTTGGCCTGCGTTCAACGTCGGACGACCACCTTGAACAGCGCGGCATCGCGAATCATTTAACGAGTTCACGTTGCCCGACACAAACCCACCACTAACTATGGAACGTTATTCATTTACAAATATTTGTGGCCATATTGTCAGCCGGATTTATCGGGCACAATTTTTAACGCAGTCACCGCGGTTTAATGAACCCAGTTTTAATTACTACGCCACATCGTGAACGAATAACTGCCGATTCCTCGCGCATACATAGGAAACGAGATTTTTATTGAAAGAATTGTTCAGTTCGAAGCGTTAATTGATTTGTATAAAAATGTAAAATTTTCGTAATGGCAAGAAGGACAACGGTGATAAGAATTTCATTAATTTATGTAATATGTATTACATATCATGAAATCATAGTTTGTGTGCGTTTTGATCGCGAGTTGAAATTTTAGAAAAAGGAGAGATGAGAAATATTAAGTTGTTAGAATAAATTCACTCATGTTTCGTTAAAGAAGCGTATTAATTTAGTTCTGTTATCTAATTTTATTATAAGTAACGTTTTATTAATAGTCTTCGAAATATATACATATTACATTACACAATCTAATACATTGGAAATTGTATTTTATTATGAATTATTAGTATACTTTGTTAGTTTAATAATTCGATGACAGACAAGTAGATGAAAAGGTTAATAAATATTTAGTCGACCATTGGCTATCGAAGCAGCACTCGATTTTTTTTTTTAGCTAGCAATTCAGCTAACGATTACACGTAGTGTAGATCGGTTGATACACTTTCCACGTCCTGTGCTCCGAGCGATGGCTATTCTTTCACTTTTGTTTCTTTCACTTTCTAGCGAACGGTGTGATAAATGTACAATACGCACGCGATATCGCAAGGAATTCGCGTTCACCTACTTCCAGAAAGCTACTGTTCCATACTAGTTCTTTAAACCTCCTGAATAGCTCCTTTATTACTATCAAATATGAAATAAAATAAGATGAATTTCTTAGAAAAATCTATAATCGAACTGATTAACCTTTTATAAATAATTCAATTTTATTATCCAGTACGTGGTTAATATTCAATTTTAAAATAAATAACTTACTTCCATAGATTCATAAGGAAACCGCATGAATAATAGTACGTTTCAAATGAATTTAGAAGAATTATATTCATAATATTATCACATTTGCTCTACCTTTCGATTTATGTTTTCGACAATTAATCCCTGTATTAATATTGAAATTTCCTAGCAAGCTAACGATCATTGATCAACTCGTTCCAGTTCTCTGTTCAATTTTTACCTAAAATCATGCCAACATGTCCGGAAATGAGTTCTACTCTACTGACAAGGCGATCATCAAAATCACGTCTCGCTGAAATTTCGGAAAACTGACAGGAAATTGTCTTCGGTCCGTGACGTTTCTCTTTTCATAGTGTGTACACCAGCCCACCCCTTTTTAACCCCATTCTGGAATCGTTGTCGACTATAGCTGGGGGATTAAGGCGAACGCCGTCGGAACGAGCGTTCTTCTGGTAGAAGGAAGCAGCTAATTTAAATAGATTAATTAAGTCGAAGCTCAGGTTCCTTGTTCCTTTCTCTCTTTCGTCAGCCAGCCACGGTCTTACGGTTTTCACCAAATCGAGCAATTATTACCGGTGCAGGACATCTGTGGTTTTACGACCCCGCAGAGTTCGATTATACGCGACGAAAAAGATTCAGAAGGAACAATGGATTTGCGTTTTAGTCCTCCGCCGTTTTGTTAGCAATTCGTAACGAGATTTGCTTGCCGGATATGAAACTTGTTCGACGAATGGACCCTAGTGTTCCTTGAACTTTCATCCACGTTATAAATCTCGGTACAATAATATTCTGTATTACTTTCCATTTCAATGACGTTTAGTGTGTTTTGAGGGGGAACTATGAGGTCTGAATTTATGGAAGTCGTTGAGGAAATACTGGCTGTCTATACGATTTTATTTTTGTTAAGCTGTAGCTATTTTATTTCGCAACCGGGAATTTAGTAAAAATAGAGGAATGACTATTTTATGTCTTCTAATTAATTTTATTCCATTCTATTTTATTAATACTTGGACAGCTTATTAAAGAATTGAAAAAAGATGGCAGTTTTTCCACGTTTAGTTCAAAATAACAGCAAATTATTATTTAACAATTATTTTGAGACTTGACATTTTAATAGAAAAGCAATGTAACCAAACGATAGACGATTAATTTTACAATCTTCTACTGGAAACAAAAGATTGAAATTTCTATAATATGTTTAAGCAAATAAAGTTACTCGTATTCTTCGCTAACGTATTAACATGTCAATTTTACAAGGTTTGGCCATGACGCCACGATGTTTTATTTATTATGCGATACATATAATGTTAAAATATTACCTACAAGAGTTACGGTGTATAATCATTATTAATGAATTTATCTCACTGAGGTCATCGGTGACCTCCATAGCGTTATAGTGTAACTTTGCTCGATTCACTTATTTTTTATAATTATCAATTATCTCATATTGTTTCCCCGTGTTGTTGAATAATTGCTCTATTTTGTTACGTCCCGGGACCTACCATAAACCATAATCCATCCCTCGGTCATACTTATTCGGACCTCCAATAATTCTAAAGGACCGTCACGAGATTTAGCATTTTCTACTTTACTGTCAAGGCCCTTAATTGCCATCATATATCTTTCAAGTCGAAAAGTTCCTAAGGGTTATTTTTCATTAAGGTGAAACACAGAAAACGCGGTTTCCCAATTTTCGACATCCACTGGTGAAGGCTTATATAATAGATCTATATTTCATGTATAAATAAAACTATTTTCATATGTTTTATACTGCATTAATTTTGTCACACCATTGTAGTAACGACGGTAATAATAAAAAATTTATAACTATTGATATTTGTTCAAATTATGTATTTCTACTAATCTTGGTGCGCCGGTCACTGGTGACCCCCACAGCGCCACGGTCAAATTGAGTGCCGGTTACACAGACAATCAGTACATACTGACTCTGTACATTTATCAGAGTATTTCAAATTATTGAAAATATTAAAATCTTGCTACATAACTTGAAACTGATCTTAAAAATAGAAATACATTGGTATTTCCCGAAATACCAGCTATTTTACGAAAGTGTAACAAGTATCGCTTTTAAGAAACACGTATATCGGACTAGCTTCAAAGATTGAGTAAAGTGTACACAGAGAGCTACGTTGGAAATTGAGATGTTGATCGAGAGTCTTGACAGCGGTGTTGCGTACACGGGTTCTCGATACCGGTTCGATAGGGTGTTTAAATATCAGAAGGTAGATCAAACGAAAGACAATGCGCAGCCTGTGTAAAGTGACAACTATAGGAAAGTGAAATTGTGTTCGGTATAGGTGGGCATGTGTATGTGTATGAGCGTCTGTGTACGGCCCACGCACATGCACACACAGAGAGTGCCAGTCACGACTGATCGATCCTCCTACTGCACGGTCCCCTTGTTACGGGGGTGGACTGGACTGTGGCGGGTAAGGGACGGTAGACGAACGACGGAGAGGAAGGTTAGACGAGGAAACAAAGCATGCAATCAAAACGTTAATTACATTAAAATGAGTCGAAGATCAGACCAATCAGAGTAGCCTGACGATGGCCTCGAGTGGCATTCGAACTCGCGTATACCAGAAATCTAACTTGACTCGTATCGGGTTCAGAACATTTCGATTGTTTAGGATCTTTCAAACTACTAAAGTATATTATATATAATTGGTTTATGATATCGCATAGCAATCGCTAAAGTTTTGGAAATTTCTTGAAAATTGAATTTCCTACGAGTGTATAGAGAATAGATGTTGTTGGTTTAGAAACGTATAGAAGTTTCCTGCTATTCTAAAATTTCAAAATGTCTTAAGAATTGAATTTCACGCGTATGTACATAAGAAATTGATTGTTAATTTTAGACCGTATGAGAGTTGCTTGCTATTATATAGTTTCTACGACTTCTTGGAAATTGAACTTCTTATGTACATGATCTAAGATTCCTAAAATTTCTTGATAATTAAATTTCTCGCTCTATGTATGATGTTATAAAATTTCCAAACGTCTTGAAAACTGTGTTTCTTATATGCGTATAGAAAATTCACATAGTTTGTTTAAGACCGTAGAAAAGTAATTCGCTATTGTAGAATTTCCAAAATTTCACGAGAATCGAACTTTTCACGTGTGTATAGAAAATTGATATATGTAGTTGGTATAAGATCGTATGGGAGTTGCTCGCTATCGAATTGTTTTACGAGCGACATTACGATCGCTGAATTTTACGGTTCGGCTGTAAAATCACGATTTTCTAAATTGAAAAAATAATAATGGAGCGAAACGAGAGGCTGTTCGAACTATGCCGGGGTCAGGAATAGTTCAACTGTAGAACACGGACGTAGTTAAAATCAAAACGAGGACTTCTACATCCAGATGTATACATAATTCAGTTTACTCATTCGCCGGATTCACGGCGAAATAACTTCATCCATTCTATAACAAACCTCGACCTCGATTCGTTCAACGTTTCATTCTACTTGTCTCTTCGTCCTTAAAAAAAATCAATTTCACAGAAAGAGAAGCAATAATTTCTTGCCGGACGCTTAAACCTCCGAACGAGTCGAAAGAGCACAAGACGTCTTCCTTTATGGACCAGGGCGGAATTAATTCGATTTCGCGACCGACTCGTAGCCATTGCTGGCCCCATCCAATATCTCAGCGAACTTCTAATATGAGCGCGATGTTCGGTATATCCGGCCAAATTGCGCTCGGGAGCTAATAGGAATTTTGATTGACTGAATTAAATAGTTATTGGAAATTCGGGCTTTTTGTATCGATTAGCTATATTAGGACCGAATTGTCCAGATAGTCGATGCAAAAGGGCAGAGGAAGGTTGTGAAAGTGATGGGGGGCAGTCAGTTGGAAACGAGCTTAGACGAAACTCGAACGAGACTTAGAATTGAGGTGAGGAAGGGGGTTCACCGAGGTAATTCGTTGTTAAGTCGGAACTCATTTTCTGGAACGCACACTAGTTAATATGGTCGAGCCTGCGGGCCACCTCATTACCGGACCTAGTCAATTTCAATCTAATTTGCCGGTCGGCCGTTTCGTCGCGGAAAGAAGGACGCAGGGTGGCGAAGGGTGGCATACAAGGGAGAAGGGTAACGAACGACGACGAAGGATGGTAAAAGGACTGTGAGGGGATGAGGAAGTGGAATCAGAGAGGGGGTTGCTACTGGTTCGTCATATGCCGTGTCGCTTTTTAATTAAACCGGGCTAGTCCGTCCGAGAGCGTACGCGATTAATCGTTATTATGTAGGAAAAATGAAAAACGCGGGTTCGAGGCCGCGCACGCTCTCGAAGATACCTTCCGGTCGCGCAATTAGCCCGCGACGCTCGGACGAATACGAACGTCGCGTCGCTAGAGAACGTCCGTCGTTGTCCGATACACGCACTTGTTGTGCGCGACGCGGTGTGCGCGGTGCGGCACGCGCGTTTATTTAGCGGTATTGGAACGAACACGATTCGTAGAATTGGCGGCGTAATTTTCTGTAGTTAAATTAGCACGATTGCAGTCGCTCGGTATTTAATTTCCTCATTGCCTCTCCCTTTCCGCGCCCCCTCGCTCTCCCTCTACCTGTCTCTATTGCATCCTCGTACGATACGCAGAGCATTTCCTTCTTTCTCCTCAGCGACCGTATACCACCCTTCAGTCCGCATCGTCTACGGTCTGCCGCTCGCTTTTTTCCACGTTGCTGCAGCTTTTATTTAATTACCACTGATTCGATACGCGGGCCCCGTCCAGTACGTTTGCTTTATTATTATGATTCCAGAGTCGAAAAATTCGTGCTCGTAATTGGATTAATGTGTGCGCACTGCTTCGAGAATGCGATTCACGGTAGAAAACGAAGATAATGCGTTTTCGTTTTTCGCTTCTATCTTTTTTTTTTCTTTTTACGTGTTTCACTTTTTCCCGTATCTTTTTTTCTGTGGTTCTTTTGTATTATCGATCTCGTGTACCGTTAGGTTTCTATTTGTTATTTCTCTCTTTTTTTTCTCTCTCGTTTCTTCCTTTCGCGTCGATTCGTCGGACTTTGAGCTCGTTTACGATTGCTACTTTCTCGAGACTCATTGCCATTAATAACGTCCAGCGTTTCTGGATAATCTTTATATATGTACACTGTTAGGCGTTCGTTTATAAGGAAGACGCGATATGATCGAAGTGGCAAGTAGCTTAATTATATTCAAAAGCCTTCAGCGGTTATACATCGCGGCAATTATATGCAGATTAACTAAATTGCGCTGTCGGGCCCCTTGGTGCGCGATCAAAATTTATATAACCCTATCGCGTTACACGCGAAATTCGACGGACGCCCGAAATCGCCTTCATTTTATCTCGAGAATTAACCCATTTAGTCTGCCACCAGGGCTCGTGAAAGAGGTATACGCAATCTGAAACACGAGAATCGAGAGCACACCGAAGAACCGTGTCCTTAATTATCCTTTCTGCTCTCTGAAGCCTGGAATAATCATCGTAATGAGTTCGGATACACTTTGCTTCCTTATTTCGTGGATATCGTAGAATCGAAACGGTTGCCTGATTGTTTCTCGCAACTTCTGACGAGTACAAAAATTATTAATAATACTGGAGCGAAATTAAGTCGATCGATTCGTGATTTTCTCACTTTAATTTCCTTACTATAGATAATATATTCGAAACAGAAAGTCCGTTGCAACTATATTACAGTTGCGTTAACGAGCTGTCGTAATTGATTCCATTCTCTTTGAAGCACGCACTACAGCAATAATATTACAACATTTCCCACCAAAAGCGCAAGGATCAAAGACAGTCGTTTCGTGAACTCCGAACTATGAATTTCGAACGTTTCTCAAATTAGACACATTTTAAAAATCATCGTTACACTGATTAGGTATCACCGAACGTTTGCATTAATTCTGCTGCGATCCTCAAATTTTACGTTTCAATCTCACGTTCGTTTCAACCGAAAAATTCAAAATGTTGTCTGTGAAAAAACGCAGAACATTATTTTATAAAGAATAAAAGTGGACTTACTTCATCGTTATGGTGCTTGGCTTTTCATATTTTCTCCAAACATAAGGAATATTCTAACAACAGAAAAATACGGTTCGGTAGAACCTGATCCATACAACGGACTAGTATTGGTAGGCCATGCAAAATTGAGTTGTACTGTGCCTTCATCCCGCTTAATCCTTAACACTTGACTGATACCGAACAATTGTCCATACAGCGGTGACCTCGTAATTCTTCCTCGGTATTAACAAGTATATATGCACGGTGCATCAAATTCAAGCAAAAAAAGTCACCGAAACTCCCCCAAGGCAACCCTTGCCGTCGTCTCTCGCTCAATTCTCTTGTTTCACGGCGCACGAAACAACTTGGCCCCACCGCCATCTTTCGTTCGTCGTTTCCTCTCGTTCTATCCTTCCGTTCCGTCTCTTCGTCTGTCTGTTCGCCCATTTCCTCGAGGGTGATCACCCTCTTCTATCTCTTCCTCTTCCTCCTCTTCGCCCCTCCACCCCCTCTCACCTCGCTGTGTCTCGCTAACAAGAGGGAATAAGAGGGAAACATGGAAACGCGCGGGCGCGTCGAAATGAACGCATTCACACACGCATTCCCGACGTGCACACGTGTGCATACACGAGGCCGGCTCGCTGTTAATGAGTTAGACCACCTTACCCTCGCCACTTTAATTGTCTAAAGCGCAAATTGGGCGGCTTTAATTAGCGTAATTATTTGGTTCGTTTGTCCGTTTATCCAAGATCCCTGTATCGAGCGGCCGAGGGAAAGGGAGAGAGTGGCGGTGGTTGCCACCCTTTCCGCGGCCCGTCTAAATAGATTCGTTAGCGCTTCGCGCGATTAAAAATCCGAGTTCACCGGTTGGACAACGCCACGCTTTCGTTTGAACTTGTGTCCAATTTTCTATCTCTAGTGCCTTGATTTTCCAAATGAATAGACTCAATGGTACAGGAATTCATTAAGTAGAGTAGTACGATGGTGTTAATAAATACGCGTACAATCTTTGCTGCTTGCAGTATATAGGAAAACCTTTTGGTTCTGGGTCTAAGAGAATATTCCAAGAGTATTCGGGAGGTTTAATATCTCTCGCTTGTCTTTCATTGTTTCTTTTAAATTCCGTGTAAGATAATGAAATTTGTCAAGTAATTTATAGACCGTACATACTTGAGGACAAAGGTACACCTATTTGCATTCCGAAGTGGAATATACGTTCGATAGTACTCGAAAGATGTTGGAAATTTGTTCATTGAACATCGTTGAACGGTACGTTCTACGTTGCACAGAAACAAGAACTTGTTCCACACGTCCGTAATAATGATCCATATTTCTTTGTCAGCCATGAAATAAGATCTCCGTTGATCGAGTGTCCGTTCCTGTTCCTAAATGGATTCATTATTGTTCTGCTTCGCGGTGTATTCTACTCACATGGAAAGTCGGCCTCTGATCGTGTTTATAAATTACTACCTTTTTTTTCTCTCTTCTTTCTTCTCTCATTGACGAGCCAAAGCGTTCCGCGGCTAACCTGATGGAATACATCAAGCACCGATGAATAGAGAACGAACGTGTATTTATAGAACTCGTCGAACGTACTCCCTTCGGCTTGATTCGTCTCTTTAACAGTTTCGTAACTTGGCAAGTGTAATAAGCCGCTGTATGTACAAGGTGTTTCCGAAAACGATCGATATTTGATAAGGAAAAGTTTTCCGCCCGTCTTCGTCAATATTTCCTCTTATTTTCAATCGGAATGGGTTCGCGATCAAACATCATTTATCACATCATTATACATACATATATTACGTCAGACGTAAATTTCCCTTACGCCGTTCTAGAAACACTCTGTACACACGGAGTCCGACCGAACTATAATTGGAATTACGTTCTAACCTACCCCTCCGGGCGCGCACCCTTCCGACACGCGTAGCGCCCTCTCTCGGCACAGCCGTCATTGAATGCGGTACTCATTTTCCCTGCTATGGAATGTAATAATTCGCTATTCAATTTACTGAATCCGCGCGATTTATTCGCCCCGTCAGAGGGACATGAAATATTCATTCGCTCGCTCGAATTCGCGCGAACTTCGCCAGCCGCGAGATTCAAGAAGAAAGGGAAAAAAGCCGCGCCTTGGCGTCACGCGTAAACGAGATCGATTAAAAATTTCTTCTTCTCCCTTATTCTCGTAAATTGGCACACAATTCGTATCTTTATCGTCGATGCATTGATATTGCATTGAATCGGCAACTGAAGAAAGAAGATGGGAAGAAAGAAACACGAATTACGCGAGCATCGTCGATTGCACAATTTTCGTGGTGTTAATTAACTGAATTCAGTTCTAGTAATAAATGTGCCCCGGAGAAGACAAAAGGATAATCGTGGAAAAGTGTTCCTTAATCGTAAGGCCGTTTAATAACACAATGGAGGAATTTCACGCGGAGATGGGTGCCCCGTTGCAGAGGCACTTAATTAAATACGCCCCTCTCACTCTCCACCATCTCCCACCCTCTCTCTGTACCACTCTACGTCGTCTCACTCTCCTTCTCTTTCTCTCTCTCTTTCGGCAGGTGCAATCAAATTTCAATTAGAAAAGGGACTTTTTGCACGAAACGCACCGGTGTCCCGTGCAATTTGATTTAATGCCATATTATTACACGGCGAACGTGCTAGTAATAATAGGAAGCTCAAATTGCCCGTAATAGTAACATACGCGTGGATACAATATGGATAAGACCAGCGCGGATGGCTTTTCGCTTGAAACATATTTTACGTACACTATTTACATAATGGCCATTATCGTGGCGCTTAAGCGCGACAAAACAGGAACAAGAACGAAATCTCCAACTTTCTAACGTTCTTTATTATTCCACGTTTTATTTTTACTCCGTTCCTTTCTTTTTTTATATCTACGCTTTCATAATAATTTTTAAAATATAGACTCGTTCCGAAGCTCCAATTTCTCTCGCCATCGTATTAACTGGGCTAGATGATTTAGTAGATTAAAGACTGAATATAATAATTTCTTATTCGAGGACTTCCTATTTCCTTACGTATCATCCACTTCTGTTAAAAATAAATTACATCATATTTACATTTTCAAGCATTAAAGTATTCAGGTACCAATTAATTTATCCTCGTTATCTTTCAAATCTGTAATTGTAGAAATGTTTGGATTTAAAGAATGTGCCGAAGAAACTAAAGTGTTATCATTTCTTTTCCGTCATCTTTGTCTTCCTCTATTCATTAAGGATATTTAGCCATTATTTCGTAACAAACTAAGATCTTCTAAAAAAGAAGAGATTTTGAAAGATTTGGAATCCTATTTTTGTTATTGTACGTTCATTACAAAGACACTTAAGGCACACAATCTTGATTACGCAATTTGTTTCATGCATTACAAAGTTATAGACTTAGAACCATAAGTAGCTTGTACTTGTATCGCAATATTTAAATATTCAAGAAACAGGGGTAACTTCGAATATTTCAAATATCTGAACAACGATTAAGATCAAGAAAAAGTTCCAACGATTACAAATATAGAATTTCGTGAAACTATCATCGCACGTGACATGGAAACATCCATAAGCTACGAGGAGCGCGTACACCGTCGGACATTCCGGAGGTTAATTAGGAGACGAAAGAAATGGGAAAAAGCATAATAACGGGAGAATCGTGGGGCAAAAAGGAGACGCGCGATAGACGGCGACCTGGGCGCAGCAGAGGAGAAGAGGACGAAGGAGGAGGAGGAGGTGGAGAAGGAGATTTTTATGCGCGCGATCACCGGCCGGTCGGGTCTGTGTAATTTCTTCTACTCGTTCTAGTCGATCGACGCGGGACGGTCTGGCCTCTAATTAGTAATTAAGGAGAAATCGAAAATGGAGCGATTCGGTCAAGCGGTCGAGCATCTCCGCTCATTACGCCGCAAAGGACGCGCGCCGGATCCATCGTTGGCTCGATAAGGTCGGAGCAATTAAAAGTTGCCACGTCGATTCGTTTGAGAGAGGGGCCCTTGAACGCACCGCGCCACGCCATGCCATGCCGATAAACAGCCACCCGCTTCGATTGGGATTTTCGTTATACTCGAAACGATAAATAACAAACGATAGAAGATGGGAAAGATTCGGCGAGAGTGCGAAGCACTGAGATATTTCGTAATTGAGCCTTCCCACACTGTCCTTATTAGTTAAAATTTAGCATTATTTTCTATTTAACATTTTTTTATAATTTCAATTCATTTGTCATAATTACAATATCTTTCTATCTAGTAATTTTTCATAATTCCAAGTAGGATAATTTTTGGAAAGTTGACGCAGTGTATTTTAGAGTAGTGGTAATAGATCAAAGTACTGTTGATTGGAATCATCAGTATATGTATGTGCCCAACATTGTTTTCATACTGTTGCTGGTAAGGCAAGAGTAAATTTTGCTTATTACATATTTTATTATTTTTTCACATTACTAGTTTCGAAGTCTTCGCTGTTTTTCCAGATAACTACATAGCAAAAATTGGAATGTTCAGAGAAGTGGAGGTATTCCGGAGATTGTTTTTAAAATTGATCGTAGAATTTGTCTGATATACAGAGCAATAATAACACAGTTCTTGATTATCTTGACATAGAGCATACTAAATTTTCAATTTCTTGTAAGCAATCAAAATATCGATTTCTCAGCGAAGCATCCATTGGCTTATTCAACTAAAATCGAGCATGAGAAAGTAGCTAAATTGGTAGAATATAATCGAGCCTCGATGAAAATAACACGCGCGTTCACGTTTCAATTTCGTGAACCCGGTTGATCTGTTTTCCTCGCTTCCTTTTTCTTCGGTGGAATAATTTCCTCGGGATGGATACTGGTTGTTCCCAGCAGTGGCGGTGGGACGAGCGACCTGAAAGAGGACGCACAAAGAGGCTCTCTCGCTGGCACGGCGCCTTTTCATCTCGGCTGTACCTTCGCTCGGCATTTGTCCGTGTCTAACGTGTTAATCACTGCCGTCTGATTAGATTATTAATTGTCCTGCGTGGCAGATGGGGCCCTGGCATGCCCGTAATTACGGCTATTACGTACGGATCGTACAATCGCTCCGATTTAGGGATGTGAGGGGGGAGGGCGCGGAATAGATTACACCCCGAAAAGATTGGAACGCGCACTGGTAAAGTTCTCTGATACATCTACGTTTCTAATTTTATAAGTTATTCGCACGTATGCCTTGTGACTTGTATTTTGGATTCTTCACTCATCGACAATGCGAATAAATGACGGAAATTTGGAAAATAATTATTTCCTTTGTTATGAATTTCTATCAAATAACTCTCTTAGTTGGATCTCTTCAAGAGAATTAAATGCGAAACATGTAGCATAAGTAACATAACAACATCGATCATATCTGAAGCTCGATCTATCGTCTCCAAAATTATCTCACTATTTAACGTTCGATTCTAAATTTCCATCGAATAATTTATCAAGTCTCCTGTATCCACGATATTGTCATGAAATGGACGATATCGATTTTCCTTCACATAAAATCTAACTAAAAATAAAAAATACCAAAGTGCATGCAAACATCCCTTTATCCTCCAATCTTCCTTTCTGCAACACGTCAATGAAAACAAAAAAGTCGATAACCCAAGTCGTCGTATTATTAACCATCTAAAGCTATCTCGGCAACCGACTGCTCCCAATTTGCGGAGCTTTGTTCCCGCGGCCTGGATCCTCGCGCGCCTTCTAGCTCGATCGCGTCTCTTTCTCCTTCCGCTCTTTTTTTCGCCCTCCTTTCGCCGTTTCAGTCGGTGGATTGTGTGCAAATCGACCGTATTAATTAGCGACACGAGGCCGCGACAAACCGTTCCAACACGGCACGAATTCTCGTTAACCGCGGCAAGATTGACACCGCGCGTATAATTAAGACGCGAGAGTGGGGGGCGTTAGGTGATGGCGGGTGGCGTGTGCGGGTGGGACTCGAAATGAATTGCGTGCAAGACGGAAGATGGAGAACACAAGGGTGTACCCGATGGTTTGGTTCAATTTCGAAGTTCGAATTAGTGAAATCAACTAATTAGAAATAGCGCGGATTGCTCGTTAAAGATCGAGCCCGCCGGCTGTAATCACCAATTACTTCCTTAAGTAAGCCGCGCGCTGAACTTCGCTCATTAAAATTATTAAACGGTTCGCTCGTATAGAATCTGTATTTAACCTTGATACACGAGGCCGCCTCCGCCGGCTGAATTTCTTCCTCTCTCTCTCTCTCCCTCTCTTCCTTTCTCTCTCTTCTTCGTCGTGTCCCCGTGTATTTTCCATTAATCAATCTGTCCGTGTCTTCGTTAACGGGGTTCTCTCCATGGCGTCTTTCGCTATGAGACGCGGAGGACGTTTCGACCGGAGACGGCTTTGAATTACAGTCACGAGTCTCTCTCTCTCTCTCTCTCTCTCTCTCTCTCTCTCTCTCTGTGTTTAATTTTTCTGATTGGCGTGTGCGATCGTTTTATTGGCTGTATATGAAACGAGAGAATGATTCGAATGGAATGCGAAGTCGTAGATGAAGTTATTTGTTGAAAGTTATTGTGGGATTGTAAGGCAGAGATGGAAAGAAGGAAACTTAATTTATGTATCTTTCGATTTGTTACTTCTTTCTTTCGAATTGATACTTTCCAATCTGGATTCTCCAATAAACTATACATCTCCTCCGACAATCTCTTTGGGGATTCACAAATAATCGAATCTCGCTGGAAGGTTAAGGCAGAATCTCCACAGAAAATATTTTTATTCCAACTGCTCGTTAATAGGGGGAAATCGGTATCTTAAAAGACTTTGGTTACGGGATCCGGACTGAGTAACGAGACGTTAAATAGAAAGAAAGGAGAAAAGATGAGCGAGGGTGATTCGAAGACCGGGAGGTCTTTTGGTGATTAAGTCGCATTCCGTGGCGCCGCGTTTACCGCCTTTCGATATAATTAATTGCATTTCGACATGGCGATCGACGATTCTTACGGCGGTGTTATAACGGTCTTTGGAAATTGCTGGACCCGTTAGGGGAATAGCCACGTGTGCGCGCGAGTATTTGTCCAATAGAGACGCGGCAGCGATGCGATGGCCGAACGATAATAAGTTTCACGGTACGCCGCGTCGATCGAAAGATCCCTTTTGGCGAGGATCAAGGCGCGATCTCTGCTCACCAATCTGGCCAATTGAATCCGAGGAAAGCGCGACTAACCGCGTAATAAGAGCATAATAAAGTTCGAAACAGTTACGTGTTCGGAATAGCTATCGCTTTGATTTCGAATATTAATATCTTCTACCCAGATTTCTTTTTGATCGAGAGGAATTTAATTAACGTCGTTGAAGATTGCGGGATTAGATTTGAGAATAAATTAAGGATTTAATTAGAGATTTATTCGACATCGGGACTTGGGTTTTACGGTTAATCGAAAAACATATTTTATACTACGAGTATCGTTGATGAAATCGGTAAATTAATTTCTATGTCGTCGAATGTACCGTTCGTCGTTGATTGGACCGACGAGCCCTACAAAAGTAGAAACAGCTTATTAGACGACTCCTCATAACCTATACAAGAAAATCACGCTTCGCATCAAACTAGAAAACGAACGCTCGTGAGCCACAACACACGAGTATAAATCATCGAAACATCGTAATCGAAGTGGGAAAGTTTGCTAGGATACTTTCTCCTCATCATCGTGATTCTCATGGTTCCTTGATTCCTGGATAAAAATCTCTATTTCTTCGTTGTTAAACGCATACGTATTATATATATGCTTAAACGAAATATAATCACGATATAAACGATCGAAACAATGTGGAAAAGCAAAGAGCGAGGAAGGTTTGCTAGAGGATAGAAAGAACGGGATAGAAGAGATATGGAATAATAAAATTAATAAAAAAAAAGAAAGGAAAAGAGTAAAAAAAGGAAACGAGGAAGAAAATTGGAGAAAGAATTGAAACGTCATTCCGGGAGCAATCATCAAGCTGACTGGTTGGCTGGCGCGCGATCGGCCAGATCCTGGACAGATAAATTAGCAATTTAATTATGGAACTGTCAGGCGGTAATTAAATTAATAACGAGAAACCTCGAATCCAATCCGATCCGTCGTGGCAACCTTTCGCGCTCCACGGGTCTCGTCCGACGATATCGCATCGATATGCGCGCGTGTGTACGTCGCGCCATTTTGAAGGCTGTCAGAAATTGCAGACAATTTTCTCCTACGCTTCGCAAGAGCTCGCTTCCTCTATCTCGTTATTCGCGCTCTTTCTTCTTTATCCTCTTTCCTCTTCCTCTCTTCTTTTATATTTGTTTTTGTCGGTGCTGTGTTAGTTGCTTGTTTCTCATCGTTTGCTCTCCCTCCCTTCTCTTCGCTGTTCGGTATGAGGAGATCCAGCAGAGGTAAATTATACGCGAATTAAACAGCGTTTTCATGAAGGGATGCTTATTAGAATCGTGAGACATGATTGATGAGGAATTTTGGGACAGATAAAATTCGTTTTATACCACAGGTTTTTACTTGGTAATTGGAGTGCTTCGTAATATCATGGAAGTTCGTCATGTTTGATTAACGGTGGTTCTTCGACGCCAATGAAAATTCAGTGGTAAACTTTTCGGATAAGTTGGAAAATGATTAAAATTTGTTGCTTCGAATAGAAGTTACTGTGTGGAATGGTTAAGGAATTGAAGATATTCCTTTATACTGTAAGTTCCACTTCCAACGTCCCATGAAAGGTTACACTGTACTATAGAAAAGTCTTTGACAATTTTCCATATTTTTCATTTCATAGCGCACATAAATTAATTGCTAAAATTCTGCGACACGCTAAAAGATAGCGTGATCTAAAAAGATCTGTTTGACTTAGGACAGGATATTCACCGCACGGTTATTGTCCTCTTTTATTTGACAATCTAAGGGAAAAGAGGTCAGTACTGTTCACCAAATAGTCAAGTATTGTTTAAAAAATTTTTGCGTTACGAAGATTGAAAATTACGGATCTAAGACTTTTACAGGGCGCTGTCTGTCTACGTTCTACAGACGAGGTTGCGAACGTCGATCATCCTCGACGCCAGTCAGAACACCTCCGTATCCCGTCGCATTGTGTGGCGCTCACGTGATCCAATATACGAAAAGCAAAAGTGTTTACAGGCTGGCGGGCCGATACGAGATTAAACGTCGACGGTGAACCCGGGCCCGATTAAAATTCCCCGATATTTTATCGACGCGGCACGATGGTCGGCGCGGCGAATTCGACGCTTCCTCGCGATGCAACATAAATGGGGAATCGAGCGGAGACGCGCCTGAAACTTTCATCGACGTCGATCGGCTCGCGATCATCGTCTATACATGGCTAAATTGCCGAATTCACCACGTTTGATGCCATCCTTCGATATTTTAATTCTTCCTTTTCATCGAATTTTCCACGCAAAGAATCAACAGGTTTCCTAGTTGATCTGTGCTTCGTTTCTGGCGTGGATTATCGTTTCGAAGAAGGAATCGAGCACAGATTCGTGAACCATCCTGTAGCTAGTGTATGCCCTATATAAGAATGTCCGACAAAGTATCGCGGTATGCAAGTTGCACGTGCATACAGGTGCAGTAACTGTGTCCGAGTCGTTACGCTCCAACGAACGCGAGCACCGTGAACGGACAGCCACGTGTTCCGCGTACCACGACAGACGGAAAATGGCTCGATATCGTTCCGTCGTATCGAGGCTGGATTTGCTTCGGGTTCTCCTCCTACTCTTTATCGTTGTGCGACTTTTACAGAAAGTACCTGTGCTTGGGCAATTGGTTTGTATTTAAAATATTTGTTCCCATTTTTTGAGATTTTACTTGTGCTTACGGAATGATTATTAGAATTTCATTGAATTCTATGGAAATATGAACCGAAGATAGAATTAGTTGTTTCTTTACTCTTTTTGGTGATACTTTTTATTCGTTCCATATAGACTTGGCAATTATAGGCACTAGCTCAATTTGAAGGAATACAAAATGAGAATAAAGTTTCTTTTATGTTACTTTTTATTGATTCATTTATAAAAAAGTTTGTTATCGTTTAGAAGATGCCACAACGTTTCTGATCGGAGATAGCAATGTTACTTTACGCTTGATATAAAGTTAGGATAAAAATAATCATATCACGAGAGAGAGAGAGAAAGAGAGAGAAGGGGGAAAGATAGAGAGAGAGGGAGAGAGAGAGAAAATAAGTTTATGGCTTGCCTAGAAGCTCATAGATTAAAAGTTAAAATCGAAAGTTTCACTACAGCCACTATACCAATAAACGTAGAATAATAAGAGTAAAATGAATCGTACTATAGTTTCGGTCTTTCGAAACACGGTCAAGTTTCTACTGTGTCTGACAAACGTAGATCGATCTACTTAAATATATTTACAAGATAGCCAATATATTCCCCTTGATCTGGCTAGAATTAAAATCAAAAACTAATCAAACTTTGATTTAAGTAACTCGCGGCTCTTCGAGGGGCAACTTGGTCCTTCGGTTAAAAAGGTCACCGTAATTATTAGCGTACTTGATTAATCAAGCAGCAAGAACGAGTCGGTGCAACGAACCGGTGAGTTATCGATCTCTCGGCCGAATGAATCGAAAATCGAACGAACCAAGGTAATTTCAGTTCGTTTCGATCGATTCCTTTCGTCGTTCTGGACAATATCGGACGCGTACGTGTGTTCGTGAAGGTGGAACGAACCAACGATTCTACGCATGTGTTCCTATAGTAATACATGTGGACGTCTATGTATTCAAATACTTACACATAACCATGGAATATAAATGTGGGAGGCCTTTCACATTCCGGAGAAAATTTGCTCGATGGGCATTTTGCACTCGTGGTCCGTAGGAAAAAGTTCGTTTCAACAACGTATCTGGTTCAGCGACGAACGATTATAAGTATCGCGTTCCGAGAACCATCGTAAATTAATGAGAAAACACACGGGGACAAAATCGAGCATGGAAAGAGTTTTCTTCTTCCGCATCTGGTCGCTTCGAGCTTTTTGTATCGTCCCGCTTTCCTCCGTTCGTCCTCTATTTTTTTCTCCTCTCCCTTTTTCTCTCTCGCTCGTCTTTTTTTTCTTTTTTCCAACGATCGATCCCGTCGAATGGATCACGTATGCAAAACGCCGCCTCTATCCGATGCAATTAAACGCACAACCACTCCCGTGACGCGCGCACACCGGCAAGAACTTTGTTTCATTTTCTCCTTGCACGCTTTCTCATTTTCACTTCCCCGTGTGTTATACCTGGCATAAATAATCTGGTGAATCGAGTCGACTCGCTTGTATGTGATTCGTACGCGGGAAAAACACACGGGAGTCTGCGCGGTTTTATTGCTCGATCAACGTAATTCTCTCACTCAGCGGGAATATGGAAACCCGGAGTATTAAGTAATTATAGGATTTATAGTAAATGATGAGAGGTTCCATTGTCCGACGATTTGTTTCACACTGGTTAAGTGATTAGTGATTACAGAGTAGCGTGGAAGACGTTACCATACAATGAGATTCTAAATTGAAGCACAATATTTTGCTTTTATCGATAAGTTTAGAATCGAGGTTGAAAAATAATTTATATGCTATTCACTGAACTTTCGCTCTTTTTATCAAATATTCTTAATAATATTGAGACTTGAAATTTTTACATTTAGCTGCAACTTATTTCGTGAATATTTCGAATCAATAATGCGAAAATACTCTATTACTCCAAATATTCTATTATTTATCGTAATCAAAATGGAATTTGAAAAATTTCCACATTCACGAAAAGGAATCTTGTAAGAGGATTTCTGACGCAGCACTCCGAAAAAAGGAGAGTATTTCAGTTATAAAAGAGCAATGTAAAAGCAATAAAAGAGAAATAAAAAAGTAAAGATATAACACGATAAAATAGCAGAATAAAAAAAGTTCCAGTAATAAAGAAAGTTTGCAAGAACGTTGAAAAAAAATTCGAATAATTTAAAAAGCACTATAACTTCCGAACAACGAAGAATTCCAATAAATAAAAACTGAATCCTTGCAACGAAAAAAGATATATATATCTTATATATATATAAAATATAGATGATTTTTAAAAAATGTTGACCTTAATTTACAGAAGCAACAAAAGTCGAGGCCTGTTACAGTCAACTTTTCCTATCAATTCTACCATCAAAAAGGGGCCTTTATCCACCATGTAACTTGCTAAACTAAAATCACTATACCCTATAGACGATTGCGACGCTTTCATCATCGATCAAATTCCGCCTCTATACATAACCAAGCAGAAAATCGAATGATTTCGTCTATTCTTCGATCCTTCATCGGATTTAAAGCTTTGAAATTTCCGCTTCGAAATTCCCGAAGATCGAAGGAGAGGCATCGCGTTATGCTCGATTCGATGTGGCCACGTATCGTTACACGGCTAATTGCGGTATAAACAGTGGACTTTACGAGGCACCAGTGTATGGCTGGCAAACATTAACCATCATTAACGAAGATATAAGGCCGCGGTATTGATGCGTCCGCGGTTTGAAGATCCGGAATGTCAAGGGAGAGTAGAGGCTGAAATGTTGAAGATCGTCGTCCCATAATCGAACACCTGACGCGAAATATTCCAGGAAATTGGCCGAGATAGCACGGCGTAATGCTAATGGATGGATATTAATCTACCCCTGGCGAATACATTTTAACTAATCTGGCGAATATCGCGAGTTAAAGTTAAGAGAGAGAGTCAAGAGAATATAGAAAGGTTGGGGTGAAAAGTTCCGTACACCGCGAGTAACCAGTTTGTGGGCAGGCCTGTTAATCCGGAAACTCTGCATCCTCGATAACGTCGATAGATGACGACATTATGTTATTATACTATCGACGATACGACGATATATATACATAAACTCATGAAAGTATTCGAATGCTTGTAAGCGTCTTTTATCAATATATATATTATAATATATGAAACATTTTGAAATTTCATTAACGCATTTAATACAAGTACCTATATTACATACATTTACATAGAAATCCTGAAAGTATTTAAACACTTAATTATAGTTAAATAATTATCATATTATTGGAAATGGAATTTCCTTTATTGTTCAGAGTCATATGCATGTATAAATATCGTTTACTTTTTTTAAACACCTAGTACCTATACATATACGAAGAAAAAGAACGCGAAAAGAGGAGTTAAAAAGTAAAATAAAGAAAAAAAGAAAAGAAACAGATAAAGGAAGATGTAAAAGGGACGAGAAGGGAGCAAATTGAAACGAACCGACGAAAAACGCTCGACGCTGTCCGATCGAGCTGGGTGAAATATCGAAGTTCGCCCGGTGAATTAATGGGAATTTCCATCGCAACCAACGCGGGTGCGAAAGAACGCGCGCTTAGAAAAAAATATTCACCGACGCCTCGATAATATATTTTCCATTGTTGACCGCTGGCAGCGTGTCGTTTTTATTTTTTATCAAACCAGATATACGCGCGCGTACGTAGCCTAACCCCGATAAAAAAAATTCGACATTTCACCCAGAGAAACTTACTAAACAGAAATTTAGCGAACATCTCTAGCATCTTTCAACCCTGCTGCATCTTTCGGATATTTCCATATCAATTGCATTTATCTGTTAAAATATATTTCAAGTTTGTATAAAATACGAAAAGATTTTTACTTTATATCTTCTTAATGCATAAATATCTACGATCTAATTATCACATTTTTTCCGTGTGATCATTAAATATCGCCAATTTTTCAGTAACGCACTATATATCGTATAGGTACTTCATCAAGCCGCACCCACTTAACCCAAATATATTAACATTGATTATTTTAATTGCTCCGTAGCCTGTATTAATAACCGCTTCGAGAAAGGACCTCGCGATTATAAAGCGTGGAATTTTAATGATACACAGAACCTAAAGGGGTTGTCGCGAATTGTACACGACGAGGGAAACGTCCACGCGTTGACGCGACATGCTGCGCGCATTTAAAGATTATAGGGACCTATAAAGCTTTAGTCACGCAACGCGGTACATTTTATAAAGCCGATTATTCGGTATCTCGAGATAGCACGAAGCACCGAGGGCTTTATTTATTTCTTCGCTTTACCGGAGTCATGGCGGACCTTTCAGGAATTCGAGGCGCGGACGTTTGCCCGTTTACGCTCGACCAGATCGCCGAAGGAAACGTTCACGATGTACTTTCCTGTAAAATTGACAAAAGCTGGACCGAGACGATTGCAACGGATGAAATTTCTAAGTGTCTCTCCAGTTTCGTTAATCCTTCTGCCCTTTGGAATACTCGTATTCTAGCGCGAATTTGAATTCTGACTTTCCTTTCTGATCATTGTAATTCGTTAATGGAGAACAGAGTGATAAAGAGATAGTGTGATGATGAAGAAGGATGAGGACTTGTTATTTTGAAATTATACAGCGTTGCTCTCGAATCTTTATCATTTCGCTGGTTTATGTCTATTGTCGCTGTGAATTGGTCATTTTATTTTACTGAACTTTTTCAATTGTAATATGAAAAATATATATCTCTTGTGCTATAATTTGATTTAACAGATAAAACGTAAGAGAAAACATTATAATTTTACTAAATGGAATTATATTTGACAGTATGACGTAATATACATATGTATAAAATTTAACAATATAAATATAATACACATACACTCCCGAATATATAGATAAATATTACCGACATGTCAACTTTTCTTTTGTCTTTGATGCAATGTGGAAATATATCTGAATGATGAGTTTTTAAAAGTACATTGTTAACCTTGTTATGTTGTTTCAATTATGTCCAACTTATTTTTGATCGTATTTTTCTAAGAATCAAACTCTTACATTACAATACAAAATTTCCACCAAGCAACTTCGGTAATCGCTCTACACAACAAGATTGCCCAAAGCCAACAAAAGTGACGATCTCTATGACGACAGGATTTCTTCTCGTAAATTCTTTAGGCTCCCTTTCTAACAACTAACACCATCTCTAGTTCTCGGTTACGATCCATTATATGACGTATTAATTGCGAACGACAGCAGTGAGTGAGAGAGAGAGAGAGAGAGAGAGAGAGAGAGGGAGAGAGAAAGACACAGGTACAGAGACGAAGTGAGAGAAAAAGGGTTTATTAACTCGCTTGTTGGTGTAGCTAGCACGACTAACGACGACGTTTAGCCTGAAAGAAGGCGTGCTTGTTTTGAAGAGATCAAAAGGGTGGGTACATAACGCTCATTGAGCTAGCGGCTTCTGAAAGCTGCGAAATTCGCAGCGACGCATATTTCCGACTTCTCATTCCATTTCGCTGTTCTTCGTTATGCTTTTCTATATTATTTTCTTCTTTCGTTTTTTCTTCTTCTCGCGACTAGAACAGTTTGAAACGTATTTAGGAAAGGAGAGGAGGATAGATTTCGCGCGAACGAAGACGCCGCGACAATTATATATGCGACGCCTTATTATAATCGGTCTCTCTCTCCCTTCTCCCTTCTTCGTCTATTTCAACCTCTCTTCCTCTTTCTCTCTGTGTCATTTAAAGCAGCTGGAACATCAGTGGGACGACGCATAATAAGGGAGAAAAGAAAGGGAAACGTGGCGGGTTGAATATAGGATTCTACACGGTCCCTCTGTTGCCGGCCTAACCTCATTTAGTTAGAAAGTGTTTGCGCGATGAGACTGGCGCGAGGTTTAATTGGAAACGCCTCGTGTCTATCGCGTTCAAACCGGAGCCGGAGAATGTCATCCTCTGAGCCCTCGGCCGCGACCGTAATTGGTCGCCTTTCTCGCTTCATCCGACCGCCAGGATTTTCCAGGGGATACCCGCCGCCACCACCCCTCTACCCAATGATAAATTTGTATATTCGGACTAATGGCGTACCTCCAGGAATCTCGGCAACGAACATGTTTCGGAGATTCGCGACGAGTTCAAGCGATGAAGCTGTGTTGGGTTTTAAAATCTTTCCTGGGAAAGAACGGTTGATGATGTTGAGGTTGATATTATGTTCTACGTAGGCGAGACGGCTTCGATGTTATTCTGCTTGTTACAAGTTTATTTTAGAATGCAAGAGTTTTTATAATATTTAATATTACAAGAGTAATGTTACAGTAATGGGACAGGAAAGGAAAATATTGACAATGATTGTGCAACTATCCTGTAATGGTAACAATGGATTACATAATAAAAGTGGTTTTATATTAAAAGGAAGGAAGGAAAGGAAAGGAAAAGAGAAGTTGGAAAATAAAGGGAAGGAAACAATGGAGAGGATGGAGTGCAAAAGGATAGAAGAGTAAAAGAAGAACAGAACAAGAAAAGGAAGAGAAGAAAAAACTATTAAAACCTTTTCCTCATGCTAATTCCGAGGTTTAAACAAAAATTCTGCTTGTCTGACATAGGATTTTTATATTCTATGCCTCGACTAGCTCACTATAAATTCCTATGTATTAGCATTAAAAAGATCGGGTTTTTAATGAAGAAAAAGTGAAGGAAATAGCAGGTTAATTAGATTAATCTCATTTCAAAGAAATTTTTCACTAACTTAACTGGTAATGCGTCGTAACGAGTTCGGACACCATTGGAATCTATTTATTCGGCTTCGAGGGAAAATCACTTTGTTAATGCCACGATAATACGTAGAATATACATATATTCAACACCTGCCATATACATATATGGGTACTTATGTTTTTGTGAATTACCAGTTTTCAGTCAACATCATTGAATTCATAATGCGTAGCCGGCATAAATGTGGACTCGTTAGTGTAGCCAGCTACGCGTATAACCCAATGAAACATTAATGAACGTAGAAATATTCGTTTTCGCGAAACAAAGAGAAATCTCGTAATTATCGGCGCCTCGTTTCGCTTTATCCATTCCTTCCCTGATCGACCTAACCCTTACTTATACAATATCGTTCCTAAAATCCATTGCCTCTTTTTACAAATTCCTTCTTATCAATCGTTCGTTATCAGCCTCTTCAACCATAAATCAAAGTCGAATTAACCCAAACAGTGAAATATATAATATATACAAGTAACAAACGCGATATTATTAAAAACAAATATTTTATATATTATTATTAAAGATAGTATTATTAAAGAAAATATAATAGAATAATAGACGCATTAAAGTGACGTGCTATATAGACTACACACAAAACAAATGTTCTATTTGGAAGAATATATTTTATCATAGTTCTACACATGCTCCAACTTCTTCAAACTTCATAATAACGTAGATATGGAATAATAATTAGACTTGCGGATTAATCTAATGTGTAAGTAATCAAGATTTTCGATTAATCGATATTGTTCACGATTGTTTCAGGATGTTTGGAAGCAGTGGTGCTTGCGCAGGCTGTGGCAACGCGATACCTGCCACCGAGCTGGTAATGAGGGCGGGTGGATCAGTGTTTCACCAGAAATGTTTCACCTGCAGCAAATGTGGAAATCAACTCGTTTCCGGCGATAGGTAAGATTATGAACTAATAAACGAACTTTATAAGTGTTATTGACACGATAAAGCATTAATATCCCTAAAGTACTTAGTTTTGGCTGTCACGTATGTAGGTGGAAGTGAATCATGAAGTTAGGATTTGACAAAAGTACGATCGAAATTAATAAACTAGTTTTATGAATGCTGTTAATAGACAAATTAATATTTTTGTTAGACTACGAATGTTTACGCATTTACGAAAAATGTCTAGGTAAAAATATACCCATGATATATGATAATAATATAAAATATAATAACAATAAGTACAGTAATAATAAGACTATAATGTAAAATATCAATATGGGTCACTAGTCACTAGTAAGTCCCACTTCTTTGAAAATACCAATTTGCATAAAAATCCACTGTTTAATTGTTTTGAGGTATAAATTTCGGTACAAAATGGAATCGATCATATAGTAGATTTAAAGAAGTATGTATCAAGAAACGTGTATCAAAGGTTGGAATTAAATATAATCGCGATCAAACTAGAACATTCGCTTTACAAATTCGCTATTATATAAAGTGTTGAAACATTAATAACATTAGTGTCTGAATTTTTAAAGACTGGATTTTAAGATAGGATGGTATTGATCGCGGATTCAAAGGGATATCAAGAGGAATCGGTTGAGGGGTTAGGATTTGGCCGCGAATTTTGCTAGGGAGCATAGATACGACTCGAAGAGGAAACGCGGCAATTAAAGGGTTGGAAAAGAGGCGTGTCACACGGGACTGTCGGTTAATTGGTGGGGATCGCAACCGGGGATTTTGTAATAAAGGAGGAGGGACACAATTATTGCAGGCCAGTAATGAAGCAATCTTGTTTATGAGCATCGATTTCGTGGATACTCTGTGCGCACGTCGTGCTCTGCTTGATTGCCAGACATTCGTTTCGAACCACGGTTTTTGTTCGTTTGAAACGATTGTTTCACGTCCATGTTTCTATACTATCACGATTTTCGTCAAGTGTTAATGTCCTTACTGTTTTGTGGCCCCAGCGATGTTTGATATCAATAATTGATTCATATTCGATAAGCTACTTTCAATGATTGTTCCTAATTTGGATGTTTTTTCTTATTCTCGTAACCAATAATACATCTATGCTGATGTAATTTTAAATTTAATTAAAACAATTAACCCCGCTATTTATCAATTTCTTATCATATCTTATCATATAAGTACACGATTAATATTCAGTACTCAAAAACAAATTACTTCCATGAGTACAAGAAGATGACATAAATAATACTAAATTTAAAAATTAATTAAAAAGATAACGTTTTATTCTGTTTTCCCATACATTCAGTACTTTACAAGAATTATTGATAATTACATTATGTATGATCTTTAAGATGCAGAATTTATGGTACCATATTTACCAACAGGCCCATCTTTAAATATACCTCATGCCACATTGTGAGAGGTTCAGTTACATCATCAATTACAATATCATTTATATTCGCTTTAACATGTTACAGGTCATACTTAGATAGTTGTAATGTTAAGATTAAATCTAAGGACCTACATAAATAATACGAATAACGGCAAAGATTAATAAGAATCGTTTTTCTTACACAGGTACTACCTGTTGTCCGGGTCACCGGTATGTGAAACGGACTGGCATAAAATCGTGAAATCGTCGAGCGTCGCGGCCGCCGCCGCTGCAGCGGCGGCCGGGAACGGCGGCGCACCGGTAAGAAAAGGTAAGGTTGGTCGGCCTCGAAGAAGCCGCGAATGAGGTGGCAACCCGGTCGGTCGCCCGAAGAAGGTACAAGCCTCTCCGCAGCCGACGCCCGTCGTCGTACCATCGCAGGTCGATGTCGTGGACGTCGCTGTCGGAGGGGATCCCTATTCGCCGCCTCCGCCGGGTCATCAGCAGTACCACCATCATCACCACCACCATCACCATCATCATCAGATGGCACTCGTACATCCTGGACTGGCGGTACAGCAAACACACCTGCAGGCGTCCACCTATCAGGACTGGTCTCCGTGGGCACAGGACACCTGTGATTGAACAACTACCCTCGTTGATTAATTTTATCGAGGTGTCAGGCCCGTTTCCTGGCTGAACGAATCCTCGCCCTGGTTTCGAACGCCGCCGCTTGTCTTCTTCCTCTCTCAGTTCCATCATCGTCGTCGATTCGAAGATGGAAGAAAGGAAGAATGGAGTACTACATAGAGTTCTTACGATCTGTCATCTGAAAGAAAAGTTGTAGCGACGTTCGAATCGTGAACTCCTCGTAGCTTTGATTAGCCGATTCGCGAGCTGTCTCCTCCCGCGGAGATAGAGGAAACAAGTGATAGACTGTATCTTGTCCTGTGGATGACGCGAGTTCTGTGTACGAGTGCAAGAGGAAACGAAGGATTATCCTGGTGGACAAGGAACCTGCCCGCAATACGAGGTTCTCGTTCTGCTTGTGACCGAACTATATCGTCGCTAGCAAGTACTCCATAAAGAATGGAGAGAACAATGTTTCTTTTTCGTCTTTCGACGTGCTCCGACCGATCGAACGTATCTTCGATTCGGTCTTTCGTCACGTGATAATTGTTTGTGCGTCAACGATCCTCTCGATCGCCGCTTTGAGGGCGATTCAGACGAACTTCGAGCAATAGCGTGCACATGTCTCGTTGGATTGCTCGGTAAATTGCGCGTACGGCCACGTGCGAGAACGCTGAACGCATCCTCTCAACTGGTCTCCCCCCTTTAATCGATAATCTTTGCTCAATCACGGAGAATCGAGAATAATCGAAGCGTCCCGCAGTGCACGGACGTGTGTATCGTCGCCGACAGCAGTGTAACGCAAGTTCTCTTCGGCTCCAGTCGATTCTTTGGTACTCGTCACTGTTTAATCGAATCGGTAATCCTGTTAATCTCACGTCAGCCAATCGACAATCACTTTCGCGCTTGTGTTTCACTGCGTTTCCTCTGTAACGTGTTTGCATCCACGCTTGGTGCTCCCTTCTCTCTTTTACGGTTGTTTATTCGCGATATTTTGTAATCGATTTCGTTTGGTTAGCCTTTGTAAACATTATACGTCTCGTGATTGCTGTAAATCACCCCTTCCACCGTTTTAGTTCCAAGATAATATTATTTTAATCTTCGGCAAGTTGTTCGTTTTATTAACGTTGCTGCGATTATTAATCTATGGCCTATTGGCTTTGCTTTAATCTCGAGGGAAAAATATTAATAACAGTTAACAGTAAAGAACAGTTTCTCCGTTCGCAAAGGTTCAACCGATCGAAGCTTTCAAACACGTGGCTTTACGTATTCTTCTCTTCGAATAGAATTTCTAAAGCAGTCAGGACCTGAGGCGGGTACCTCGAGATCTAAAATCGCGTATGTCGGAAGATCTCATCGATCTAGATAATTCGACGATTGAAATTGTCAGGTTCCGGACCTTACGAAATTATTTTTCTTTCAATGTCGCCCCCATCTCCGTCCTTGAAGCGTGGCCTCTCCCTGTAATCTCATTAAGCGTTCCTTGTTCTCGCGTTAATCGAGTCTCTCCCACGGTGAAATAAAAGGCCACATCGAGGTGAAACTGTCGAATGAGCGAAATTATTATTCGAATTTTCCTTGCCAATGCCCTCGTGGTTGGATTGATTCTTTTCCTTTTGCGAAATGTAGTCTGCATGTGCACGATTCATGAGACGTAACGCAATTTTCATCGAACAAAAAATTGTATTTATCAAACATCGCATTCGCAGTTTGTTATTAGCGTCATTTGGTACTGTAATATTCTACCCACGAAGATGAAGAATTTTTTCATTTAATATTCTCCAATAACGATTGGGAATACAATTATATTCAATTTAAAAAATTCCAAAACGTCGATAGGATCTACGAAACTTTTCGTTCAGCATCAAAGCAATGTGATCGATATATTTTGTTTATTAAAAAAATTGATACGTAGGATGCACGATAAAGAAAATTTCTGCAGAGAGAAACTCATCGTCCTGAATCAAAGCAAAGTGTTTTGTCGATATTTTCTGTTTATTAAAAAGTTGATGCGCAAGCTGCACAATAAAGAAAATTCTTGTAGACAAGAAAATAGAGTTGATACACTGTCGGATGACGAGAGCGCGAGCACCGCTGCCCAAGGATGCTCATGGCGAAGGATTGAAGCGTGTAACAATACTTTTTCTAAGTGGCAGGGTTTCGACATCCGTAATAAACATTTACGTAAATGTATAATCGTGAACACGTTACGATATATCTACTATCGCCCGAGTTTGTCGTCGGTTTCCGTGTCGAAGTCCCCTGTTACAAGTTGTACAAATTGTTTCCTTTATCCATCAAGACACGCTGTTCCGTTCGAAGTCGACGAACCGGCAGGGAAACCGGAAACGACACAGGTTCGGGCACGTTCGAAGCTCAATGCGAAACTAAAGACACATGTTTTGGGTGTAAATCACGCGGAAACGGCTGGCTCAGTTCGCTTTATGGCGGTCTACATTTTCTTGTCGATTTCTCGAGATATGTACTGTAGAATTCTTCGTTTGACGAACGATCGTCGAGATCATTACAAAAATATATCGAACGAATTCTAACGAACATTGTGAAAAAATTCGTACATTGTATAGACCTAAATAGCATACTAGCTAATAGAAAAAGAAAAATCGTTGACAAATGATCAGTGATTCTCTAATTATGATATACGACTTCCTCTTCGAGGTTCATTCAAAGTAATAAGCTTTGTTTGTAATAAATAGAAAATATCCTTTCCCCTGTTTTTTTCCCGACGTTTTTCATATACAATGACTCGCATTAGTATTCGGATATTTCGTAAAATTTGAGAATTGTTTACCTTAGCATTTCTTATTTAGGAAAGCTATGTACATTAGGTAAAATGTTTCTATCAACTACAATATTTCACTATTCAACTACAGGTATTTATTCTAATATATTAAAAACAAGTCAACTAGTTAATTACAAACAATAATGTTTCGCGTACCACGTGTTCGAATATCAATGCGAGTCACTGTATGTTTTCCGCGTTATTTTACAATCGATCGACAAGTGCCATGTCCGAAATTTCTATAAAGCGACCGAACGACCGCCTCCGTGCCGTGCAACTGATCGTTACTCGTTTACCCGTCTCGTTCTTAGCGAAACTTTCGTCTCTCAGAACGCCGCCTCGCGCTTACGAGGATTTGAGACGAGAATGATAGAGTTAAAGAGTTAACGGAATGAAAAAAAAAGTAAAAGGAGAGAACGAAAAAGAAAAAGCGGATGACGATGTTTTCAACGCTCGATCGCCGCAATGGTGCTCGACGAAAGGGATCCAAGGGAGAGCGCGTTCGTTCCCTTGCTGATTTCGCGTCGATTTCTCTTCGAATATAGCGCGCGTATTCTCCGATTCTTTCGACCCACGACGCGATCGTGCGAGAAAACGAAAACTTCATGCTCTCGAATGGAAGAAGCTCGATCGGAGGAAGGAGTTGTTTGCTGACGGATCGTGTAATTTAATCTTGTACATAGGGTACATTTTGTATATTGTTAAAAGTTTGTGTGATATAAATGGTTATGTATTTACTATTAAATGCGGCGACGGGGCACCGCGCGTCCTATGATGGACGATCGCGGGTACGATGCTTCGACGGCCATCACTAGTGGATGCACGATTTTGATCATCCGCTACATTGTACGATCGAACGTTTGACTCGCTTGATGGTTGTGTTCGAGCGAGGTGATCATTTTCGCCGGTCTTATTCTAACATGAAACTGATTATTTTCTTTTATTTCCTTTGTATCGTTAATGAAGATTTCGGACAATTTTTCTTTTTATCCATCTTCGTTTAAAGCGACGTGAAATTACGATTCCTCATACTTGGTTCGAAATCTTAATTTCAAAATCTTAATTTCTATCCGCTCGTCTCGACTCGGACCACAAGATGATGGTTTCCAATATTGCGAAATGGTCGAAGAAAACTGGAAAGATTGTATGCGTAGATCGCATCCATTGGTGGTGGTACGTCGAAGAACATTGTCCTCGGTTGAGCGTACACGCGGTTGGATCAGATCACGATCTTTTCGCGTTTAGTTAATTTTGTTATTTGATTTATCTCGATCTTCTTATTCGGGACCCGACGACATCTCTGAATGATTTCTCGCGTCCTCTTGTAAAATACAAAAAAAAAAGAAAAAAATACACACGACACACAGACACATACAAAACACGTTTATTAATTAAATAAAAATCACAAGTTTTTAGAACGTCGTTCGTTCATGTGAGTCACATATATATGCTTGGTCATACGTTCGATTCTTGATGTGTGTATATACGAGAAATATCACATCCGTCCCAGTTCTTCCGCAGTATACTTACACGATCATTTCCTTGGCAGTCTACCGCGAACAGACGCAGACGAGGAAGCCCAAAACGACCTCGAGGTAAGCGAACGTTACTGTCCAATTTAAGAAATTGAATCTCACGAGATATCGTACCCAGCGTGGCGAGATTAATGAGCGAGCTTTCCAAACTTTTCATGCCTCCACCTTCGGAAACTTATTGGCCGCGTTTTCGGGAGACGGGGAAAAAGTTTCTCTTTCCCTGTGGCGGAAGTTGTTTTGCCATTGAGGAAAGGACGCGATGGCAATTTCTTTTATTTCTTGGGAGAGAAAGGATCAAGGACGTTTCAAGGTCGAGCGAAAAGTGCCAGTGGAATATCTATCAAAATCATTGGAATTTTTATTAATTTATTAACCGAGTCGTTGTTAACCAGGAACTTTATAAAAGACAGATCAACTTCAGTTAAGTCGGTTTTAGTTCTTGGAAACATAAATATAAAATAATTCGTTTTTAACAGCGATTACGTAAACAAGTAGCGGATTTTTAATTGAAGATATTATCGTAACTGAGAAAGTTGCAGTTTGAGTGATAAGTTGGCTCGTCTCCTCTGGTTAATAGATTAATTTGCTCTAACAATATTTTAAATATTCATCAGTTATTTTAGAATCTATAGATTTTATTTCTTTCATGCTTCCGTAATTCTATAACTTACTTTGAAATATTCGTCTACGATGTAGTTGCCACAGTCATCGAGTAAATGATCGAATTGTTCGATAATCAATTATTATTATTCGTCTACGCGTTATCTACTCATCTACTCATCCATCAACGATATTTTCAAAAAGGACATGAATAGATGTAATAAACGTTTATGAATAGCAATTCTGCTGAAAGTTGGCTGTCGAATACCGAACTTCAGAACGGTAATGCTACGCAATTGAGCGCAGGTATTTTGATAAAAAAGAAAAACCTATACAGGTGTCTTTGTCCCTGTACTAAGCCTTATAGGTTTGCGTAAAATTTTATTAATTGATTTTCCGATAATTGGCAAGTTTGCAAGTATGTGATTAATTGCTGAATAAATGGCGAAATAATGTAGACAGGAATTAATTCGTTGAAAGATCTAGAAGCAATCGATTTAAGGAAACTACTAGTGCGACATCTGTGGCAGACTTTAACATTACGCGGCACAGTTGCAGGTTTCTGTAAAAAACGAAACGTAGTTTTGTTGCGAGATCTTGCTACAAATCTTTTATAGTTGATTTTCATTTCACTATGGCGAGGTATAAGTACAGGTGAGTTTCATTATTAGAGATTATTAAGAAAGTATACGAAGGTTATAATATTAGCAATTTCCAACTTTACCGACTGAGATATCATCAGTGAATAACGTCTCTTAATATTTCTCAGTTACTTCGTGTTTTATGGAGGTTCAGTAAAAGAATTGCGGCGATCGATGAATAAAAAAAGAAATACTTAAATCGCATATGTATTTTCTAAGGCATTTTATAATCAACATTATGGAATATTACAAAAAATAACAAGTTTCAACAGAGATTACGATAGTATAAAAATTTAACGACGTATATTTCCCTCTTCCTCCTGTATTTTATTTGTAAATACATCATCATATGTGTATATATAAAATGTACATACATTACGCTGCACATTAAATCAAGACAACATTTAATAACAATAACTTGAAAAAAATAAAGCATTGCAGAAATTTATTTGACAACCCGGTGTACTTTCTTAAGTTTCTACTATAAATATGTTCATCGAATCGGAAAGATTATCTGTGAAACAATTAAGAATCCGAATATCGGACATTTCTGACAGAGAAATCTCATATCAAAGTTTCATAGCTTTGGATGTCTAATTTTTTGGAAAATTCAACGCGGCACACGGTTGCAAACGTAGAATCGGTAAACGCACAAGCGCGTGCTCGCGCGCACGCAATCAATTTTTCATGTAATCAGATTTTATTGGAACGGCTTTAATAAAATACAATGGAATTGAACATAGTTCGAACTACGGTGCACCGCGCTGTATCGTTTTCCTGGGCGTACGATAAACGAAACTATTGTACGGCAATAACACAATTTAAATACAAGCGGCGCATAAGCACCGGGGCCAGCTCCACTCGATCGAATTATTATACACACAGGCTGCAGTAATTGGCAGCCATTGGTGCCAGCAAATTCAATTTAACCCCTGTGAATTGACTTCGAAGAAACAAATCAATTCCATCTTTGTACATAGGGAAACAAAGAAGAAAGAGAACAACGCAACGTATAGGGTAAAGTAGAGTTATTCGAGTCAATTAAGCTACAACATTTTCGATATTCGATCTCGAACTTGGCACAAAATAAGCAGATTATGAGACGTTATTAGTTTTATAATATGATAATGAAAAAATGAAAAATATCGTGTACTGTAGGTGGAGCAAGGGAAAATATCAAAAACGAGAAAATAATTCGGATAATCCTTTAATAGGATTATCTAAAATAGAAGGAGGTATTTATTATACAGGAAGTAATAAAATAAACAACCAAATAACTTTCAGAAATAAAGTAGCATGCGCACGCTACTGAATTATCATAATTACAACCGAGAATATTAATATTATTTGTAAAAATTAGTTGAAGCAGTAAAATTAGTTGAACAAACTTTCCTTTCGATGAGTGGAAGTTATATTCTTATAGAAAATTATGACCGTCAAACTGTCAATAATATTTTCTCATATCACTAGCAACGAGTCAAGGAATCTACTTTCATAGACCAATCGTTGGAAAGAGTTATTGGTAATCGAATTTGATATATCGCCAAATGAATCGCGTAACTTGATTCAAGTATTCCACTAATTCGACTAACTCTTTCTTTCCCTACGCATTTCCTTGCACAAAAAGGAGAAAATAGGCTGACAGTTGGCCGAATAAAAAGGGAAACGGAAGAATTTATTTAATTAAGGAATCGTTAATAACCCCACCGGCGCAGGGTGCATGAATCACTCGGTGGACAAGCACGCGGTGGACAAGATGGAGGATCGCAAGTATGTAAAAGAAGAACAATGCATGTGATCCTGCGGGGGAACCGATGGGCCGAAATAAAACTTTAATAATAGCGTAAAAAGCGCACGGTTTAATGGCCGAGCAGACGGCCGTAATACATTATTTTCGAGCCGACACTCTTCTTGCGACGGAATCCCTTTGAGGACGCGCAACTGCTCCAGCTATCTGCGCTTTGTTCCAAGAGGAGATCGTAAAAAGAGCAACCACAAGGGCTGGGACGGGGTGGTTGCAATGGGTGACGGTTGAGGTAGGAGGGACAGGGGTTGGAGAAGGAGGAGGCAGCAGGGCAGGGAGAAGAAACGAAAACAATCGATACTGTCGGAACAGGAAAGCAAGGCCAATCGGCCCATGCTCTATTCGCGGAGTGGCCAATCAAAATGCCTACTACGTCGCCGGCAGGCCCGCTAATTAGACGCCACGTAAATCAGTCCTGAAACTCAACGTTAATTAACACGGGTTTCCGTTGGAGTTGCTTACCTACCTATTTATCGAACGACACAAATGCAATATGGTCGAACACGTGCACGTCTGTTAAATGCCTCCTCCTCGGGACGGAGAATGCCAGATTCTGCCTCACTCTGTCGGTCTCAGTGTACGAGGACCCTGCGACCTCCGACGTGCACCTATTATATCCGTAAGTTTATGCTACTTTAAATAAAAGTGGTCGTATAAATAGGCGTGTGTTCGCGAGGTGTAACCCTCGCAAAAAGCGTCGAGACACCACGACGTGTTTCGCTCGTTAGAAACGTCACCCACCCCATCTGACCGACCAACGGATCCGCTTTGTCTCATTCCCCTTAATGACCGCGGATTTCTAATAATACACTGTCGGAATTTTTCTTAATTGACTGTCGCTAACTCGTTACCGAACCGTCTTTAATTACGACGAATGTTTGGCGGACGCCCCGGATGCCTCTAAATATAATCCCAGGCCAAAAACCGCGGTCCTGGCTCGTTTGCCCTGTGTCGATCAAGAAGCCGTTATTTCTTCCGATGTATCTCGGACGCGTGTTTCAATTTAGAAATTCCGACGGTGGACAGCCGTCCTGAATTGGATGGTTAACATGTAAATTTCTCTTTTTTCGTATCGAATGATTCGAGAGAGATGGCTGATTGTAGTTGATCATCTAGAGATCAAACTGGAGAACACCCAGCTTGAACGATGAAGATCCTGGAACTTATCGCTGGTGAAGTAACTTACTTACCTAGAGAGCTACGGTTTTCTTGGAATATTAAATTCGAATAATTACCTTAAAATGGACTTTTCTTATTAATAACTCATCTTTGGTAAATTTTCGCAAAATTAAAATAAAGACTGGTTTTACAAAAAATAAATGTATCGTTGGGTTAACCCCTTAACCTACAACTACAGGCATAGCCCGTAGTGCAATGATCGGGTCAGACGTAAATATTACGGGCATAGCCCGTAGTACGTACTACACAATGGCGTAGTGCGAATGGCCCGAAGGCTGCGCGAGCTTGTTTACGTTTTCGGCCCAAAATTCTCGAACGTAAATCGTAGGTTAAGGGGTTAATAATTTTTTAACATATAACATCGCATACCAAACGCGAGAAGGTTGACAAGAAAAGAAACAGAAATGACGATCATTGATAGGAAGAAATAAAAAACGACAAAAAAAGATAAAGTTTACTAACTTGAAGGCAGGAGAAAACATGGGAAAATAAAGATAGGGCCGAGCAAAGAGAGAAATCCCATAACATTATTGGTTCTTATTAAAATGCAAAGTGCGTCTGATTGCAGACGGATGCAGAATTGCCAGGACGGGCACTCGGCCCTGTCAGTAACAGGCCGATGAGGAACCAGAAACCATCAATAACCAGCGGAACCGGTGCTCGCTTAACTCTAACGAAGGACGATTTCTAACGATCCCCCGGCTACGTCCAACTTCTGGACGTAATTAATTCCCCGGCTAACCCGGAATGCTATAATTAATTGCCGGTGGCTGATGAGGGGTAGAAGGGTGGCTGCAACAATATGTACCCGGTTCGATTAGAAGCACGGACCTCCGTGCAGTTATGCAATTAATTAAATTCAGTTTGTTATGCGCGACCGATTGTTAATTACCGCTAAAGTTGTAGAAACCGGGGGCTGCCCCATCGGAATTGGTCCCGTGTACTCTGAAAGACTCTGTCGTTGACTATTCCTCCCATCGAAACAACGATAATTACGCGTCGTCGAACCGATAAACTTTTGCCTTTGTCACGCGAAAAATCAAACTTTCCCCACTCTTTCTCTCTGATATAGGAGAAACAGAGGAACAGCATTATAATTAAGGTAGAAACGAGTTCGCGATCCGTTTAACCCGCTTTTACCTGGCTCGATTGTTTCGAGACAACCGGCTGTTAGTAACAGGTTAATTCGAAGTCGAGCTACGATTCTTTTATTGTGTGCGATGATTTGCGTCTTTTATGAATTAGTGATAAGATCGATAGTTGTCAGATTGATAGTTTTATAAAATCTTGTTTAATTTTGTTATCTGTTCACGAGCATCCGTTGCTCGTTTACGATCATTCTTAATGGTCGAATCATTTAGCTTCAAGTTAATCGCATTTAAATAGCTTCGAATATCTTTTCTGGAACACTTTGTGCAAATCTTATATGAATATTACGTATATTAAAGGAAACATTTTGAACTTTTATTAGGACTGTTAGAAGACTCGATTATCATGATTATATCGATAAAATGTAAAACAAATCTGGAAATCTGATACAAAAACTACAAGATATTTAATATAAGTATGTATATTTCGCAGAATCAAGAATATCTAGAGGCAGTCAATTATTATATTAATGAGACCCTTATTAGATATATACTATATATTATATATCATATTTTACACTATATATATTACACGTCTATTCACACTATATATTAATTTTTTACTAAATATATTTTGGCAACAGACATCTTGCAATTTCTACATATGCCCATTTTCAAATTGGTTTCTTTCCAATATAATTATGATAATCGTGTTTCATTACAACGTTAAAGAAATTTCACAATTTTTCATATAACGCATGACACACTACGAACTATAATAAGCGTCCGAATAACTTTCGCCAATCACTGTACCTCATCTGTCGAGAAGAAGAAAAATTTACCGATCGAAGGTCATACCAGAAATGGAAGGCTAGTTAATCCGTTCGCTAATTAACGATCTATTAAAAGGAGGAGCAAACGAGATTACAAGCGACCGGGCGTTCGATCGTGCGGACGTCTTGGAAGTGGTGTAACCGCACGCTCCGCTTCTTTTTATCCTCCTTCCAACGACACCCGTTTTCCGTTGCGTGCAATCCTGTGAAACGAGGGAGAGCGGAAAAATAAAAGGCATATATTAAGAGTGTCTCCGACGGCGTTCTCTGCCCAGTTCGCCGGCAGTCCGTTCGGTCTAATTTCTAATTATTCCGCCGGAGTGGTTCTAATTAGCGTAGCTACGTAGTTAGCTACGTATAACTGTTTTCCCTGCGTCTAGGGGTGGTGTGCAGGCTAAGTAAATAAGCTCCTCGACTCTCTTTCTTGCTTCAACTAAGTATGTATGTATGTTTCGCATATACATACACAAGTATACATGCGTGAGAAAGGGAGATTGTGTGCATGTTCGTGCGAATGAATATGTGTTGTTCGCCATCTACGGAAAGGATTTTATCGTGTACGCTGCACGCTCGTTGCCTTCGGTACAATAATTATTTCACCTTCGAAACGATATCCGCCTGCAAAGGTTAGCCGATCGAAATGCACGTAAAATATGATGCGTATACACTGGGTTATATCGGTGTGTCTGGGTTAAAGATACTAAGATTTTCTTGCAATTTTGGCCGGTTGGTTTAGTGATCGAAACGCTCCGTGTGTTCTTCAGATTCCTTTTAAGATACGGTGCGCGAGACCTGGCTCCATTTGTGTGTTTCACTTGTAAATATTAAAAATTTGTTGGACTTTTGGTTAGTTGGTTTAGTATTAGTTAGTTGGTTTCCAACTCCTTTCAAAATATGGTGCGTATATGATGAGGCGTGGATCCATCGATGTGTTTAAGTAGAAGATATTAAAAGTTGGCTGTTAGTTTATGAAAAGGTGATCTGAAATGATAAAAAGAAAAAGAAACAAATGAATTACTATGATCTGAGTAGCTTATTTAAAATATTCAGGTAATGTATGTTTGAATTTTAAACTATTATACAATTTTATGTATTATATATTATATATTATTTATATTATATAGAACATTGGAGGTATATTATGTATATATTAAAGAAATCGTCCTTTCTCTATCATAATTTTATATTTGATATTTTTTCATTAAGTACCTCGTCGAAACAAGATGGCAAAAAAGAAAGTGTACCATTGGGGCGAATGAATTAAGCGCTATGCCAAACTCATTTGTTTATCTGATAAACGAATATAATTTCTTCTAATCAATCGAATGAGTCTCTATACTTGAGGATTTTAATAAACGTCGCAGAGGAAAAATCTTGTTAACTTTTGCACCTCTGGCAGAAACGTTCGAATGGAAATCCTCCATTGCTAAAACTTTTACACTCGATATTCGCAGCGTTCCCAGTGTCCGTTCCGGAATCAAGCGACGATACCTGTTGCAATTGCTTTAATAACGCTCGCAGGATCACGGCGTTCGAAATAATTAAAAGTACAATATTGTGTCGCGAAATAGAGAAACAGAGAAAGAGAGAGAGAGAGAGAAGGAAAAAGGAAAAAAATTGAAGCACAGGGAGGAAGGGAACAAGTTTTCTGGTCCAGAGGAATTCACAAAGGAATTTATTTTCACATATTTAATTGAAATGGTTGATGAATACTTTTCGACGCAAAAAAAAAAAAAGAAAAAATACAACGTAGATATTAATTGCTGATGTTATTAAATCGTTCGTTTTATTCGCGTATTAAGCTGAAATTTAATTAATTCTCTAAGCTATGCCATTCGATTGCTGAGGCGAGGATAGCTTTGTTGTTCCTTCTTTTAAGTCACGTTAGTTAAAATAAAGCGTAATTCGTATATCAGTAGTATAAATGAACATAATTTTTAACAGTAACTAAATAAATACAGGAAACAACGTTTATTATACATGTTTAACTGTATATATTTATTATATGTATTTAACTAGAAAAAAATTTTCTACTAACTAAACTAAAAAAAGACTAAATAGGATTTTCGTAGAAATTGTCATACCCTTATGATTATCTATGCTAATGCAACGTTTCAAGATTAAAAACAGAATGATACGTCTCAAGATAACTTTCATAGTGATTGCTGGATCATTACGTATATTTTTTTCATCGCCACTGGAACGATATATTTTACAAAAGTACTGCAATGTGTCTTTTGTAAAGAATAAAAAAATGTTCGTGACATTGAAAACTCGACAAAAATAGCTTCAAAGAAAGAAAATCTTAGAGTCAATGTTATTCATCCTAAATCAACTAATTTTCTATACCGATAGGAGTAACTTCTAAGATGTATACGAATCCAAAATAAAAGAAATGTTTCGTGAAAACCGAAACATTTTCACTTGGTTTCTCCTGGACTGTAGCGATCATATCTTTACATTTTCTCGAAACGTAAACGCAGAAAGGGGAACGAGAAGATGGACAGGAAAGGGACATGGGCCCAGAGACGAGGGTGAAGGGAACGCAAGAGCGAAAGCTGACATCCAGATGACAATTATTATTTCGAGTGGCTGGCGTCGGAACGCTGGTGATATTTTATTTAAGATACAATCGCGTAATAGCTTGGTTCAAGAGGATAGATAACGCGTTGGCAAAGGCGGATGATCACAGGATCGCATGAAAGCCACAAAGGAGAAAGAAAGAAAGGCGAAGGAAAACGAAATTGATGCTTGTGAGAGACATAGTTGGGATGAAACAGGGTAGAATCAAAAGGGAGATAAACGGCGAAGTTTGAGGGGAGAGCGTGAAAACGAATGGCTTTACATTAGTAAATTAGCCGGTACCCACCATTATTGGAAACGACAACCGTTTCTTCAAACGTAACTTTCTACTCGCAATTCGACTGATTTTGTGAATCAGCTGATTTTGTTCGACCTATAAGATATACGATTTTACAGCTCTTCATCATCGAAATAGAACTATGCGCAGAATTGTCACTTTTATAAGTACAGTATGTCATAAACGTACATGCACTGGCTCAAAAAGCTATTCGAATACTTGCAAACGCCTTTTATGAATACGTTATGCGAACATTTTGAAATTTATTAGCACGTTATGAGGTTATTGGTGAAATATACGTATTGAGAAACACACAATTAGTGGTGGCATGGCTTAGATTTCAGTTGCTTGGTGGTAAAATGGTGAAGTACTGAAAATAGGTCCTTCGGTCTTCATTTATTCAAAATGAAATGGTTTGTTTATATTCCAGATACTCATACAATCAGTAGCTTTCAACAATTTTCAAATTTATTTAATCGAAAAAATGTTCTTTGAAAGCTGCTCTATCCGGCAGTCTTTTCTCTCATTCTTTTTCATTCTTTTATTTGTTAATTTCATGTGTCATTTTTATGTTCACGATTGTAGCAATCATACACGCAGCAATATACAGTGGTCAGCTTTAAAACTCGGACAGCCTTTAAAACAGAAACATTTTTCTAAAATTGGATCAAACGATTTGATATTCTTTGGATTAGTTCACTAGGTGCAAATTAGTTTTCTAAGTGCAATTACTCGAAATCAAGAGGAATAAAGCAAAAGATCACTTTCTCCAACTTGTTTACCTAAGTTTGTAATGAAAATGTATACAACACATTTTGTAGAGATTTATGTTGGTTATATGTGTACAGGGCGTACAAAAAGTAAGTGTAAAAAAAGGTGTAAAAAGGGACATCGAGCATGATTTTCAGGGTCAACATTTTTTTATTCCAGTGTATTCTACTCGTCACGAGGAACAAAACTCTCAAAGGGACCACTGGTCGCACGTGACCTCTCTCGGAAGAGATGTTAAAGTTTTAATAATTCCTAAACTGGTTTTATGTACAATGTGTTTACATTCTGCAGACAGATGCAGGGAAAATAGCTCTTACTGTTGCACGTAGATGCCTCAGATTCACCATTATATACCCCATGTCTTATTTCTTTTTTACCTTTTTATCTTTCTCCTTTTCTTCTTCTTTTTTTTTCGTTCCGTCTATTTAAATAGCCCTGAACTCGCATTTCTACATTTCTCCCCAAGATTACGTATTGATTTTGTATGGAAAAATCCACATGCAATCGCATGTAATCTGTTCACTTGAACTACAAATAATTTCTTCTCCCCCCAAAAGGATCCACCACCAACAAATCTCATAAACAAGGAGATTGAATGCGGAAGAAAAGTGGAAGAAGGAATGTGAGCAGCAGGTCCACATGCTACTCACGGTAACCCAAAATTTTCGTTTAAAAATTGGCGAACCAGTTGGCTATGATCAGACGGAGCACCATCGTGTATAAAATAGACGAAGTGACTATCCTGGCGTGATATAATTTCACGTAATTCGCTTAAGAGACGTGAGCATAAAAATCGAATCGCAAATATGTTGCACTTGTTATCGATATAGCCAGAAGGATAGAACCAATAATACGATTTTCCTTGATTATTGTTGCATGTGAATTCCTATAAGCTTAAATCCTGACATTTCGTCGATTGAGGATACTACAACTCGAGAAACTGCTTTCATCCGTAAATAATACAAGCTTAGAAAAGTGAAAAAGTAAAAGAAATTTTATACAGTAGTAAGCATTCTTCACGAATTATTCATCGCACTGTCAACTGATTGATTCTCACTGGGCGAACTGTTTTATGTAAGTCTAATAGTGGATCAGCACGAGCAAAGGTGTTAATCTGTTCTTCTTCACGCCAATTGATACGGACTCGACCTGCATTCAGATGTCGCAATATTAATTCTTGATAGTCAAATTGTTAATACGGCCGTTCGAAAATCGCATTGTCACGGAATGTCCTCTGCAAACAGAGACCTGCCATTATTCCTGTGTTCTCATATATTTCACGAGGCAATTTTTAATATCCTGTTGCATCGTAAAATAGCACGCTACTTTCTCATTAAAGTTGATCATAAATGTAAACACATTGTGAATAAAACCAGTTTAAGAATTATTAAAATTTTAACATTTTTTTCAGGGGGTGGGGCGGAGGCAGGGTATTTGCGATCCATGGATTTTTCGAGACTTTCGTTCTTCCTGATGAATATAATACGTTGCAGTGAAAATCATGCTTGTTGAGGTTTAGAATTACGTTGCGGTGGTTTTCACATTTACTTTCTATGCGTTCCATACATGCTGAAATTTTCCTCGAAATCGATGAACGTTACTATGAACGACAAATGATTAAAAATAGTGAAAATCGCAGTTTCGTGATAGTCGGGCTAACATGTACAGATTCTTACATCTTTCGATGTCTGTCGCTTGTTTCCGTATCAACTGATTTCGATAAAATTTTCAACACATACTTATATAACTGGCACAACTCTAGAAAATGTGTTATTTAAGTTCTCATTACAGGCTCAGGTAAAAAAAATTGTAAAAAGTGACCTTTACTTCCTTGTTCGCGGTCCCGAAAAATTGTAAATTTTAACTTCTAACTTCTCAAAAAAAAGAAAAAAGAATTGTCGTTTGGTCGTACCGAAAAAAAAGATGTTCTGTCGTACAAAGTGTGCGTTCACTTTTGCTTATTACTGTAAATCATGCATACGAACCAAAGTATCGAAAATTATAAAATACGCAAGATAACAGGCGTCTATATTTGGAATAAGTATGAAAAAGAGAAACAAAGATGTAAAGCGGTCTCCAGCTGTTACTTATCGCCTGTTATTGCTACCGGCAGGAAACCAAAAATAGTCAAAGTGTTGAATAGTGACCAGTAACGACAAGCGGGAAGTTAGCCGTTGACAGACTCGCTAGGCACTACGACTAATTGAAAATTGAAAGTACAATCGCGTTATTTGATAAGTGGTCTCTCGCGCAGCTCGACGCGCGGCACAGGCTAAAGAGAGGGCACATCTCGTGTTTTTTTTTTCGTCAGTCACGGAAACTCTATGTCGAAACGGCTAACGAGTTCACACACGATGTGTGTATCGGTGGCAGGCCAACAACGGGCCCGACGTTTTCCTCGGCTTGACAGCGCAGCCAGAGGAATTCGTTCGATTTTCTATGGGGAGGACATAGTTGTTCCATAGGTGGCCGCTGGCGAACCGAGCAAATCGATGAGAAAAAAAGTTAGGATACGCGCGCGAACGCGCCGATATGACGTTATCCAATTAAAAAAGCTGCCTTTGTGTAACTTGATCTGTCGTAGTAGTCAGTAGCAGCAGCTACAGTCTATGCCGTTACTCTTCCAATCTAAACCAACCCCCGTTGCTCCGTGGCAGCGGCCTAAAAGGCTGCATCCAATTAGTACGTATCTTCCACTCTATTGTAGCAAAGCTAACACGTACGACAACGATCATGGCTACGTTCTCGCAATATCTTTGCGAGCGAACGTTCCTTCCACTGAAAAAAAAGAAAGAGAAGATATTTGTTAGAAAAAGAGAGGACTCCATAGCTGGGAATACTCGTTAAAACGAGTGTGGTGGTTCGATCTAATGAATTAATGTTTAGAGTTTATAGAAAATAAGCAGTCATTGTTTGTATTAAGAATATGGTTATAATGGGTATATACAGTGGACAAATGAAATATTTGGGGTTCAAAATAGATGTTTCATAAGAATCTATATACATATAATAAGATACGAGCATATAGCTGAAATAGTTAAGTTTGAATATTTTAAAGTTCAATCTTGAATTTCGTATAGAACAAACAAACTTGTATATTATGAGAGGCGTAATTAGTATTTAATATAATAACGAAAGAATACAAAATATCGTATATCTTACGAGGTACAGCAAGAGGTAATATTAAAAACGAGGAAACGATTTGAATTTGAGTTAGCAAGGTGTTATATAAGAACTAATAAAACAAACAAACAAATCATGCTACATATTTTCAAGCTTGTCTGTAGTGCCGCTGGTATCTGTATTCATCATGGCAGACATGACTCAGATCTATATATAATAGTTCGTCTTTTCTTTGTTCTGCGTTACTATTGAAATGATATTCAAACATTTGAAAATTGGAAAAACAAAAATACGGCATAATTTAGGATTTTATTTTTAAATTTAGCGCTGGTATGTATGTGCTGCCATCTGCAGTGAGGTATCGTAAACCTGTCTCTATGCCTTTTTTAAAAGTTTTTTGCCTAAACGCAGGAAATGACTAATAAAATAATACATTATTTTACAAATACGATCTGACATTGACTAAGGACCACGATCGTATAAACAGGACTCAACACTTGCTAGGGACAATCGCTCGAAAATTGAGTCATGGAAAATCAACATGGAGGCCAAGAAGGTTCTTGTTCTGCGAGACAGACAGAGATGAGAGGAGTGTCTCTGTCACTATTTGATACATTCATAGCATGCCACGCATGTATAGAACGAGAACCTTCTTGTCTTCCATATTGATTTTTCATGACTCAATTTTCGGATGATTTTCCCTATACTTCGACATACGAATATCAAAACCTGTTCATGTAATTGTGCTAAGAACGATATCTCTGATCGCGAACGAGAATATCTCATTTGTGATTTCGCAGTGATTAAGAATAACATAGATATTTCCTGCAATGTAAATAAGCGTCGCATAGTTTGAAGGCTGCATAGCCCTCCGTATACCTTCATATAATACTATTTTAATGTCTAATGCGACAATATCGGTTCAGGGTAAAATAAAATACTTGCGTTACTGGAACGGTATAAGTTATACTTGAATCAATGATCGATATAATTACAATCGGAATCGATTTACATATATTCTATAGCAGACGAGCATATATGCATATACAGAACAAACCTCTTGGACTTCGTGTTCCATGTTCTGAAATACCGACCGTACAAAAACTCAGTGTTTCTTACGCCCTCTGCGATTTACAGCGGTGAGCGGCGTAATTAATTTAATATAGTTGGTAAAGCTACAGACGAGTGTCGTGAAGTCAACAGGAGTAAAAATCTGTGGTAAAAATATCTCTCTAGTTATACATTACACGTGATTACAGAGCTACATTTGTACATTTTCTTTTTATTAAAACTCCATCATAAATCTTCGTAATATCATTGACTAAGAATAAGATAGGTTTTGCATGCAATAGAATAGTGTCCCACGGTGCGGAAACAAACGTAGCCCGCCACACCATTTAGGTGTCACATCCGACGTTATCGGTTCAGTGTAGAATAAGATGGCAGCGCTACTGGAACGATAGAAATTATAACTAAGTCGTATTTACAATCGGAATCGATCTATTGGGTTGGCAACTAGGTAATTGCGGATTTTGTCATTAGGTGGTAATTACAAAATTATGTTCGTTTGCTTAGTTTAATCGTTTAAAATGAAATGTCACAAGTTGTTGAGTAAAACTCAATATAGAAAGTGCGTGTATCCATACTTACTACATAATAATTAGTAAATAAAACGATAGAAGTCGTTTTACCGTGAGAGGAGTGAGGCAAAAAAGATCTGACAAGTGCCACGTGAAACGGATATCCTCAGGACCTTACAGGTCGAGACAAACAATAGTCAATATAATGAACAAAGAACCCAAAATTACATCCTCGGAAATGGGTGAAATAGTAAGAAACGAATCTAACACGAAAATAAACTCCATAACAGTTCGAAGAACACTTAAAGCCACTGTCATAGAGCATTTGACGATAGAGAGGAGGAAAGAGCATTGATGACGGTAACGATGAAAAAGATATTTTTTGTAATTTAGAGATATTTTCAATTAATTCTTATATTCTTTATAGATCAATAGAAAAGCAGAGGAACGAACGGTCACTTAGAATAATCTCAGAAACTAAAATGTAGCGGCGGTAACACGCAAAGAAAAAAGTTACTCAAAATATTACGCTGATGGAAAGTTCTTTTTATACAAAAACAACCGAGCATTTATCTAGGACTACTCGACATATCGATTGCGAAATTGTATTTGATAAATCAATTAAAATACCTTGTTCAAAGTACGATCTTTTTTTTGAATGTTAAAAACAAACGTAGGTTCTTGTCCATTCTGCGTAATGTATTTACTTGGCACTGCCACCGCTCGTGCCATAATCCCGAGAAGTCGAACATCCAATAACTGGCGTCTCTTGCGTCTGTCACATGCTTAGTACGTGATCGTTCTGTTTAACTCTGCTAACTTTTCTCGTTGAACAGAATATAGTACATATGATAAACTTGAATGAAAATCAACTTGTTTGTTCTATAGGATATTTTTCTATACTTCACATGTAAGAAATTTGTAATCAAATGATTTATGCCTCGTGAAATTGGAAAAGAAAACATTGATTGGTAGGTATTGCTTCTATCAAACGAATCATCCGTTATGTGAAATATCAGCTGTGGTATACCAGCTTGCAATATGGTGCTGATACCAAAAGGAATGTAGCTGCCCCTCCACCATTAATTTTTCATATTGCCTATATAGGCGCACTTACCAACATATTACATATGAATTATTCTCTTCAACGTTTATGTACTTACTATGTACACTAGTACTATGTTAAATTAAATTACCTTTAAATTAATAAACCTTTTTCACATAGAAGTATTAGCGATAGCATGCCACTAAAATAATTCCATTTCCCGCATAAATTAATCAGATCGCTAAAAGCGAGTGCAATTTCTTAAAGCGATCACAAAATTGCTATTGTTTTTGACGTAATGGAGGATATACACGTTTGAACTTGGCCTACTTGATTACTGCAGTGTGGACAGTGGAGGGTATTAGTTGCATTTCTGTTCATTTAATGTAACTCTTAAATTGTAGAGATTCATTTGAATTTACATTTTCATAAACGTGATACTGGTGAACAGTACTTGATCAATTTTATTCCTTTTATTAAATATTATAACGAGTATTTTACTCTCGTTATTTTACATATTCTAGTATCTTCTTATATGTACATTCTCTTATACATTCTACAGATTTTTGCTTGAAATTTCCTATAAATGCATAAACATCGCTTAGGCTACTAATTCTAGCCAGTAATCAAGTCGTGTAATTCAATTTTAGTCCAATCTAACGAATTTTATATCTCACGATCTCTAGCGACCTATGCAATACTGATTATTGATTGAACGACTATGGATTGGCAAACAATCGAGTTTCAATATCTTAAAACCATCAAATTTTTCGGGCAGCTTGTTGGTGTGTGGCCTTATCAGGAAGAATTCCGGAAAATTACAATGCGATTTGTCACATCGATTGTGACTATTGTCTGTCTTGTAACTCAGGTATTGTCTTCGTTAATTAATATTATATCCAGCCTATACGCTCCTCATTTATAAAAAATATCTAGTATTCGAGTGTTATTTGCCATAACCATTTTGTTTATAACCATTAACGGTATTAATATAAAAATGTGTTATACTAGTTAGAGACACAGTATCTGTAAAACATATTCCAGAGGTTGACAATTAGACTGTGTCAGCGTATTTAATACATATAATACATATACATAGATTACAAAGCTATATGCAAAATGATTTTCAGATACGAAAATAGTTTTAGTGCGATATTAGTTGACAGCATGTTGAATTTTAAAGTTCTTATTTAAACTTTTACAAAAGACGGGAAATACGATATCGTGTTTTTCACATGTCGCTTTTATATAATAGAATCTTTCGATATGATAGGATATAGAGATTATAGATGTAAATATGTAATGTAAATATTTTTTCTGTATATTGTAGATATCACGGATACTAACGTTTTACAGCTTGGACATACTGTTAGAACAGATGCCGCATTTGGATGTAACATTAATGATTGTTCTCAAGCAGTACAATTACATTCTGAACGAGAAGAAGGTGAAGGACAGATCGACATTCTGTAATCTCTTTGATTATTATAAGCATCTTTAAAATTGTAGTTGAAAGAACTTTTAAGCGAAATCGTCGCCGAACGTCTGATAGAACGACCAAAGAGGGAATTAGAGATTTTGGACATATACTCTCAGAAGGCAATGATCATGTCCTTTATATACAAAGGTGACAAAGAAAATGAATCAATTTTCACATTGCACTAAACTTAATTAAAAAAAAAAAAAAAACTAATTCAAACCTACTCTAAATTCATTTTAAGCCATAACAATATGATATACTCGCGTAACACTAAAAATGTTTATGCGAATATATGAAATGAAGTGCAATTACTTGGCAACAAATCCCAAGTTTACATCAATTGATGAGGTGTGTCTGCCGTAAATAATTGCTATTTTATTTTGTATTTTATTCCTTTTGCATTTAGTCAGCACATTTGTCACCGCCGTTATGTTCGCCCTCATACCGGCTGTATCACCTATTCTGAACATCGTCGCGCCCTTGAACGAGTCACGGAGCCGCGAATTAATCTACCCAGCTTATTACTTCGTGGACGAAGAACGATATTATTATGTCATACTAGTGCATATGGTAGCATCGGTGTCAATACTCGTAGCTGTTTATATTGCCTGTGACACCAGTTTAATTCACTTCGTACAGCATGGTTGTGCCCTGCTGGCTATCAGTGGGTGAGTATACCTTAATTTTTGCACGCACATTGCACATTTTATATTAAAAAATGTGGCCAATATTTATAGCGTGTGGTTTTAGACATCAGCACAATGAAGAAAGTTTATGCAGAAAAATGTCGTTTCCGGTTTATTTTTCAAGCTATATATGTATATGATTGGTTACAGTGGATACGTATTCTCATGGAATACCATAGTGATGAATGAAACATCTGAGGATCGAAATGCATGCAATGTAATCACTCTCTTAAGAATTTCTATAAGTTCGCGAAGAAAGCGCCCAAACATTTGTAGACATTTCTTATGAATATACTTTTATATGGAAAATTCATTAGCATTGTTAATAAGATTTCACAATTGCGATTATATGTGTGAAATTTGAAATCTCATGAATTTCAAAATATGTTTAGAAATTACAAGATGTCTAGTATAAGTGTATGTTTCGCACAGGCCAGAAAAATATGTGAACTGTATTCCATTATATTATTAATAAGCCCTAACATTCAATGACAATATATTTAACATTTGTTATACGTTTAAGATACGTTGCATACGAATCTCTTATTAAATATATATTAAATGTATATTTGCACTAAATATCTTATGACTTCTATATAAATTTTCAAATTCATTTCAAATATCAATATTGTCATGACAATCGTATTGCGATACTAATGAAATTTCAACATGTTTTACGTAACGCGTACAATACATACACAAAGATCTATTTCAATGTAAATTGTGATATTATTTATGACTTAACTTATCTGAACAATTCAATAAGTTATGGTTATTTTTTAAAATGTAAGTAATGTGATATCACTAGTAGCAGTAAAAGATATATAATTATTAATCATGACAGGAAGGTAAACTGTTCATGTGCATATTATCGAACGTCCATTAATTTAATGCGAAATTTCAACCTGGAATCTGATCCGTGGTAGCTTAAACGTTTACGAAACTCGGGGTATTTTCTCAAGGAGAAGATAGACGGGGGTAAAATATCTTTCATTTAATCGTACCTTAATGAAGAAAATAACGAGATCAAGATCCGTATAGATCTTTTTAACCTTTTTGTTACCATTGTTTAAGGAAAAAATTACTGTTCACAGCTCAAGTTCCAAATTTTCAACATGTTGCGTAATATGATATATATTTTTACGTATATAATAATAGAAAATGGTAACTAGGCAATACATGCTGCACTTAGAATGCGGCACATACATATGCGTGACGCCTGGGGCTGTAGAAAGCAATAGGGCGTCACATATGTGAGACACGTGGCAGCGAAAGAGCTAATTAATATTTAACTATTCTCTATCCTTTTATACAGACCTGTCTATACACCCAACCACCCTTTTCCAAGTTACCTTTTCTAAACAATTTTTAGTCGAAATATCTAAAGCTATATCTTAAATTAATTATACTTGCTAATGATTCGACATGGTTTTTTCAGAGGAAAAACACAGCGACAAGAACGCACATTAATATCAAGCTAATACTTTGATCAACAGCTTACCTGTACATCGCCATGAAAGGTATTTTAGGGGTACAAACTTAACAGGGGTGAATGAATGATTAAACCACCACTTTGGTTTATGACGGCCGCAATGGCAGCAGATATAGAGTACTTAGTCGTATTCTTTGTGTAAATATTACATAACTTAAATGAAGTAGAAGTATAGTGGCTGATCCTAGACACTTAACAAATTTCACTTTCATTCATTAAATGTCAGTCCTATATACTAGCGTGTACTCTTAACGTCATCAGTTTTCTCTTTACAATGGACAAAGCCACTGTAGTAGACGAGTATATGAAAGTAGTGAAGATATGCACTATGATTATCGGAATTTGGCCTGACCAGAGTAAATCTTCGAAGCTCGTCATGCGAACGATTATATACATCATTAGTGTACTATCGTTTGTTACGCAGGTACGTAAAATAATTTATAACCAACAATCTATACTAATTTTCTTGGTTCACCAGTATTTTGTATGCTACACTAATTACTATAACATCTGTATTGTATTGTACAGTAATCATCTTTTTATTGTTTTGTGATTGTTTATTCCCTGTGATTGACCTGTATGGATCGTTCGGAATTGGTTGGCGTTTGCATGTGCTGTGCCGACTAATAAAATTAGCTTAAAGGACCACTCCGTGTTAGAGATTAAAACTATGTATTTCAACAAACAAATAGATTATGCTGTTGACTAATGGTACATAATGATGAAGGCTAACTAACGAAAGACGAATGACTGAGAGTGTCAGACGAGTGATGATCGAGAGAAGATAGACAGTTAACGATCAACGAGTAACTACTCGAGATGGATGATTAGCAACTAACTTATTCCTAATAGTCCGAGCGGCTCATATTCAAAGATTCGAGAGAGGCCTTCAAATGTCACCTACAAAAATACTAATTACATCAATTAATGTCTTTCTTGGAACCATTCAACTTTTATTTGAAACATTTCTCGATATAATTAACACTTTCGAAGATATTTTAGATCTTTCACTCTTAGGTGACTCAGCCTGCATATGAAAATATGTAGGAAGGCATCTGATCGCATGTATTGGACATTGAAGATTAGCCTGTCGCGTATTTGCAGCAGATAGAGATGTGGTACAGCTTTTTATCCGTAAAATAGAAATTATATTGTGATTTGTATATCTATTATGATCTTGTAATCGATGACGTAGGTAACTGCGTGTAACAAGTCAATTTGTTAGTCGAGATATTTTGCTGTTAGTAATCGAACTCAGCAATGAAACATGATTAAATTTCTTATACTCTGTGATGTAGGTATAAGGCCATAAAAGCGGAGTTTCTATATTTAACCATATACATACACAAGGGTAGGTTGTGTTCCGACAGACTAGGTGACTTTTGTTTATTTATCTTTATACTCTCTTTTTTTATCTCCAATAATTTTTACAATTTGTCCTAAGGAACACTTGACTAAGACAATTTTGCCATAACAGTCAGTAGCATTGGCTTGCGCTTTAACTTGCGTGTTTTTTAACTGCTTTAGTGTATAATTGTCTTGAGCAATTGATTCTAGAAGATCTAATAGAGGCTTAATAATAATTGGCATCTATGTAGATTAGGGGAGGCTTCAGTTGAATAATTTTTGTTGCAGCTTTTTTAAAGAGGTTCGTTTGTAATTTCTGGAAGTAAACTGAAAGAATTTTGGTACTTCTGGTAACCATTTATCTTCATCTGTTATTGCATTTGAGGCGTTTGTAATTCCTTTTATAAATAGCGAAATTTTACGTTTCGTGCTTAATGTTGATTAAGAACCATTAGCTGACGGTTTATCAATTTCCATTAGGTTCGCTGAATTTTAACTATCGTTGTCCTCTTGCTGTTTACATACTTGCATTTGTTTCCACTTCAAGTAATTCTAAGTTGAAAGTTCTCAGTTTATGTTATTTCGGCAATACACTTGCCAAGTGACAAGCCTACTCAACCTGGCTTATATTAGCCACTGACTCTAATAACACACGCACTCACAACACACCGCTATTGAAATCTCTTCGTGTAGCATATCTTAACAATATGATTGTCAAAGCGCGATTGCTATACTATCAATAGAAACACAATGTTTTCTTGTACTCGATAGAGTGAAGTATACTGCGATCGCCGCTTCGCCCATGCAGACGATCAACCCTTAGTTGCACCCTCCAGGTTCGTTCGTAGCGTGATATGCGTGATATGAGCGGGGTAAAGAATCTGATCATTGGTGGATAGCAACTATTAGGGTAGTCCCACCAGCTCAACATGGGCATTACGAAGTATAGAGAATCGTTAGAGTACCCTGAGACTATCAATACATATTATCAATATTTCAAAATTCTCAACTAAAAGCATCTGTGGCGGCACTCGACAGCACAAATACCACCACTCGACACTAACTAATATCGGACAACGGCAGCGCAGTGATTAGCGCCTTAGGTTACGAACTTTCGGGACCCGGGTTCTCAAATCCCGTCCGATTTTTCTTCCACGCATCTAAATCAGAAGAAAAATCAGCAGTAGCCCAGCAGCGATATCTACAGCCAGCGCTATAATTATCACGAACAACATCTACACCTCACATCAAAATTACAATTACAAATCACATTTTCGTTGAGAATATGGGATATCATGATTATATTATTGATTGTTTGAGGGCAACATTACGTTAGATGCTGAGCATCTGAATTCGCTCTTCATCTAGAAGCTCTTTGGAATATAACTTTACTGGAAACGAACAATGACCGACCTTTAATCAATCAAATTTTTACCAAGTGCCGGCGAAAATTTATGGAATAGCGGAGTAAAGATATATGACACTTCGTTATACCATAAAGTCACAGCATTTTAAACTTTTTAATAGCGTTATATATTGATTCGAAATTCTTTATATGTTAAGTTAATCGAATGTTGATTGTAGATCGCAAACGTCGTGCATTTCTTTAACATGAACGTCCTACTAAACCAGATTTGTTTTCTCACTGCGTTAAGCGGGGTGTTGTTGAAAGAAGGACTGTACATTATCAAAGCTACGGAGGTAAAGAAATTTTTTGCTTCATTTTCCATTTTCTATTATATTTCTATCACATTCTGTGTAAAAATCACGTGGAAAAATTTGATAAGTCCACTTTTATTGAGATACTGACTCTTACGTCATTGAAAAGCTACAAAGAACTATTCTGGTATGAAATATTTGTAAAAATGTATAACTCGATGGATTTGTAAATTAAAAGCTTTTTGAAAATGATGGTGATGAATTCAAAATATTCTGTAAGAAGCGAATAACACAATTTGGACACAATTAATAAGTCTGCATATCGTTAATGTGTGCTAGCAAAAATATTTCTGTACCAAAAAAAAAAAAATGAGAAATACGATTTATTGTGTTTTCATACCTTCGTACATATCTTTCGGTTACATGAGACTGATCAAATTGCAGTACAAGATGCTACTTACCGCTATTTGGAAGGATTGGTCAACCGATAGTCACAGTAACGAATTCCACATTATGGCCGAGTACGCCAAAAAGGGAGCACTCCTTTCTTGGTTTGATTGTGGTAGGATAAGTTATATTGAAATGATGTGTTTTCATTTTATAATTCACTTCACGTGTCGCTGTAATTAATTTACAGGAATTGGTGTTGTCTGTATCGTAATTTTCTTACAATTATTTTTAACGCCATTAGTTTTGGACATAATTTCACCAATGAACGAAACGCGGGATTTACTAACCATTTATCCAGCTTATTATTATATCGATGACCGGAAGTATCGTACAATTATAAATTTACATATGGTGTATACATATATTTTAGGAATTATTGTGTATGTTGGTTGCGATACAAGTTATATGTGCATTGTGCAACACGCCTGTGGACAATTAGCAGTGGCTGGGTAAAAAAAGAAATATTACTTGGACCAAATAATTTTAGCTGGGAACTGCAAGAAACATAAACTTTTTGCAGACATCGTTTCAAGAATGCGATTTTTGATTTGTCTATTGTCAATGAAACGAGTGCCATACAGGATGAGATTCATGAAAGAGTGCTTCGTTCGATTCGACAACACCAATATGCTATAGAGTCAGTACTGAAACTGGAAAAACATTCCTTTTCCAGTATTATTAAACTTATTTTTTATTCTTTAAATATATTTTCAGTAATCTTATTTTTTAACAAAATAAGGTGCATCACCGTTTAGAGATAATTTTGTTAGGCGTAAAAAGTTTTTTTTTACAACAATATGTAATTCAAACACCATATACTTCTTCTAAATTGTTAATAAGCAGTGACAGTGATTTTTTTCCATTAATTGAACTTTACTGTGCAGTAGCGTAACAATTAGCTAATGTATTCTTTAAAATTCTCAAACAATGTCAGGAATATCCTAAATACTTTCAAAGTAATTTAATGCGTGTACTTGCGTGTATCATGTACAAGGTGATCGGACTTAATTTACTAATACACATTACTTGTACATTATGTGTTGTATACAAAAATTGTTCAGATAGAAAGTAAACATTTTTTAGGAAGGTTACAACCTGGTGTAAGAATATTTTGTAGATGAACACGTAAACTCCATACAAAGATAACAACCGTTTTGTTAAATAGGATTGTATATTCTTTAATGCATTAAACGATGCAGCCTATTATTTTCTAGACAAATGTATTAACATACTTATACCGAAAAAGCATAGGGATTTGCAAATATTTTAACTTCAATTTATCAAATTTAATGTATGAAAGACAATGAAAAACGCGATTAAATATTTTTCCGTTTACGTTATCCTTGTCTTTTATATGCTAAATACGACAAATTAAAGTTAAAATATCTCCTAAACTAATGTCTTTTCGATATAAATAACTTCATACAATTTTGTAGAGAATGACGAGCTGCATCGATTAGTGTATTAGAAAATATGCAATTCCATTTAAAAAAATTTATGTCACCTTCATATGACCTCTGCGTGCCTGTCCACAAAAAAATTCTTACCCACCTCATTTGTCACCCCCTCAAAAAAATTCACTTCATATCTGAACTACTTTTTTATACAATTCATAATGTACTAATAATTTGAATTTATAGAATATAATTTGTCACTCTGTATGTGCATTACTGAATCTTTTATCGACTATGACCTCTTAATTCTGTTTTAATGGTTCCAAAACAGTTACCTGAAAACTATTCAAAGCATTCATTCTACTTATCTTTGCATTTGCATCGGTTTGGTAATGGTAACTTTCAGCGTCACGTTAGTAAAGGTGAGCTCTTCAACGTACAAATTCACACAGTTTGACAGTAATTGTAAATATCGTGCTTCAAAACAGGTTGCAGCACAATCAGAAATTTCTGCGGAGTTTATCAAGGACGTTGTATTTCTCTCATCTCAATTGACACACATATTTCTATTAACGATACAAGGACAATTCGTACAGAATGCGAACGATGAAGTTACCGAATCAATGTAAGTAACTTATAAATACTGAGAAATATACTTTGCTCAAAGTATTTTGGTTTTTGTCCGGAAATCAAATTTTATTACAATAACATACATAACATAACAGGTGGATCCATTAAATCTGTAAGGTTCCTTTATTTCTGTTGTGTGATTGATGCTAAAAGTATGAACTGATGTAAATCATTTATTATCATCATCCTATATGAAACCTTTTTTACTAAATTAACACCGTTTACAGATATGACGCGTTATGGTATAATTCTAATAATAAAACGAAACTATTGTTTGTATTAGCACTAAGAAATTGCTTAAATCCTCCCACTTTATCAGCTGCTGGATTAATTATCTTGAATTTGAAGAGCTTCTCAGAGGTAAGTAATTTTTTATTTAACCAGAAATTAATGTGGAAATATTTCAAGAATATTTTTTTTTAAATAAATGTATACTATGTATGTTTTTCAGATTTTAAAAACATCTGTTTCATACTTTACCGTATTGAAATCTACGTAAATCATAAAATACTCCCGACAGAGGCAATGGAAAACAATACTCCGGAACAAAGATTAATGGATAAAATATGAAAATAATTACAGTGATTCTTATTTCTAAACTACTAACTATTTTTTGGTTTTACCCCCACTTGGTGATGCTTGGTGAGAAAATGATTTATGCTAAATTTCAGAGTGATTAGACAATAGGAACATATACCACATATAAGTTGAAGTTTTCAAGGTTTAATGTTTTCGCATTAGTTATGAGCATAATCGTGTTTTGTTGTTTTGGAAATATTAAGGAATATTTTAAAATAAAAGCACAATGTCTAAGATCTATACTAGCAATGCGTATATATTACTTCCAAAGATACATATGAAAATGTTTGGTTTGTCACCTTCTTGATTTGCAAAAGCCAGCTATTCATTTAGCGAATCTTACAGACTTTTACATATGAATTGTCTTCTGTCACAAGTATTGTAATAAAGGTAGCCATTATTTGTATCTTACTAGTAACTGCAAGCGTCTGTTTTCATTTTTAGTTGAGCTTCCGATGTGTTTACATGGCTGAACTGCATTTAAAGAGAGATTGAATATAGAAAGATGGAAATTGGAAACTTTGATGTAGTACACCTATTGGAACATGATGATACTCAAATTATTTAATCAAATATTATTACTAATGATACATTTAGCGTGTACTGTTTCACAGTGTATGGAAAGTAGAATTGTCCCTCAGATTAAGTTATAAAGAAAACGCAAGTCGTTTTAGGATAAAATAAACATTCACCTAAATAAAATATACACTATCGTTTCTTGTACAAAATTATCAGTGACGTATGAAAATTGACAACAGTTTTAATAGCATAACGGAATTTTAAAATATTTTACATAACGTACAATATATGCAAAAGTATTTACCTCATATATTAGTATAAATTATAACATTTGACCTACTTAAACAATTCACATCAATTATGGATTTTTCAACAAATCGAAGTAATGTGATATTAGTAATAGTAAAAAATACATAACTGTTTGTCAGGGGAAGAAGTTGAACTACTAACACATATCGGCCAACGCTTATTATAACCGTCACAAAAAATTAATTTGCGACCAGAATTGGCGAAGCAAATCAGCTTAAACGTGCACGAAAGACACGACACTTTTTTACAGAGAAACAAAATATATTTTGATTATTCACAGTTTGAAGAGGATTATAGCCAGATAAAAGTTCGTACAGATCTGTTCGATCTTCGACAATCATTTCAATCTTTCTACTTCGCTTAGCCGTTTCGGATAGGAACTGTCTGTTTCACCCAATTGTTCTATACCAAGCTTTCTAATATCAAATTTATTCAAGGTATCCAAAGTACCTATGTCTTAAATTATTCGTTACTAGCAATTTGTCAATCAATCGATTCTTTCGAGAGGATATTTGATGTTTCAAGATGATTCGCCGCGGGGAAGTGGACACAATGTAAAGAATACACGATAACGACGGGCTAATACTTCGATGGAGTTACTTGCACATCTTTATCTTAAAGGTACTTTAAGGGTATAAAATTAACAAGGGCGAATGAATTATTAAATCACCACTCTGGATTACGACGATCGAAATGACAGGCAGGTACACATTACTCAGCTGCACTCTTTTTGTAAATATTACATGGTCGAAATAAAGTGGCAGCATAATGGCCAATCCCAGACACTCAACAAACTTCACTGTCACTCATCAATTGTTAGTCGTATATACTGCCGTGCACTCTTAACATCAGTTTTCTCCTTACTATGGACAAAGCCACAGTAGTAAACGAGTACATGAAGGTAGTAAAAATATGTACTATGATGGGCGGAATTTGGCCTGATCAGAGTAAAGTTTCGAAACTCGTTATGCGGATGATTATATATATCGTCATTGTGATATCGCTTGTTACGCAGGTACAAGAACATTAATTTACAGGCAACTTGGTAATCGTATCACAATCGAGTAAGTGGTGATTCCACTGTGGTGTAGAAATCCGTATATAAAATAAAATTTTTTCATTCGAAGCTTCGTCGCTGTGAAAGCTGAATTTAAAAATTTGTGAAGTATTCTTCAACTTGGCTAATTAAAGACTAGATATAGGAAAATAATTAACAGGATATTGTCATACATACGAAAATAAGTTGAAAATATGAAAGAACATTCTTTCGTTTAAGGTATCCTTTTCAAAAAAATGAAGTTTAAAAGTGTTTAATTACGAAATGATCTGGGACACGTGTATCATACACATTCCAAATTATTGTTTTAGGAAATGAAACAATTTATGAAAAAATTTTATTGCATATTTTTTATTTATATTCAAATACGAGTTTAAGCACATTCAATTATTTGCTCTTGTTCAGTCAAGATAAAGTATACTTGTCAAATCTTTAATATCGATTTTCTCGAAAACGGAGGTAGAGGGGAGGTAATGTTATATCAGATTTTTGTTTTCATTTTTCACAGAACTGCCGCCTCTCCGATTGTGTTATGATTATCATCTCAACCTATATAAATATTATTAATCACACAAAAGCATTGTGATGTTCGCCGAATATTTCACAAAACTCCAAATCTGTTTAATGTTTGATGTAATTATGGCATTATCTACTAATATGAGAATTCCTTTTTTATTAAATTACACGATCGTTGATTGTAGATGGCAAACGTTGTGCGTTTCTATAGTCTACATACCGTAGTAGAGCAGGTCTGTTTTTTTAATGCAATGGCTGGGGCATTGCTAAAGCAAGGGAATTATATTGTGAACGCGGCGGAGGTAACGGAACTTCTCGTATCACTTTCCATTTTCCATTTTTGTGCTATACATTATATAAAAACGACAATGGAAGATATGATAAGTCGATATTTTTGATCATCTGATTCTTATGTTATTGAGTGCTATAAAGAAATAATCTGGCATGAAATATTTACAAATGGGAATAAACCTGATAGATTCGAAATTATATGCCTTTTCATAATAATGGAGATCTACAATGTTTCCTAAGAAACGAATAATATTTGTTCTGCTTTTATAATAACGTTTATGCACACTGTTGACTAGCAGTCGGTGTTTCAACTTCGTGGGGTATTTGCACGTGGTTTACCGACTGACAAAATTGACTCGAGAAGCAGATAGTCTGACGTAATTAAAATAAGTCTGTATAACTAATATTGCTACATATTTTTTAAATGGTCAGGACTATAACAAAAGGCATATTTGAAATTGAATATCATTTGGAACCGTATTTTGAACCGCAAAGTTCCACCTATTTCAATTTTGTTTTAATATTTTTCCGTATTAGTAATTTTTCTAGATTATTTATGATCATCGCAAACAGTATTTTTTCTATGATTGTCTAACTTATAACCGCACTCGCTTGACGTAATTAATTTCCAAGTCAAAAAAATATCTAGAATGCAAATATGTCAGCAATAATGAACTTACTTAACATCCCTCTCTCTTGATAATAGTTTTGTGGAATCAAAATAGCAGGATCAGAAAAGACGACAAATACGACTTATCATGTTCTTCATGCATTTATATATATTTTTTGGTTGCACGATACTGATCAAATTGCAGTACAAGATGCTGCTTACCGCTATTTGGAAGGATTGGTCAACCGATAGACTGATTGATGAATTTGAAATTATGGTCGAGTACGCCAAAAGGGGAGCCTTTTTTTCACGGTTGTACTGCGGTAGGATAAATCATATTGAAAAGTTGTACTTCCCTTCCGTGATTTACTTTATACACCGTTGCCATCGAATTACAGGTCTTGGCGTTTTCTGTGCCATATGTTTTATTCAACTATCTCTATCGCCATATATTTTAGACATAATTTCACCGAATAACGAAACGCGAGATTTAATATACATTTATCCAGCTTATTATTATATCGATGACAGGAAGTACCGTACATTTATAAGTTTTCATATGACATATACGGTTATTTCAACATTTTTTGTGTTTGTCGGCTGTGATGCGAGTTATATATATATGGTGCAACACGCCTGTGGACAATTAGCGGTGGCTGGGTAATAAAGTGAAATATCAGTTGCATCAAATAATTTTCGTTTAACTTGAAACTGCAACAAGTATAAATTCCTTCACAGGCATCGTTTCAAGAATGCGCTTTCAGATTTGTCTATCGACAATGAAAAGGGTGGCATGCAGGATAAGAGTTATGAGAGAGTGCTGCATTCGATTCGAGAACACCAATATGCTACAAAGTCAGTACTGAAATTGGAAAAACATTAGTTGCCATCATTCTCTTGTTAGCTTATTTCATTTATTTAGCTTCTTTTTCTCCAAAGACATTAAAAACAACTATGTTTTTGAAAAAAGGCAGTGCCCTACCGTTTGATGTCAATGTTGATAGGAATAAATAATTTTGTTTGTTTCACAAAAATATATAATTGGAACACCATGATGTAATGTATCTCCTTATTTGACGATAAGTAATGAAACATTGATTTCTTGTCATTAATTGGATACTTACTGTACTATAGTATAACAATTAGCTAACTCGCGTTCTTGAATATTCTTAAACAATATCAAGAATAGTCTAACTAATTTTGAGAGATTTACATGAGTTTACTTCCGTGTATCACATATGTATATATATTATTAAACTTTTTATGGACAACGGCCTGTTGGTCCTGTTTTGATGCCATCAAAGCAGTTACCTGAAGAGTATTCAAACCAGTCATTCCGTTTACCTTTGCATTTGCATCGGTATGTCAATGGCATCTTTCACAGTCTCATTAGTGAAGGTAAGCTTTTCGTCTAATCTCGTACTATTTCGTAATAGTCGAAGTTACCGTGCTCCAAAACAGGTTGCATCACAGTCGGAAATTTCTGGAGTGCTTATCAAGGACAGTGTGTTTCTTTTGTCCCAATTGATACATATACTTCTTTTAACTGTGCAAGGACAATTCGTACTGAATTCGAACGATGAAATTATCGAATCGATGTAAGTGATGCATAAATATTGTTCAGTATACGTAACGCAAAGTACTTTCGTTTTTATATCATTTTCTTGTGTTAGTACACTGTTCTCTTAAATCGCTAAATTACAAGAATGGTGATAAGATTGTCTTGGAATGAATTTTTATTATAGTATCGAACGAATGAGATGTCCATGTGTCAAACTTATAAGGCTTCTTTTATTGTCTTTGTGTTATTAATGCTGTATTATAAGAACTGAATTAAGTTGTTCATTATCATTAACGCATGGACCATCTTTTTAAATAAATTCAAATTCACAGATACGACGCATCGTGGTATAATGCTAATAAAAAAACGCAATTGTTGTTCGTGTTATCCATCAGAAGCTGTTTGAGTCCTCCAATTCTATCAGCTGGGGGACTTTTAGATCTGAACTTGAAAACTTTTGCAGAGGCAAGTATCTATCCCTCCTTCAACCCACAATTATTGTGCAAGTTCTAAGAATACCTTTTTAAAATAAATCTACGTAATATCATACCTTCCAGATTATAAAAGCATCTGTTTCATACTTTACCGTATTGAAATCTACGTAAACCGGAATCTACTCCTGATTGAAGCGATGAGAAACAATACTCCGGAACGAACGAATATCAATATATAATATAATATGTACTGAAATGGAATGGTGCTTGCTTCTCAACCACTAATTTATTTTGGGTTTCATTCTCCTAGGCTATGGCAATGAATTCGATGAAGAAGTGATACGTGCAGAATTTCGAAATGAATCCGTGTCGCATTTGAGTTTAAATTTTCAAATTATGTATAATTTCACATCTATTACGAGCATGATAATGTTTCGACATCTTGGAATTATTTGTGAATAATTTTAAATCAGTGTGCAATGTCTTAGATTTATATTAATAATACGTACGTGTTACTTTCCAAAATATACATATGTAAAATTGTTTAGTTTTGCTTAACATTATGCTTGGGATATAACGTGGCGTCTGAGTTAGCTTCCTGATCTGTAAAAGCAAAATCGCATGTGCTGTTTCACAGTGCTTAAAAGTATAACTGTACTTATGATTATGTGATAAAGAAAACGTGTTGTTTTAGGATAAAATATACATTCTCTAAAAAAATATACAATATCGTTTCTTGTACAAAATTATCAACGTCGTATGAAAATTGGCAACATTTGTAATAGCATAGCAGAATTTTAAAATATTCTACATAACGTGCAATGTATGCATAGGTATTTACCTCATATATTAGCTTAAATTATATCATTACATCTGATTTGAAAAATGCATAACTGTTTATCATGGAAAGAAGTTGAACTATTAACACACATCGTCCGGCGCTTTTTATTATTGGTACAAAAAATTAATTTGCGACCAGGACTGGCGAAGCAAGTCAGCTTAAACGCGCATGAAAAACACAACTCTTTCTTACACAGAAACAAGGTATATTTTGATTATTCACAGTTTGAAGAGAATTATAACCAGATAAAAGTCCGTACAGATCTGTTCGATCTTCGACAATCATTTCAATCTTTCTACTTCGCTTAGCCGTTTCGGATAGGAACTGTCTGTTTCACCCAATTGTTCTATACCAAGCTTTCTAATATCAAATTTATTCAAGGTATTCAAAGTACCTATGTCTTAAATTATTCGTTACTAGCAATTTGTCAATCAATCGATTCTTTCGACAGGATATTTGATGTTTCAAGATGATTCGCCGCGGGGAAGTGGATATAATGTAAAGAACACACGATAACGACGAGCTAATACTTCGATCGAGTTACTTGCACATCTTTATCTTAAAGATACTTTAAGGGTATAAAATTAACAAGGGCGAATGAATTATTAAATCACCACTCTGGATTACGACGATCGAAATGACGGGCAGGTACACATTACTAAGCTGCACTCTTTTTGTAAATATTACATGGTCGAAATAAAGTGGCAGCATAATGACCAATCCCAGACACTCAACAAACTTCACTGTCACTCATCAATTGTTAGTCGTATATACTGCCGTGCACTCTTAACATCAGTTTTCTCCTTACTATGGACAAAGCCACAGTAGTAAACGAGTACATGAAGGTAGTAAAAATATGTACTATGATGGGCGGAATTTGGCCTGATCAGAGTAAAGTTTCGAAACTCGTTATGCGAACGATTATATATATCGTCGTTGTGATATCGCTTGTTACGCAGGTACAAGAACATTAATTTACAGGCAACTTGGTAATCGTATCACAATCGAGCAAGTGATGATTCCACTGTGGTGAAAAAATTCGTATATAAAATAAAATTTTTTCATTTGACGTCGCTGTGAAAGCTGAATTTGAAAATTTGTGAAGTATACTTCAACTTGGCTAATTACAAACTAGATATAAGTAAATAATAAACAAGATATTGTCATATATATGAAAATAAGTTGAAAATATGAAAGAACATTCTTTCGTTTAAGGTATCCTTTTCAAGAAAATGAAGTTTAAATGTGTTTAATTACGAAATGGTCTGGGACACGTGTATCATACACATTCTAAATTATTGTTTTAGGAAATGAAACAATTTATGAAAAAATTTTATTGCATATTTTTTATTTATATTCAAATACGAGTTTAAGCACATTCAATTATTTGCTCTTGTTCAGTCAAGATAAAGTATACTTGTCAAATCTTTAACATCGATTTTCTCGAAAACGGAGGTAGAGGGGAGGTAGTGTTATATCAGATTTTTGTTTTCATTTTTCACAGAACCACCTCCTCTTCGATTGTGTTATGATTATCGTTTCAGCCTATATAAATATTAGTAATCACACACAAGCATTGTGATGTTCGTCGAATATTTCACAAAACTCCCAATCTTTTTAATACTCGATGTAATTATGGCATTATGTACTAATGTGGGAATTCCTTTTTTATTAAATTACTCGATCGTTGGTTGTAGATGGCAAACGTTGTGTGTTTCTATAGTCTACAGACCGTAGTAGAGCAGGTCTGTTTTTTTAATGCGGTAGCTACGGTATTGATAAAGCAAGGGAATTATATTGTGAACATGGCGGAGGTAAAGGAATTTCTCGTATCACTTTCCACTTTCTATTATTTTTGCGTCACATATTATATAAAACCCACAATGAACAATACGATGAGTCGATATTTTTGATTTTGTGACTCTTATGTTACTTATGTTATGTTTCGTTAGAAACAAATAATATTTGTTCGGTTCTTATGATAGTGTTTATGCCCACTATTGACTTGCGATCGGCGTTTGAGCTTCGTGAAGTATTTGCACGTGTTTTGCCGACTGATAAAATTGACTTGAAGAACAGATAGTCTGGCGTAATTAAAATAAGTCTGTATAACTAATATTGCTACATATTTTTTAAATGGTCAGGACTATAACAAAAGGCATATTTGAAATTGAATATCATTTGGAACCGTATTTTGAACTGCAAAGTTCCACCTATATCAATTTTGTTTTAATAATCGCACCGTATTATTAATTTTGCTATATTAGATATAATCACTGCACACAGTATTTTTTCTATGTTTGTCTAACTCATAATCGCACTCGCTTGACGTAATTAATTTCCAAGCCAAAAAAATATCCAGAATGCAAATATGTCAGCAATAATGAACTTACTTAACATCCCTCTCTCTTAACAATAGCTATAAAAATCAAAATAGCAGAATTAGAAAAGACGAGAAATACGACTTATCGTATTCTTCATGTAATTATACATATTTAGCACAATACTGATTAAATTGCAGTACAAGATGCTGCTTACCGCTATTTGGAAGGATTGGTCAACCGATAGACTGATCGATGAATCTGACATTATGGTCGAGTACGCCAAAAGGGGAGCCTTTTTTTCTCGGTTGTACTGCGGTAGGATAGATGATATTGAAAACTCGTACTTTCCTTTATGATTCATATTATACACCGTTGTAATCGATTTACAGGACTTGGCGTTTTCTGTTCCATAAGTTTTATTCAACTATCTCTATCGCCATATATTTTAGACATTATTTCACCGAATAACGAAACGCGAGATTTAATATACATTTATCCAGCTTATTATTATATCGATGACCGGAAGTACCGTATGTTTATAAGTGTTCATATGACATATACGGTTATTTCAACATTTTTTGTATATGTCGGCTGTGATGCGAGTTATATATATATGGTGCAACACGCCTGTGGACAATTAGCGGTGGCTGGGTAATAAAGTGAAATATCAGTTGCATCAAATAATTTTCGTTTAACCTGAAACTGTAACAAGTATAAATTCCTTCACAGGCATCGTTTCAAGAATGCGCTTTCAGATTTGTCTATCGACAATGAAAAGGGTGGCATGCAGGATAAGAGTTATGAGAGAGTGCTGCATTCGATTCGAGAACACCAATATGCTACAAAGTCAGTACTGAAATTGGAAAAACATTAGTTGCCGCCATTCTCTTGTTAGCTTATTTCATTTATTTAGCTTGTTTTTCTTCAAAGACATTAACAACAACTATGTTTTTGAAAAAAGGTTGTGCCTTACCGTTTGGTGTTAATGTTGGTAGGAATAAATAATTTTGCTTGTTTCACAAAAATATATAATTCGAACACCATGGTGTAATGTATCTCCTTAGTTGACGATAAGTAATGGAACATTGATTTCTTGTTATTAATTGGATACTTACTGTACTATAGTATAACAATTAGCTAACACGTGTTCTTGAATATTCTCAAACAATATCAAGAATAGTCTAACTAATTTTGAGAGATTTAAATGAGTTTACTTCCGTGTATCACATATATATGTATCCTATTGAACTTTTTATGGACAACGGCCTGTTGGTCCTGTTTTGATGCCATCAAAGCAGTTACCTGAAGACTATTCAAACCAGTCATTCCGTCTATCTGTGCATATGCATCGGTATGTCAATGGCATCTTTCTCAGTCTCATTGGTAAAGGTAAGCTTTTCGGTCTAATCTCGTATTGTCTTGCAACAGTTGAAATTACCGTGCTTCAAAACAGGTTGCATCACAGTCGGAAATCTCTGGAGTGCTTATCAAGGACAGTGTGTTTCTTTTGTCCCAATTGATACATATACTTCTTTTAACTGTGCAAGGACAATTTGTACTGAACTCGAACGATGAAATTATCGAATCGATGTAAGTGATGCATAAATATTGTTTAATACACGTAGCTCGAAGTACTTTCATTTTTATATTCATTTCTTGTGTTAGTACACTGTTCTCTTAAATCGCTAAATTACAAGAATGGTGATAAGATTGTCTTGGAATGAATTTTTATTATAGTATCGAACGAATGAGATGTCCATGTGTCAAACTTATAAGGTTTCTTTTATTGTCTTTGTGTTATTAATGCTGTATTATAAGAACTGAGTTAAGTTGTTTATTATTATTAACGTGTGGACCATCTTTTTTAATAAATTCAAATTCACAGATACGACGCATCGTGGTATAATGCTAACAAAAAAACGCAACTGTTGTTCGTGTTATCCATCAGAAGCTGTTTGAGTCCTCCAATTCTATCAGCTGGGGGACTTTTAGACCTGAATTTGAAAAATTTTGCAGAGGCAAGTTTTAAGAATACCTTTTTAAAATAAATCTACGTAATATCATACCTTCCAGATTATAAAGGCATCTGTTTCATACTTTACCGTATTGAAATCTACGTGAATGGTATAGTATTCCTAACTGAGACGACGAAAAACAGTATTCCAGATCGAACGAAGATCAATATATGATATAATATGTACAGAAATATAATGGTGCTTACTTCTCAACCACTAATTTATTTTTGCTTTTATCCTCCTAGAATATGGCAATGAATTTTAGAAAGAAGTGATATGTGTAAAATTTTAGAATGATTAGACAATGAAAACCTGTGTCGCATTTAAATGGAAGTTTTCAAATTTTGATGGTCTCGCATGAAGTTCAAACGTAATCTTGTCCGCTATTTGGAAAGTACTAATAAATGTTTTTGAATAAAAGTACAATGTTTTAAATGTATAATAATATTTATGTAAATATTATACACATACACACACACATATATATATTTACATAGTATATAATATTTATAACTGGTGTATCAGAAACTTATGTACAAGTGAACACGAGGTGATTTCTTATGAAAAAAATGAAACAAAATATAAAATGAAATTATTTTGTTCTGAGGCTTCGTTTTCAAGAAAATCGACTTTGAAGATTTGACAAGTATACTTTAAGTTGATTAATTCCGGACTAAACAGAAGTAAATAATCGACAGGTGTTTAAATTACGTCTCTTTTCTCAATGAAATCTCTTCATAAGATGCTTTATTTTCGATTAAAGTTTGAAAATGTATTATGCGCATTTACCAGACACCTCATAATTAAATATATTCAAATTTTATTTTCTTGAAAATGAAACCTTAAATGGAAGAATTTTATTCTATATTTTTTACTCATTTTTGCATCTAGAATTACTTCCTCGCAGTTATTTAATCCTTGAAATTAACCATGTTCAAATATACTTGACTAAATTTAGTTTTCTGAAAAACTATACCTCGGACAAAAATGTTTGCTTTTATATTTTTCTTCCTTGTTTTATATGGAATGACCTCATGTCCGCTTGTATATAACCCATCAAGTGTGACAATTTGTGCAGATACATTAAAGTGCATTCAAAAGAAATATTTGTCCCCCATAGCTGAGGACCATCCTAATACGTAATTTAACACATTATTGAATTCTTAATTGAATTGAATTAATCCTGATATTCGTCATCATTTGCCGTGAAGTATCACAGAAAACTTCACGGTCGTTTTAAAAGCACTTTAACTATACACAGAATATAACGAATACAAAATAATATATTATTTGACCAATTTCATCCATTAATAATCTTTCGCAGAATGTTGGAAATGTTTCAATTTATCTACATATTTCTGGTTACTTACATGATAATACAAAGATGTAATTCCAGGTGGAATGTGAAGAGGGCAACACGTACATAATTACATACATTGGAATATATTTAATCAATATATCAGTACTTATCATCAATTTATATTAATTAAACTCAATTTATAGACTAACATATCATTATTTCAAATCTATTATACATATACACGTTTCAATAAGAGATATAACACAAGGTTTTATATTTTATAGAATTTTTTTTGTACACCACACACGAAAATATTTTAATCGAGAAACGTACGCTTCATAAAATTGGGAAAGAAAACGTTAGTTGATTGCTGTTGCTAAAAAATAGTCCGTGTGTTATGTGAAACACCAACCCTGTCATATTCTGAAGCACAATGGAAATCAATGCATGTAACCATTAACTTTTCATATCCCTTAGATAGACCAACTTATCTACTTATTGCATATAAATTATTCTCTTCAATATCCCAGGACTAGACCTAGGACTACTTAATGTAGAATTAAACTACATTAAGTTGTTTTCTAAACCTCTTTCACATTGAAACGTTGAAGTTTTTTCATGGACAAAGTAAGCGAAAAAGAGGTCTTTAAAATTGTTATTACCCGGCATGAAATCGTTCCATTTTCCGTATAAATTAGTTAAACCGGAAATTTCTTGTAAAAGCGAGTGCAATTGAGTAAAATAATAATAAAATTACTACGTTATGGTGGATATACAGGTTCGAACTTGCCCTACTTGACCACTACAGTTTGAACAGTGGTGGACATGAATACTGTTGATAAACCATTATTCAGGATTAAATAAACAAATCAAGAAAATTATTGAAGTTGGCCACGCGAGTATTAATTGCATTTTAATTTATTTAATGTAATTCTTAAAGTTGTAGACATTTATGTTTTTATAAACACAACTAAAGAATAATCATTTTAATCATTTAATCATTTTCACCTGCTAAATACTAGTGTTACTAAAAATTAGGGTTTTAGTCCTGTTATTGTATATATTCCTGTATCTTTTTATATATAAATATTGTATTTATACTTTCATGCATTTTCTACACTCCTGCTTTAAATTTTGTATAAATGTATAAACATTCGCAGTTTACTAATTCTAGCCAGTAATCAAACTATATAATTAAATTTTAGATTAATTTAATGAATTTTATATCTTACGATCTCCAGCGATATAATGCAGATTCTTGTTTGACCGACTATGGATTGGCAAACGATCGAGGATCAGTGTCTGAAAGCCAACAAATTTTTCGGTCAGCTTGTTGGTGTGTGGCCTAATCAAGAAAAATTCACGAAAATTATTATACGATTTGTCATATTTATTATTGTTATAACCACAATTACAGCGCAGGTATTTTGTGTAGTTATGTTATCATATGGGAGTTGTATCCAGTCTATGTGCTTTTCATTGATTCAAAATATATATCATCGACCTTTTTTTTTATTGCTAATAACCATTAGTAAGAATTTAATATAAAAACATGAGGTTGCACTTATACAAGATATCCCAAGGTTTAACAGTCAAACTTTGTCAGTGTACCAGAATTTAACAGATGTAATGAATGTAATCGAACAAAAAATATTATATAATGATTATTTGAAATTTCGTAAAAATATGGTGCTAAAAATATGGGGGAAAATATTAAAACACGCATCTCGAAATCATTATAAAAAATGGGAAGTGTGACATTTCATGTTTTTCATTCGTGACTTTCAAATACAGTTTTTTCCCATGTCACAGGGAATTCATATGTCAATATCTAATAGAAGTGTGTTTTCTATACATTATAGATATCACGGGTAGTAGTATTTTATAGTTTGGAGGTGTTGTCGGATCAGATGCCGTATCTCGATATAGGATTCGTCATTTTAATCAAGCAGTACAATTACATTCTGAACGAAAAGAAGGTGAAAGATTGATAAACAGTCAGTAATTTCTCTGACAATTATAAATATCTTTAAAATTATAGTTGAAAGGACTTCTAAACGATATTGTGGCCGACCGGCTAATAGAACGACCGAAGGAGGAATTAGAGATTTTGGACATTTACTCCAAGAAGGCAATATTTCTCTCCTGTTTATACCAAGGTGACAAAGGGAATGTACAAATCTTTACATTACAGAATCAAATACAACAGGGATAGTCAATAACGAAGGCCTTAATAATTATTCAGTTGATATTGTTAATGCAAATCATCATTGTTCAATGAAAATATACATTCTTTGAACAATGTTCATATATTTACTTTTTCTATTTTATTATTAATAATCGCTTATAAGGAGGCACATGTCAATGCTGTTTTTACAAATTTAATTGAAATAAAACCTAAACTTAATCCCACTACAAGTTTATCTTAAATCATAATAGTATCAGTGGGATTATACGTGGAATTATTTAACAATATATCTCAATCAAATTGATGAGATGCGTCTGCTGTAAATAATTATAATTTTGTTTTATATTTTATTCCTATTGCATTTAGTTAGCATATCTTTTTGTGCGTTTATGTTCGTCCTCCTACCAACTATACCACCTATCCTGAACGTCGTCGCACCCCTGAACGAGTCACGAAGTCGTGAATTCATCTACCCATCCTATTATTTCGTGGATGAGCAGCAGTATTACTATCCCATACTTGTGCATATGATAAGCGTGGCGGTAATACTCACAAGCGTTTATATAGCCTGCGACATCAATTTGGTTCATGTAGTACATCATGGTTGCGCCTTGTTGGCCATTAGTGGGTGAGTATACTTCGGTTTCTACGTGCAGATTCCGCGCCTTTTATGTCGTACAGGGTGGTAAAAAAGTGGGCATTATTTATAATTGATTTATTTTTCGAGTTATCAATAGTGTTATCAACATTACATCATCGGAACATCAAAATGCATGCAACGTAATCACTTTCTTAAGAATTTGCATAGACTGAGAAAAGTATCGAAATGCTTGTATATATTATTTATGAATATACTTTGAAAATTCATTAGAATTATTTAAATAAACTGAAATGAAACTACACGGTCATGATTAGTTTTATAAAGTTTGAAAGCGGATGAACTTGAAAATATGTATGAAAGTTACAAATGTCTAGTACAAGTATATATTTTGTGGAGATCACAATAGTATTAAATAGTCAATTATCCATTGCATTAATAAGCCTCAATATTCAATAGCATCATATTTAACACTTGTTACATGTTTAGATTGAATATTAATCTCTCATTGCAGATATATTTGCAGTAAATGTCTTGTAACTTCTATATACATTTTTAGATTCGTTTCAAATACCTACTGCTATTATCATGACAATTTTGTCGCATTACATTACAGTATATTACATATATGCATAAAGATGTTTTTCCATTTAAATTGTAATATTATTTATGACTTAACTTGTCTGAATAGATTCAGTTAGCTACAGTTGTTACGTAAAATACACCTAATGTGATATAATCAGCAACAGTAAGAAATATATAATTATTAATAATAATTATAATTATATAATGTAATTATTAGCCATTGAAACAATTTGACTACTACCCTTCACGTGTAAGACTTATACACAGCCGTGTAATCTTTACATCATTTTTCATCTTACTATGTGCAAAACCACAGTAGAAGAAGTGTACATGAAAGTAGTGAAGATATGTACTATGATGGCTGGAATTTGGTCTGATCAGAGAAAATTCTCAAAACTCGTCATGCAAAAGATTATACATCGTTGTTGTGCTATCGCTTATTACCCAGGTACGTAAATAATAATTTATTTTTAATCGTATTTATTATATATTTAAGAACTGCGATTGTCAGACTGTGAATGTTCATGGAATTGCATATTTTAATGAAATTCAAGTAATGAAACCTAAATACACACAAATTTCGTTCGAAAAACCCTTTTTCTTAAATTAATCAATTATTAATCGTAGATGGGAAATGTCCTGCGTTTTTTCAGCCTGGATACGCTGTTGGAACAGATCTGTTTTTTGTCTGTGGTAGTCGGGATATTGATGAAATCAACTTTTGTTACAGTATAATACCGTTTCTACGAACGATACGGTATAATACAAGGTACACAATCTCGTCCGTAATAGGTAATACAATTGGCTACTGTGGCACAAACCGTACCTCGTCTATGGTACTACTTACTTACATGATAATGTACAGATACAATTCCAGGTGTAACATGAAGAGGGCAACGCATAGGTAATTTCACCTATTAGAATACGTTTAACCAATATACATATATACCCACTATGGATATTTATTGAGCTGGCCAAAACCCGAAATCTCCTTTCAATAAACCTTTCAATAAATAGGATAAAATTAACCTGTTATTTTATATATTTTTGTATCTTCTTATATATATATATAGCATATGATATATAGCATATATATGTATAAGTACTGAAAATACCTTTACGAATATGTGAAATAAACTAAAGTTATTGGACAATATATTCCGAAGTTACATAAATTGGTGAAATGTGTTTATCGCAAATAATTAGTATTTTATTTCATATTTTATTCCTATTGCATTTAGTTAACATATATTTTTATGCGTTTATGTTCGTCCTCCTACCGACTATACAGTAATATTACTATCCCATGCTAGCACGTACGATGTTAGGAGCATCAATTTTCACAGCCGTTTATATTGCCTGTGACATTAATTTGGTTCATTTTGCACGTCATGGGTGCGCCTTATTGGCCATCAGTGCGTGAGTATACAGGAACTTTCTTCGTTATCTTGATGTCTAAAATCACACTATATAAATATTACCCACTTTTTTTAAACGCCCTATATAATATATAAACGAAACTTTGACTATAACCAATGAAACAATGAGTACAGGTATCGTTTCAAGCACGCAACGGATAACGTGAACTTTTCCAATGAGAAGTACCTGGACGTGTTACTAGATGAAACCTATGCGAAAATAAGCCGATCCATCGATGCTCACAAAAAGGCCGTTGAGTTAGTATTATTGCATATTGTACAATATACATATAATATAAACATAAAGTCGCTTGCCAAATTTTATACACTTTTTGTCATGTTAGATATGTGGATAAAGTTGACGCCTGCCACGTGCACTACTTTTTCATCATCTTGGGTCTGATAATCGTAACATTTACATCCACGTTCGTGCGGGTAAGTTTCAATTCACCAATACACATTTAATTTACGTTTAATTTACAGACACAACTTAGACTATGGTTGCAGTGGATGCGTTTTCTAACGAAATAATGTTTTGACGAATGAAACATTTAAAAACCAAGAAGCATGCAATGTAACCAGTCTTATAAGAATCTACCCGAAAGTATCGTAAAACCACGAAAGTATTCAGTCGCTTGTAGACATCTTTTATGAACGTATTATATATATTTTGAAATTTCATTAGCACTAAGACTCAACAATCATAATTATATTGAGAAAGTTTGAAATCAGTCTGACACGATATGATAGCCATGTCTCGTTACAGTAAGTACTTTAGAAATTTCAAAATGTTTTATATAACACGAACATATCCATCAAAATGTTCTATAGTAAATGTTCGAATAATTTCGTGAGCCATTATATATACTGAATTGTCTTGATGCGCCTATTTATTAGTATAACGTAGTTTGTCAAAATATGCATCCACTGTGACTATAGACATATGCTGCCGTGACTTAATATGTGATATTATTCTTTGTAATTAGTTGTCAACGATGGAAGTAGGAGTCAGATACTTCACATTCTGCGCGTTCACTATTAGCCAAATGACTCATCTTTTGTTTTTGACGATAATGGGGCAGTTTCTGATAAATTCCAATGATGAGACCTTCCAGACAATGTAAGATCGATATAAACTCCCATTTATAAGTATTAAGGCATTTTCTACTTCCATAGAAGATGTTATAATTGTTTTAAATTATCAAGTAAATGAAAAAAAATATTGAAATGCTATTTAATTTAATTTGATCGACACGATAAAATCGACACGTTAAATTCACGATAGAATTCATTGTATAGATGTGAAGCCAATTGGTACAATGGATCGTCGAAAGCGCAATCGTTATATCTATTGGTGTTGCGAAAGTGTTTGAGCCCGCCTAAACTAACTGGTGGAGGAATAATCTCTTTGAATTTGGAGAGCTTTGTACAGGTTAGCTTATCATTTCCACGAAATACACATGAGAACAGTTCTAAAAAAACAATTGACGGTTCATTAACGACTAATATCTTTCTAGGTTTTAAAAGCATCTTTCTCGTATTATACAGTGTTTAGATCTTCATAAATTGAAGAAAGAACAGTGTGAATTGGATGGTTCGAATTTATAGATATATGTATTCAAATGAAATTCTTTTTTCAAATGTTGACAATATTTTTAGTATAGTGTATATTTTACGTTTCACTTGAGTTAGTTAACATTTCACTTTGAACATAAAATATAATGTTTTCTCATTACTTCTTTCATTTTCTCTTTTCCTCTGCTCTTGATACAACGAATACATAAATATCTTAAGTGTTATTGATAGACATGTTGATTGACAGACATATGTATGTGACGAATAAGTCTTATTATTACCGGCCCTTATTTTAATTTCTTTACTTTCATAAAATTTCTGAAACATTCGGAAATGAAATTTATTTTTCAGCTGATCGACGATAACAAATCAGTCGATATATTATTTTATTTAAACAAAGTAAGTAACTAAACATCTTTAACTGAATATTAAATACATTTAATTCCCAATGTTTAAATTGCAAAAGAAATAAAATATTATTATCTGAACTATAGCGATGTAGGCTTAAGCATTCTTCATTTCGATCTATATAAAAGTCAATTACCAGAAATTGTAAAAATAATAGATATTAATAGAAGCATCAGTTCTAACTTCAATGAAGCATAGTTATTAAGACATTTATTATCGAATTTATCGATGATTACGAAAATAATTACGTACTCACAATACCATCTTTTCCGTTGGCCCGTCTTGTCGTACTTTATTTTTAGCTTACAGATCATCTTTTTCATGTCACACTTAACACTACGGCTCACGACTGAATAAATGTAGTTCCCATGTAACTTTGCATACATATGTATGTGTGTACTTACACATGAGAACAGACAATATAATGATTCCTCCAGCAAGTATGATGATTCAATATTCATAATGTGCATGCAGCATATACGTCGAATTAATGACATACGATTAACAGCAATTTTGAAATTGATGCACTTTATCGTAAATACATTTTTAATGTATGCTTTACGATTCCATTAACAGAACCAGATCCAGAGGCAGTAAAAGTACACTAACGTACGGAACTGTCAAGGGTTTGGTTGGTTAACATTGGATTCATATCATGAATAGAGTTATAATCGAGAAGCGATTCTTAAAGATAACGAAAATATTCGCGATACTGAGTGGGATTTGGCCAGGTCAAAATAAAATTAAGTTCATTTTGTGGGCTTTGGTGCATATTACTATGCTATCATCTGTCATCGTACAGGTACGTGTCTATCAAATTATATCCACCAATATTTCACGAAAAATTACGACATCGTAAAGGAATATTTTACGATACTTGCAAATCACATTATATTTCGGTTTCGATTTAACTAATAGAAAATGCAAATAAAATTCATAGATATTCCTAATAATTTCCATTTCAAAACCAAATTCTCGGGGCCCTTAGATAATTTAAGGAAGACACAATTAACTCGTAAATGCTACAATAAAATTTCACATCTTGCGAATTTCGCTTTAATACCAACATCCCACTTATTTTAAATTTAAATAATAATTTACTAAATAAAAAAATGTAAGAAGCATTACCGTGGTTTCGTTGATAATAGCCTTTAAGGGTATAAAATAAAAGAAAAAAATTATAAATAATTAACGATAGACTCGTAATATTAATTTTAGGTAGCAAGAATTATACATATAGGCACTTTGGAAGTCGTACTGGAGCAGTCCTCCTTTATAGGCGCGATAATACTCATGATCATAAAACATGGTAACTATATCCTGAACGCAAAGAAGGTAAGAAAATGTTTGCCAATCATGACAAGATACTTTTGATTTGCACACCAACCTTATAAATATCATAGCTTAAATCCCTTTTGAATGACATGTCCGAGGATTGGGCAACCGATCGATTGAAAGAAGAATTTGCCATTATGACGACATACGCATATAGGGGAACCACTCTTGCGATGTTCTACTTTGGTAAATCAATATCTAGAAAAGCAGGTTGCAACTCTGGTTGATAATTTCAATAGTACACAATATAGACTGATGTAGTTAACGCTTACGTAAATAATCAAAATAAAACAATTAATTCTAAATTACTCAATAAATGCATAACTAAATTTAAAACGTCAATATCGAAAACTGTTGTATTCGTGACGTATAAGTATACAATGAATGGAAATTTGGTGTGGTTTTGCGATATTTTTACTAGAAAATAAAAAAATTAAGAATGGGGACCGGTTGTCCACACTAGGGTTCATTATTTAACATTTTGTAATATAATTAATAGACTGCGAATGTTTGTGCATTTATGGGAAACTTAGAGGTATGAAGATGGATGGAATAGGTATAATATGCAAAAAAATAATAAATGTCCAAGATATATAGCATTCGTTATACAATATAGTGAGTGAAAAAAATCTTTGCTTAATCTCCAACTTTTTATATGTGTTTGCAATAATATGTATTTCCATAAACATACGTAATATAACAATTAAGATAGCAACTATTTACTTTCAGTAAACGCGTGCATATGCACAGTCCTTTTTATACAAATGCCATGGACGGTGCGCCTAGTACACATGTTGAAACCACACAATACATCCTCACCAATATTATACACTATACCAGCTTACTATTTTGTCGAGGATGACCGCAAATATTATTATTATATTCAAATGTATCTGGCTCTCTCTGTATATGTCGTTCTCATTGTGTTCGTTGGTTGTGATACTTGTTACATGGTCCTTGTGCAACATGCATGCGCATTGTTGACTGTGGCCGGGTAAGCAAATCGAAAATTTCCTCCATACTTCATATCTTATTGAATAAATTGTAATATTTCTAGATATCGCTTCAAAAATGCCATCAATGACCTTTCCTACAATGGGAGGAATCCCGAAAAGGGGGCAAAGGAGATATATAAGAAACTACGTTTCTCTATACAAGGGCACCAGCGGGCAATAATGTCAGTATTAACCAGCGATTATAAACAATCTTGAATACTTAAGTGAAAAAGTTATGGTACAAGAATTCATATCTTAGTTTCAATGAATCTTTTTTACGAATAACCATGACAAAGGATTTAACTATTTTGGATTAGTGGTAACCATTATCGATGATGGAAATTGTTTTCGATTACTTTCAAACATCATCAACATTGTAATATTTTCTACTGACATTACTTCTATCAATAGTTATATTAATAAATTGTATGTTATATTCTTAATGATTTCATTTTTTAAATTTTACTAGATATTTTTAAATAATTTTACTTTTTAAAAAATCTTTTGAATCGCCAGTCATTACCTTTATTTAAACAAAAAATTGACCTTGTCACAATACTTGAAATGAGTGTTATTCTTGATCCGTGACTGAGGTACTAGATTTTGATTTTTAATCATGTATTTCTTCGCTTCTTTTTTGGAGATTTCTGTTCTGGCTGAGCAATATTTTTCTTGATTTTACTCAAATAGGTTTCTGCGGAATATCGAGAGCACACATGTTACTTACCTTTTTATGTGTATGGGTATAATAGTCCTGTGTGTTAGTATTACTATGGTAGAGGTAAGTTTCTTGTAATCCACTTCATATCGTTGAACGCGACTTATCAATCCACTATCAATTATTTGAGATTAGATCGCTACAATGGATCCCTGTTGGGATTTTTACAAGTTTATTGGCTTTCTGATTATTCAATTGTTGCATCTATTCTGTCTAACGATGCAGGGACAGTTCATCATAAATTCGTCCGATGACATTTACGATGCAATGTAAGTACAATACTCATTATGACAATTTCATTTTCTTCCATTGCATTCTTCCATAGATTGTAATTTTATCAACCACTTGTATGAGAATGCAATAATAATGCAAGAGAATGAAAAATTATGAATATATATTCCTGCGTAGGTTAAGGCATTTCATGTAATTTGGTAGTTCTTTTATTTATTTATATTTCTTTAATTTGACCCCCACAGTAGATTTTAGAATTGTCCTTTAAAAAAAGAATATTTTATCAAATTTAATTAATATCCAGAAAAATAAATGAATTTTGTAACTTGAGAGAAATAAGATTAAAGTACAATTAGTATGCTTTTGTATGCCATTAGCTTTTGTAAATAGAAAATTTATTTATTTAATAATTTATTTTCGCCTCATTCGAGTGGTTGTTTGATCGATATAAGTATATGAAATTTATAAATTATAATGACATTCATAGATACGAAGCACAATGGTATAATGCGAATCCAGAAATGCAAGCATTTTACGTGTTAGCATTACGGCGAAGTCTAACTCCACCCCGTTTAACTGCCGGCGGTTTAATACAATTAAACATGCAAAGTTTCTCAGAAGTAATGTATCACTAGTGTTATTTTGTACAATTATGACACATTCGCTGGAACAATATTGGTGTTTTCAGGTGATGAAACTATGCGTTTCGTATTATACAGTGTTGAGAACAACATCGTAACTTCTTTAAATATAATTTTCTATACTATACAGTACGCAGTATACACGTTATTGAGAGTAATTGTTTTATCAATACGAATGATAAACTGATATTACAGAAATAAATATTTAAAAATATATGGTTTTGTTTTTACTTACAGCATCTCACACAGATTGGATTCAAGACCCCTTTAATGAATGTTTATTATGTGTGTCTTGAAATTGACTCTGTAGTGGAACACGCATGTTATGATTGCGTCGGTAAAGTTTGAAGCAAATCTGAAAGTATTTATAGAAGATATTTAATACAAGTATAAGCATGAGTGGATTCAGGAAAATTAAATTTGGAAGTTCCTCGTATTAATGGTCATACTATTGACGTAACTGATTGAACCTTAAGTTATTAAACATTTATAAAATTTGTGTATGTCAAGTCATTTAATTTTTATTCAATAATAAATCAATATATAGAACATTTTTCACAATACCGATTTCAGCACGTTGTAAATTTTCCTTCTAGCTTCTAGAATGAATTATTATCTAAAAAATTAGAAAATTCGACAAAGATCTATAGACTATTCCCAGCTCTTCTCTCCCGTGTGATAAATTTTACTAAATCAAAGTTAAAACATCTTTCCAAGTAATTGTTTTAAGATCCAAATACTTACGTAATTGTAAAAAAAAGTAAAAAAAGAAACATTTTTCCCTTGAAAAAGTTGCTCTAATGGTTACTTCAGCGTGCAAAAAATGTTTCTATAAGTTGCTGTTTGTTGGAGGTGTTTTGAACATGCAGTAACACTAGTAACATATACAGAACTGTGCAGTAACATGTTGTTGCTGGGGATGGGGTTTCACACGACTGATACTCCACTGAAAGCAAAATGCAGATTTGTTCATACGCAAATAATTTAATAAAAATGCGATCGAAAGAATAATACACAAGCATCCTCATTACAGACATCACTTGACAAATCAAATTTTACCACTGAAACTAAATTTCTGTGCATGTAGAAAACAACAGCTACTCTAGCAGCGATTAATATTGAATAAAATAATAAGCTTTTATGCACGACCGTTGCTTTCAGTCACTTGTAAATATGTAGTTCTCTAAATGGAAAGAAAGCACTTGGCATTGAATTGCACGTAACAAAGTCGTTCGTGAGCAATTTTCTTAAGAGAAGAGTAAATAAGTCATGAAGAACTATTAGATCGATAGCACTTAATAAGGACAATGACAATTTATAATAGTGGCTTGTATCTGTCTAAGAAATTATTCAATGGAACACCGCACGGGATAAAAATCATAAGATCATTGAAGATAGACTATTGTCTCGTGAAAAGTCGTTCTTTCTGCGCGTTCTTTATATTATTTCAATGGACGTGGAAGCAATGGAGAAAAGATTTTTAAAAATCAACAGAATGTTTGGAGTGCTAACTAGTGTTTGGCCGTATCAAAAACCTTTCCCAAGATTAATACAAAGAATCATTGTTCTTACGATATTGTTTACTTCTTTCGTTACGCAGGTATCGGTGTTTAGTTAGTTCTAATTCGATCTTTGTAAAGTTAAATTTTTATTTAATAATTTTAAAAAGAAAAATTAGTAACAAAGACTTATGAAAAGGGGATAAGCGTTCTAAGCATTGTTTATAATTATAGACCGCGTACCTTATACTTTTCCCCAGTATACGTGGAATTGTGACTAGTATGCCTTATTATATACTAGTGCTTGGGACGTTTGTGAAAATGGGTAATTACTTTATAAACGAAACGAAGGTAAGAGTGTTTTACGAAATTACTCCATCTATTTAAAATTCGCATTGTTTTAATATTATATTAACACATTGACGATCACTGATGTTAAGCTTTTATCATGGCTGAAGTATATGTAATATCAATGAATCTAAGACAATCTACAATTAATTAATTCAATGCTATTTAGCAGTTGAATTTCGAAAATTCATTGGTGCCCAGTGTATATTTATTTTTAATGAGGAGTTTGTTCATTGAATGCAAAATTGCCAGCTTTACTGGATATAGAAATACGATCATCCTTCGAGAAAGAAACATATATGTACCTCTTTTTCAGCCTTATACGTGTTGAATTCGCGTGTAGGCGTTGATGAGTAAATCAGTTACTTTTAACTATAGACAACGAACTCTTCAAACCCATGTTCTTGTCGTAATTGCAAAAACTCGTTTTTTACTTTAGGATTTTCGTAAGATTATAAGCCGCGAATGTTTTAAGATTTGTGAAAGATACATATACTCCGTTCTCAATACATTCAAGCTTTATCGGGAAATTCTAGTTGAGATCAATGCTGAACCACATATTCACAGACTGGGCAACGATAAAATCGAAAGAAGAAAATGACATTATGATCACATATTCGCAAAGAGGACTTCTTCTCACGCTAAGCTATGCTTGTAAGTTTTTGAATATAATGCTCAAATTTCTGTATCGATACTGATCACTGTTTGTAATAGATACCATTTACATTTTCCATTTATAGTACACGCTTTGATTACTGGCATATTGATGATTTCGTGGCCCCTTGTACCACCTATTTTAGATATCCTTATGCCATTAAACGAATCCCGACAACGCATGTTCATATACCCAGCTTATTATTTCGTGGATCATGAAAAATACTACAACATTTTAGCGATACATATGGTAACTGTCATGTGCATGACTGGTTTTGTATACTGCGCATGTGATGCGAATTACGTATACGCAGTGCAGCATGCTTGTGGACTGCTAGCCATCACAAGGTAAGAAACTCTTGCAAATTTAGTTTGTTTCCGTGACGATGCACGCTGTTGGTTATAAGTATTAGGATACCTGCTCATATTTAAAATATAAATCGAACCGTCTTCGTTGACTTTTGTTTATTTTGTTATAGATATCTTGCTTCTTATGTATTATATGTGTGTACCTTATAATGTAAACTACTGAATAAAATTTGTTTGATTGCTTTTAACCCTTAGGCCAATAGTATATAATTATATAATATAAATTATAATTATGAACAATTTATATAGATATCGGTTCAGAAACGTAACCGAAGGTGTGTTAGATCACTATAAAAATGATGCAAAGTTATCGAAATTCAATTATAGGAACGTGTGTAAATCGATTCAGGCACATCAACATGCCCTAAGGTCAGTTCCATCACTCAAAGACCTGTAAATATATCATATAACGAGAAGAGAAATACTTTTGCAATAAAGCGGTTTTAAAGTTAAAATTCGACAAGTTTTCAACTAGATCTGCTTCGTTTAAAATATCATAGGCAAATTCGCTTCTCATTTCATGTAATGGCTCATTTAGTGAAAAAAATGATATTGTTTTTGAATTCTTTTGACAGACTAATTTGCACACTTTAACGTAGATATCTGAAGCTAATTGAAACCAATCATCACACTTATTTATTCATTTCTGTGGGAATGCTGATAATGTGTATCTGTGTGTCCTTGTTACAGGTATAATGTCATTTGTTACCATTAATCTTACATATATTTTCCATATTGATTAATCAATTACTCGAATTTAGGTGGCAAATGAAAAGAATGATTCATGGCTAGTTCAGTGTATATTTTTGTTTGCTCAATTGTTTCACACACTTATTCTTACTGGACAAGGACAATTTGTAATAAACGGACTAGACAGTGTTTTTAACTCTATGTGAGTAAAGAATGAATATTAATAAAAAAGTAAAACGAATTTATTTTGATATATATCATGATAAATAACCTATTCCTAAAACATAAAATAGCAATTGGTCCAAAATTTTTTTAAAATTGAATTTTTCTGGACTGTTAATTTATAGATACATACAAGTTATAACTAGACCTTGGATGTTTGTGTAAATTCATAAATTTATCAAAGTGATTAAAAAGATGAGACCTAAATGGAGATTTATTTCACTTACCAAATATTACAATGTACGCTGTAGTTTGGATATTTTGTATAACTTCTGTTATTACGTGTGCAAATTGTATCTATAAATATCCTATAAACGAGTACACATTCGTATACTGATTATAAATACAATAACTACTCGGTTACTGGAAATAATCATATCCAAATACACCTGTCTCGAATATGTTGAACATAATGAAATTTTTGGGTACGGTACTATTTTCTCTCAAAAGATTACCTAAAATCTTCATATCGCGGGTGTGATTTTCTTAAATACACTGAAAATATAATATTTGACGTTTTGAACCAGTTTCCAATTCTAATTCATTTTTTTTAAATCTTCCGATTCTCTATCTTCTTATTGAATAAAATTGTTCTTTACAGATATGAATCGCCATGGTATACTTTTCCAGCGAAAATTCGAGCGTTATATATATTAGCGTTAAGAAGTTGTCTATCTCCTCCTCTGTTAACAGCCGGTGGTTTAATAGTATTAAATTTACGATCTTTCGCAGAGGTAGTATAACAATCTGATTCCAAGTTGATTTTAAACACTTTAAACACTCCAAACGCACAACTTTGTTTGAACGGAATTTTCGTTTCCAGATCATCAAAGCAGCCGTTTCTTATTACACGGTAATGAAAACTAAGTGATACTGTTGATATGGAATATAACGATAATATGAAAATTATAATAATTAATAATAATATTTAATAATGTGGAGTATAATAAACATAATGTGGAATAGGACAAGTTACGTAATTCGTGTGAGATTCATATCAATATATTATACATTATCATCATGTCAATACGCATGTTAGTTAATTAAAATATTTGTTACATGTAATTGTAGAAAACGTAGATCATGACGAAACATAATCCATTACACATTACATCAATAAAATGTACATAATTATGGTTATTCATGAGTTCATTATCGAATTTACTTATTACATTACGAATTTTTAACGTGAAATAGAATTACGATTATTAACTTTATAAGAATAATCAGACACTCAAAATCCTCATTTTCTTCTTATTTCTTTATTTTCTTAACTTCGCTGTTCTGTTGCAAACCTACTACATTACATTAGTTTGCTTTTCACATTATACATAAAGCCCTACGCTGACAATGTATAATTCTGTAAATATCACTCGTTTCCAACATCTGTCATATTCTGTAAGTAATACCTATGCAGAATAAGGACAACTGATTCCGCCCGTAAGTGCAATGATTAAATATTCATGTGCATGCAGCATATACGTTACATTAGTGACATATGATTAACAGTAATTTTGAAATCGATGCACTTTATCGTAAATACAATTTTAATGTGTATTTCACGGTTCCATTAACAGAACCAGATCTAAAAGTAGTTATGACGTACACTGACGTATGGAATTGTCATGCGTTCAGTTGGTTAACATTGGGCTTCTTATCATGAATAGAGCTACATTCGAGAAGCGATTCTTAAGGATAACGAAAATATTCGGAAAACTGAGTGGGATTTGGCCAGATCAAAATAAAGTTAAGTTTAGTTTGTGGGCTATGGTACATATTACTATGGCATCATTTGTCTTTGTACAGGTACGTGTCTACCAATTTATCTACGTGTATATGTAAAAAATTCTCGCAGTCTTTAGATAATTCAAGGAAACATGATTAACTTTTAAACGCTGTCATTATTAAAATTTCACACCTTGCAAATTTCGTTTTAATATCGACATTCCATTTAGAGAAGAATTTTGCTTGCGACTTTTAAGTGTTGAGAACAGAAGTAAAATTTCTAAATAATTATGGATAGACCATTAACTTCAATTCTAGGTAGCAAGAATTGTACATATAGGTACTTTGAAAGTCGTGATAGAGCAATCCTCTATAATTGGCACAGGAATTGTCATGGTCGTAAAACATGGTAATTATATTCTGAACGCAAAAAAGGTAAGAAAATGTTTGCTAATCATTATAAGATACTTTTAATTTGCACATCAATCTTATAAATATTCTAGCTTAAATCCCTTTTGAATGACATGTCCGAGGATTGGGCAATTGATCGATTGAAAGAAGAAGTTGCCATTATGACGACATACGCATATAGGGGAACCACTCTTGCGATGTTCTACCTTGGTAAATCAATATCTAGAAAAGCCAGTTGCAATTCTGGTTGATAATTTCATTTGTACACAACATAAACTGATCTAGTCAACACTTACGTAGATATTCAAAATACAACAATTAATTTTAAATTACTCAATAAATGCATAACTAAATTTGAAACGTCAATATCGGAAACTGTTGCATTCGTGACGTAAAAGTACACAATGAGCGGAAATCTAGTGTGGTTTTGTGATATTTTTACTAGAAAAAAATAAAAAAATTAAAAATGGGGGCCGGTTGTCCACGTTAGGGTTCATTATTTAACATTTTGTAATATAATTAATAGACTGCGAATGTTTGTGCATTTATGGGAAACTTGGAGGTATGAAAATGGACGAAATATACATAATATGCAAAAAAATAATAAATATCCGAGATATATAGCATTCGTTATACAATGTCGTGAGTGAGAAAAATCTTTACTTAGGTTCCATCTTTTTGCATGTATGTGCAATAATATGTATTTGCATAAATATCCGTAATGTAATAATTAAGATAACAACCATTTACTTCTAGTAAACGCGTGCATATGCGCATTCCTTTTCCTACAACTGCCGTGGACAGTGCGCCTAATGCACATGATAAAATCACACAATACATCGCTGCCAATGGTATACGCTATACCAGCTTATTATTTTGTCGAGGATGATCGCAAATATTATTACTACATTCAAATGTATCTGGGTCTCTCTATATATATCGTTGTCATTGTGTTCGTCGGTTGTGATACCTGTTACATGGTCCTTGTGCAACATGCATGCGGATTGTTGACTGTGGCCGGGTAAGCAAATCGAAAATTTCCTCCCTACTTCATATTTTATTGAATAAATTGCAATATTTCTAGATATCGCTTCAAAAATGCCATCAATGACCTTCCCTTCAATGCGAGGAATCCCGAAAAGGAGGCAAAGGAGATATATAAAAAACTATGTTTCTCTATACAGGGACACCAACGGGCAATAATGTCAGTATTAACCAGCAATTATAAACAATCTTGAATACTTAAGTGAAAAAGTTATGGTACAAGAATTCATATTTTAGTTTCAATGATTTTTTTTACGAGTCACTATGACAAAGGATTTAATTATTTTTGGTAACTGGGAACCATGTTCGATGTCAGAAATTGCTATTGGTTACTTTTTCAATCTTTAATTACTTTCGACCATTGTCAACAATGAAATAGATATATATTTTTTATAACTGCAGTGTCAGATAAATCTTTTATATATTATATATTTATATATTTAACCATCGTGGTGTTCGACATAAACAGAAATTATTATTCTCATAGTTTTTAAACTGATTCCTATTCTTGAGCCCGTGTTGTTATGTTCTCACTTTTAATGTTATGTTTTTTTCCGCTTCTCTTTCGGGGATTTCTGTTGCGGCCGAGAAACGTTTTCCTTAATTTTACTTCGCTACCAGGTTTCTGACAAAAATCGAGAGCGCACATGTTATATACCTTCTTCTATGTATGGGTATAATAGTCTTGTGCCTTAGTATTACGATGGTACAGGTAAGCTTCTTCTAATCGTCTTTGTGTCGTTGACCATGACTCATAAGTGAACTAACTATTGATTGTTTGAAATTAGATCACTACGATGGAAATATGTCTGGATTTCTATAAGTTTGTCAGCTTTCTGATTCTTCAGTTCTTGCATCTGTTCTGTCTAACGATGCAGGGACAGTTCATCATAAATTCGTCCGATATGATTTACAATGCAATGTGGGTATAATACATGAGTATCATGAACATTTTATTTTCTTATGTAGTCTTATCAACCACTCGCTTGGGCTATTAATAATGCGGAAGAACGAAGAATTATGATTCTATATTCCTGTATAGTATAAAGCGTTTTAGGTAATTTGGTAGTATTTTTATCTATTTATGCTCTTTTTAATTTTCCTGTGTTGCATGTTTTGGAATTAAATTAAACATAAAGTAACTATGTTTGCCGTAAGCTTGTGTAAACCAGAAATTTCTAATCTATTTTCACCTCATTGGAGTGGTTGTTTGTACGACTTAAATGTATGAGATTTATAGATTATAATGTAATTCGTAGATACGAGGCATCATGGTACAATGCAAATCCAAAGACGCAAGCGTTGTATATATTAGCGTTGCGGCGAAGTCTAACTCCACGCTATTTAACTGCCGGTGGTTTAATAGAATTGAACATGCGAAGCTTCTCAGAAGTAATGTATCAATAATGTTATCTTCGATAATTACGATACATTCGCTGGACAATATTGATCTATTTCAGGTGATAAAATTATGCGTTTCCTATTACACAGTGTTGAGATCAACATAAACAACGGACCGATATACATTGAATTATAGTAACTTTCGAAACTAGTTTTTGTGAAATTGGATTTTAACCCTCAAGTGCTATCATGGATGCACTTTCATTATGTGGATTTTGTTTCATTATTGACCTTTTAATATTATTATTACAACGTGATTTGTGATCACTGCAAATAGTAATTTTTATATTTTTCACGTAATAGCAGATTATAGCAGAATATGAAGTTAATTGTATTTATTTGACATTATTAACATCTAAAATAAGGAAAACATTTTCATCGACGCGAAGACCTTATTTTCGAATTACCAATTCGAATAGTAATGTTCAATTTTACACACGGAAAAATAATTATAAGATTGTTATTCTAGAACAGACGAAACTTATTATAAGTTTCGTATATCTTTTCTATATTTTTGGTTCACGAGACCCGAAAATTTTCAGTATGAGATGCTGCTCAATGCTATGTGGAAGGATTAGTCAATCAATAGAGTGAAAGATGAATTTGACGTTATAGTAGAGTACGCCAAAAAAGCTGCTTCATTTTGTCGGATGTATCTTGCTGAGATAAATGATAAGAAAACTACGTCGTTTCATTCTACAATTTATTTCACATATCGCTGCAATCAATTTACAGGAATGGACGTTTTCTGTGCTACAGGTTTCATACAACTATCACTGACGCCATTTATTTCAAACATAATTTCACCGAAGAACAAAACGCCAGATTTAATATACATTTATCTAGCTTATTGTTATATCGATGACAGGAAGTATCGTGTGCTTATACGTTTTCGTATGACGTATACTATTATTTCAGCCTTTTTTTGTGTTTGTCGGCTGATTGATCGAAGATTGAAAAACTATCGTATTAATAGTTTCGTGATGCTGTTGTCGCAAAGGAGAACTAGTGATGGTTGTGTCTAAAGCATAGAACAAGCAGATTCGTTGGCAATTTTAGTTAGGAAAGTGAGGACAACGGTCATTGCTGCTAACTGAATAAGAAAAAGGCTGATGGATAAGGATGGATGCTGGCCCAATCAAAGGTCGCTCGTCGTTTGCATTGTACACGGAAAAAATCCGCTTTCCCGTGTTTTCTCGGAGTGGGCAACTCAAAGGAATGTTTCAACTTAAAATATACTTGCGTGGACTTAAGGACCTTAACTATAGAAAATGCTAAAATTTATGATAAGTCTTTAAGATTATTGAGAGTCCGCAATAAGGGGCTTAAAGATGTGGTGATCTTGCCCGATGAATAGAGTCTGGTTTATGTAGAGGGTCACGGAAGGTAACCAACAACTACTCCAAACCCCGAACGATAGTTGTTTAAAGCTAATTTAATGCATTTATTTACATATACCATGAACCTGTTTTAATGACTTTGAAACAGTTTCCTGAAAACTATTCAAACCAGTCATTCTACGTATCTTCGTATTTGCATTGTTCTTCCAATGATAACTTTCAGCAGCACTTTGCTAAAACGAGGATATACGCAAAGACTTAAAAATACCAACGGTCAAAGAAGAAATCCGCAGGAACGCAAAAAAATAAAAGGAAAGATCGGCGCACATCTAAACCAGCTAGCTGCTGAAGCGAGTAAAACTCATAAAAAGAAGACTAAAGAGAAAAGACCTCACTGACCTCACTAAAGAAATAAAATAGACAAACTCGAAGATGATATCCAGTTGGGAGTAGCCACCCACGTGTTATTTAGCAATAAAGCTAGAAAAATTTACCGAATGTCCAATTGGACGAATTGTAAAGTACAAATTAAATTAAAAAAAACCTTGTTAAAGGTGAGCTTTCTACGTGCAACCACGCCCTGTTCCATAATAATTATAATCATCATGGAAACGGTTGATATCTGAAGAATGATTCTAAAGAGATCCATTATAATAATATTAAAATGTACCATATAAATAACGTGTATTCATTTGTAAATTACTAATGCAGATTGTTTTAGGGCCATGGATATACACATTAGTGGGTGTTTAAACAATCGAAATTGAAGAAATTAATCGTTTCAATCCAAGATCGTTCACTGAAGGATTTACCGAGGCAAGTACATAAATCCCTCGTTTTAAGCACGTTCTAATCGTCTTCTTTATTTCATCGTCACGTAGAGAAACGTAATTCTCTTAGAACACTATTCTAAAATGCCGTTCTTATTATCGTGCACTGCGCGTGCAATGCATTGTCTACATTTGTTCATAACAGTTAATTCGTTAACTGCCTTCTAACATAGCAAAATGTTTTTGCTTCGTATGACTTGCGCGTATCGACTTCTTTTACATTCGGATATAAATCCATGTGGATGTCGAAAGGCGAAACTATGGTGCACGCAACGATGGTTAGTTAGTTTCTCAATGACGTTGTTGGATTCAGAAACGGAAAAAGAGGCCGGGCATCGGCGCAGGTGTCACGTATATGAATTTCAATTCCACGTTAATCGAGCGTTGCTGGATTCGTTGAAAATTATGCCGCGATCTCGCGCGTATACGCGCACGAGCTATTCATGACTCGAGGCACGAGGCTTCTCGCGAAAGTAAAGAATCTAGAGTAATTGGCCACGTCGGGACAAGGAGAGCGAGTTTTTCTTTCTTTCAGCGGATATCTATCGCCTGTGGACGTCGTTAATCCCCCCGCTTACGGGACAATAACGGTTCTATGAGTAATTGTGGAACGGTAGCGTTGAGCCTCTTCTGCTTAAAATTATCTTACTTAGGCCTCCCTGCGTTCAGATCAATTGGTATAATTGAACAATGTAATTAGCAGGCCCACGAAAGGCTTGTAGATGCCTTTCACGACTTGTTTTCCTTTTTTATCATTTAATTTGTACTTTACAATTTGTCCAGCTGGGCATTCGGTAAATTTTTCTAGCTTAATTGCTAAATAACATGTGGGTGGCTACCTCCAGCGGGTCACCATCTTCGAGTGCCTTTCACGATGGATACCTTCCCATGTGTGTTGAATTATTTTGAAACTTTATAGAAGTTACACGATACTTATATTAAGTTACAAGTGCGTATATGCTTTGTCAAGATTACAAAAGTATTTAAACACACAATGTTCCATTATATCGATGAAACCCAGTATTCAGTGGCCTGAATCCCCATTTCTCGAATTTATTATCATCTACTACGAATCATACTTTCCTAATACAAGTTCCCAGTCTTGGGCCAAAAATTCTCATTGATTTTCGAGAAATTTGCTTGGAAAAATTCTTCGGAAACATGTCGTATCAGGAGAACTATTTGACAGAGGAATTTCGCGCGCCATCTTCTTACACCTTATATTCTCCTAACATAATCGCCGACTTTAATTCTTCTTTCTACGTCAACAGCCAGTTTTCACCTGCCCGTAAGCTGATTCAGCGCCAGGCTATTTCTACGAAACAATCAATCCCGCGGTATTCCGACTGCCAATTGAATCTCTCTCCCATCGCATGATTGCCCATCATCGAACAATCACGTCGAAAAATCGCGGGCCGACTCATCCATGCGATCAGCTTCGATATTTGAAATTTCGAAAGAACGAGGAGGAAGAAAATAAAAAGATGGATTTCGTGGCTGGTGTGGAATAAAATCCAGCAAGATGGTTTCGCGACGTACGTCGATTCGAACGTAGGAGAAGCGCTTAAAGGTAAAAGTCGTGACTCGTGATCGACAAACTCGTTGGAGGAACGATCGGTCTTAACGACTCGTCTCATCGGGAATTTTCAAGGATCACGGTGTTAATAAATTGCTGCAGGATAGGTGGCAACGAGCGTAGTGAACGAACCTGGTGGTTTCGTTAATTCCGACGGGAAACGCGATGAGAATCGTCGATTGAAAATTGTGCAATCTCGATTCGTTCCGATCGGTGAATGTCCATAGGCGACTTGACGAGCATTCCACGTCCTGTAATCTTGCTTCAGGGGCGTTCATTGGAAAATGGGATTGCATTGGAAAATGGAATTGCGTAGGAAAACGCATGCTGAAAATTCGCAATCGTTATTCGGCGGAAGATGTTCCTTTTAAGTGATTTTTCTTTTGAAAATAATCGTAATTGACACCACATTGATTTTTCGTTGGATGTAATATACAAAACATCGTAGTATAGGGTTTACACATACACTGGCTCACGAAAGTATTTGAACTGGTCGTAGAAAACTTTTATGTCTACATTGTACATATATGTACATTATAATGCTATAAAATATAAAATTATTATGAAATAACTATTATGTGTTCTGGAGGATTTTTTTACCAATTTTATTCGCTATCACAACGATTAATATTTTTAGTAAATATTATATATAAAATTGAAATGTAATGGGATAATATAGAGGACTAAATTGATCAGAAGTCAGAATCCTAGAAAATTCTTCGGCTCTAAAAGGAATGTACTTTACGCAGGAAACATCTCGCTGACGTAACCGCAGTTCATCAAATCTAATGACCCGACTCCTCAACCGCAAAGCTAAATGAAACTCGTTTCGCATTGGTTGCTGGGGAAACCTAAACCGACGATATGATTTCGCTATCCGAAAGATGTGTAACTTGAACTTGCTACGAAGAATTGTGAATTTTATAAATTATCAGTGAAACTTAAATAATTGAACAATCTTCTCAATGCAAAATCAATGAAAGTGTGTTTGCTGAAAGATTACGGTGTAGTAAGCGTAATAAACAAGATGGATAGCAAATAAGAAACAGCACTGAACGATAACCGGGTCGTAATAGCGTCTGATATTTTCCATTTCACGGATTTAGAGGTTTCACGATTTACGACCACCGTTATTCTCTTGCAACGATACCCGCTGCATCGTTCCTCCTGGAAGTTGCAGTCGTTACGTCGAATAGATGAATAACGTGATTTCGCTGTTTCTCTTTTGTCAGTACGCTTTATCACGTTTCAATGTTATCATTTTCGCGTATTCCTTTCAGGATAATTAGCACCTAATATTCTGGAACTCGATGACGGTATCCCGCTGGGGGTAGCCATTTACATGTTATTTAGCAATTAAGCTAGAAAAATTTAGCGAATGTCCAGCTGGACAAACTGTAAAGTACAATTTAAATAACAATAAAAAAATATTCTGGTGTTTATTTTTGTTATCTCGAAAATGATGCCTGATCGATGTCTAAACGAGGAATATCGTTCACTTACATTATATTAGAGTTGGAACCTTTGGAACCTCAAAATTTCGAAATTCTTCGATTTTCATTTTGATTGATGAACTGAAAAAGTTTCAGAAGTTCAAAACTTTGTGCTATTTTTGTGATTCGAAATTCTCAATGTCTAGGTAAATAATAATTTGTACATATAGCTGTAGACGATGTGATATCGTTTTATGATATCGTGACGGTATAAAGTTAATTTTATTCAACTAATAGTAATCTCTAACTATATTATAAAAACAAAAATAATTTTCTTTTTATACGTACAAAGTGTTAATAAATTTACGATTATAAATACGATTCATTGATGTTTTCTATAGTAGTTACACGAAATTCGATATCTTTTGCATCTGTCGTCAACAAAAAAGGGGCACCCTACTCATTCGATATGATAGATTATACATAGAATCAGATGGGGTGGTCATTGGGGTGTACGATGTGACAAATTGGGGATGATGCGACGTGTCTTCCAATCGATAAGTACCGGTGACAAACAGGGTAGCCTTCTTGATAAGATTACTGAAAGATAGAAATATTACAAAGAACACAGTAGTTCATAAAAATATTTGAACACCTGGTATAGAAAATTTTTATGTATATGTATATTGTATCATATCTATGTTATATAACATATTTGTAAATTTCTTTCGAACTGTAACGAGGTACGACTATCACAATTACATCAACAAAATTTTAAATGAATCTAAAAATGTACTTAGAGTTACAAAATGCGTCGATCAATAAAATGAATAAATCTTTCTATTGTACATAGGAACTTAATCAACAAATTACAAAAGAGGATGTGCGATTAGTTATAAATTAGGCAGTTTCATCGTTAGTATCTACATTAAATTAATCCATTTACTTGGGAAGATCAGTTAATCCTTCACTCGAATTGCCAATCTTTTGGATATAATCGTTTTATTTAGATTGTTTCATTTCTATCAAAAATAAATTGCATTATATTCACACGTATAAGAACTGAATCCAATTTGACACTTATTGAAATTGATTTCTCTGTATTAACTTTCAGGTGCTAAACTGTGGAAATCTTCAGCTAAAAGATGATTCATTCAACAGGTAAAATAAATACTTATAAAAATCTACATTACTAAACCATCGTTTATACTCAATCGCGAACAATTCTTTTCAACAAGATCCAATTTTCGCTATACAGCAACTACCAGCAGAATAGTAAAATATAAGGCACCTCGTGCACTTACTACCCGCATCTACGTGGAAGAAACACCGCCACTGAAATCCCATGGTTGCATCGAGGCGCATCCGGTTCCATGAAGCGAAATTACGCGAATCTGTATGACCATAATTTACGCGCAGCAAAACGCGAATCTATCTTTGTCCTGAATATCGGCACCTATCGCGATCGAGCCGCGCGTTCTGGAAATATACAATCTGCCGTTGGTTTTCACTCCGCTTTCTCGCGCCGCGAAAAAATTCGAATGACGAACGGTCGAACGAAAAGTGTCCTCCACGACGACGATGGCTTCCGTGTGTACTTAGCTGTTGCTCCCTGATTCGCTCAATTTCACGGACAAACGAACATGGAAGACGACAACGACGGTGTGTTAGTTCGATAAAGGAAAAGCGTGGCAGTTCGTTTCGAACCATATACGGTTTAGCCTAATTTCTGCCTCGTCTCGCGAGCCACCTCGTGGAATTTCTCGTCGATCTTGCGACAGACCGGCCGCTTATATGCGCATTTATCTTCTAGCGATTCTGCAAGTTCCATGAAATTGTGTCTTAAGTGAACCAATGGTTCGTTCGGGGCGGACTTTGGTTTACAAGCGTCTTTGATCACTTGATACACACGAAGTTACGGTCAAAAGAAAAGTGAAAATTGCAGTTTAAATTGCACAGGAAAAACGCCGTTATTCAACAAGACTGAATTCTTATCGACAAGAAAAATGAATGTACACATTATATGTCCTATAATGGAAGAGTATTTAGAGCAGGAAAGATTTAACTCAAATTTTACTTGTACTTATGTACACAAGTATCGATGAACTTTCTTCTATACGTCCACCATCGTGTCAGTGACACGTGTTCCGGAAAAGAAATCTTATTTTCATAAATTTATTTACCTATTATAAGGAAACAGAAGATAAATTGTTACGGGGAGGTAATAATAAAAATATAAAATTCGCAATTCCATTTGAACGGTTAAAATCCAATACGTTGTCAACCAATTCCACGTAAAGATTATCTTTTTGTTTGATTGTAGAATGAAAACCGTCTTCTGGCACTCTCCTAAACATTAAGAAATGATATCAATAACGTTAATTAACGCGATAACCTTCAAGAACCTATAAAAACTGCGAATTTCAAGTATCTTGAAGTTAATCATTTCTCGTCCATCAAATGTAATGCGACCAACATTCCACAATTTTCCTTCTAACTCGGATCATTTTCTTCTTCTGTTTTCTTCTGTGTCTTTTCTTTGAAGACCGCAACTTATTGAAATTGAGCCTCGAGATCAGGAGGTTCCTTTTTAGAATTTCTCCTCGTGTACGACGCTCTTTTGCCTCGTACTCTCTCTTCTTCGAGCCGCCCCATCGACGAAAGAAAAAAGGGAGGAAAAACGTAGCCAGAGGCTGGGCAAATAGGAAGGGCACGTCGACAGTTCCGCGGAACTGTAGAGGATTTCGAGGTCCTGGAACTTTCTCATATTGATCCTGGCGAGTCTGTGAATGGCTCGACGTCTGCGTCTAAGATGTCTCTGCGTAGGAGGAAGTGGTCTCCTCCCTCTGGAATGATGCATTGCGACAACGTTAGGCGCTTCTTCGAACAAACTAGATCGGCGTTGATATCGAGGCCGTGTCTTAGATAGAGATCTATGGTTAAATCTCCGAAAGCCAGTACGCGAGCGGAAACGCTTCGCTGAGATTGGTTCCTCGACTCTCGCGAGCGCGCGTGAATTTCATTTAGCCGACTGCTGACTCAATTTAAAGCTGTGATCTTCAACCGGTGTGCTACGGAACTTCTTCAAACATGCAATATGTGGCTATTTAAATTTTCAGTCTTTATGATGGTTGATGGATGTCATGCTTGCTGATTTTGAGCTTGGCACGACAGTTTGCGTATAACTGCAACAAAGAATCGCAGCAAAACCTCATATAACATCTTGTTTATTTTCCCGTGTAGATTATACTTCTGTTATTTGTCGAGAAGATTAGAAACGTCCTCTGTATATCGTCATATTTCTTATATGAATCGAAGATAAGGAACGTATACGTTATCTTCGTTTCATACTGTTGGTGATAAGAGTTTCTCTTGAGAAATCAACCTCGGTTTAAGATGGAGAAAGGTCCGAATGAAATATGCTCGAATATTCGAGTTACGACTTATTTCCAATGTGCGTTGATCTTTTTGATCGGAGAATGATATTACGCAAATGGAAAGCGTAGGGCAGCGAGTTTGGGAAAGAATTCTCGTCGGAGATATGGACATCGTAATACGCGGTGACGTGACAGCCTCTTGAAAATTGAAACATTCTATTAAAATGTATGATTCGTTTACACTCATTCCGTTAGCTGTAAACATTTCAGATCTACTTCGATGACATTACACTTTTAATCTTTGTGCTTCATACGGAAACGTTTAACCAGAAAACCTTTCATATGGAACGATTTATCGTTGCGGTTTGTTAAAAGACTAACATAAATAACGTAACACTTCATACAACATTTTCTTCTTATTTTTCCTTGTCGATATTATATCTCTGTAACTTGCCCAAAAAAGCTAGAAACATCCTACAAAGATAAAGAATCGATGGTTCCGTGAAGCGAAAATCGATGATCTACACCGCAAGAACATTTCAAACATTTCTTCTCTTTGTCTCTTAGTAGCTTGTCTCCTTTCAGACGAAGGTTTGTGTTTATGTAATGTGTTCGATTCGTGGTGAAGTCACGAGGGCGGTAAAGGGTGATAAAGAGACGACCGTTCGTTAAGTAATGTTCGAGGGCAAGTGCGCAACCATATATACACGGCCATATTTATTTGGTTCGTAAAAGTTTCTTTACGAGGCAAGGCGCTTTACGACTGCCAACGCGTGACATTCCTTTCTTGGCTGCCTCGTACTCGAAATCGACGATTTCGTTGAAAGTCTCAGAACGTATCATTCGCATAAATTGTTCGCAAGAATCGCCACCTATGTTCTGCTGGATTTTCCTGTGGTAGACTAACTTCTATGCTGAAGTTCGTAGAACAGGTCGTCTTTGAGATCGTTTTCGGCCGTGCAATATTTTTATTTCGCCTTTATTTTTATTAAGACTCGTAAAGGAATTTCGCGACGATCGTTCGAGTGAAAGAATTCTCGTAAAATTGTCTGTCCTGTCAAAGGTTAGCGGTAACGATCGATTTTCGGTAATGATTAAGTGTCGTACTTATACTATAATTCTTTTTATCTTAAAATTGTAAATTATTATCCCGAAGCAACAAAGTAATACAGATGTACGTATAACCTGAAACACGAATTAATTTATAAGTTTCATTGACTTTCAGCCATACTTTGTAATACTTTAATGCGGATTTTTAATTAAAACTCAGATATATCCGAACTTTTTTACATGTTTCAAAATAATGCCTTTATTAAGGTTCTGAACTGAACGTATCAATTAAATTTTTTATTACTACGAACCTATTTTCCAAAAGGATGTTGGCTAATATGAACAATAACTGAGGAACTACAAAGTAAAATTAGATATTTACCTCGCAATCATTCTTTTGGAAATACGATACGCATATTAAATTTCATTATTATGTTTAAATTAATGTCGTCTTTCCAACATTTGAAGTCGTTAATTAATTTATTTTTAACACGAAAGCGTTTATTAAATTTTTGTATCGTTAACTACTTCCTTCGTTCCAAGTGATAATCGGTAGCGTGATCAGGGTCATAAAAATTCTAAAATATAATAAAGTTACTTTCTATGATACGTACATTTGTCAGTTGATAAAAGAAGTTGAAAAAAAAGTTCCTAAAAATCTAAACGACGCTGAGGTACAGTGAATAATCATCAAAGAATAATATATATAAATTAACGCGATTAAAATAATTAGATGGAGAATAAAAATACTTATTTTCTATTAGTTGTTGACTTAAGAAAGTTCAAGGTTGAGATTTTTCTTCACCGAAGAATCCACGGAGCGAGGTATTCGCCGAATCGGCGTTCCAGGATGGGCCGGTTGCGTCTCGGGTAGTCAGACAAGTTTTAAAAATACTTTACCAAACCTGTGCCGTCCTGTCGGAGACTTTTTGCATGATTTGGCGCCGGTTACCGATTCACACTGGCGAATATCGACTTACTCCCTGCGTTCGAATAGGTGTAACGAACTTTGCTTTAACAAACTACATCGCTAATGCGCGACCACTTTCAGGCATAATTTAAGCAAACAAATTACAGTTATTTTAATTTTTTGTTATATTTATACATCGGAATAAAGAAAATAATAGTAATTAAAAATTGAAATATTTCGATAGCGATATTGCGTAAGGAATGTTAGCTTTTTAACATTATACTTTCTTTATCTCGTTATAGCTCTTAATATTTTAAAGGCAGTCACTGAAAAATAATTTGTAATTATTTTGAGCAAAATACAGAAAAATCTGCTTTGCTCGAAATCGGTTTTACGAGTCAAGAACTTGGGAATAGTTATACCTGTTACTTAAAATAATAATTTTTGCTGATTCGTCAATGGCTGGTACTTTTAATATAAATCGTTCAATTTATTAAAACTTTTTCTTTTAATGAAAGTCCTCACTCTCCATATTATTCTTCCTCATTTTTCCATAAAAAAAAAAATTGATAAAAGTAAATCATTGAACATAAACTTTCCACGCGACGACTTTTTCTTTTTTAACAAGGTTGTAAATCAGATGAACAACATGATCTGAGTTAGATAATGATATTCAAGGATACCATCCAAGTGACATAATACCATGAAATCATAGAAACACGTAATAACAAGACATTCTCAAAGGATTAAGAATAAACTAGACTTTTGTTTCCAAGTCGAAGGACAGCATCTCTGGATCTGTGATTCCAGTGATCTATAAAGATTCTCCACTCACCATTATTCCGTAAATACAATAAAACAGAAATTTTTCACAGAGAATAGAAAAAGATTGTCTCATAAAAAATATGTAGCCGATGATATACGAACTATTTTTCTCAGCGTTCTGAAATCGACTCAACAAAGCTTTCGACGAAGTGAAAAGACTGCATTTTAAACGCGAAACACGCGTTGGCCGGAAAGGGCGCCAGCTACATTTCAATCCCCGAATATATTAATACGAAACTACAAAGTTCTCCCTGTGACCCTGCTAGATGCGTTGTTCGCGGTTCTCTGGTATGCGGACAACGTGTCGCGCAATTTTTTCTCATTCGTTCGCGCGAGCCGCCGATAGTACGACATCCAGCTATTCAAGAAACTATTTGAATCTAACATAGAAAACATTTAAGAATATACAAGGTGTTTCATATACACAAGGTGAATATACAAGGTGTATACAAGGTGAGTTATAGTCAAATTTCAAAAATGTGGAAACAGGATGACAAAAGTATTCGAATATTAAATACCTTTTATGAATATATCATTAAATATTTTGTAAGCTTGTTATAGACTTCCAAATTCGTTTCAAATTTTACCAGTATAATTATGACTAAATATCTGTCAATATAATGACAATTGATAGTTCAAATGCCTTGGTAATCTCTGGCGAAGTATATGGTTGCAGGAAATATCTTGTAACTTCTGTATACATCTTCAGATCTAAGATTTCAAATTTTATCAACGTCATCAAGACAATCGTGTCTTATATTGCTAGTGAAATTTTTAATCGTTCTACGTGACACGCAAAATATATTCGTAAATGTGTTCTACGATAAACATTTGAATATTTGTATGAGCCTTATGTATTTGTATGCCGACGTGGTGAACTTCTGCACCACGGCTCGTCGTCATGAAGAGAACGCGCCATCGTTCAACCTTGCCCCCTTTGACGTCTCGCCGACTCGAAAAGAAGGAACGCCAGCTTCGCCGCCCCCATCCCACCCGCCGTGTTATTATTTAACGCAACTTACATAAGTAATAAGTTAGCCGCGTGGACGTCTCCTCCTTCTTCGAGAAGGAAAGTCGATCGTAGGTGGTCGTGGAGGACCTGTGGTTTAGCAAATCATCCGAAGAAAAAGAAGTGGAATGCATAAATGGTGATTCGAGAGAGACGAAGTGAAAATCATGGTGAGATAACTCAAGAGTTTCAGAATTTGGATTTAATCACATATTTTAATTCTTGAAAGCACCATTTTTTAAGGTTCATAGATAACTAAATTATAAATTTAATCGGTGAAAAACATATGGAATTTTCTATATAATGATAAATAAACGCAAAGTGCTACTTAATAAAAGATAGCAGTTGACTGACTTACAATGCTATGATTCACAGCTCTTGGACCGAGGGGCTTTCTGGAACAACAAACTACAAAAAGAACAGTATTTTCTTTATATTCAGAAAATGAAGGAACATTTCATAATAATTCAATTATTCGACAACCGATTGAGAAACTACACTCGGCACATGCATGTACATAAATTTACCACAGATGTATAGACTCCCTTTTAGAAAACTTTTCAGTTATGGAGGAATTTGACGTAAGAGGTGATATTTTATTCTTGCATAAAATGTTGCGGTATGAACAGAACGAAGTGAAAATGCACTTTGTCCTGACTTTATATATGGATTTTGCATTGAGGCTACCTAAGACAGCCGTGGCGTTCGAGTGGGCGGTGGTATACGGTGTTAGGACAGGCGATTTGTTCAAATAAATCGATGGAAACTGGAAGGAAACAGGAATTTCGTGACGATAGTTGAAAAGAGGCGTGTAAAATGTCACCAGCAGGAAGTGTAATAACTAACAATTTAAGAACAAACACTGTAAATAGGGAGTGAGACTTCAAATATTTTAGCAAAAATATTTTAGAAAAATGGAAAAATGCTGGGTAAGTCGGATAGTACATGCAATAAAAACACTAACTCACCGCGACTCTGTCACAATATATATTTCACTGGTCGTTAAACACGTTATACAACGTTAAAGAAACATTTCTCGCTTACTCTGCGGACAAGCCGAGAAACTTCGTTGTTGTCCAAAAATCGCCAGCAACAAAACCTCTCTCGGAGCAAAGTTGCGCGCACGAGTCGGCTACACGATGGCCAGGAGACACAGCCGCAAAAGTTGTTCGCCAGAATGGCGGCGGTGTCTGGCGGGTCCGCGAGGCGACACTCTTTATTTTCGCTGTCGCGATATCGCGCACGAAAACACGGGAACGAGGTCCGATAAAAGAGGGCCGCGGAATTTCGCGGCAAGTGACAAATTAGCTTGCCACGCGGCTTCGTAGCAGAACGTAGCAACATATTTATAGAGCGTCTGGCCGTTAATGGTAATCCAGGTGTTTCCTCGGCGACTCTATTTTCGTCCAGCCGTTTATCTACCTAGCGGCCCACGGGATCGCCAGTTGATCTTTTCTTTTCTCCTTTCTTTTTCTTTTCTCTATCTTTGCATTCCCTTATCCCTTCCACCAAACTGTCTCGTTCTCTCGAACAAGTTGAATAAATACAAGCGTGGACATTACCAGATAATGGCGTGATTGTTAACCGCAATTCATTTCACTACCTACGTTATACGGCGCGCCGCGTGACGTCCAGACGCGGCGTGGATTTATCGCTATCTAAACGCTCTTTGGAAAGAACGTGCCACGATGTTCCGCGTTAATCCACTTCGAGCACGCTCGCCATTTACTCGGTAACCGCGTGTATACGAGCTTCTTCATTCTACGGGCTTGTTAGCCGCCGACTAAGGTTAAAATGAGCGCGAATAATTGAAACGTCTCAGCTCCTGCTCCCGTTTTCAACGGATGTCCCATGTGTGTTTTGCAGATAGCATGTGGGGAAACTAATTGTGCAATTTGTTCCTGTTTCCGGAACGACACATGTGATCATATATTTATTCTTTCCACGAGAATATATCGATGTTTTTTTTCATAATTAAGCAACTCTCCGAAAAGATACTAACAATGCAGGTAATAATAGCAGAGACAGGTATTGACAGTGAACACTCCGATAATTCGCAATTCCGCACATGTAGCTCGATGAAATAAAATAAGAAACAGGGATTTTTCTGTATTTGTGCACGGCGCTCAAGTCGACCGAATGATGTCCAGACATGGCCGGGTTCACCGAACTCGATGTTCAGAAATGGTCCTTGGCATGTTCGGGAAGCGACTCGAAAAGGGTGCTGCTCGTTCACAGTCTGAGTCATCGCGGGAATTAGCACGGGAGGAGTGAGGTCCACGAGCGTAATTCAGCGGTGAATGTGTCGCTAGTCTTATGAGTGCGCGAACGCGTTGTGCCACAGTGCGTAATATCATGTAGGTGGCATTAAAATGGGTGAAGGTGGCCCCGGGGCATAATGGCTGCTGGTACAACGATACCCTGCGACGCAACAAGTGTTAGCCCACGCGCTCCACCACATGAAACGATACGTTGGCACAGGTACGGTCGGATGAGTAAAACAACCTTTATATTAGGCTACAGTTATATCAAATGCGTGGTATTTCTTACGAGTATGGTAATTCTGTTGCGTTCTTTGAATTATTTTTGTTCTGGTTAACCAATGTTGTCTATTGTAAACGCGATTTCGTGTAAATATGGTTATGACAGACCAGTTGGATGTTCCTCTCGAAAGAAACATAATAGACGTGTCTATGTGTCTCTGCTGTTTCGTGTGGAGCTTAAGAAAATAAAATGCATAGATGATAAATGGACGAAAGTCTGTGTTGGTCGATCTGCATGGAGAACACGCGCTGGCATCTCACCTTGAAGCTGTTTCTCGGATTTCTACGCGCTGCCAAGGTGATTTCAACGGGCTCCTGTTCTCCTTTACCTTCCGGATGGATTGCGATCGGGGACCACAGCGTGAGAAACTCAAACGACAACACTGCTTCTCCGACGTTTTAGATTTAGGCGGCTGGGATGTTGCATTATCTGCTCTTCTGCACTTTCTCGAGTTTCTTCCTTTTTCTATCGCTTTTCTTTTATATTCAAAATGTTAAGCTAAAATACTTGAATGACTGTGATCTATAATCAACAAAGTAAGTATAACTTATTCTTACAATAATTAATTTATCATCCATATATATGTTCTTTATATCTTGTAACCACTTGACTGTTTCTCCCAAATAAAAATGATTCTATTGTCCTACGATATGATTGGCAATTCCGGAATGTTTATGACGTATTTGAAGGTTGACGATTAATTTATGCTTTAAATAATTGACGGGTTGGAAAGATCAACGACGAAGATCAGACAAACCTGGGTCCCGGATAATTATATACAAACTTTCTTCGTTGCTTGCATTTTACACGATCGTAACCTATTGCATAACGCTATTTACTTAATTTTCTGCTTATTTTCTATCAACTTTCAAATTCATCAAACATCTAATTCAAATTGAGCAATGCTGTCAGCGATTGTAATTTTCATAGCGAGGAGGGAAACGAACCCTCATCATGGTAATTGCCGTCATCGCTTAGTCTTCAAATCGAGGTTACACAGTCGCCTGATGCCAGCAATTAAATAATTTCCGTGTGTTACACGGATAATTTCTAGCAGGAATCCAACGTCAGATCATTGGAGAAGTCTCTTCGTTTTCGCGGGCCCGAGAGAATTAATGGCTTGCCCCACCCTGTTCCTGGATGTCGTAGCCTGTATCATTTTCGCGACCCGCAGACTTTCACTCGAGACACCGTGAGGTTCCTTTTGTTATGAGACCGCGCGCCTCTTGTCGCACCTCGCTCGATTCCCACGTATTTTTCTGGCGACTACGCATCGTTTGAAAGTGATCCCTCGTGGCCCTTTTCACTTTGATTACTTTCACGTTTTCGTGGTATGCTTCAAGCACTAGAAATCACTGTAAACTTATGATTTCTTACAATCAATAAAATTTAATTGAAGCGATGAAATTTCCTACTTTGATTACTTTCATATTTCTATGGCACGTTTCAGGCGCTAAAGATCGTTTTCACGATCAATCGATAACATGTAATTAAATAAAATACAAAATTTAATTAGATTTAATTAAAAGGAACGGGTTTTGGGAGGAAACTAGAAAAGTATGGTTCTCTGTGACATTTTGTAAATTGATTACTTTACTTGTAGAGTGCCAAGCATTGGAAATGTCTATAAATTTCTTATAATTTTTTATAGTTGGTACAATTTCACCGAAAGAAACAAATTTTAGAACGAATTACGTAGTTTTCAAAGTAAAGGATTACGTTGACATTATAGAGTTACGTTTCTCTCTCTCTTTTTATTATTATTTTGTATTCAAACATTTTGTAAAACAGAAGATTGCAATAAAAAAGTACTTTGCCATAATCTATTCCTATTTACCAATAACAGAGAAGATGTTAAAACAAATTTCTTTTTAAAATGATATATAACTATTTCTATGGTCAGGGAAAAGCAGAGGAGACCGACTAATTAAAATTATTTCTCAATTAAAGATCGTTGCCAGCGTTAGAGGTATTCCAGCAGCGTTAAACGTACAAAAACGGCATTTCGAGAGATTAGAAGGTGCAGTCACGTTGTGGTCGCCCTTCGAAGCGAAAATAGCGTCGGAGCAGCCGTCTAAACCGGTAAAATTAACCGCAACAGGTGTAATTTATACTGGTAAATTGCTGTCTCTATGTACTCGCTATCGCGTACATGCGTGTAATTACACAGACACGTTTGTGTGAAGTGTTCGTTCGTCTGCAAAAGCGCTTTCAACACGTGCATCCCAGCGATGGCTCTTTAACGCGGCCGCTTCCGCCCGATTAACATTTTAATATCTTATTTATAACTTGACCATTGATCTTTGGCGAATGAAACGGAGAAAGATGGGAGGAGTGGAATAAAAACGAGCAAGAATTTAGGTTTCATTTCAAAGTCATTAACGTTCGGGTAACTCAATATTTGAATTAAGCAGCTTACTTATCTGTAAGTACCAAAGTGTAATTAAGGAAAATTGAAGTAATATTCATAAATAAACGTACAAGGTTGAACTACGTTTCACCACTTTTACTCAAATTATTCCAAGTCTGATATTGGAGTAAAACACGAAGTCGCAGGCTATCGCGTTACGATCAAACGTACGATATTTTTCATTACTTTTTAATAAAATTCTGAGGCATATATTCTATCAATAAATGTGAAATTCCTGCATGTGATCCTAACTTCGTGTCTAGGAACTAGGAACTGTATAAAATTTCGAATGTTCACGATCCAATCTCAAATAAGAATACTTTCAACGTTCGAAGAAAAACTGTAACGAAATTGAAACAAGAAATCACACATATTAAGATTCATATCATATTCAGATATGTATATGTACATGTATACTTCTGTATGTATATACCATATGTACCTCTCACCTATGTTTTCTTTTTTGCTAAACTTGAGAAATTTTTTAACAATAGAAAATCCACGATTGAGTTAAAAACAGTTCGAAGGACATAGAGGGGTCAATTACCTCACCAAATCCAATTAAACACAATTAAATGCAATTAAATACAATTAAATGCAATTAAATAGAAAAACACCATCTAAATTCGTCATCTACAACTATGGAGCGACTCGACCAACGTCAAATACGTCCAACATAATCGAACCTCGGGCAAAACAGCGAAGTAGGACATGCAATCCCCCGCACAATGGGGTCGCCGAAGATGCGGTCGTTGCATTTCCGTTTCGCGGTGAACAGCAAAAGGCGAGTACAATTCATGGGACGCGGGCTGACGTTGTATGTCATCGCGCATCGCTGTCGTTGTCGTCGCATGAGAGACCGGTATTGTTTCATTAAAAGAACGTTGCAATTCACGACGATGGATAAAGACTAGTGGGGGATTCTGGTCGAGGTCTGCCAGAGAGGATCTCCTCAGCCTCTTCTGCTTTCGCAACTACCAATTCTTCCTCTCGCGACGTCCGCCCACCTCGATCTCTCGATCGTGACCTTATATACGAGCTCGAAACTTGCGGACGTCGTAGACGCTGTCCCGAATAGATCGTGGCCACGAACCGTGAGGAACAGAGAGAAAGAGAAAGAAAGAGAGGAGACTATCACGGAGAGTCAAGTTCAAGGAGAACCTCCGGTTACTCTCTCGATTACATATCTGCTGGAGATCTGGCCGGTTCCCATGAAACTGACGAGAGAAAGGCGCGAAATTGTGTTGTTGTCGATGGAATAGTTTTTCAACGGCGAACTTTTGCTTGTTCGATCGATCATCGTAATTAACAGAACTTCTACACCGACATATTATAGCAAAGGATAGTATATGTCGAAGAATCAATTCGTGGCATATAGACATACACTTTTGCAGCTTTAGTCATGAACTATGTGAATGATTATATTCGAAAATTACAGGAGAAGAATATGAGATATGATGGCTACAAAGAATATATGTACATCATCGTATTTATAATAGCGTTTATACACTAATTAATTAAGTCCAAGTGTATTGAGTTTCATATCATTTGGTAATAGCTGCGTATAACTACAAAGATTCAATATATTGCTCTGGTACCCAATGAGAAAAATGCTGCATTGGAAAATAAGGATATACGTAAACACTTTTTCCAGCCATTATATAATATACTCATAAGATTCATAAAAAGTTTCTACAAATTATCCGTATTAAATACAATTTAATCCGAGGCTTAAATATCGAATGTACAAAAATGCGGTGTCAAAGACAATTCAACCTTAAGCGCAGAGTAACATCAAATATAAGTTTGCTGAACACGCAGGATATCATCAGACCACGCCAACTTTCGACCATATTGTAAATTTCAACGTGCGAATTTCGAGTGTTACGATAACCATATATAAAATCAAAAAACATTAAGTAACGTTACGCAACCATAGCGCGTCCCGTCACGCAATATTTGCATACCAATCGTACTTCCTCCTTGATCGTTCTGTTTGCGATGACATAACGCTCTCTCCTTCTCGCGTTTTCTCGTGTACGCACCAAGCCGTCGAGAAAATTCTACGTGCTCGTCAATACATCGCAAAAAAAAAAAAAGAAAAATATATAGCTTAACCGATCATTTCTTAACTTTTTTAATCATTACGACATATTGTGAATTATTTTTTTAAATATTCCGCATTAATGTTATTCTATTCTCCTTTCACTTGGTTTAACATTTCTTTAAGCCTTATTGCAGTTTCTCTTACTCGTCGATCTAATTTATGAAATTAAATCCTTGAATTCTTAATTCGTAAATTTTTTGTAATATTTAAACTGGAGAATACTAGCTGCCATTAAACGAACTCAAATTATAAGTAATGAAGGTAATGAATTAGATAATTAAACTTTTATTATAAGGATCTGCTTATCTTTTGATAGCTTCATATAAATTTCGTTTTTCTGCACTCGTTCTTTACGTAATTGGTCGACAAAGATTATTGCGAATGCTCGATTTCCTCGTCCGGTTCGTCTCCGTTTCGCCAGAAGATTTCTCAGATAAAAAAATGTAATTACACGGTGCCGATATTGGTTTCCTGGTGCTCGCCTCTTCGCCCGTTGCTTTTTTCAGGAAAGGGACCCCTTATAACTCCACGGTTATACCTAACCGCACCGTTAAATTGTTTATTAACGCGTTACGCGCCGCGTGGATCATCGTCGACCCGGTTCACAGGAAGATGCGTTACACGATACCCTAAGAATGAAATGAGAAAGAGTGGAGATTCAGTTTTTGAAACCAGTGGATCGGTTATTTTGTAATTTTTTAAATTCACATCCGTATGAATATAATTAAAGAAACAGAATCTAACTAGGGGTATGTTTCAGTATATAAATACTATGACAAGTATACGTTGTCTATTTTATGTATTCTTGCACATTATCTCAATTCTACAAATTATTGAGAAATTTTTAGTCCATTAAACTTGTCTTACTTTAATCATTCTGAAAAATTTAGTAACATGGGTTAGCGATAATCACCGTGGTCGTCAATATGTTAAGTAACGCGAAATATTAATGACACCCTCAACTTTTTTCAAATGTCTAACAAATGTTTAGCTTTTTTGTTCAATTTAGCGCACTTTCTCAGACATCTATTTATGGATCGAAGTAGGACAGTAGGTATTTTATTCTAAAAACTGCAGGGTCTCCGGTATAATGCTATAAAGCTCGTCTTCGATATTCATGACTGAAGCACCGATGCGTCGTATTATGATGTCGAAATGTTAAATAAAGTGGGACGCTTAACCGTGTCGAAAAATTACGACGCGAGACGAAACGATTACACGAAGAGAATTGCGAACGTCGCTTATTTGCATACAGCCGCTTAGATGAAATATCCCCTGCCGGAGGACATAAAAACCGAAGAAAAATTAATGACGCTTTTCGCGGCGAGCTTCGATAAAGACAGGACTGGCCTTACGTAAAATTAGCGCGAACGCCGTAGGTGGGTAGCTAAAGAAAACGTGCAGAGCGAAAAATTGTGAAATTTAAGGCGCTGCTTCGCAACTTAATCCAATGGTAATTCTTTTACGATCCAGACAAACACGTAATTACGTGAATTTTTATTTGGAATTTCGTCCGCCTTCGCAGCTATAAAAGATGCTATATACAAATAAAGATTACGTTTTAAAGTTGCAGCGTTGGAACATTTATTAGTGGAGAAATTCACTGCAATCGACAGGCGACTAAAATTCTCAAGGCATCAGAAACTGTAAGCACAAAAATTGCTAAAGACACCACAAATTACTAAAGCGTTAAAATTACCAAGATTCAAAGACAGATTAGTTTTGTGAATCGCTCAGTTTCTAAGATTGTTAAAGTCCTAAGATCGGTAAGATGCGAAATCAATAGAACGGAAAGTCTCTGTTCTTGAGATCTTAGGGTTGATCTTAGGCTGACAAGATCATGGAGATTCGCCAAGAAGTCACTGCTGAAGATTGATAATTGAGACGTCTGAATGTAAATACATCTGTCTTATGATCGTGAACATAAGAATATCCATATCGAATTGTTTGGATCAAAAGCAGTATTTATTGAATCTACTAAGTTTTCGAATAATCGATATTGGATGTGTCAGTTCTCAAAAGTTTATCATCTTGTTTCAGGTGGCTACAGCTGGATCCTATTGATCAATGGTGTTTAAGTACAGTCATAAAATGATACATATTTATTATTTGATCATTTTCCCAGTGTACAATTTAAGGCAAAGTATACGGATAATTTTTAAACATGAAAATGATCGTTCGTTTCTTAATCGCGTAGTAGTTTCAACAGTCGATTCAAGGCCACTCAAGTGATTCAACGATGAAATTATATTTGAACCGCGTTATGCGTAGCTCACCACAGGTGCAATGATATTTAATTTTAGCACGGTAGGCGTTATCCTTGACTAGCTATGCCAGTTGAAAGGTGTGTCTATACAGGTTTCGCGCCCGATCGCTAAACGTATTGCACACATTCCAGCGTGCCTCATTAAATCATTTGACAAGAATAATGGAAGATGTCCCGGCGGGTAAGATGGAGAAATTTATGCAATACTGTCCTCGTACACGATGATACCACATTAAATCACTCGACAAATTCATCAATGAAAAATACAGGTAGAAATGAAGTATCATTGAATCTAATCGTTAACACGCTATTATATCAAGTAGGTGAAATTTATCTATAATTTATTAAACGAGGAAAAGGAAATCGCGAAGCTGATGTGGTCGGTAAGCTATTAAGAAAATTTTTGTTTCGCATCTGAGTAGATTCTTTCATTCGAGAAGTCATTCACTCCTTCGATTACATCACCAATCGCTTTTCAGCGTTCAGCTGTTTGAAGATCCCTGAAAAGATTGAAACAGGTGGCGGCTGAAAGGCGCAATTTGTAGAGAAAACGACAAATCATTCGGCAGATTCGAAGCCAGGTCTATTAATTATTCCAACAACACTAAGAATAGATAGTAATTTAGTGCTATCGAAGACTGACAGACGATAATCTTGGCTTTAACTTTTATACTTATCATCGTGTCGCTACACGCTGTAACGTGTCGAATTTATTTTCTTCGGACACGAAGACAAATTCACTTACCAAGAGCTATAGCCCAAACCTAATACAGCAGAGCTTTCTGTCTTCAAAGCCCCATTATCTGAATATCCGAAATTTATTTATGTGGATTCATCGTCAATGCGATTAAATTACGCGAGCGCGGGACACGGCTTATCGCGGCGGCATCGCGATTTCTACAATGACCGGCACCCTTGTATTAGGAAAGCTGGTCGAGCGTCGATCTTTTCTGTTTTACGCGTACCTCGTAAGCAAGAAAGACGAAAGCAGGGTAACAGCGCGACGTGAACGTAACTCGTCTGTTGTAAACGGTGCATTAGTGAAAGTGGCGCGGCCGATTACACCGATAACACGGCAAGAACCGACGTATTCGATGCTTTATTGGTGTGATTCCTTTACCGATACTTTCCTCCTGTTCCCCGATGACCTTCCACCGGCCATACTTTTTTTCTCCAGAGACTTCACGTTCCATCGTCGATCACACGTGTTCTCGCGTGGGAGACGCGTGAGCCATTGTTTCGTCGCGTTTCGATGAAACCAATGGTACCAAGCCAATGGTACAGAGATAAGGTGCTGTCTGACCGATTGAAATCAACTTGTGGATTGATCTATGGTGGTTCAAATTGGATCGATCTTTTGAATAGTACGACAGATCACGAAAGCATTCAAACACTTGCCACAGAATATTTGTTATTCAAGTTAATAATTATGAACTCTTGCGAAAGTACTTGAGACGTTGCAGGCTGTCCCAGTTCTTTCCGGCCAAACGTTGTCGATGTATTCTATAGGCCAAGATGAGGAAAAAATATCATATAGACATATGTCATTGGAAGCATTGTTAAATGGTTATAACAAATGAGCGAGTATGAATAGATCAGGAATATTTGCATCTAGTAGTAGTCAGTAGAGGTACCATAATACTTACCATTCCAACTTCAATGACTAATAAATGAGAACTTCAACAAGTAACAAACGAGAACTTCAACAAGTAACAAACGAGAACTTCAAAGAGTAACAAACGAGAACTTCAAAGAGTAATAAATTCAATTGTTCTTGTCTTGACAGCAGTGGTGAACATTCTGAAATGGACTTATCGTTAGTGTCGTAGAAATATTATGACACCTTCTGACTACTACTAGATATAAATTTCTTTATCTATTCATACTTCACACCCCATTCATACTTTACAGTAACGTTCGTTATTTCTCAATTTTGTATGTCGAATTTTTTGTTACAACCCCTTAACAATACTCCCAATGACAATGACTTTAATATGGCATTTTTTCTTATCTTGATCTATACAATATACCCACAACGTCTTATCAGAAAAGCTAAGACACTCTGTATGTTCTAAAATAACTTTTAGAAACACTATGGAGATGACGCCATTCACATCTACTATGAATCTCCTTTTAAGAGTTTATGTTTGGCTTATTTCTTCAGATTTGAAATATGCTATATTTTATTAAGTATATGTTATTTCATTCCAATTATATTATACATAATGAAACCTATTATATTTTATCATATATAGCCGTTATCGCTATATCATCGTATGAATCGTTAAAAGAAAACTTTGTATCGGAGAAGATAATCGATTCTCGGTCGAACGAAACGAAACTCGGTCAAAACCTGAGCAGCTTACGACAAAAGGAAAATGGCCAGTGTGCGCGATTCGTTAGAAGAAGCGGAGGCAAACGACGCTACGCGGTGAAAGTAATTACGTAAATACAGCGGGGGCAGCCTCGCTGTCGACCACGGAAATCGAAAAATGCGTGTTAATCAACGTCAGCCTTGTTCGCTCGACTCGCCGAACTACATTCATTGTCGACTGGCTGAGTATCGACGAAACCAAACAATATATGTATCCATGTATTGCAAATACAATATGAACACGAAGAGCTTTCGACGGAAAATCAGCCGACTTCACCTTGTTTCCAGTTCGTGGCGAGTTCCCTATTAGCAACGCCAGACCTTTCACCGCAGACGCGTGCACGAGTACGAGCACATGGTCGATCGTTTTTCTCTTTCGCATGAAATTGTTACATCGCGTCGTTTATCTGGGTCTCAGGCGGTTGCCGGTTTCACCGCCTTGGAAAGGTCGCATCGTTGCACGATAAGCCAAACAGCCGTGGTAATTGCTCGTTCATAGGGAGAAAGAGAGAAGAGAAAGAGAGAGAAATTGAACATAGCCTCGATCAAGGGAAGTTTTCGCGACGAGACGAATTTTAAAGTCGACTCGAGCTTAGAAAGCGCCGCTCTCAACGTGGAACGCGTCCGATCGGCGCGAGCTGGACGTTAATAATTCGTCGACGACTTTCGCGCTCGACAGTAGAAGAGTTACACTCGGCAGAGACCACGCGGTTTGCTTTCTGCGAATTTCACGGTTATTCGTTCGCCGCGTTGAGAAATTCTCGCATCGTAGCGATTAATAGATGTCGAACGTCTGCGGAGATGAATTCAGGCTCTTGGTTTCGTCTGTAGTAAAGATTCGTAGAAAGGTATTACACATAGTACAGCTCGTAATTATTCAAATGATACATCTTTGATATTTTATTTTACTTTTAGAATACTAGGTTGTCCGAAAAGTTTCTTTCATTTTATGAGGAAATTATAGACACGCAACGTTTTTTGTTTTATATTATTTTGTCGAATAACGTACGATCTATTTTGTTCTGTTGAGATAAACACCGCGACATTTCACAGACTTGGTTTCACGTTTGTATGAAGATGCACTGTTGTAAAAAATACGTTTGCGAAAGAAAAATACTTTCCGGACAACCTAATACAAATTAAATAGGGATTTCTTATTATTTTAAATACATATGGTTTTTTATGAGAAGAACGAACGTTGTTTTGATTGTATTATTACCTATATTTGTTTGAGTAGGTAAGTACGAGTGATAGTGTGCATCAAGTTGTGCTCTAATTGACAGAATAAAGTAACATGTCTGTTTTAATGTGAAATTTAAATGCTACAATATTTCTGATGCTTTATAAAGATTTGAATAACTTTATGAGGATTTTCTCTTGAAAGTTCAAGTAAAGATTAATTTTCTTCGATTAAAGATTTCGTATTTCCAACCCCTTCAATCATATATCTCGCTTTTGAGCGATTCTTTACATCGGCTAATCGTTGCAGGTTGATTTCTAAGAAGCACAGGACAATTCTTGGAAGAGAAAGTAACACTTTCAGCCACGCAGATACACCCACAACAACATAAATCTACCAATCATCTGTAACGCATTTATATGCAGCATGCGAAAAATCTAGCAGTAAAAACTGATTTGTATTAACCAGTAAAGGTGTCAATGGATTGATCGATCAATCGACGGTAAGACCTAGAATACGTTCTCGAATATTATCTGCGGATAGTCGGTCTGTTGTGACTTTCGTGCTAGACCTCATCTAGAGAATACGTTTCACCATTTAGTCGTTATATCACTTTGTCGCTTTCGAGTAGCCCTTACGATACTAATTCATCGCTGTCGGAATGGCGGAGCATCGCGAGAAAGGATCGACCAGCATCTACTTGCGACTTTCTGCGCAGCAGAAACACGCTGTTCATTGAATACGAAGCGCGATTCTTGCTAAGAAAGTTCCACTAAACGTCACTTCCGGAATAATTCCTCAGAAAGTTATTGTCGACGTTCTCGAATGCTATTACATCTTGCGAATTGCTTCATTATGAATCGTGGTTCATTTCCAGTGTGGCAATTCGGGATGAGCAAGATTCATCGACATCGTGAAATTAGTTGAATCATTAACTCCAGCGAAATAAATTATCTAGTTTGTACAACTGGACAGAATTGTAAATTAGTCAGGAATATACACCCTATATGGACATAATATGAAGTCTAACGTTGTAGTTTGATTCAATAACCTATTTAATAAATTTTGTTCCTTTTTGAAATAATTCACATAAATATACTGCGGATGTTTATGTAATTTCATACATTTTTATGAGTGACACTAAAGAAATAGAATTTACATAGAGATTTGATTGGCTCGTTAAGATAACAAGTGTCTTATTTTGGACATTTTATGTATTATTTTTGTATATTACGTGTATTCTATGCATTTTTTACGCTGCTAATATCTGATAATCATTTAACAGTAACATCTAATAGCCAGTGAAAAACCAAGTTTTATGAAAATTCCAAATTTATGTCTTCAATAAAACCATCATAAACATATCTGCAGTCTAAAGTTGCAAAGATAGCTGAACGATTACATCGCGGATTACACAAGACAAAGTGTGGAAAGTCAGTTGGCCTAGGTACGAAAAAAGAAACGTACTCTCGTGACACTGGTATCCATTCCGGAAGACAGGATGGCCAGGTCGCGTCCGAGATTAATCGCCGGCATTAGCGGGATTTATCGGACGTGCATCGTTTACTTCGCGGCCTGTACGGCACTTGCGGTGTATCGTCTCGTTACTCAAAACGACGTTTCGACCGTTTCCACGGTTCTTGGCTCGCGATGAAATCCGGCCCATTCTTCGGCCACACGAAATCTCACGGTCTCGGACGTCTCTTGATGTGACATCCCGATGAACCCTCGCGCCACATGGGAACGCCGCCGTGGAAATTTCATGTCGCGCGTTCTATAGTACGGCGAAACCTACAGGCCGATTCAAAAATGTATATTGTATGATTCGAAGCTTCGTGGGGATTTAAGAACGAGCAACAGATCGAAGCTGGAATGAACAGAGCGTTCCTAATGAATATTAAGGAACTCTTACATTGCTTTCTTCAAGATCGGAGACTTCTTAATGAAAAGGTAATGGTAATGCCAACGTGGATTGAATGCTTCGATGGTGGTCTTAAGAATTAAGGTATTTCTTGAAGAAATTATGGAAAGTTATTGGAAAGGAAGATTCTTGGATTGTATTACCTACTTCCATTATTTAATGTATAGAATTGGAGAAATATTGGAAAATTGTTTTTCTATGTATTTATGTATTTATTTAAAAGCCAGTATTCGTTATGATACTAGCGACCATGGTATTTATGTGTAATACATAATTAATAAATGAGGCAGAGTTATATAATATGTCAATTTTGTTTTTAAAAAGTTTCTTAAAGAAAAGAATTAAACTGGATTGTAACAACTTCTGTTACGTCATATGATTGAAATCGGATGCGTATACTAACAAACAATTCCTTTACTAAATACATACAAACCCATTGTTCCACGTTGCTGTTATTAAATGGTATAATTATAAGTCACGTTTATATAATTATTTATTATATGTTCATACATCGCAAATATTATCAAAAATCTTCATGATATTCCTCAAAATGTAGCATCAAAAGACGAATTCATTACATGTTCTATACCAATGGTCAAAGAAGAAATCGGCAGGTACGCAAAAAATACAAAGAAAGAACGGCAACACATCCAAACCTGCTAAAGCGAGGAAAAACTCCCATAAAAAGAAGACCAAAGAGAAAACATCCCATTGACCTCATTAAAAAAATAAAATAGACAAACTCGAAGATTGTGTCCCGCTGGGGGTAGCCATCTACATGTTGTTTAGCAGTAAAACTAGAAAAATTTACCGAATGTCCGGCTGGACAAATTGTAAAGTACAAATTAAATAATAAAAAAATTACATGTTCTGGTATTGTTCATTATTATGTCGGAAATTTGTATAAAGAACATATACGCGAGACCTCTGATACTTTCTTCGAGCATTAGCTGTGTGACTTAGATGAGATAAGCGTCAATGAACTCCTTCTGCTTACTTAATTGCAGATGCAATCTTCCTTGGGATTAGCAGGTTGCTTTTGTATCGTTCTGTAGAAACGCATGCATCTAGTACGTATATCCTGTCCCGTATACAAGTAGAATTTCATTAAACGTATCCTGACTCTGGTTGAATGCTACATTGTTTTGAAGATGCCCCCTTACATTCTGAATTAAACGAAGAACTCGTGACTCAGTCTGAGAAAGAACAGATTTATCTACGTGCCGGAGAATGCACCACTCACTGTGCGACTGCGGCAATCTCGCCATCATCCCCCATTCACGATTTCCCTCGATAAGAACATTCACAAGCGCGTGTACGCGTGTACCGGGTCGTTCAAGAATCCTGTCCCGCGATACGTGCACATCACACAAACTTTAAAGGAAGCGGTACGTAAATGTATTTGCTGTTGGTATATACAGCTGCAAAATATTGTCATTTTTATCTCATGCGCCAGTTCGAGACGAATCGGAAGGCGCGACTAAGATCTAAGAATCGGAAGTTTGAAAGTTTGCAAATGCGAATGCTTGAAAATTTGGATATTTAGAAATTTAAAAGCGGAGAAAAAATTTGGGAATGTATTTAAATTTGAGAACTTGAGAATTCCAAGTTCGAAAGTTTGGAAAGTTAAAATTTTGAACCCTTGGGGATTGAAATTATCGACAATCTGAAAATTAAAAGTTTGAGAATATTTCAATTTTTTTATTTGAAAATTTAGGTGTTTGGAAGTTCACAGGTTTAGATTATACAAAATTTGTAAATTTCAAATTCTCAAGATTCGAAGAATTGAAAGTATCAAAGCATAGGAATTCATGAACTTGAAAGTTGAAAAATTACAAAATTGGAATTTTAAAAGCTTGGAAATTTAGATTATTAACATTTTACTTTTAGGTCAAAGATTTCAAATGTTTAGACATTTCAAACTTATTCCGTCATGCCTCTGGCTTAATTTCCAATCGACTTCGCTCTACTTAATTTTTCATGGGAAAACTAGTTTCGCACGGTTCTAAATATTCGAACCACTTTGGATTCCAGATCCAAGATCCATGCCAACGAATAGCTCGAACGACTTTTAATCTTTTCACGCATCAACGCGAGGGAGGAAGATTTCACAGTTCGCAAGGGCGGAACTTCGGCTCGCCGTCCATTTCCTGCGACGAATTACTGAACTACGTTTCACACGAAGCCACAGACCAAGGTGTAAAATTTTAGGTAATCCGTAGTCTGAGCATTTGCGTAGAAAGCAGGTAAACGAACCACCTGTAGAACATAGAAACCGGATAAGGCAGCGACAAGTCGCTGTCGTTCCTTTGTAATAAGGGTTGTAATAATACATGGTACGTTGAATACGCAACTTTCGGCCCGGCTATTTCTCACACAGAATATTATCCATAATATTCGATTAAAGATTAAGAAGAAGACCGACACTGTGCTGTCTGAAAAAATTAACATTAAACACTTGTAGCAGCACATGAGCTAGAGGACAATTCAAATCATGTTGTTTTGCCTCGGAGCAGCAATATCGTTAGAACACACATAATGTAATAATAAATAAACTCCGGACAAAACAATGTCGCCGCTACGTGCAACCGTCAAACGTAGACGAATTCGAATTTTCCGGCTCTCTCCCGACCAGTATAAATAAACGGACGTGATCGTAAGGAGTTCAGTTATCTATTAGTTATCTATCAGTTATCAGTTTGTCGCGCGAATCAATATCAGAGTATCTACGAGTATCGATCAGTTATCAACGAGTTATCGGCGATCTAATTAGCGATCTTATTTTGCGACTTATACGCTGTCTTAGCGAATCCGTTAGTACGAGTGTCTTTGCGAACATTAACTGTATTTATTTATTTAACATTTTAAATATGCTTGACGACAACGAGCAATCTTGTCTAATAAAAATCACGATCAACCATCCTACACAAGTCCACTGCACATTTCTATCAGATCAAATAATGAGAAAAATCCTAAGCTATTAGGTTGTTCGGAAAGTGTCTTCTTTCGCAAACGTGTTTTTTACAACAGTGCGCCTTCATACAAACGTGAAACGAAGTCTGTGAAATGTTGCGGTGTTTATCTCAACAGAACAAAATGGATCGTACATAATTCGACAAAATAATATAAAGCAAAAGACGTTGTGCGTCTATTATTTCCTCATAAAACGAAAGAAACTTTTCGGACAACCTAACATTATGGAACAGATTGTACAAAATATTCTTCCAAATGTTCATGCAAATATATGCACTTTGCGAAGCTGAACCTGAGGTCGGAACTAATTTCGAGAAATATGTCAAAGAATTTCTAATAAATTTCTCATGAATTCATCATCTGTATAATTTCGCCGAGGGGTTGAATATTGATAAATCCATTTAATACTATATCGTATCGTACGCACCTCGTTTCTACGGAATTTCAAAAAGTTAAAAGGAAAAATCAATTTGTTGAAACTGTCAGAATACTGTAACTGTAACCCATTAATTATCCTACGAGTAATCGGTTGGAGTCAAGGTCGTTCCGGGTTGCGACGTGAGCTTGCTTCCGGTGCAGTGGTATGGAGAAAGCGGTGACGACGAATTAATTTGACAAGCAACGTATAATTGCGAAAATAATGTTGATTTATGGCTAGCTGGTAAAAAAAACCCGCTCTTCCGAAGCTGATCGCCTTTCTCTCTTCCCGTTCAACGACTGTATGCTAATGATATCAAGCGTGAAAAAGCAACCATTAATGACGCTAAACGCGGCTCTTGATTTATCAGACGATAATTGGAATCGGCTTTACTACCTGGTTAGAATTCACCTTCGTCCTATTAAACAGTACGAAGGATTCTGAGGCCAAAGAATCCTTCGCCAATCTCGGCCTTTTCAACTATCTTGCAATTAGATAAAAGGATGCATAGAAAGCGGCGTGGAACGCGGATATATCGCGACAAACACACGATTATTAATTTCTGCTACAGCGTGCATTTCTGACCTACTGCCGATTAAAAACCGCGGCGAACCACTGAAATGGAATTTCTCGAGCGAACCAACTCCGGTGTCTCTCCTTTTTTCCTTAAGATGTTATCGCGAATATTTCCACTACTTTTATTGCGTGTTGCGAGATATATGTCTTCCGCAATCTTTAGTAGCGCGATCGTGAACTGATTAATCGTTTTTCAACATTCTACCAGGTGATATTCGTTTTAACGAATATCAAGCTCGAGGAGAGTCTATTGCCTAACGTATAAAATGTTTCCTGGTGATTTTTTTATATCGGTACATCGTTTCCATTAGCAGTAAATACAGAATAGGTCTAAGTATCAATAACTCATGTTTAGTTGAAGGTGAAAAATGTTAAGTGGTGTCGGTGAATCTATTTTCTAACGTCACCTTTTTCTAGTATAAGTGAAAGGGTATAATTATAAAATTTAAATGCACCTTCTCTTAAGTGGCACTGATTAAAATAGTCGTTTGGAAAAGGAGTGTTTAATTACGAAATTCTTACTGCAATGATTTTATTCTTCATAATCGTCATAGTTATGTATAATATTACAGGATATCATGGGACGATTCGATTAATTTTTAAAAATCGATATCTAGTAATAAAACTGGCTAGAGAAGTCCTCCATCTTCAGATTACTTCATTCTTGACTTATAAAGTCAGATTAACCGACCGATCAGATAGAAGAATTTAATTTCTGATTTTAATGCAATTTGATTTAATTCTGACTTTAATGCATGCAATGATATTTTTAAATTATAAATAAATTATATATATTTAAAGAGTAAATGTATCTAGTAATATATATACAATGTATTAATGTATAACGTATATTATTGTACGTATCGTACACGAATAAACAAAATGATATGTATATAATAATACATATGTACATATCTATATTGCGAAACGAAGAGACAAAGAAAAAAGTACGCAAAACTGTAAACATACAAACACGTATCCTCGTTAAAAAATCAAGAAAATCCAAAAAAGAACATTTTAAGCTAAATCTTCATCTCGTTGGTCTCCATATCGTTTCAATCTTCGCAACCACCAATCAATCGATCCACGGAGGCAACATCTCGCGTAAACGAAGATCCCGAAGATAAGGAAAACACGGTGATCAGGGTTCGAGACGCGTGATTTCAGTTGCGTGAACGTAATTACAAGCAACCTTGGCATTGGTATCTTTCCTTCTCATTCTCCGGCCTCTCTTCCTCCTTCTGTGTGAACGGGTTCCATTCATTTACGTGGCCGGCGTTCCTCGAGCGTTACGAAGGTGTACGTTCGCCGCAGCGCGTGTTAAACCTCGCGTAAAGATCCCAGACCAGCCGCTGAGATTCCATGGGGACGGAAGAGGAAGGCGGAGACGACGGGACGATGCCCCGGGAGCACGGTTGACAAAGTCACTTTACGAGCGCCGCTTTTACGACGTGCTTTAGCGACCTCCGCGTTCGAGACAACTTCCAGTTCCACCTTGAACTTCCTGCATGGGGTAACCAGCTCGTTCGTATCGTCGCGACGATCGTCTCGTTCAACAACCACCGACGTTTTCGTTACGCGATTCCAATTGCGTGGGAACGATCGTGATCGTTTCGACGGAACGACTTTGTTTTCGTTCAATAAAAAATTCGAGTACTGAGCCTGAATTCGTTTTCATTTCCGCAGATTTGAGCTTCAAACGTGGATCGATATCGTAATAGATCGTAGCACTGCAATGCATATTATACAAGATAGCATAAATAAAATGTTACAAGCTGTTCTCTCAGAAATTAACCAAGATATCGATTTCATTTTTGCTTTCTTTTTTGCAGCTCATTTTTGGATGGATTGTTAGAGGGAAACAGCGGGGCCTTCTAGATTTCTCAAACAAAAGGGGGTATTAATTGTTCGTTATTTGGATAGCTTTTATCAAACTGAATAATTTGTTTGAACTATTTTTTTTTTATTCCTTTGTATTATATATTATTCAAAATTACTACTAAGGAATAAAATATAATACTTATAGCAGTAGTAAAATGTATGATATACAAAAGCGTTTAACAAAGATAAAAAATCGTTGAAATTTCCAAAAAGTAAATCATTATAAACCTATAAAATTTCTGATCTAATATTAGACTTCATGTTTCTGTGAATTACGTATTACTTATTTTGATTACTGCGCTATACCAGCTCTAACGTTAAGAGAATCAATGTTAATGTGGAAAGTAATGGTGTGTTGTATAACTCGATCGAAATAATTCTATTAGGAAATAATTCCTCTGTATAATTTCTACAAGTTAACATTTCCTTAAAGATTGGAGAACGTGTTCCTGGAGGGCGAATTATAAGAATCATTCGCGACCTATCAAAAAAATGTATTTTTAACGTACTTTAAAAACACAGCAATAAGACGTAGAAATGATTATAAAAAGGGAATATCAGATACGTCGAGTAACATGTTACGCGCAATTTCATTAGAAAGACGTCCAATCAATTATTCGTAACGATATTAAATTACCGAAAGTGCAACAAGTTTATGACAAATCGTGTTACATTCACGAGCATCTGTTCTTACCACGATTTCACCTTTCAGACTATCCATTCTACACAACTATATTCGCCTGCGACTTGTCCCATCCGATCGAATATATTCATCTACTATTAACTTAATGTTCCATGCCCATGTATTATTTGACAGAGATACGATACTCACCACGATTCATTATATAACTAACGTTGATCCATAAGGGCACTATAGAAAGAAAAAAACGAGATATATTCGTTCGATAGTTTCTCAAACTCGGGCCTGATTAATTGATACACGCAGGTTCGCGCAGAATCTGACGGGACGCTTCGAATTGTTCGGCTCAAAGGTTAATAAGATTATATTTGCAAATAACTGTGACTACGTTTTGCGAGCGAAGCTGTTGATGATTAATCGTATCCTCGCTGGTGTCTGCGATCCACGATGACTGAATGATATATTCCCGCTGACGTTTCACTCTATTCTGATCCTTATGATATTCGAACGCGTCTTTGACGTTGACTCTTTCCTTTCTTCCTGCTATCGTGCTTTTTTTCACTTCGAGTGAAGGTAGATACGCTACAGTTGTCTATACTCCACATGTTGCCGATGAGGCCAATATTTCATCGATAATCATACCTCCGGACGAGAAGAAAGTCTCGATTTTTACTACCGTCGATTGTTTTAAAATTCTCGAAAGGGAAATGCGTAAATGTACCGTAAGACGATTGGCTTTTTTCCTCTTTCTTTCATGATCATTCCCATTCTGGTTATTAAGAAAAATATTTGAACAGTGTATAGGCGTTTCGTGACGGTGAAACTTCGCCGTTTCGTTGTTTAGAAAATGATTCCGACTGCGAGGAAACATTGGCTCCGTAGCGATTATATTAACGGAAAGTCGTTGGTCGATCGTTTGGAAAGCCCACTCGACTGTGTGAAAATAATGCCACGTTGCGCCGATGTTATTGTACGGCTATTGATGTTGGTCGTGTCTTCGACATTCAATTATTAGGAAAATTAGTTTTATTGTGTGTAAGTGTAAACTGTCACTTCTTGACAACTATATTGATGGAATGCCACCGTTTGATCAGTTTTAGAAAGTTGCTGCCATGGAAAGGGCAGCTATTTGATTGAACAGGAAAATTTCCCAATTATTTAACAATAACAATAAAGACGGTGGGAATGAATTATTATTCTTTTCACAGACGAATTTATGAAAACTGAAAGAACATTATTTTCTTACCTTTTTTTTAAGAGAAATGACCATCCTTTTCTAGATCGTGCTTGTCATCTTTCGTAGATTGTATTTTATCAATTATTGATAATAGAAACATGCATCTTTTATGTTTTCACAAAGAAGACATAGTGCAATTAACCTACTATTAAAGAAAAGAGCTGAAACAGTTTTCAAATTGCTTTTCGTAGTTATTTCTAGATCGACGATCTTTTAAATATATCACTCCTCTATTAAACTTAATTAGCAATTAACTTTCACAAATTCTTCCATTTTAATGATCTTGATTCGATTTTATATAGAAGAAGGTCGCATTAAATCCTGAGTTTATAAATTATTAAGATGTTATACCTTCCCAGCGTCGTTCCATATTATCTGATACGAATTGCATGATTAAATTCAACTTACCTTCATGTATCCCATGTATCCCATTTCTCAAGGTGTCGCGCATTCTCGTGTGCAAGGAAACGGATGCAAAAAGCAGTCACGAACGCACACGCTCATAGATATGCAATACGAAAGAGAAAGTGGTCGTCTAACAATAAGTGGCACCATTCAGGCAAATTAGTATGGTCGAATAATAGACTAATGTGCCAGTTCTTTTCGCGTTCAAACAGCTAATTATCGTTGGCACGCAGGAAGGTCGTGCCATTTTACATACTCGGTCATTGCCATAATATTCGGTTCGCCTTTTCACGCGTTGAGAAAGTGTAAAAGCGCGACTTACAGGATAATAGAGTACGCGTGAATGTAAAAGCAAACGGTAAATTCACAAGAAGCATTCAATTCAAGAAGCATTCGCAGAGGAATTCGGGAACATCGTCGTCTCTATTCTGACAGAAACAACTGTAGTGCTTTGTGATAAATAGGTTCATACAACAAAATAATGAATCGAGTAAATTATGCTTAGTTTTCATTATGGGACACGATGATTATGACAGTCATTTTTTTTTTTAATGTTAGCTACATTTGAATTGATAATCAATTTTTTCTATTCTTATTTACAAGATGAAGAAAAATCTCATAATATAATTTAACCATTCGATTGGAAAATACGCTGAGCATTTATACATCTTATATTTATCTTTCAAAGCTCCCTTTTAAGAAAACTCTTCAATTTATAAATTATAAAATCGTATAAACGTGCGTATAGAAAGTTTGGTATGAGTTTTAATGTGAATGACTAGACTGACTATTCTTTATTTTGTTGGTTCGTGGATTACGTATTGTACAAGTTACTAACATTTATCAGAAATATTCAGAAACCTTGAGCGAAGACCTTGTACTCGAAAAATATAATGTTACGCAACGAGAAAAATATGGAACACGACAACACGACGATTATGAAGGGCAGTTTTATGTCAGACAAAGATGACTTCACAGAAAATCGATCGTTTCTAAATCGATCCTGTCTGGATTGACAGGTATTCAAATGCTCGATCTCACAATCAACAGTAAGAAACGTTTGAATATTCTATTACAGGCACAAGGATACTCTTTATGATCATTTAATAGATCCGCATACTCTTTGAATAACATAAACGCACTCGACAATTCAGGAAAGGAAGAAGAAGGAGGAACTAAGGATAAGTATGTCGTGCAAATGGATTGTGTTTATGCAAATTTATGTCGTTGTGAATACAACTAAAGAGATGAATTTTACATAGAGATTTGTTTCAGTCATTAAATTTTATAACAAGTATGTACCACATTTTGTATATTTTGTAATCAAACGAAGAAATATTATATCAATATAGGGTATCTAAATTTTTATTAAAGAGTTATAGTCATAATAATAATAATAATAATACCATAAATTTGTTATTGTAACTTCTCCTGTATCATATCTTTATTATTACTCTTTTAATAAAGCTTGAAACGACCTAATGTTTTTATATAATATCGTTTGTATAATAAATATCTTTAATACTAAATTTGTTTATATAACAAACTGCTTAATTATATCCATAGAACATAATGACCAAGTTTGCTTATCAAATTCTAAGATGTCCTGTACATCTCCGCATATTAGAGTCTGTTCTTTCCATCTTCAAATTTCTAAAATATAAATACATAAACTTCTCTTTGCTGGGACCAGCAATCTTACGTAAACCCATAAACGGCGTTCACAAAAAGCGTCAGAAATAACATCGAGAAACGACACGATTTCCCAAACGGTGACCGAGCTTATGGAGGGATAGCGTCCATAAATTACGGTCAAAGACGATGCAACAAGAAGAAATAATTTGAGTACGAACAGTTTTTCAACGACGACACCAGGGAGTTAAAGTGTTGCGCCACGCCACGTTGCAAGAAAATCGTCACGATGCTTCCATCGACTGGGAGAGATCGGTAGAGACAGGCAAAAAGTTGGCCGTTACGTTAACAGACAAGTCGAGCTGGGGATAGCTTTTTTTCATACGTATAATTATTAGATACGATCGATGGATCATAGAAGATATCGTGCGTCGCAACACGTGCCACCGACAGGTATACAAACCGGAAGTAGATGACTCCTATGTTAACGAAAACGATCGAAGCAGCTATTGCTATGGGTTTCGGTGGTTGCTAACTCTTATATTATATCTCTTACTGAATTGGGATATTTCTTCTTTAACTGTGGGTATCTTAAGGTCGCGATGTATTGTTTCGTTGGAAACATACCAAGGTGCATCTATTAAGGATCTTAGAGTTCTTGATTGGTTTGTCAGAATTGTATCGTCCTTGTTAGAGGAAGAGATAAATGAATGCAAATTACGACGTAAATACACATACGTTTCTCGTTCTTAATATGTATTGCAACACTTAACGAAAGTAAAATATATCTAACAAATAATTAGGAGGTTATTAAAATCTTTGGAGTTATTATTCTGTTTGAAATCTCGAAATATAAGGGACCTATATATTGTATACGATAATATAAAAATCCCATTAATTGTAAATAATATAATGAAATTGCTTTTCTTATTATTATAAATTCATTAATGATGAATTTTGATATTTGTACTATCAGATTTTCCATTGTATCTGTCGTTCCTTAGTCTCTCGCGTTTCATAAATGATTTCAGACCCCTGTGAATTTTTGCTCAATAAAATATCTTTGAGAACCATGACACGGTGAACCGGAACTGCAACGTCAACGAGGTCCCGTCACGTTAATTACCAACGGTTGAACCAAAATCGAACCACGTATTTAGGATTGGAGATCGCGCGAAAGCGATGCAGCGGCTAATTGGATTTTACTAATTAGCTTTCACCTTTGTACAATTAAGCCAGCTTTTTCAACTCGCGAAGACGGAAGTCGAGTACTGTTTCTCCGTCGCGTTGAACCCGCGAACAGCGGTGGCGACGCTCGCCTCGATCTTCTCTAGCACGAGGCGATCGTTCGCGTGCGACTCGTTCGACGAGCGATTAGGCCAGCCGACTCCCGGGATTTCTACGAGGTTCAACGGCTCGTATTGTTCGTCTCTTGATTGGCGAACACACGGAGGCCGATCAGACGTTTTGCCTGCATTGCTGGTGAAAGTGGAATTAGGAAATCGGCGAGGAAATTCGAAAAGATTCGTGCCACAAAACAGGAGACTTTTAAATGCCAATTTTTTTGAGAACACGTTAGTACCTCGAACAGAAAGGGTTATATAAAGGAAAAGAAGGAACAAGAAGATAAAAGACAAGGAAGATTACGGCCGTTGATTACTGGGGAAAATTAAATCGAATGACCCGAAGCGCGTCGTAAAAGTCGAAGCAGAATTGCTTGCATGACTGCAATAAATGCGGTGCGTGAACACGAACAACGCCGAGGGACAACTTCAACGAAACCTTCAACCCGGTCGTCCCATTCTCGTCGGGAATGTATTGGATCGTTTACAAAAAGGAACGATTTTTTTATCGAGATGAATAGGTAGTGGAAGAGCGCGGAGCAATTAAACCTACCCTTAAGGTGCGTAATCTAACCGCGAGTTCGAGTTGCCTTAATTTATGCTCGTCGCTTAAATTGCCAATCTTAAACGCCCTTCGCCTTCGTAATTCATAAACAATAAATAATTACGATTATCTGTACAATAGGTGGTCTAGATTTACTTAACGCATTCGCTGCTACTAAAATATGGATACCGCTCATATTTTTGGAGCCATACAAATATTTCTTTTAAATAACAGTTATTACGTCCGGTGACGCTTTACGTTTGAGGCGTTCACCAGCTGTGCACATAGAATTAAGCGGGTCGCAATAATGCTAAGGAACGGTCATAAGACGAGGTTTTTTGTTTCGCCGTTAAGACCGGTAAGTGGCATAAAACATTTTCGATTCAAGGGGTTCCATATGGTTATTGCTCCATCAGATGAAAATTGGGTAAACGTGGATTTTCTCATGTTTCCCGGGATTTCACCCGCAAACGACCATTGGTGGGGCGATCACCACCGAGTAAGAGTTTTCCTTTGCAACAGTATCGTCACCGGACTTCACTGGATCTACGACTACAGATCAGTCAACATCTCTAGACTGGTTCATCATCTTTAGAACAGTCGACATCTCTTTATCGGCTTTACATCTTTAGATCATTCGCCTACTTAACTTATATCTTACGCACCAGCGTAACTATCTTTTCTACAAAGTTGTTGGGAATATATATACTATCTTTGAACTGTTAATCAAGCGTTATACTAATTAAACCACCTCTATTATCCTAATCGAAATAGGGAATCGATCAGTTGGTGGCGTCGATTATTTAATCGTAACGGGAATTTACGACTCCCGTTGACGCGCTACCTCGCAATCGCGTCTCTCCGAGACTGGTCGAAAAAACAAAAGTGTTATTTTAATGTAGTGTTTCCTGTCTTGCTCCTCTTCTGAAATCTTTATATCGAAATTCATAGATTTAAAGACGCAACAGATACGCTAACAATATTATTTGCAATTAGGATATAATATATTAATATGTATAATAATGTCTAATATATAACAAATATGTACAATAATTCAATCGGTGCAACAGATATTCTAGTGTCAGCGAAAATGTTAATCGTGAATTATGGAATGAAACATAAGTTAAATCTTATTGGTTATTACCTGCGTTGTTAAAAAGTAATGACAGAGGAATTTTTTCCAGTCATTTAGTAGTCTCGTTGATCGTCACGATCATGTGCTGCTTCTAATAGCCGACAACTAACTATTTCTCGATTTGCATCGCATTAGCGGCGCATACAAAGAAGTATTGTCAGGTGTTACGTCAGGTAACAACGTGACGAGAACGATAATTAAACCGACCGCCTCCTTCTACGGGAAATCGGTGCTCGTTACGTGTGCTGTGTATCCGACGTGCAAATTGTCCATTTTCTGATGACGTTAAAAACAAAAGTGTCGATCAACACGATTGAATTGTAAAACCGTTGCGATTAAAATGAAACTGAATAGCATTGACGTATATATGGAATTTATTACGACGAATGGAAATGGAATAAAAGCGAAAAGCTGTGCATTGCAGAGATTCCGTGGTCCCCCGGGGAAAACCGGAAGAGTCTCTGTCACGTGGAAACTGTATCCAAGAATGATATTCCAAGAATAACAAATATTCAATACCAATACTCCTTCGCCATGATACATATGTAAGATAAATTCCATGAAGTTTAAGATGCGTAGAATTTCAAATAGAAAACTAAAAATCCGTCATACGATACGACAAGATCCTCAATTTTTTATATCAGAATATCCTTAAACGTAAGATAGAGAGATGTAAAAAGAAATGTTAAAATAAGAAGAATCACAGATATGACAATTCTGATATTGTTAAATGTTTTTAAAATCCACAAAACAACCTAAACTCCAGGCACAAATTTTTGACTAGATTTCTTTTTCAAAATATACTATCGGCCGATGTTCCATGCGAGATAGATAGTTTTGCGAGGCACGAGTACTGGCACGGCCGCGTTCCTCGATCCTGTGCACACGCCCTTCCCGTATTTTTTCCGACTCTCCGCTGACGTATACGCGGCTGGAACCCGACGTCCTCGGTGGAATGCATTTCAGGTACCAGCGGCGTTGTACCAAGAATTGGGCCCGTCGCCCTCCGTGGAATGCGGCGCTGGCTAATGTCGTTTTGCGATTATGCTCTAGCATATTTTCCACCAGACAAGTACTATTTCTCGTTTAGAAGATGGTATCTGAGACGACGACACGGGATCGAAAGGAATACTTTTCTCCTTCACCCATTACGATAATACACGATGCTATAAGATCTTATTTGTACAGTTCCTATTCACCGAATTAGCATCATTCAAAATTTCCAATATTATTCTTCTGATAAAATTGAGGAACCCGTGCAAATTGTAATAACCAACTTTATTAATCACTATGGCGATATTTTCACAAGAAGGTAATTTAATTATTTGTGTTTGTCTTTTCTTTGCCTTCATTGCTGGTCGTGTGACTGACTATTGATGCGAATCTTTTGAGCAATACACGTGTCTATTTTTACGATTGCATTGGGCCTATGAGAAATAACCAATCAGATCAACATTCCTTGCAAGTGCCTTCTTCTGAACGACGAACAGTACATGCCTGCTCGTATAGGCCCCCGTGGCATCCCACACGTGTGTAACTTCATCGCCGCGCCGCCGTCGCCAGGCTCTTCGGCCGCTACGCAGATCGTGCATCCAGATACGAAATGGCATACGTGCCCGGTTGCCCGTTTCCACACAAGCGGATCTCCAGTTTCGCTGCTGGTCGACGCTAACGTCGAACCTGCAAACCGTGAACTCGTCTCCCTCCTCTTTGCACGCCGTTTCACGCTCGCTGGAATCTTCTTCGAGATCAAACGATGCGTTGGTGGCTCGATGGACTTCTTTCCAGATTTTTATCGGATTACTTCTTTTTGCTGGGCAAGAGATAAACGATATAGAGCGTGGTTCGATGGTTGAATTTTGCTTTCTTCAGCGTGAATTTTGGTTTCCTTTCGAGAATATTAATGGGAATTGAAATATAGAGCAGAGAGCGTATAAATAGAGAAATTTGTTCATAAATTGAAATAACTGTATTGTTACTTTATTTCTAAAATGAAGATATTGAAACTTTATTTCTATCTTTTTCTGTAATGTATATAATAAGAGTTTTTAATATTCTTATATATACAAATATTTGTAAGTATTTTTAACGTATAAGGTTGGATGTATGTAATTCATAGCAAATATCTTGTCTTTTAATATCGCCCACTTAATGAGTAGTGTTAACCTCATTAATAAGTAGTTAGTTGTTCGAGAAACGACATTTTGTATGCACCGATCTAATAACCTGTGACTTGTAAAATACCTCTAACAATATTAATCTAATTACACAATAGGATAATCATTTAAATGACACCAATTACATTGAACCTAAACTTTTTCAAGTACCCAAGGTTTTCAACTAATTACCCTTTCGTCAAAGCGGGAATCGTAATGGAACCACGGTAAAACACGCCTGCAGGTACTGGCTACCGATCTGAATTAACAGGCGGCTGTACCTACTTCTTATGATGTACGCAAGAATCTCGATTAACTGATACATAACGATGCTGTCTCGATTGACGTTCAGTCGGCTCACGTATAACAATTGGAATCCCGCTGGCAAATAAATGAGCTCGCTGAAACGGGAGGAATTTCAAAGCGGCGACCTCGCATCAAGAAAAGAGAGTCTTGAAGCTAACCAATAAGTCACGTCAAAATAGAGAAAGAAAGGAAGAAAGAAAGAAGAAGTTGCATAAAATCTTTCATGGTTTTTGCCGCGTGGAACATTTAACAAGGAAGAAATCCGCTTATAAATTAAACAGCTTGGTTCGCAATTTGGTTTGCACAATCCAACGGCGGTGCAGCCGTTTCTTCGAGGTGTCGAAGTAGCTGTAAGTTCCATAAGGTAGCTCTTTTTGCCCGGATGTAATAGCGTACGGCTCGTTGGCTCGCGTAGATCGGTCAATCGGGGTCTAACAGTTGGGCATTTCTTTGCCAGCGTCTTTGCGGCAATTGAGATAGAATCTCGTTTTCTTAACCTCCTCTCCGTACTTTTAACCAGCAACTACGGTTAAGTCATAGTCTGATATGTGCACAACGGCCATTCATGCACTCGATTTCATTGATCATTTAAATGTCAGCGGAGAACATACATGTTGGTGCTAGGTTGCCCGGGAAGTGTCTTTCTTTCACAAACGTGCTTTTTACAACAATATACCTTCATATAAACGTGAAATCAAGTCTGTGAAATGTCGCGGTGTTTATCTCAACAGAACAAAATGGATCGTACGTAATTCGACAAAATAATATAAAACAAAAACGTTGGACGTCTATTATTTCCTCATAAAACGAAAGAAACTTTTCGGACAATCTAATACTTGTACGTTCGAACCTTGGAACAGAAATCTCAAACACTATGGAAAATTTTAGATTTTAAACTTTCAAGATGTTTACTGGATGATGTATTCGTGGGTCTTCCAGCTCCTATTGTTCGTTTTCATAGCGTACTATGCTTTTCTTTGACGTTTCAAGTTTCTCGATCTGTCCTATAGAATTAAACTGAAATGATCACGAAATTAGAAGAAATAATATTTTAATATGTAATTTAATATCAATGTTTCAATAATTTTCTCTTTCGTAGGGCGATATTTTTAGTTATAAAGCAAGTGGAGGAAATGAAATAACAGGACTCTTGGAATTATAACAGGAATTTTCATAACATGACTCGTGTTACTATAAGTGACAACCTATCGAATTTAAAAACTGCTCCGTAAAAAGTGCAAGACGTGGCTCCTCCCCTTCTTCCTCCTTACTCTCCAAATACAATACAAGATTCACGTATCATCGACGATTTTATTCAACGCTAATCACGAAGATATGCGGCTGACTATCACGAAAGCGACGAAGAATGACAGAGGATCGCGTGCTAATGATATCGACCAATCGATAAAGGTAGAAGCGTCGACCTTTCGTCCAGATGACAGCGGCGGTTCGCGGAGCACGGCCCGTTTAACTGAGAAAATAATAAACGAGGGGAAAGTCCGGGCAAGTTATCCCTCACACGATTATGTCCTGACTTACGTTCTGACTCCCACGTTATGTAGCGGTGAGGATTCGCCTCGGCCGTAATTTACGGCCGTTTGACATTATCCCGTGGCCCTTGCAGGCGTGACCCGTGTGTTCACCGTCGGCTACACTGTCACCGTGCCAACGACGTCCGTTAGATCGGCCTAGGGACCCTAGCCTGGGTGGGAAGAACGAGCGAATGCTTGGCAAACCTTCCAACTATCCGTTCAAACCGAACTTGCCTGCTTTCGGTAGAGAACGATCGAGACGCGACTGCTGGTAGACTGGTTTGACTGTGGGAATATTCGCTGCTTTTGTCTCAGTTTCGTGCCATGAGATGTTTATGAAAGCGTACTTGCAACTTGGAGTTTCCATGAGAATCTTTGAGCGAGTCGATAGCACTGTCGGGTGTCTGAGTAATACGGACTTCTTAGAAGATAAATTGGTCACGTGGCACCTTTTATAAAGTTCTAGGTTCCATTCAATTCAAGTTCATAACTACCTGATAACTCAATGTCTTAGAAGATATATATTACTTATCTTCATGAATTTTGTAGTTACAGAGTTTGCAGCGGTAAGCAGGTGGGCCTTGTATCTATATCCTATTTATTGGGAAAATATAGGTTTCACATTAAGAAAAAAAAAAAAAAAAAGAAAGGAGAGGTTTATTGTAAACTTGTGCTCCTTTCGCTTAAATGGATCATCTGTTCGTAAACTCATTACCTCTTACAATAATTGAACCGTTTTGCATTATTTTCAGAAAATTCTTAGAGCATTCGATTTTCGATTCATCAAGCAATCGTGAAAAATCAAAAGAATGTTCGTTTACATTCCAATTTTACCAAAATGAGGGAAGAACGAGCATTCGCTTGCTTGATCTAAATGCGCCTTTAGGAATATTCAACGTGACATAACACAACGAGTTTCTTCACCGTGAAAATACGTGATTCCTCCAACAATACAGAGCGAACGAAGAGGACAGACGAGAGGAAACCGCGCGACTCAGCCCCAGGTCACGCAGGATAGCCAGAAGAGGTTCCTGTCGCCGGAGTGCGATGCCCTCTGACGATAAAATACACATTCGTCTGTCGCTGGTCCCTCGGCGATTAACAACGAAACTCTCTCGCGCGTAATTAAGACGTAACTCGCGAGCACTGCGTTGGCCAGGAAACACGTAATCTTAGGTGTTCGTTTTATGTCTCCTCTTTTTCTCTTTTTTTTTTTTTTTCTTTTTTTCACAATGTAAACGTAACGACTTCTCGTAACGACGAAACGATAAGGTCGGATTATATCACTACTCGAACTCTCACTTTTACGCGAACACGCGATTTTCGTAATCGCATTTTGAAAATGGGACCTCTGCGCCGCGTTTCACTGTATCGTACCAAAAACGTAATGATCGTTCTGGCTAATATATCCGGCGTAATTGAACGATAAAATATCGCCCGACTCTCGTTTGCGATAGTGGAATCGCGCCATCGTACGAAAAATTTATTTATTTACTCGATCGAATTCGAGATGAAGCAATTCTCTGGACAATTATTAAACGTGCCTTGGATCGAACTCGGACCGAGGTGTGTTGTAAAATCCCGCGATACGTTTGATTTATATTTACTGTGGCGGAAAGGTGCGTTCCACGGCATAGAGAGAAAAAAGTAGATACATATGTAACAGACGGCTGTTCCATATAAATTTATATCCGACAGACCGTTGCGTAAGAGGGAACTTTAATTCTCGATAGCCGAAGATTGCAGATGTGAAGTCACGAACGTGCAAGTTACGATTAATATCGACATGCTACGACAATTTATCCAACTTCTAAACGTTTTTCAATCAAAATTTACAAACTAACAAACTATAGAAAGGCCTTGATATAAGAAAAATAGGACGAGTTTAATCGATTTCGCAAGCTTCTCAAGTAAGCCTAGAGAAGTCATAGGAAAATCTTGATGTGGCAAAAGTAAACGCTTATTCACCCTGCGTCTAAGAAAAAATCGTAAACTCTAGAAATATGAAAACGTCTCAATGTACAAAAAGAAAAGATGCCAACGTATTCCATCTCTAAAAGTACCATTTCCAGATTTTATAAAAATTATAACGCAAAGAACCTTACAGAGCTATCATTATAGAAAATAAAATGGAAGAGACGCTCGTTTATTCGATTTGTTGCAACAGTTTCCATGCAAAACTTACAAGGTAGAAATAAATGGACGTATAAACGTCTGAACATTGGAATATATAAATATAATAATATAAATAGTTTGATCCCCAATGCAGCGCGATGAAATTCAAATTAGAAAGTCCTCCTCTTGTTTCCGCATCGTCGGTAGAAAACAGTGACGGACATTTACTCGTGCAAACTTCCCTGGCACCAGTAAAACGTCAAGAATCCCTGTTGGAAGAAGAAAAAGGACATGGAGGCACGAAGACATGCAGCGAGGTCGAGTCCACACCGGCCGGGAAGCGGAAAGCAAACGTCTGCCCGACATTTCTCCGGCACGGGCGTCTCACTGTCAATGTAGGTGACCTCGTCTCTTAATTAACATGGCTTCACTCGACGTAAGAGCGAGTTTAACTAACTTTTACATCGACGTCGCTCGTTCGGCGAGATAGCTTCATTAGCGCCGCTTCATCCGCGTGCACTTTAGAAAGTGGCTGATGAACGTGCAATATGTTGTGGAACCGCTAACATCGAGCTTTCCTGCATGAACAGGAAAATCTGATCGGAAGACCAACGCCTCCTGCCAGGGCTACTCCTGCAGAGAAGTGCTTCGCTCGAGGCTGATAGAAAAACGGCCTATTGCCGAGGTGATTTTACAGAGGACGATAATAGGACATACGATACTGACGATTCTGGCAGAGTATTCTGATCTAGCTGTAGGTACATTCTCATTCAGAAGTATTAGAACGCCTGTAAATTCTGTATACAACGTGATAACTCATTTGATGATTAAGACTGTCGGAGGAATAATTAGGTGGAATTTTATATTTGTGTGCACGAATAACTCAAAATATACACAGTAAAATATTGTGATAACTATTCGTGATCTTAGAAGGAAATATTAGTAATTAATTCGTAGAACATACAATCTTTTCAATCTATAACACGTTAAAAGAATTTGAGACAAATTAATAGCTCAAAGTTTGGATCTGATTTATAGGATCCTTTGTAACATATATGACAATAGAATACCTAATGTAGAAGATACGAATATTATATAATGTCACAGAAGTGTGAAAATATTTCTGAACAATGGTTTATATCATTTAGAATATGAGAAATATATCTATGAGAAATAAACCTATGCAAAACTAACGGTACAAGTTTCTTTACATAAACTTTTACAAAAAATTTCGCTTAGTTTTAGCAACGATTTTTAACGATTTAATTTACCTAAACATGTTTCATTACACGAATGAAAAATAATAACCAGCGGAGTAAAATCAGTAAATTTCTATTAGAAATGAAATCCAATTATTGTGTGCAGAATAGAAAATTGAATTTTAAGATATTAAAGCCTAACTGAACCAAAATGACCCTAAAATCACCTGCTGATTTTTAAAGTGTATCACATTTTCTATCAAATTGGCGATATCGTTTAACGATTGTTTCAATGTATATATATTGGAAAAATGGAGGCAAAGAGGGAAGCAATTTCTCGGATTCCCTCGAAAGCTTCGATAGATCCTGCTGTCGAAGCGAAATTGCATTCGATCGTTTGGCGAAGAAGGCGCTCACGCTCGAGTTCATTTTTCCCGTTTGGAAATGCTCACGCGGAGAGTCCGCTACGCAGATGGGTATACACGACGACCTTATTCGGCTTATTTGGCATGGACAGACGCAGGTGCTGCAGGAAATCGACGGGAAAGGGGTCGACCGGAAAGAGAAACTGTGAGCTAATCACATCGAGAAAAGGGGCCCCGGTCGAGAGCAGATATACGCTCGTTAAACAATTATAGGTGTTTCAATAGTACTTAAGATTTACTCTACCACTTTAACTTCAAATGTCGTATTGTTGCAAACGTTTCTTCCAAAAATGCGTTAATCTCTGTCAATGATTAATATTTTAATGTGTTCCGGCAAGGTTCTTCTATTTCAATGAAACAAAGTTTAGATTTCTACGTTTAAGATGAAAAAGCTCAAGTATTTTTTCGGAAATTAATAGTCGTTACTTTTTTCTTGCGTTGTCTTGAAATATTTTATTATGCTTTATAAAATAATTGTATACTTAATTTTTATGAGAAATGAATTTTTCTGTTAATAAACTAATTCTGATAGTTGACTGTATTCAGGTTTTCTTCTATGAAAGCGGCGAATAATTTATAGTTGGAGTTCTAATCACGGTATCATTAACTTAAAAATCAATACATCAGTTTCACAATTTTCAGATAACGATTTATGGCTTTGAACGTTAAATGAATAAATCGTGCATCGATAAAAAGTTCTTCGCATGTAAAACATAATTCTCTGCGTTTCGTGATATTTGGATGTTCGTAACGTCCAATTAGCCTTCTACAAATTATCGCGGTCTGTAATTAAGAGAAATCTTTGCATAATGAAACAACTTTCTTATAGATATTAGATGGTATACGTTGGTTAAATCGGCTACGTTTTCGACAATGAGTTTCAGCTTTTGTTTCCATCGTTTCATCGCCGTACATTCGTACATTTGGTTTCCATTTATGGAGCTCCTGATTTGTTAAGTACACGCGTGGCTTATCGTCACGCGTCGTCTACTCCTTTGTGTTCCATTCCTGTATCCTGGTAGATTCAAGGTCTTACATGCCATGACGATCGGTGTATTGCTTTTGTGGAAACGATGGAACAACCGTACTGTAAGTGGTACGCGATGATTTGTTTGTAAAAGTGATCTTTCAATACTTTTGGAACAATGTACATCTGATTAGAAAGTACTCGCGTTTCCCAGAATTTCACAAGTAGCTCCACGATCGAATATCTTCCTGAAAACATACTTTCCAAACAAACAGGGTAATTGCTTCAAAAGCCTTGAGAAACCGAAGCAGGAAGCCATTCCATTCTAATCAAGGACGTACTGTACTCGAATCACTTTTAACCTGATGTTTTAATTCGATATGTATCTAATTGTTTAATAGAGACTTCGTGTTTTACTGAGAAAATGATGTCGCTATACTTTCGTGTTACTACTAAAATTTTGATTATAGTTTATCATGGTTTTGCACTTTTAAATAAATTTTAAAAACACTACGGAACATCCAGAGCGGCTGTAAAAATGCACATTGGTATTTGCGTTATGTACAATGGATATTTTACGGCATTTTTACTTCGAAACACTGATCATTACACTGCGTATTTTTATACATCTGTGGGAAATTTGAAGGTGTGACAATAACAGGACCAATGTAATACAGAAATACATATAAAGATATGCAAACTATAGTACTCGTTATAATATTTAATTAGTAAAAAAATTGCCTACTCAAGTCCCAGTTTTTTAATTATTGGATCAGTGGAAAAATTCATGCCCGATTCCAATGGATGTAGCCAAATTATTTGTCTGCAAGTCTGTTTTTGCATATACAAATTTCATAGCTGATGAAAACATTCCGGGAAGGTGTAACAGTGAAAACTGCTGTAAAAGACATTCAGGACGTTTACCAAAATGATGTACCAGTTCGGCCAATTTCATGCCAAAATTCGGGCAATTTTCAACCAGATGACGAGCCACGCTCTGTCCGATCTTCTTTGATAAATGATGACGTTATGCTTAATTCGTTGCAAAATGATCATCGAATTTCAACTGAAGAAGTTTCAGAGAAACTTTTTCTATTGTACGAAGAGCTAGCTGGTGCACGGTCTTAGTAAACGTCCTGAATGTGTCTTACAGCAGTTCCCATTACATCAGTTCCCATTCTTAAAGAATGACATGACGCAAATGAACCCTTTCTCCGTTCATTTTCGAAATCTTTTCCACAATGCAGATACTGTCAGAACACAGATGTCTGCTGGAAGTTGAAGTAACAATTGAATTTTGCTATGAAGTTTGCACATACAGCAACAGATGTGACTTGCAGAGAAATAATTTAGTGACATCCATTAGAATCGGACACGAACCTTTGCACTGACCCAATAAATGCACAAAAATCTGAATTTGCATGAATAGCCACGGTCTACCAATCACGTATCCTGATATTGAAATTAACAAACTTTCCAAAAGTTGATCAATTTATCTTCTGTGTGTCACAATTATTAATGTTCGTATCATGGATGACGCATTGATCTAAATTTACCTATATATGCATATGATACCATGAGCGCTTTTTCATTCTGTTTTTCAACAACTCAAGCTACCCTGTTGCTCGATCCATATGCAAACACATGGAAATCGTGTCAAGAGCACGACATAGAAAAAGAACAAATGTCGATAGCTTGATGACGCTATAGTTAATCTTTTTGCAAAATTCGCGCAATATTCATCCTACATACACGAAGCAATTACGTTTCATGACGGTCGCGTCGGCAATTTTCTGGGAGCTTCGAACCGTGGACTCGTGATCGTATCAGGTTAATTATCTCGATCCATCGTCCACTATCAAATCCGTGAAGAACCATAAATTCGAGAATCTTCGTCGTCTTCCTTCTAGGTAGAAAATCCTGTTACGTAACTCAACTTGCCTATACGGGCAAAAAATCAGGATGTCAAACAACGGTAATCACGGAACAAAATAACAGCCACGCCACGAAAATTCCAGCTTTTATAATCGCACGAGAAAACGATCACCGGTGGCATAGCAATTACAGAAGTCTTGTATAAAATTAATATCTCGACCGGAAATGGATCGTATTTCTACAATAATGTTGCATAAACGCTTTTACGAATCGATCTGAATGCCAGACGTTTTTTCAACATTTGTTAAAAATCCTCCGATGCAATGCAAGCTGGGAAATGAAAGAACATTGACAAAGTGGTATATAACTTCCGTCAGACGAACAGTCAGTCTCTAACGCGTGAAAGTGGCTATTAACCTTATAATATTAACACTTGTACTCGTATTAACCTTGTGCCGCACATACTAAATTATCGTTTTTCTTTAAACTCTCTTCAAACGCTCCATTTTCGTCTGCGTTTTATTCTCCACGAACACTTTCATAGAGATTCAACATGGCACGTGGCCGATTCGCACGAGAGACTATTAAACTGTGCTACGGTTTACCTTTTAGTGAAAACGGTTCGCTCTACATTACATATACATATACATGTCATAGCGTATGTGTATTACACATACATATATATATTACGTATACATATTACAGCGAATATCTTGAAACTTAGCACAACATAGTCTAACTTATTTTAACTTTCCGTTGTATTTCCGGCTCAAGTCGTTACAATTAAAACACGAACTACCTTTAACTACTAGATACACGACTAGCATACGAAAATCGGGCTCTGTTCGCGACATACCTATTACTTGAACTTAAATCTCATTGTCAACGATACTCGTGCGCCGTTTCTTTTCCAGCTGTACGGTGGAACGAGTTAAAAGATAGCGAAACACAACATAGCATGACATTACAGCCTAGGTACACGTGGAACGTAGAAGAAAACACTTGTTCCCCATTGTTCGCCGATGGCACCTCGCTGAGGTAAGATCACCTACGGTCTCCCTCTACTTTCCTTCCGCCTATCTTTTGCCTTACAACCTTACTAGGAGCCATCGAAGGTCGACGTAAAGCGACGCTGGCGCTTCGTTCGTGGAATGCAAAAGAACGAGCGATTCTGCTCGCTCAGCCGTTTTGTCATTGGTCAAAATAGAACGGATGAAAAACGCGAGAATAAGGGGAAAGAAAAAACGAAAGCAGGCTGTCCGCTTTTGAAAACAACGACAGCCAGAATAGATTTGTTCTTAGGTTCGTACCTGTTTGTAGGCAGGCGGCCTCTTGTTTGTCCGGAACGCGCGGCCATTCAAAGAAAGCGAAGATTATGAATCTTAAGTAGCGGTGTGGTTTCTCATAAAAAGGTGACGCCGTCGTTTTCCTTCATTTCTCCGTTCCTTTTTCAAGTTAGGGATAGTTACGACTGGGATAACGTGTTGACTTAAAATGTGCGAAACGTCTACCAGCGGGATAACTTGGTATAACATTTGTCTATGAGTTTAGTAGTGCCCATGGCTGCTGCTGCTTTTCTCTGCACGTTAACCGTGACGATAATAGAGACAAAACTGGTTCGTACATAGGTTGCCTCGTTTTTCGAAACCGATGCTTGCGAAGTTAATTATAGACCAATAATCCTGGTCGATTTAAAAACTGCTTCGTGTGTAAGTTTACCACTGCATAGCGGGGCGCTCGTAACAGAAATAGCACGATGTTTTCAACGACAATGATCGCTTACATGTCTCGAATGGAAATCGGAGAAAAATGTTTCCGCTCTGGTCCATTCGCTACATAATTTATTCGTTATCTGCCACGAACGCAACCACGGATCGATCGTGCTCATGCGTGCAACGGACAGAGAGATAATGGGTAAAAACGACGACTAACAAATTCCAGGCAATAAGCCGGATAATTTAAGGCCGGAACCTTTTCGACCGGTTTCTCTATCTCTCGCTCTTCGTCTCTCTCTCTCTCTCTCTCTCTCTCTCTCTCTCTGTTTTAATACGGCCAGACGTAGAACCGAAAAAGAAACCACCAGTAACGCTCGATGTCGTTGAGTGATTCTTTCATTTTCCAGCGAATTGACACCTCGGTAACGTTGTTGGCGTATGGACACAACGAGTCGAAAGTTTCCTAAGCGGACGTTAAAGTATGACGAGAGTAACCGAACGCGACGTTTTGCGATTTACACGCGGCCGTTGATAATAATCGATCGCCAAAAATGGAGTCGTTTGCGTAAATATCGGCAGCGTTCTTACGCTCGAGACCGGCCAATTAACTGATCGACCGTCACGCGTCCGTTTTTTCATGCTGTTTCGTCACACTTCACCGTCCACCGTCGATAACGGCCTCTAATTCGCATCAATAGCAATTCCTGCGAAAAATGAAAACCAGTTTCCAGCTAGCATATCCGTTACACTAAATCGCGTTTTAAAAGAATCGTTAGACCGAATCATCTTCCCAACGAATCGATAAAAACGACATGTTAATTGCACATGCGCTATTGTCCATAGGCATTCGAAAACTTGGTGCAATTCGGTCAAAAGATTAATATCCTTGCCATCCGTGTTTTTATGAATGCAACTGAACAGATGGTATCCCAGAGGAAAAATTATTTTATTTATTTGATATCATAAGGACTACTCTAGTTCGGACATTTTATGTACATTTGCGTATTACTATACAATCTATATATTTTTCTGACTTAATTGCTATACAATACATTTACTATATTTTTTTCTTAGATATTAATTTGCAAGTGCCTAAATACTTATGTATGATCGTGTGTACGAGGAATATGGCAATGAAAAAATAGAACTATGTCATTTATAAAACGTAGAGCTCGTGCTGTGCCATTTTTCGCTTAACGGTTCGAGCGATCACGCTTTTTGCCGCTTTTAACACATTACTTTGAAGTGGTACATGATGTTGCGAGTTTCTTTGAACTTTGCGTGTGGCGTGTGGATGGTGTTGAATGCGATTCGTTGTACGCTTGTTGGACAACTGTAAAAACACTGGATTCGAGAGCGATAGATACGAAATGAAATGCGAAAGATAATCGATAAAGCTGTTAAGTAAGTTTACAGTTCTGGAGAACGGTTAATGCGCGTCTTAATAACTGTTATTTAAACCAAGGCCTACCTTTTTATCCTCTGGTTAAGGTGTCGTTAAAACAGTCACGAATACTGGCGGCGGTACTGTCACAAAAGCTCCGTACGAATATCCATGATTCGAGTCGAAGGTTCATTCCAGAGGTCGCGGACCTTAACGGTCACCCGCCTTTTTGGGAACGATTCTTCTTACCGCGTATCGCTGTTTAGTTGCCACTCTATCCTCATTTTCCATTTTCTACATTTACTATCTTGCATCGCTGGGAAAAGTATGAAAAATCTTCTTTGAGTTGGTCGTAAATCAATAGCAAAGTAACTTCGAATTGTGTGAGAAGAACGTAAATGAAAAAATTTTAATATTCATACCTGTTCAGGCTGAACATGAGGAGTGGTTAAATAAATCAATAAAAGTATAACTATAATTAAAAGTACGATTATAAGTAGAACGTATATGTGTACGCTGATCTGGGCCTTTACTCTCATAGTGTTACAATATAATAGAATCGATAGAGAGCACGTTCATATATTTATAGCAAAAGGACATTACCAAAAGTAAGTTATAGCTCTCGCCAAAGGCTACAAGGAACATAAATAGAAATCTATTTATTAGTTCCTTTGTTCCTAGATCTTATAACCTAAAACATAATTTATATTCAAGGGCACAATAATACGGACCCCTCCTTATTTAGAATATTTTTGTTTCATTAAATTCTATTTTTTGCGTTATAGCGGTCTCCCGGTCACGGATATACAGAAATAAAGATGTAGAGTTTTTCTTCAAGTAATTACTTCTAAAATACCTATACATGTAAATAGGTATTAGATCATTCGATAATTTCATGCCAATTTGGAAGTACACATTTCCAGTAATAATTGGTATCTGCACTCTAGCCTCCCATAATTTTTTCGATTATTCGTACGTTCTATCAGAATGTCTTTTAGGGGCATTCAAGGGATTAAATTTCCGTTTTGAGGAGGAATTCAGGTAGCTCTTTTTTTTTTTATAGTCGATACGTTACGCTGTGTTTCGACGTTCCGTGTACGTTTCTATCGATTTGAACAAAATTTCAATTTAAATATTTCCTCATCTACTCGTTTCTGGAAACTTTCCAGAGGAAAACGAAGGACTCTCGCGAGAAAATCGACGAGATCTTACTCTTATTCGCTAGGCATGGCCCCGCGGACTAATTACAGCGTTACTAATCGCAGAGAGGATCCTGGGCGTCGCACAACGACCGCTCGACTTTCTTCTTACGGGCGAAATTGTTGTGACGTTCGAGCGACGGCCGATATTAATTTTAAACGCCAATCCGCGCATCATCCATAAATGGAGTGTCGTGATTCAGCCGGTCTGGTTTCGAGCCAACGCACGCAGAGAACTTGACCTGCTCGTCTTTCCGTCAGAACTTCTTTCCTCGTATCCGATGGACTTTCTCGCCGAAGCGATCGCCTAACGTTTTTTTACCCGTTGCTGCTCGGCTCTGCTCGAAAATTAACGAAAGCGTGGAAATCGTTACAACGATCGCAGCTAATGACCGCCTGCCACGGACGTCATTATTGTTGTACCGATCTCGCCGAACCGTCTTCACCGAACGGTTCGGTCGAGAAGGCATCGAGGATGATTGAGAATCGCTTGACATCGGCTCTAACGCGGAATTATATACTCGAGGTCGTTGTTAAGAAATCGTTAGAAACGTTTAGGAACCGTTAAGATTCGCTACGAACTAATCCGACCCTGCTATGTTTCTTGGCTCAGTTTCGGGCCATTAGAAGTTTTGTTAGGTGTTTTCTTAGAACATTAAAGATCTTTCTGTTTGTCGAGGACCGCAGGAGGATTAAGGCAAATTATGATACATCCACTATTCGTAAGTGTTAGAACAAAGAAAGATAATTAATCCGACCGATCGATTGAGATCTAAATTATCAAGGGAGAAAAATAATCGAGCCAAATCTTGTGTTTATGCAGAACAACGATCTAGGAATTTGTAAAAGTTATTTGTAAGACTTAGAAGAGAGCAGATGGAATTTGCAGTTATCTATGCTACTTCCTTATGATAAATGAATCGATGAAAATACAATCTTTATTTTTCAAATATTTAATATTATTTATATATCCAGATAACGAATTTGGAATCTTCGTACAACATGGAATTGATCGATGTAACTACTGAGAAGTTTACATACCAGGAAAAACAATGTGCGATTAAGTATTTACCCCTGATATTGGATATGTTTTTATAGTAAGAGCAGAATTCAGGAACGAACAGGTATTCTTCTTGACAAGTGCAATATATACTTTCTCAATAAAAAATCAAAGCTAGGATCGCTGTAAGTTGCACGTTCTATGAACCGTGTAAGATTCTCTTCCCACGAAATCGTCATGGTATCAAGGACTCATTAATTCCTTCAGACGTAACAGCGACACTGTTACTCGATTATTCAGTAGAACTGTTACAGCAACCCGAGTCGTATATTACGTAAATGTCCGCCGCTTTCAACCGAACTCGTGGCACTGAGTTCACGGTTAATCCTAAAAAAATGGACAAGAAATCGCAACACCGGAATGCAACGTTTGATTTATACTCTTTATCGCGTCTAACGGGCGCTGTGTGCATCCACTATGCAACTGGTCACGTTATTAACAATAATTAATTACCTGTTTAACACGGCGATTGCAACGTTCAGCTTCTTCTTTTTTTGATTTTTTGTACGTGTGCGTGCACAGAGAATATTCAATCGCGTTAGATTTGCATACGAGTCCGTTTCATTTCTAGAATGAAACGGGTTAGTCGTTTGTAAAACGGTGTTTTGTTGTTTCTAAGCATACTTGTTCCGGTGGAAACGAGTTTAAATGTCTTTCGAAGAAACTAACGTTTACGTCATATTCGCTTTGTGCAAACTTCCTCAAAATATATACGTAGACGGTATTTTTAGAGATTTTAGAGAAACGTTTAGAAGAGGTAACACATTTCACAGGAATTTTTCTGTTTCCTAACTCGCACCTTCCCACAATCGATAGATGGTTAAACGTTTAGAATTATAAGCACAATGTTACTTTCGTCGGAAGGTAACTAACAAAATTATAGATACCTTTCATTTCATTCATGAACTGCTTTACCTATTTCTTAATATTAAAATATTTGTACGAATTGCTTGCTTATCATATAAAACAAACGCAACTAACAAAATTTATTAAGCTTCATATCATTGCTCGGTCGAGATGAATTGGCATTTTTGTATGTAAAATCTCCAAGGAAAAAGTTGTGCTGCAAAATATCTTGATAGTACAGGTAGAAAATTCTGCTCATGAATAAAAGCGTGCAATGTGAATACATAACTAATAAATCACGAATTCAGTCCGCCATTCGATGCTCTATCCTTAACGTACAAACTTCACCAAGCAAAAGTAAAAACCAAAGCGTGGTAGGAAATATAATGTATAGACTGGCGTCTCACGAACCACCCTATCACCTGTACACATCTGCACATCCATCAGTCGTTATCTTGGCGCGTAAAATTCCCACGTGTCAAAAATCGCTACGTCAACGAAAATTCCCATCGTCATTCGAAAGTTCAGCACAATCGCTGTAGCTATACCAACGTATACAAATGCAGTCGTCTCTTCCATTACACCGGAGCACTATCGACCTCTGATAATAAATCGTATGCGCACAGTGTTATCTCCGCGATGTAATTGCCGACACTGCCCTTGAATTTAATCTCGAAAAATTCACCATTTGCGAGTTCTGCCTTTACGGGATCGACGGAATCGGATAAATGGAATTTTGGTGTACTCGAGATGCAAGGAAATTCACGAGGCGATTGAAAGCACGGCCGAAAACTGAACGCGCAGAAAAAGCGAGAAACGAGGTGGGAAGCTCGCTCGAGCGTGGAGACACGAGCCTGGGGCCAAGTCAACGCACTCCGATCGAATGAACGCAACGTGTGCTGACCGGATCTATGCACACACGTTGCGTGTATCAAACAATCCGTCGGTTGCGCAAGATACGACGATCGATTCAGAACTCTGCGTCTAATACGCTCGCTTACGTTGACAAGTTATTGTGAAATCCGCGCGCGTTCGCACGAGGCTCGCGCGCCTTTCCACTCGCCGCACTCCTTTTCATTGTTAATTGATCGAGCCTCTCCTCTTAGCGTTCGCTTCTTGTCGCTTTGCTAACGCTGAAACCGTGCCAGTTTGACGTTTGACAAATGTCCGTTGAACGTGGTGATAATCGTAATGGAAAATAGGATTCTCCCTACGGAAGCAGTATCCCATTCTCCGCGTGAAAGTTTCCTACTGTGCCTTATTTGATTTTCAGACTTTTGAGACTCTACTTTTGAATAATGGTGTATACGTATTACACTGTCGACATCAGCCTACCGGAACCTTCTTCTGCGGTTTCGAACAGCTGCCAACACATCGACGCTGGTCCATTTACCTCGATTTAATTAAGGAAACTTGCAAACGAGTCGCTGCATCTACAAGACGTTTTCATTTTCACGGAAACGCTGTGATACCGTTCGTGAAGGAGATTAGCCGCTTCGCTGCGTTACTAGGTCGAGAATAATTTTAGTCGTGTTTTTTACTTCGTCAAAACTTCCGAAATATTCTTTCCCTTGAAAAACCGTGAAACGAGAACCGAAAAATACTTCGGTCTAATATAAGAGAACTCTGTATGTAATGTTGATGCGATTTTAATGCGGCGTTACTTGAAACTTAATTATATTCCCAATAATGATATCGTACACTTAGGCGTGCTGCGTCATTAGAAATATAAATCTGTGAGATCGCAAAACGCCACTTCAAATTTCCTGACGAATACGAATATTTACGCGAGTGTAATTTTATACACATGAAGAATAAAATATTCGCGATGATAGTGAATTTTTTGCATTCGTTCGCTGAAATGCAAAATTTTTGTTAGCGCTATGAATATTTCACGTTGGAATAATATCCACTAACAAAATGCGGTACGCAACAACCTGTGTTTCAGCCTTTTCTGTTTATTAGCTTGCTTTAACCACTGCGAAATGGAGTTGTTCGCGAGTAAACAATTAAATCAAAGAGACAACGCTTGTGTTAATGTTTAACGCTTTCTCCAAAAACGATAAAACATTTTCAATTTTTTATATCTATCTCTATTCTATCGATCGAACATTGTTTAGAGACATTTCACAAAGAAATTTGAACAAAGCCATCACGTCGCGTCGTCCCGCGATACATAGTCGCTAGAAGTAAGAACTACACGAGGCACGAGAGACATAGATGCATACAGGCCTCGTTTCGTGCGATCGCTCGACCTCTGTGCATAAGTCGGTGATAAGTGGCCGACTGTATCAAGATAGAAAGCAATCTGGCCACGAGCGTCGCCGGTCTGTCCCAGATGAAATGGAAAAAATATCCTATTAGGAAAGCGCAGGAGGCTGCCGTTCAAATACGCCGCAGTTTGCGCAAGAGACTCGGGTTAAGTTAACAGAGGCAACGGTATCTCGTTTGACCCCATAACAACGCCGGCCACTTTACGTATCCGTGTATTAGGAGCGCGTTTGAAGATTCCATCGATGCCATTGGAACGCAAATGCTCGAGGAATGACGCTGTGATCGGGCAGGGGTAACACGTACTTCACGAGACGATCGTGCAGGCGTTTACAGGATGGCATTGTCTCGCGGTTAGCGAGTATACGATCGAGACACGTACGAATTAAAAGGCAAACAAAAATTATCCACGTTCTTATATAATATGTTGCGATACATTGTTATATATTGGGTTGTCCGAAAAGTTTCCTTCGTTTTGTAAGGAAATAATAGACACATAATGTTTTTTGTTTTATATTAGTTTATTGAACTCTGCACGAATAATAATAGAAATAGGACGGAATGGATCATACCTAATTCAATAAAATAATATAAAACAGAAATTGTTGTTCATTTTATTATCATCTTATGAAACGAAAGAAACTTTTCGGACAACCTAATAGATACGTTGAGCTAATTAAACGACGATCTTTTTTTACGGTTCTCAATGACGGTTGGGATTTGATGTCTTTAAATTAAAGTTGTAATTCCGATCGAGTAACTCGGAGATAATTTACAGAAAGTTTTTTTTTAACTTACCAGGAACGCTTTAAACAAAGGAACTCTTTGGTTTTAGAACTTCGATTCCATAATTTCTACCACGTTAGTTAGTGTCATTTTCTAAATTCACTTGGCAAGACGTACGTCAAAGAACACAATGATTCGATTATTTAGAATAATTCAAGACGTCCAGTATCTGTTAGAACTACGAAACTCATTATCAAGAAGAGAAAGTGATAAATACTCGAAGGCGCCATAAATTTGACCTTCTTCGGTACTGCGTCATAAGCCAGATGGATCAACCGTTTTGCGACTGCGACGCAAGAAACTGGCGTTCACTTCTTTGACTCTGACGAAAGCCTTGAAGAGGTATATATCTTATCGAAGCTTTCCCTGCTCTAATTATTAACACGTATATCCTAAAAAAATTTGCAGATATCTGCGTAAGCAATTATTCTATTTTGTTACATTATCAAAGTCTGGCCCTGAAATCGCTTCTTCATTACTCCGATTTTATTAGGAACCGAACCTACAAGGCGTGCAAATCAATGTACGTAGTAACGTCAACCGAATATCCAATGACGCCCCATCCGTGATATCCTAACATGACTGAAACAACCAGAGGAAATAGTAAAATAATTGATAAATCGGAAGGCGAAGAAATACAGTTTACCTGTATGTACACACTCGTGTATAGGATAGAAATAATGGTTTTAGCAGCCGGTGATTAATGTTACGATGGCAAAAGCCGGAGGAGGAATTAGCGCGTCTGAATGTGACGAGCGGATAAATTTCCATTTTCAACGTCGCGTCGTGAGCTTGCGCACTAGTTTAATTATCGATGCAAGCGTACGAAGAGAGGAGACGACAGCTTTCTTAACCAGATAGTAATACAAGGTCTCGCCGTAGCCCCTACAGCTCCCCTGCAAGGCTAACTGGAATATTTGCATAATTATTATAATAATACAGCATCGCGTTTAATAAACCATTTACCGATGGAAGAGGAAGAGAAGAGGGGCGTTCGATCATGCGTAGGGAAATAAGGGGGAGATCATTTAGAGAGGCGAGGATAAAATCACTTGGCACTTCGTGGGCAACGATATCGGCTATGTTTAACGAAACTGAAGCAGTTAAAACACTCGCTCTAGGCAGGAATATTAAAATAATTATTAGACGAGAAACGCGAGGGAAGTAGCTGTATCTCGACAAGTTGGTAACGAACGCGATTGAAGTGTAATTCGCGTATAAAAGGATGCGTCAAATGTATATTTATCGCCACGCATATAATGATTGGATAGTGCATAAGATGTTATCATCACAGGTTGATTATAATTATTCGAATATAGATTTTCATTAACGAATGCACGTACTGTGAATATGGAATTCTCAGATGTGAATACATACAGTGGCGAATGAAAGAATGTTTGAAAGATAAATAGTACGAAAGAGTGTTATAATTCAAAAAAAGTTATAATTAATAATAGTAATAAATTCTAATAAGTTTAAAGATTTACTTAAGATACTTATCTAAAGATTTATGAAATTTCTGAAACAAAACTTACTAATATTTAAATACGCAAGCAACTACTGATTTTTAAGCTTCTGTTAGCGTATGTAATTTTAATTAAGAGCGAATAACCTTGTAGTTAATTGCGATCTGATAAGCTGCACTTTTATCGGAATAACAAAAATAGACATCTATTATTTAACTTCAGCGCGTTAACTTTCGCATACGAATACCGTAACAACGGTTACAGGAACGTTAGTCACAGGCACGAGGATGTATACTAGTGTTTTCCCACTGTCCTACACAGGCATAACAACGTTACGCGTTCCCGGCGTTTATGCTAATTTTTTCCGACAAGCCTGGCTATTTCAGAGGAAAACAGAGCCGCGTACGTAATATAATCGTGTATAACGTCGGCTTGGTCGAGACGAAGAAATGGGATTTTCCACGTTTACGGGACATTCCACGTGGAATTTCCTGCTGAATCGCGTTAAAGGAGTTTGGCAAAGGTTCCCTGCAGAATTATACGTCGTTTCACTCGAATATGGTCTTGTTTTCACGTCCCTTTTTCTGGAATCCACCGCATGACAATCGACATCGTGAAAACAATCACACAGCAAAAAGTGCACACCACGTGTTCCTGGTGATTTCTATTTTGACGTAGGATCGAGACAGAAGACGAGAGAGTTGCAATTAAACGGCAAATGAAACGAGCGCGGGTGTACCAATATGGCGAACAAGGGAAACTGTGTGAAACCGTGATCGCGGGAATTTAAATCGATACGCATCAGACAGTAAGAGCGCGGTTTCTAGGTTTTCTCGATTCTCTTTTATTTTAATTCATAGACGTTGTTACATAGCGGGTTGATGAAGTATCGTGTAAATATAATTTTTGTTTGCTAATTAATTTCGCTAACACAATTCTTTAGTAATTGAATATTGCTCTGCATGCTGAATTGACGTAGAAAAAATTAAGATCTTTTTTAATGTAATTTTATACCAAGGTTTTTGGTGAGTTAAATGTTTCAATTTTTTCAAACTGCGTTAAAAATACATTTACACTTTACTGTCAGCATGAATTTTCTAGTAACTTCAAACAACAGCCGGCGTCTTTCTGGTAGAAAATTTTAAGTTCGTAAACTTTACGTAAAGGGTCAACTTGCGCGTGACACCAACGTGACCTCACTGGACACTAGCATTTGGTTTGATAATACGTTCCTGCCACCGGATATAGAAATGTTAACACTTTAACCAGCACGCCGAAATCACATGTTTCGCATAGGACGTCATGGGAGTATTTTTGTTATTCAAAGCATATAATGGCAAAATAATAATAAATTAATAATGTAAGACAACATTCTTCCCCGATGGACCGTTTATCTTATTGATGGTCACGGGTGACCACCGTGGCGCCTTGGTAACAGTTGATATCGACATATTATAACAAGGCTTCGTTTATTTCAACAAACCATTCGCATTCGAAATTTCGTCGAAAGCAAAACGTCCAGAATATAATGTTGAAACGTGTAGAAGATATTAGTAAACAGTATTTGCTCATTCTATATATAATAACAAGGTATGTTCAAACTTCTAACTTCAATTATATGATTATAAAGCAGCATTTACGATTATTTTCTAAGATGTGTTTATAATAATATTCGTAGATTACCCTTCAAAAATATGGATGCAAACGCAGTGCTCCGTTAGATGCAAGATTTGTTCTCATTTTTTTTTTTTTTTTTTATTGATGTTCTAATAAAAATGTATAATTGTTCAATGGGGCACTTTTTATTTCAAAGTATTTTCTATTTATCGGTTATATTCAAAATGCCCTAACTGTCAATTTTCATACAATTTTTACAATTGTAAGAAGTTCAAGCGCTCCGGTCATCAATGACCACCGTGGCCTCACAGGAGAAACCGTGACCGGTCATATGTGACTAACGTGGCAGTCAAAGTGTTAATGATAATTGTATCGTTATGTGAGTACAAATAATTTTGTGACAAAGTACGTCTATAGGTTCTTTGACTTTGTCGGTTCGCAATTGATTAATAACGTTGGATAAATAAGTTGATAGACATAATATGGGGACAGTGGAGCACCGCGCCCCATTTTTTACGTGTTTTTGAAACAATGTTTAATTATGGCGCATAATGTATTATTTACCGGATTCAGTCGTATCGCAACAGATTCCTCAAATATTTGAAAGCGGCTCGCCGTTCGCGTTTCTCTGTCGAGGTATCGTCGATTAATAGGGCGCTCGTGTTTGTTCAGCTGTTGCCATCGCCTCCCAAATTTTTCAACGGCAAGCAAACGATCTGTATGGACGGATATCACAAGGCGAGGAAAATTTGTTGACGTTCCATGGCAGTGTTTACAGAATCCGTGGAAACGCTTCTGCGGAGGAACTCCAAGAACAAACAGCCCGAATAAGAGATCTATACGCGTGTCGAGGAAAAATACGGTTGTGATACGTTCTCCATTGATTATTATTCTTTGTGATCTTTTGCGAATCGTATAATTCCAACGATTCACGGCAATGATTTAAATGGTCTAAGCTTAAAAATATTTGAATAACATTGGCTGAGTACCAAAAGGTTGAAGAATCCAGGGATCAATAATTCGAAGGTCGAAGGTCACGGACTGAAGCTTGGAAAGAAGATTTAAAAGTTGAAAAATCTAAGGATCTAATATCTAAATTAAATTCTAAACGTCGAAGGATTGAAAGGCCGAAATGTTAGAAGTGCGGAGATAAAAAGTTCCAAAGCATCGTAACTTGAAGTTTCGAAAGGCCACAAAGTGAATGAAATCAAAGATCTGGTACTTCGGGCATCTAAAGATCCGAAAAAGGAGATCCAAAAGGTTCAATACCTTGGTAATACAACAAACTTGTTGCCGCATTAAACCATCGATCTTTCTGCTAAGCCTTTAAGTACCATACACGTAACAGAAGATCGTAATGTTATAAATGTGTGTTAAGCAAATCGTCGGTAATACCGCGAAACTGTATCCTTCTCGTTTTACCCGTGCAATTATCCTCAGCATCGTTTCCGGTTTATAGCGCATTATGATCCGTCTATAGGCAGGAAGTCGAGTGGTTCACATATTAATCTCGGCGAATTAAAATGCACGACGCGCACGCAGCTTCTGTTTTAGTGGCGCAATGAAACGCATTGAGTCACGCTCGCGTGCCAGCCAAACGGCAGAAAATACCGTGCGGTTTCAAACGCTGCTCAAAGTTTTCTGGCGGTCTGCGATTTTTATCGCATAATCAACTGATATCTATGGTAAACAAAGCTATTCTGAAAAAGTTCGAGAAGCCAGTGTCCTAGATAACGTAAAAACACTGAACCATTGCTCAGATAAATTTCATCAAAATCAGAGGGGACTACATTAAAAAATAAAAGTAATTTAAATCCCAGCCGAGGATACAGAAGATTCATAAATATTGAAACAAATTAATGATTTCCCTGGACTCTGTTTGAATACGCGAAATTCGTTATTAGAAAAGTGGTCGTTGCATTATGTAAAAATTCCACTATCATTTTTATCTGTTTCGATCTGATTCGAATATGAAAAACTTTACTGTACTTCCACTGTTAAATCACAAATTTTTCAACCTGCCATATATTAATAACTATCCGCTATCCATTATCATATATTGATATATAAAAAACTATAAATCAACTGTTACACGTTAGTACGAATTAAACGTAATCGTCGTTTCATGACACAGACAAAATTCAAATTTTACTAAAACCGTAATCAAAGTCGACAAACTTTCATCGCGATAGAAGGCGCCAGATACCGTTGCGGTGGTGTCTAGAAGAATGTCCTCGCGCCGCTATCGGTCCGAGAAGTGCCTCGAAATGTAACCGTTGAAAACACGACAGGGCCGATTAAATCGCGAAAGAGGTAAGAAGCAAGAGAGCAAGCTTCTCTGAGCTACGTGGACACCGACGTTGGATAGAGGCGGTGGAGCGGCGATTCGCGGACGGACACGGTCGCTCGCGGATTCGTAGCGGGCCAAAGCAGGAACACGGGTTCGAAACAGGTTCTGGTGACGGCAGAAACCGTAGATCCCCGAGATGTCATTGAGGCAAATGGTAGGCGACCGGCTACGGCCGAGATTTCACTGTAAATGTCAAGCGTCGGCACATAAAACGTCCTGGCGATTTGAAGGAAAGTCGTTCGTGGCACAGGCGGAGGCTCGCTGTGTGCTTTTTTCGCGTTTTGTTTTAACTCTGTGTCGCCTTCCGACTCGTGTTTAGACACGGGGCTCGGTAACCGGCAAATATTCGACGAGTCGTGAGATTGCCAACGACGCAAGACATTTTCGATCTTTACACCCGATAAATGTAGGAAAACAAGTGCAACTTCGTGGCGATAACCCAAGCAACCAAGAGCGACTCGGTATCGGCAAAAGTGGAAAAGTTATAAATTCCTCCGACCACGCTGGGATCATTTTGTTCTACTCTGAAAGATCTCCTACTCTGTCTTGTCTTTTCTTTTCGTATCTTCCTCTCTTCTTTCTTCTTTCTCCGATCGAACCTCTTTTTCCGTCTGCACCGTCTGCTCCACCCATTTTCCTTGTCACTCCCATTCGTCCTCCTCGTCCTCTTCGTCCTGTAGCTTTCTCTCTCTTGGCGAATACCTTCGCCAGACGGTAATGCCTTGAATGAAGTACGGTTACTCCACGCTCTAGTGTTTGGTATTTTATCAGTGACATTATTATTCCCGCGTCGGCGACGCTAGTTCGAATTTATAGACCGGCAGAAATGTCTCCGTTGTTTCGCAATCGCTGTATTTTCGCGTCGTGGCACGAGGGACCACGTTCCACCGAGCCTCGTCGTTCGACTTCAAGCGTACACTGTTGCTCATAAGTACACGAACACTAAGTGTCTATTTTAATGGTCTCCTTCTTTTTTAATTTACTGTAGCTACAAAAGGTATTCGCCATTATATTTGTTACAGTATTTAATCATAATGATTAATTCCATCTTAGTATATTAAATTTTACATTATTTAATAGCGCTTTCGTATAATTATAAAAATCTGATATTATGAAAATGAAATATATTTAGAACCTGATAAAGGAATTCTTCGCTGGAAAATAAGGGTATGTAACCATTGTATGTTTATAAAAATATGAATTTGCGTAAACATTCGCGGTCTAGTTCTACGTCAGATCTAACGAAGCATAAAATCGTGCTGAATCTTCCCACCTGTATTTCTCCAACTAAACTCGATTCCATCAAAAATAAGCAAATGGCTGTGTTCGATCGCTTCGCGGGGAGACGCTTTCACAGCATAACACACCAACGAGAGTCGTAAATTCTCGTTACGATACGATGACCGACGCCACGAATCAGCCGTCCCCTATTTCGATTAAGATAATAGGGGTGGTTGAATAATTATAACACTGATTTAACAGCTTAAATATACTCTCTATTTCCAACAACTTTCCCTCGAAGAATATAAGGTGAAGAGTGACTAACAAGTTGAGATGTATTTTCTGCTGCTATCCCTTCTGTTGAAAGGTTGCTAGCAAGTAAGGTGTTTTCTGTGAAGGCGATATTTACAAACTAATGATGAACTAATGATGGCTGTTGTCCGCCCTTCATCAACAGTCGTTTGCAGGTGGAAGTGGCCGTTGAATATTGTACATGAGAAAATCCGTTTTTCCCATCTTTTCACTTATTGAGTAATAACTGTAAGGATCGTTTCGACTTGGAAGATGTTTCTAACGATTAAGGGCCTTTGACAGAAAGGTAAAGTATTGAACTTTATGGGGGGTCCTTAGGATTATTACTGATCTGAGTTGATATGTTTGTACAGGTGGTAGCCATCTTGACCAAGGATGGATTGTGGTTTATGGAAAGGTCACAGGACGAGACAGGTCGCATACTCTTGAGCTAGTATATACGTCAAGTACGATATATATAATGCGCAGGAGCACGAACACGCTCGAGGGACCAGGTTTCGGAAAGGTGCTACGCCTTGAATTTTGGAGGACAGCTTTGATTTAACGACGTTCATCAGGCTGAACGTTACGAGGGTTCTTCGCCCCTTGTCAAAACCGTTCCCCTCGTAGAAAGCTCACCCACACAAGTAGCACTCGCGTATACATAGAGAAAAATCGTCGGTACGAGGTCTAACCGTGCGTTCGGCTCGCCCTGCTCGGTGCAGCTGTTTGCGAGCTTTTTATATTCCACTTTCCATCTCGACGGCAGGAAGATTCTTTCGAGACGCATTTACAGTTTCTTTTTTACAGGTTTACTACTTAAAATTTAAATCTTTAAACGGGGATTGGTTACACTGGTATCCATTATTAAAATTCTTCGCCATCGATAACGGTTATAGATAATAAAAATAAAATTCGGGTCTCTTATATTAGTCAGTGGTAACCAAAATTAAATTTCCATCACCGATAATGATCACCGAAAATCGAAAAACATTTAATCATTTATAATGGTTATTCGTAACCAAAGTTTCTTAATTACAGGTATTAGCTCTTATATAACTTTTAAAATTTATCTCACAATAGTCATAATGTCTGGATTAATCCGAACCAGAATGGCTGAAAGATAATGTTGTGTTGTATGGCCAGGAACTCTTAGGCAGAACGTTCGTTTTATCTTTACGGAGATCCAACGCCTTGTTTTTTCCAAACAGATAATACTAAAAGGCAACGTTCCAAATTCTAATGCTTTCTACCTAATTACAAGAATCGGGGGTCATATCTAAACGATTGTGCAATTGTATCAGTAAAAAAAGCCCGACACTTATCTATTCGGTTGTAACTCAATCATGACCCCAGCCACCGGTTATAAACAACGAACTGGAAGAAAAAAATCGTTGATAACCGTGGAACATGTTCGAAGGGGTCCAGCGACTCATCTGGACATGGCCCGAAACGCTTTTCCAGGTTGAGCGTCCGTGCCATTTGTGAGAGCCCAGAGCGTTCCCCTCGTCTCAAAACGCAATCGTTTTTGCTGCCGGTCCGGTTCTCCTCTAGCACCGACCTACCGGAACGCGTGGAACTCACCCAACATCCATCGAGGACCGGCTACGAAGTGCTGGAATATCAGCGATTCTCGGTGTGCCCGTGAGCAACCGAGAACTCACGACTCGCGACTCACGGCGACCGACGGAATGAATCGAGATGAGGAGGGGGGATGTTCGAAGCGCGGTTGTTGGGGTAGCTGTGGGGAGGTTCCACGAGGGTAGGAGGAGGGAGGCTGTCCACGACAAGAGAAGGTGGAGAAGGCGAAAAACTGGGGCGAGGAGTCGAGGGGAGGCACGAGTACGTTGCACGAGCCGTGTATTCCCACTCTTGGACCAACGATGTGAAAAGGAGTGGGGGAAGGAGCCGGAGAACAGCGGCGGAGAGCAAGCGTGGAACTAGCGTAGAGTCTGCGCTAGCTCCGACTTTTCAGTGCCGTCGCCAGTGGCAGAGCCAGTTTCTCGTAGCATCGGTGAGCCGGCGGCATCGAGGCGCCCCTTCAGTATGAAGCCGACGACCGTGCCAGCTGCAGCTGCTGCACCTGTCGTCCCGTCTACCGCGACAACTACGCTCGTCGTACGCTCGGGTGATCTGCTCGCCGGACGCTCCTGATCGTGGATCCATACAACCGCTCGACACCGATACTACATGGATACCGTGCTCCAGGCTCCGATTTCGTTCATCGAGAAGGACTGAGCGGAAGAGATACGTCACGCGGCCGATACACAAGTATATATACCGTGCCTCTGGATAAACCGTTCCCGTGGATCGTTCAGTGGAATAATACAGAGGAGGTAGGAGGATCGATCCGAGCGATTCCTCGACAAAGATCCTCGGGACGCCGCGAGAGAGAATCTCGTGAAATCTCCTGTCTCCCTTTATTTCTCTAGCCCTGTTCCTCTTTATATTTTCTCCTTCGCCTTTTCTTCGCCGGTTCTTCCTGGACGTGATCGGACGGCGATCGGCTTGTGCTCCTCCAGTGTTTCTTATTCCTTTACCCTTCGCTGGGTAAAGTTGCCATTTCTTTCTTCGTCGTTATCATCGTCGTTATCATCGTCGTTGTTGTCGACGTTGCTCCAGTTCATCCTCCTCCACCTCCTCCTTACGTTCACTTCGTCGCGTCTTCTATAATATATAGCGGCGCGACGAGGTCGACCGGTCGCGAAGAAACTGTGATACGTAACGCGGTGAAGAAAGAGGAGACGCGTGCGGGACTTCGTATAATAAAAGTGAAAACTCGTTCCTCCGGTGTCGTGGTTCGGCTACTCGAACGAGAATCCGTGGAGCCTGTATCCCATCACCCCTTCGTTTGGATATTTCGGACTACTGCAAGGAACTCGTGGTTGGATCTCGAAGCATCGAACCAACCGCTCGTCGTTGGATCGAACGGGCAACCAGCGTGTGCATCAGTGGCGAGGTAAGTCCTTCGAACGATAAATTCCAGCACCCTGGCACGAGGGTCAAGAGCGGTCAGACCTCTCGCGCGTCGCGACGTGTGTAGACTGGTTTTCGAGTTCTAGGACTCTCTGTCTCTTTCTCTTCTTCTTGGTCTCGCATCTTCCTTTTCCTTCGTTGTTCTCTGTCTCGCGTATTGTCGTCATATCGTTTCCCTTTCTCCCGTCCTGTCTTTTTCTCTCTGTCCATCGAACATACCGGTGATAAATCTTCGCGATCTCGCCGACCGTTGACTGAGCAAATTACCACCGTGATCCTTCATCTTCCTATTACCACGCACACGCTACGTCGAAGGGTGATTGTTCTGACGGCGCGACCGTGGGACCATGGGGTTGCGTCGACGTGATCAGCTCGTGGAAAGTGAACGCACGTCGCGGACGGTCCACGACCGTGAAACGAGCTCCGCTCCGAAATTGGGATGGTGAAATTAGCCAGGATCAACAATGGCGATCGGTCGATTATCCCGTTCGACGCAGCTGAGCAAATAACTGGGCTAAAATGCGTGTCCCGTATCGTCTTCTCTCCCTGTGCTTTTACTCTTTTTGCAAAAGCAGACTTTAATTATTTTCATACCTCGTCGCTCCCTGATTAACTTTCTCGATAATTCGACAACTTTCTCGGAAGTATACGGTCGCTGAAATATACGATCGATCCGTTTCGAATGGGAATTTCAGTTGGACGAAAATTTCAAAGCAACTGTTAGAGGATCCTGGAATACGACATTGATACGATAAAGTGGAAAACGTGCTCGTCGTTGGATCGATAGTAATAAGTTATACTAGGTGCATTACGAAGCAGAGAAAATTACCAGCATGATCTTTCATCTTCCCATTATCGTCCGGGTAGCACGGTCAGGATCACGTCGATCCCTGTCCCGCAAGCAGCTCCGATTCAATCGACTTGAGGGACTAGTCAATGTTACCGGAATCTCCGTGTTATGTCCTATGATCAACAGAGACGCATAACGAGATCTTCAGCCATTCAGAGGATCGTATTAAGCCGGACGATTATGTTAATTCCTGTGATCTTAATCTCTGAGAAGATACTGAACTTTCTTAGGTGACGAGCGCGTGGCACGCCAACGAGTTTAATGCGACTTGCTTCAAGATATCAGAAGATCTAGAGAATCAAAATCTTCTGAGTTACGATGTAGACAGTCAGAATATTATGTAATAAATGTACTTCTAAGTTCGAAGTTTCAGCACTATGACATCACTCGGATTATGTGAGTGTTAATTCTTATTATATAATTATTATTAGTAAATTTTCAATAGCCCTATAGATTTGCAAAAATTTACCGAACCCCGTAACATGGAAAAGAAATATTTTAAATTATTCAACTTTTCTATAAACGCGACAAATTTGGAATTTTCGTAAAAATATTTAAAGGATGGAGATCCAAAGCAGTTTAGTAATATTTTTACTAAGAAATAAGAAGACTGCTAGAAGAAATACGGCAAAATATATATATACATAGTTGCACTAATTAAACGGGAACGTTCGTACAAAGACCAATCGAAATTTTTTATGAAGGTTAACGTTATCGATTAATTACATAGAAATCGGACTATCGAAGGTTCGCATAAAATTTACACCACTTTCGTCAACGATTACACGTTCGACTTAACGATTCCCCAAGTGACCCACATAAACGTTCTCGAAACCGGTGGATTCCACCTGAATTCTCTGTGCGTCGCGCCGTGCCCCAGCAAGAGTAGAAAAGTTTCCTCCAGGCGAAACTCAACACCTTCACCGACCCATCAATGACGAGAATAACGAATCATTTTGCTCGTCCACGTTCTCGTTTACCGATTGTTCAAACAGACCGTTTCGACGGAGGTCGATGACCTCCTTACACGAATCCCAGGGTTCTTACGACCTCGACCTCGAGGTATAACCGCGGAATAATTCCACGATGGGATAGTTAAAAGAGTGGACGCAACGTGACGGAAGATCTCGAGGCCAAAGGTGAGATCGCCTCTCGTTTCGAGACTCTTGAATCTGCATCGTTCGTCAGATATCCAGCTCGATTACTCGAACGAAGGTCAGTCCTCTCCATCGACGCTTCTTCCGTTTCATTTAAACCGTAAACCAGGAACTGTTCGACTATTAGCAAACGTGTATTGCATTGAACGAGACAATGTAAAAAAATCACACGATAAAAGAGCCAGGATTTCCATAGAAAAGTTCTGTTTCCACGTTGATGAGAAAGACCGAGGTTGCGTTCCCCGCGGAATTCTTCGTTTTGAACCTATGTACATTGTTCCATGGTGGCAGACGTCATAACAGTAATTAAACGTAATCTAGCTTCGAAGAGCCGCGCTGGGAACGAAGAAAATAGGGGACGTTATTAAGTTCGAATTCGCGCAGACAATAATCAAGCTGGATTGCGTCCCTTCTTAGAGGAAAGTGGCCTAATCCACTTTTCGTCTATTCAATTATACCAGATTACCATGGGAGATTCTTCTGCGTTCCGCTAACGCGAAACTTCATTAAACTTTATCTTAGGACGTCAACAATTTCTCGCTATATTTTTTTCCAGATCCCTATATTTTCTAATAGCAAGTACTCGACAAGAATGTTAGCTTTTAGATTAGAAAAGTTCGTTTGCAAATTACTTTTATTAGTCTCGATGTGTCACAGGATTTAGTTTATACAGTAAGCGAGATTAGGTTTGAATCAGGATTAGAATAGGTGAGACTCGGCTTAAGGTTTAAATTCAATTATATTTAGATTTGAATTCAGCTTAAATTTCACAAGTTCTCTATATACTATAAAATTAGTATTCTCTGATTCTGCTCGCCAAATACTTATAATTTGAATAGATAATGATTTTTAATTAAACAAAACAATATATAATTGTAAAAAAATTTGTCTACGAAACAGCAGGAATTAATTAAAAAATTTGCATGTTAAAGCATTACAAATGTTTCCCAATTATCGATAACAAGTTTAGTAAGGAGCCTTTAAATTTTCAAGAATATGCCGATATAAAATAAAGCAAAAGAGTTAAAGATAATAACTTCGACAGACGGCAGGTTGATGAAGCTAATCGAGAAGTCGTTTGCTTCACGAGGCAAGTTCGCGTAGAGACGATGGCTTAATGTTTCACTGATCGAACAACTCAGGAGGAACGTGGCCGTTTTCATCCGGCAATACGAAGCACCAAACACTGTCTATACTGCAATCTTGGCCTAATCGGCGATTCATCCAACAGGCGGAAGAGGAATGCAAATGATAGATCACGTCGCGAGTGACGTAACGTTTGTCCAGGTTTGCGCAACGCCACCGTTTCACGGTCAAAACGTGCGACACGTAGCTGAAACCAGCTGGTCGAACTCACGGCTAAGAAGACGATTTATGGTCCTTGGTGCAGGGAAAGCAGAAATATTATCGTTTAGAATACATTAACCTTGCGAAAATGAGATTTATGTATTCGCGATTTGATCGAAGGATTTGCGGGATCGTGTACTATGCACGCGAATACATGAGATCTGGGTCGAGATATTATTGAATTCTATTATCACGTTCGTCTTTGTATCACTTGAAACGTTGATTGTGTATCTACAATACTACTTGAAGTAGTGTGTTAGTGAAAAGACTACTACTCTCGAAATAAGCGAAACATTTCGACCATAATCTTAACATGTTTATGAATTCATTATTAAATCGTATTAAATCGTGTCATATATTCAAAAACTTCATCGATAAACAAGAATCACTTTTTCAAAATACCTCATTCTTTAAAATTATCAGCATATATTGCAAGCCACTGTAAAACATTGCTTGTCGCACTTTGCAAAAAATCATCTCTGCTATGTACAGACAAGACTTTATCTGCCTTGTCAAATTAAAAAGTAGAATTCCTATGTTGTACTTATGCACGTAACCTTGATCTTTCATGCAAAACCATTGCGTCACACATAACTATGTGAATGACATCATTTAACTGTTGTTTATGCAATTTCATATTCTAGAACAAATGGAACATATTCTTAAAAAAATGGAAAAATCTGAAAATACACAGATTTGTTCTATCCAGTAGATATAACATTGAACGTTTTACTTCGGATGTTTTATGCATTTTACATTTAAATTTCTATATCTGAAGTGTATCCTAAAGGCATAAATATCCTCGATTTAGATACCACGCGTGCTAACAACGTGTTAAAAAACGCAAAGACTATACTTTCTAATCTTAAACGTGTCACGCCAAACTACTATACAAATTCCATCTAAATCCTCAAACAAATGCCGCTACCATCGAAGACACGATAATTAACGACAATTCGAACCAGCGTTCTTCGTACCACGCCACGTAATATTTGCATCCAAAGAGGCTAGTCGTTTTATTGTACAAGTGAGCCGCCGTTCTTTCTCCAGACACCGATCGTTAGCAATAGATGAAACGTCGTAAAAAAATTAGCGTTGTTCAAGCGACTGCGCTGTTCGCTGGTAGCGAGGAAAATTACGGTTTACGCCGAGAGCACGCCGTTTATGCTTTTTACGCTTTGCACGCGGATCGCCGTTTAAGCGCTGTTTACAACGATCCTCAGGGCGATCCGCGAAGAGTACGGTAGGCTACTTGTAATTCAGCGGCTGGATCGGCTGAAAGTAAGTTAGTTCAGGGTTACCGGTTCCCGTGGTAGCCGTTGTCGTTCAGTCGACGCGACAAAAACCGCGTGAACTCGGGCGTGAACGCGAGATCTGTCTGCGAACCTGTCGCGAACTCTAACGTTCCGTTCGGATCGGCCTTCCTCGTTCATCGGCGTCGCTTCTTTCGCGCTTACGAAGCTGCACCGTGCGGTTTTCCCACTTTTTATCAATGATAACGAGTAATGGCTAAATTGAGGGAGAATTGTTAGAAAATGATGGAATATTTTGAGTAAAAAAAAAAGTGATTGAATTTCAACATAATGTCTGTGTTGTTTCTATAGACAAAATTTGGATAGTAGACGATAGTAGACGAATAAATAGGTACAAGTACTACTGATAGTACTTAACAAGTATGGATCATCGATACTATTGATGGAAAGCATTTTCTGTTTCAGGTACATTTTTGACGAAAACGTAGCGCATTGTCTTTTTGTTTCAAATATATTCCTGTTTGAAATGATTTCTGTTTTTTTAATGTCCATTACAGTGTGTTTGCGAATATTTTAATTAGTGTTATGACAGATTTTTCCGATTCGTAAACTCCTTACGACATGGAGTTATTTATTACATTGCAGATACTCTGTTGCGTATGAAAAGATATTCTACATATGAAAAGCAGGCAAATATCCTGGAAATTTCCAAGAAAACTTCAATACGCGATATCTTAGAGACCAAAATGCAATCAAATTATAATCACAAAACTAGACTAATTTGGTTATTAGAAGAAATGTTGCCAATAAAAGTAGCAGACAGAGAGTTTCTTTGATTATTTTTCCGCGCTATGAATCACCAAAAAATGTATCGTTTTTCTCTCTATAAAAACAGGCAAAAAGAAGACGTCATTGAAATCAACGCGTAACGAAGTTCTTGCCCATTCCCATGGGCAAGCGAGTAGAACGTAAAACCAGGGAAAAGCTTGAAATCGCTGGGAATTGGTTGGATCGCGCCGGTGAAAGAGACTTTAATGCCCGCTAACAAGAAAGTCTACGGCACGAAGGTCGTGGTAAAACGAGGGACGAATTTTAAGGGTTCGAGAAGAGAAAGGCAGAATGGAAGATTGGCGATGTTAGAGAACAATAAACGCAAAGTAACGCGGCAATATCGCCGGCAATTAATTCAATTACACAGTGAAAGGAAGTTCAATGTCGACTAACAAGGCTCTTCGCGGACGTCACTGTCGCGGCGTACGATCGTGTCTGCATGCAGGGTTTTCTTTCTCTTTCCTTTACGATTTGCCGTTTCCATATTCCTCGGCTATGAATGAGACACGCGATAAATCTGTCAGGAAAAAGCGAGTTGCCAAGAAAACCGCGTAGCATCCGCGTTTGACCTGGACTCGACTTACTTCTTGCCAGATTAAAACCTCTATGCACATATTTCGATTTCATCCGATATTCGATGCATAAGTGAATTAATCTTTTCATTCCTACGATTAGGTTATGCGTCATCAATTTAATCCTGCAATCGCCGTAAGCACAAGTGCTACCTTTCTGGTTTCGTTCTTTCTCCAAACGTGATTAACAGCTTTTCTGTAGAAGAAAGCGTGTTTCGTATGGCTCCATTAGCTTTGTTATTCCACTGTGATCACAAAAGAACATATAAATTATGTTTCGATTTTTTATTATTATTTCAGATTCATAGAAAATTTACTACAAGTTTCCAACACGTACAAAATAAGTCCGTATTACACCTAGCTTGACAGCAACTTGTCTCTAAAATTGGAATCTAACATAGGAAGATAATAATCGAAACCAAGGCTGTTCAGGTTCTGCAAACTGCATGATTTCTGCACGAATAATCCAGTCGTTTCGCAATAGGATTTCAGACAAATGAAGATAAATATAGTAACTATTGATGAAGCGACACATGCAACGACCTTGCTGAACAAATGCTACGATCACCGGTACAATCACACGTCGTGTCACTCTTCTATTCATCTTTTGATTCGATTTCCCATACGATTCGCACCGTGCGTTATCTGCAATCACTACGTTCGAGCGTTTCAACGTATCCAACGGACAAATGAAGAATAATTGCCACGTAGATAAGTTTAAAAGGGACGACGGCGTTAATTTTTATCGATACACGCGGGTCGGTAATCGATGAAGTAAGGGGGATAATTGATAGAATTCGTGGAGGGGACAAACGATCGCGTCGATTACTCGGGGATAAGTTATTTTCTCCGACGACGACGTTGGTCTCTCGATCGATCCGCGGGATGGCCGTTAATAAATCGCCACGGCGATAAAAAGACATTGCGAATGGTGCTTTTCCAGCCCGCGGGGCAGCTGTCGCCGCAATTACTTCTAATCGGTTTAGAAAATCCCGCGTGCCGAAACATAGCGACGACGTCCAATTAAGGAACATCCTCGACGATCGATCGCGATCGCCGAGTTCTTTCCGCGCTCGGCCACTCGACCGCGCGTTGCTGATTCGGCCCTTGATTTCACCATGCGCTCGATAACGAGCATCGCCAGCGAACCTATTAAATCTCTATGGTATCACTACGTTATGCTGCCTTTTGCTATTTCCTACAGATTCCTGTAAATTGGATTGTGTAAATTAGGCAGTAAAAAAAGACTTTTTTTTATAAATGAAGCGGAAATAGATATAGGAAAATTTGGAAGAGTCTGATCATTTAAAGAGAATGACTCAAACCTTTCAATATTTTTCGTCGTTACGAACGAGAGACACGAATGAATTCTAATGGCAGAGATTATTCATTTCTAATGTTATACGCATACTACGGCGCTAGTAAATTACAGGACTTTTTGTATTTTATTTCGCTTCTACTATAAACGCTAAGTAAGCAGCGTATCATTAGTCAGACATTTTCGTGTATTAAATTTAGATTATTCAAGCAATGTACATCAACTTTTCAAGTGATTCGAATAATTATGAGCGGTAGTGCAAGTGGTACTAATTCGATGATCAAAGACCCTATGACGAGGAAGATAAACGTACTTTAATTACTTGTTATATAATTTTCAAATGAAATAACAAATGAAAAACAACATTTCTAACGAAGATTGAAGAAGCATACTAAATTCTGCGTAAACTTCAACATTTTAAACTATCTTAGTACGTGCTACAGAAAAATATTAATGCAATCGATTGATAAATTAATTCATAAATTCGTTTATTTTACTTTTACCCAGCTATAAAGTAGAAAAATGTATTTATCCCTTCGAGAAACTCGTCGAGTTTCCGGTAAACGTGAGCAATAACCAACCCAACACCGTGGACATTAATAAATCGGTCATTTTCTTTACTTTTTGGGCGGGACACGCTACACACGATTTCTACTCGCATGTAATTTCCAAGCGATTGCACTATTTGCAGACAGAAAGCTGCTGTCAATTACTCTTCCTGTAACATCAATAATCACGGTGTCTTGGAAGTGATTCAGGGGAGCAGCTAGAGGAACATTTGTCAATCAGGGAGCACGAAAAGAACCGTTTCTGATAGTTTCGAAATGTAAACTCTAAAACTGGACCGACGTCGTCGATCCTAATTTGCTTCTTGCTCCAATAATAAATGAATAATGAACGCGAGTGAAAAAAAGATCCATCCGTTGCCTGCTTCTTACTTATTCTAACGGATGTGATCTGTCGTAGTGCTCGAGGATTTCAGTTTAATCTAAATTACCAGCAAAGTTACGATTAATTATACGCGCGAGAAAAACGAATACCAGATACGAATTGTCTTTCATCGTCCACGAATGCCAATTTTACTGTTAAACCATCGAAAAACGAAAGGCAGTTACACGCGTTGAACGCTAAGCTATCTGCGACGACGAATTCAATATATCGTCACCGCGAAAGGATCAATATCGTTCGACCAAACTACCGAAAGAATATTACAACGGACCGATAGAAAGCTACGTATCTCGATTCCGTCGCGTTTCATTTCTCCAACGAGCTAATATATGCCATGTCCATTTTAACGCATGTAATTACGATTGCAGCAAAAAAGCCAAGTAGCCATTGGATCGTTAATAAGAGGCGACTTCGCGCCAGGAAAAGTTCCTAACGGGCGTGTCAACCATACCGACACCATGGGCAAGTTGCCTGGTCGACATAACTAGCCGTCCTCGATAGTCGATTAATAAAGAAATTATACGACGTAAACAGTGACCAACGGTGCTTGCGTGCCCCGTGACGACTTGCAGAAGATTTCCAGTTGCTTTTCTAGAACCGCATTAACTATAGCGTAGGCTCGCGCGAACGCAATTACTTCTAATCGTTTTAGAAAATCCACGATGTCGCTGGTTGATCCAGTCGAGACCAGACGCGAGTTGTGTGACTAAGCCGTCCTTCTGGTTTCTGTACGCCGGCTTTTCAAACCTCGTCCAGGTTTCCCCGACGCGTCTGCTTTAACCGTATCTGGCCGATAATGCCTCTTACCCGGTTGTGCATACAAGTCGCGAAGGAAGAGAGGAACGTAGCCAAGAAGCACGTTGATCGTTCCTCTTCCTGCAGCCGGTCTTGTTTTTCCCGCGGAATCGAGCGTAGGAGAAATTACCCGGTCGTCGGCTCGAAAAGCCGACCGACGATCGTTCTCCCATTAGCCTCGTTACGTTCGAGAATGGGTCGAGGAACTCTCTCCCTCTTCTCTCTCGTGTAAGTACGTACGTGGCTTGTCGCGTCTCTTCATCCTGTTCGACCGCCTCGATCGATCGCCACACAACCATGTGATAACGACCGGTGACGAGATGGTTTCTAGGTGACGTCGTAGGTGGACTGGACAACATGAAAGTTGCGTTGTGCCTGATGGGGGATTCGATAGTGGTTTTCGAGACGAGACAATGATTGGAAATGAAAGGAAAGGAGACGAAATAACGTTGCTGATAATGGATCAAGATATACCTATAGCGTTCTTACTTAATAGACGCGTTTTCACCTTGGTACTTATTTACTTCGATAGTGGGAATGTATTAAAATTAGAACGATATAGGCAAGATTAGTGATCCTCGTATAAGGATAACACACAGAATCCTGAAACGTTCCATTTTGTCTTTGTACTTCTGAAGGATTTGTCAGTGGGTAATATTAATATATAGCTTGTTCAAATAAACCAAGTATCTCGTACTTGATCCTTAGTGATATTGATGTTTTAAAGTAAGTATTTCTTTACTCGTCAAATTTGCAGGTTTTAAAAAACACTTTAGAAGAAGTGAAATATTTCAAAAGGAATTTTATCGAGTAGCTGCCAAGTTTTATTCCAGCAGTGCTCTGGTATCGTGAAACTCTTGAGATCTATCACGTTGGCAGATAAAAGTTTGTTTGTCCATAACTATGCGTTGGCGTGGAACTTTCGTGGAACAGTTATACAGAGGTACAGAGCAATCTCTATATCCCACCGGGACAAGAAACGAATTCTACGAGTTGGCAAACCCGGCTAGTTTTCTACTAGCTTGACTAGTTCATTGAACGTCATGCTTTCAAATCCAATTGTTCCAAAAACGATCCTAAAGTTTCCTCCAACTATGATCAGCATCGAGCCAGACGGAAAATTGCTCGCCCGAAGGCGAGCAAAAGTTTTTCAAGCAACTTCTCTCCTCGAGGACAATGGCCGATCTTATTCGGAGCAAACACGAGTACTTCGTTGAAAAAAGTTTGCCAGAGAAGTTTCCAACTAACGAGTGCACGAGATAGTTAAACGATTTATCAAATTAGTTTCATCTATACAGAATTTTCTAAAAAGATAAAGAATTATTTAATTTTATTGACTTTTATTATCAGATTCATCTTTGTTGAAACGTTAATTGTGTATATGCTAGGAGCAATTTATTGATAAAAAGGGCGCTGTATTTGTCAGAAACGAAAGATTTTAGTCGAAATCTTAACACGTTTCATCATATAATCGATTAAATTATATCGTATACGCACGTATGTTGTGACTAAAGTTAATGAAATTTGGGGATCATAATATTTCAACGGTTAAATTAACTTTTATACTATCACGACATATTTTATCATAGCACTAAACAAAGTTTGATAAAGCACGATTTTGCTAAGAATCTTCAAAAAGTAGGAGAGTCTTTAATCTCATTCCCCAGAAGAAATAGTTAAAAGTTTAACCGGAGAAGTTTGAAACTCATCAGAGCACACGGGATGGCTGTACAATTTGTAAAGTTAGCTTCACCAATAGACGATCTTTTCGAAAGAAAAGTAAAGTGAAAGAGCAAAGAATCACACGTTTATCGAGATGCGTATCGATACGAGATTCGTTATTTATCGTTGGTACCGTAAGCACCTTCACCTCGGTGCGGTAACGAATTTTTCCGCTATAGATCGGCAGTGTTGCTGATATTTAGTTAGCCTGGCACACGTGGAAATTGGCGGCGAAAAATGATCGACTACGTGATTCGATGGATTTGAAAGTTTCAATTAAAAGCGCCCCGGATATGAGTGTTGGGCACCGTTTCTCAAGTTTCACTGGGATCGATCACGTATTTCATTAGAATTTACGTACTCTAGAACATGCCGGGGCGGCTCGTTACCTTCGAAATCGTTGCCTTGCAGCTTTTCGACTCGCCTATACCCAGCTTGCTTCGTACGATTTAATGGCTTAATCGTCCTCCATTTTTCGCTTCGATAAACACTTCAATCTTGCGTAGTAATAGCCGCAACGATTTGCTAAATAAGATATCAAGATATGAAGATTTGAACATTTACAAGATTTGCCACCCAGAAATTGGAAGATTTGAACAATTGATAGATTTGAACGTTTAAATATTTGAGAATTGAGATATATTTAAGTATTTAAAGAGTTGAAAATTGAAAGATTTTAAGTTCGGAAATTTGGATAGTGGAAGACTACAAAATTTGAAAATTTGGATACTCGGAGGTAAATATTAAAAGATTTAAGCGATCGAAAGTTTAAATACTCGAAAGTTTGAGCTTTATAGAATTTTTATATTCGCAAATTTAAGTAACCCAAAAATTAAAAAAATTCGGAAATTTGAAAATTTGAAAATATATTCTTCTGCAACTTCGCGCTTCGTCGAAACTTGATTTTCTACGTATGTAAATTTCAACAATCTATCAATGTGTCAATTCTAAATGCAACAAGCCAGACCTTGAAAATCACATATCAGGTGGGTAGTAATCAGTTCAAAAGTACAATGCTTAGTTCGTAGGGGGCTCGTAACAAAGTTGTAAATCAGCGGTTCGCTAACTTTCTCGAGACGTCGTTACTATCGATCATGCGTGCAGCTGGATGGAGCTGTTCGCGTGCCATTTCGCAAGGGGCCACGTTCGTTCTATTCTTAATGTCCGCGTGACTCCTTATATGGAAAGTGCGTGAAACGCACAGCATTCCATATAACGAGGCGCACTTCGGGAACAGAGAAATGAATTTTCGCGCGTTTTCACAATTTGACTGTGTATCGTCTTTAACCCCGAGACGTGCAATTAGCCTCGCTAAATAAAAAGGAAAACGGTCGATCTCGCGACTCGTTTCTCACGCCGTTTCAGACCAGACCGCCATCGGTAAATTGTTGGCTCGCGCTGTTCGCGAAACGTCCATTAATCAGAAGCAATAACGCCGCGACGTCGGTGCATCCTGTTTTTACGGTTATTGAAAGTTATTACTTTGTGCAGACTGTTTCGGAATTATAGGCTAACAGAACTGGATGAGAAGAGTCGAAAGCTAGCAAAAAATTCTCGATAAACTTGTGTCCATAAACTAATGTTACATGGAATATTCAAGTTTCCACTTTGCGTGAATGTACATTAGTTCTCTTTTCACATTTTTACCTTATAGAAACGCGACTTTGTTGAAAATAATTCTCCGATGCATTCGTAAGCTGTTTCAACGAAGATTATTTTCTATCTACTTCTTTGGAACATCCTATAAACGAATTAAAAAATTAGCAAGAAACAAGTCATGTTAGTAGTGAAACGTAGAAAGAGAACTCATATACATTCCACGTTCTACTTTACATTCGGTATTTACCTGAACATTAACATACATTCGTGTAAAGTGGAAAACCGAAAAGTGGCAGAATAATTATTCTGTTATTTCTTTTTTTCCTGACACCACATAACATTTTTTAAACATCGTATTCTACAATAACTTCTAGTTAAAAATCAGCCTCTTCATTCCGCGTCACAGAATTCTACTTTCCATCTCGTTCGACTTAACCGACTTAACCTCGGATAAACGAGGACCTCAGAACGACCAAATTTCAAGGCAAATTTTCAAAAGACCGCGAAGCGGACTCAAGTCGACCTTACCAACAAAGCTGACACGTGAAAGGCGATTTTCGCTTGGAATCGCTCAGTAGCGTTCGAAGAGTCCGTTAAACCCGTTTCCGTGCAAAAGGAAGCCATCGCGTGGCACGCGTTTGCGGGAAGCTTTCAGGACGTCGACACGCAGGCAAATCGACTACCCGCTTCCTTTACTTTCTATGAGAACCGCGCTTAACCGGTAAATTATGCGCCGTTGCGGCAAGAAGTCGCCACGCGAACCGTTTCCGAACGATCACGCCCGATCGAACGCTATCTAGTTCCTAAACTCGTGATTTCCCACCGAACGAGTCGGCAACAAGAAATTTACCCGTTTCATCGGATGTAAAACGCGTTTACTTTCTTCTCTCGGTGGATACTTTTCATCGTGGCCATGGAATAAACGGATGAGAAAGGATGATTTACGTAATTCCACGGGCACATTTCCATCGAACGATCGACCAGCGGGGAAACGACTGTTACAGCCGAGTCGTAAATTTGCCAACTCGATCTCTCGATTGTCGCGTTAACCTCCTAGCGGTTATTTATACGTAATTCCTGGCGATTTACAGCGACCTCCGTTTGCGTCCATCGCAATCGCGCCGGAAGTCGAGGATACGCGACCCTTGACAGGCCAATGTGAACGTGCACGCGCGCCTTCCTGTCGCGCGTGAAACGCAAACCGCCGCGATCGACGCGGATCGTAGGATCAAATGCTATACTCCTAGACGAAACTCTTGCGAAATAAACGTCCACATGACTTTTCTATCCCGAGCAGTTACAAATAGTACCGGCGACTTTCTACGCAAATCGCGCCTTAAGAGGCGTCACAAATCATACGCTGCATCCCCGACCGATAGTCTCGCAGGCAGTTTCACGAGATTTACGTTTGCTATTTTTCTCATTCGACTAGGCGAGTCTCCTGTGAGCCATTCGTGTCCTCGATTAATAGTAGTTGTCGACCAAAATCTCCAGGTACTTACAGACATACATACATGCATCGTAGAAATTTTTCTGTTTCCATGATGTTTGTCGATTATCTTAATCCTTTGCATTGGATCGTTTGTTTATTCAAACCTAGTACTTTTTAATATTCTAGGCTTTCAAACTTTTTGAAAAAGTTCTTTGATACTAGAAACTCTCTACTACTGTTACGTCCGGTGACTCTCTACGGTCGAGGCGTCCACCAGCTGTGCACATAGAATTAAGCGGGTCACAATAATGCTAAGGAACGCAATAATGCTATAAAACGAGGTTTTTTGGTTTACCGTTAAGTCCGGTAAGTGACAAAATATCTTCGATTCAAGAGGTTATTGCTCTATCAGGTAAAAATTGGGGAAACGTGGGTGTTTCCCGGGATTCCAGCCGCAAGCGACCAGTGGTGGGGCGATCACCAGCAAACAAGAGTTTTCCTTTGCGACAGCATCGTGACTGGGCTTTACTGGATCTACGACTACAGATCAGTCAACATCTCTATACCTTCTATCATTCACCTACTTCTCTTATACCTTACGCAACAGCGTAACTATTTTCTCTATAAAGTTGTTGAAAATATATATTATAACCTCAGTGTTATACTAATGCAACCACTCCTATTATCCTAATCGAAATAGGGGATGAATCTGTTCGTGGCATCGATTATTCTAATCGTAACGGGAATTTACGACTCCCGTTGACGCGCTTCCTCGTGATCGCGTCTCTCCGCGACTAGTCGAATAAACAACTACGTTATCATCAACCATCTGTTAACTCGAATGTTCCGAACATTTTCAAGAGAAATGAATGTTCGGAGGAAAGAAATTCAGGGGTAAAATACCACTGAAGTCACCAACGATCCAACTCACCTATAAAGGTGTTATTATCTTCCGAACTTTCTCCAGTTTCGTGCTTTCCGTCAATAACGAATTTCCATTTGCGAAAGAAAAAGAAGAAAATCCAGCCAATATATGGTAATAATAAAAATTGCTTCCCGTAAATCCGAAGAGTGGCTTTCGCTTCGAACGCACAATTTGCTGAAATCAGTCCGTTGAAATTGATCTTGGTCGTGCACACGGAACCATATTCCTTTGCCAGTTCGTCCAACGAAGCTCGCCGTACATACAAAAATCGACGTCCGCCCCAAAAAGAAAGTTTCGTTCCGTTGGTTTTCGATGCGACTTCCTGTGTAGTCGCGATTTCTAACTTCGCGCAGCACTTCCAGCTCGGAAGGCCGGTTTTCCGATGAAAAGTAAGAGCGTTTCACAGTAAGAGGCGTGGATGCGATTCACAGTGTTGGCCCTCGTGAATGTTTCGACGTGGAACACGTGTGAAACACCCACGTTGCGCCAGAGTTTCGTGGGGGTCTCTCGAATATCATGCTTTCTCCGTGGCAAAACGGAATTCGAGATCTTGTGCCGGCCGAGGCGCATGAATAGGCCATCTGGGGACCTGCGCCGCTTTTTTTCAACTGTTCGTACCTCGTCACACTTCGGGTCAATGGCGAACAATTGGAATTCGTGAAAGCCTGACAACGTGTCAGTAAGTCACGCCTTTCAGTTGAAAACAAGGGATGAAGGGTAAGGGTTGGCTGACGTACTGACAGAAAAGGATTCAAGCTTCGTATGTGTAGTAGAAAGCTGAAAGGATGATTAGACAAAGAAGTGTAGGTCTGATTAGTTGTTTCTGACAGAGCTTTTACAGTCAGAAAGACAGACACGCGTATTGGCGAAGTGCTTTTAGCATTTAGTAAGCTCATTGACGAAAGTATTGTATACAATCTGGGATAAAAATAGTTGTATAGGTAATGCACTAGTTTTATTTATTATACTGTGCTCTTACAGTAGATAGATCATTTATCGAATAATCGAAATTAACGTTTGCATTTTCGTGTAATACAAGCGTCTTAATTTGTCGTATTATTTGAATCGATTTGTAACAAATCATATTTAACAAAATATTATCGATATTCTCTCTTTTCGACTACCTGTTCATTTATTTTTGTCTTCGACGGTACACAAATATTGTAAATAAAATAATGTTAGCATGACGCTAACGTATAATACTTCTCCTGTTTCTATGCAGTCCCGTTAATCATCTTTCGAGTTCTGCACGGCATTTATTGTTAGTTAAAAGAGATCAATCATTTAAGGTGTAAGAATCGAACGTTTTGATTGATAGATCAACAGATTGACAGGATAATGTGAAGCTTTAAGAGTGCAAAATGATTGTTTAATTTTTGTCAGTGTTACAGGACTCATTGTTAGCAAGAGAAAACGATAAAGTCTCGAAAGTGTCATAAATTAGATTCTAAGTACTTTGTACTGTGTCATGGGTCAAGTTTTTGCCACTACGACATAGAGAAATGGTATTCTTTGTAAGAATCATCGGCTAGGAAGAACATTCAGACAATATACGTGCAACAGATGTACCACGGTGTGTACATTTTTCATAATGTTTAATCTTAAAATTTTCTGGCATTTCTCTTTCGGAAAGATTCAAATGTGAAAGTCGTCGGATTACTCTTTGAAGCTTATAAATGACGAAATAATTCAAAGGTCTAACGTCGTCATCGTCATATTATTATTAGAACGTTACTAACTGATTAAGCATACATTGCATTTATTTCCGATGAAACTCATGCTAATTTTAATGCATTACATAATTTTTTTATATCAGAAAAAATGTATTTCTTAATTGACAACACAATTTTCCATATATCTGGAGAAATATTCAGTCGTGAAAAGGTTAAAGCTGTACATTTCACATGCCCTATCCGTTGATCCCAAGTATTATTCGCGAAGTATCACATTCAAGCGATTATTCCGCGATAAAATCCTGTAGAAATGGTTGAAGTTCCTTCCTCTGCCATCGGCTGTTTCAGAAAACTCGTGACTAAGGGGCATTACTAGATAAGCATCGCTTAATCAGTTCGTGCCCCGGGGCCACGAATAAAAAGCGAAGCAATAATATCAGGAACGAGAACCATATCCCAGGACGCAGCTCTTTTCAGCAGTGACGTCATGGCGCATTGCGGCTTTTCTACTTGACATGGTTGCGTATCGGAACTAGTTTTTCTATCGTTGCAGTGCCTAGCGCTAGTTAACTCGGCATAACCAAGAGAAGGTGAAAGAGCAAGCGTGCGTTTGCAAAGGTCAAAAGTATAACTCGTGACACGCGAAACGCTCATATTAACCACTGCAATAAAAATGTTCGTGCCGAATCTGGCAATAATTAGCAATAATAAAGCCCGCAGATCGGCTGCAATACCTGTTCGTTTTGCGAACCAGAACAAGCGGAAGTTGACTAACCACAGCGAAATATATCGCCTGATGATATGTTCAAAATAATTTCATAATGGTCGTTTGCATCGTACAAGGATTTCGAAAAAGAAACATGTCAAATTTGCTTATCCTTTTCATCTTTGTTGAAGCGAACAGTTCTGAGAACGCACATGGATGCACGGTGTCATGTGGAGATTTAACTGCACGTGGTAAGAATATGTGCTGCGTACGTGAAATCTGTAAGAGTGTAATGTGCTTGTGAGTGAGGGAGTTTTTTTACGACACGTCAGAAAGTACAAGTCATTCTAACCCGATACAGCAGTGTAATTGAAACGTATTATCACATATTTAACTCAAGTGTTTCGTTCATTAGCCGAACACGCAATTCTTACACCGAGATCGATTTGAAGCATAATTTAACTACGATTGTCAATTCGGAATATTTGAATAATAATACTGAAAAATAGAAGTGATTCTGAATTTCCCACTATCATAAGATCAAGGGTGCTTTGAAGTTTTCTTATTTAAAAAATATAGAAAAAGAAGAAGAAATTGCTATTCCATGTTTAGTTGTTTAATGGAATAGAAACTCCTCGATTAAACGATATTATATTTTCATCGTTCACATTAAACGGTAAACCGCGGTCATAATGATCGCACCGTAATTGGTGATTCGTCGAAAAATCAACAGTATCTAATCACATGCAAATAGTAGCTGACATTATCATGCATATGATCTAATCTTTGAAATGGACTTCATCAAAACTTCGTTTGAATAAATTTTACACTACTTCTTATGTAGGTCGAAAAATATAACACCTAGCGTACCCTGTTCACCTTCTCGAACTATGCCAAACTATCTGCGATCCGACACACCACGCCCTTCTTAAATAAAGATATCTAAACTTTTTCGAATTCCAACGCGAGATTTACTCACAAACCATTACCCTATCTCGACACTCCATCTCGATGCTAAATAACTCGGCGAAAGATTAAAACATTCTGTCCTTCGTTGTTCGATCACACCGGTATCAATTGTACAATCACTCGTACATTGTACAATCGATCAACCATAAATACGAATAATATGTAGGTAACTCGTTAATCGTGTCAAAAGCATAGAGTAGAATTTTTCTAAACTTTATTTATTGAAACAATTCATATCCTGTCCTTGTTAACTAAATCAACTTACCGGAACCTGGACTTCTATTACGTTGTTTAAATGTAATTTAACGTCTTCTTCAAGTAGTCTTCAAGTAGCGTGATATTTATATCTTATAGATAAACTAATGGTCGCAATTATAGTTAATACAAGTATGGAGAAATATACAGTGGCTACGAAATAAGGCGGTTCTTCGTTAGGTTTTACATTTCATTTTCAAAAAATCAATTCTTTATAATTATATGCGAGTACTGTTAAACGGTATAAAATTTAATATACTTCAATATAATCGATTAGTATGTAAATGCGATAATAAATACAGTGTCAATAGTTTCCGCTAACTGTTCACTTACTTTTGTATATATTCGTGTAACGTGAAATTCTACCGTAATTCTTGATAAGCGCTGTAGCTATTCTCAATAAAAGGCATCCATAATTCAATAAATTCACCGTCAGGAATCGGACGATTTTCTCAAACAGCAGCGCACGGAAGGCTTGGAAACCGGTCGACAAAAACAGCGTCGGCCATTGACTACCGGTAATCCTTGACGATCCTTTCTCGTCCTGTGCATCGAATAAGCTCCGTAAGGTAATTCACGCGGCTTGCTTGCACGCGACACAGGATATCCTTGAAGCCTGCTAACGGTGCTGCTGGGATCGGCCCGCGTCTGCTCGCGATGCCACGAGAATCTCGACTGAATTTTCCCATAGACCGCTCATCGCTCGTGTGCACACACGACTAGATAATACTGAAGCTTGCGAGCTTGTCACCGGCACGCTCGTCGTGCACGTGTGCACCTGACCAGGCCCATCATTCGAGGTAACGGAGCCTGGTTTCGATGGCATTGCGGTTTCACGGAACAAGATTTTCACCGGTCGTGTGTTGCTTCTAACCACGCGATCCTTTCGTTCGAATTTGGCTCTTTACGCTTGCTAAGTCTTTGTACTTGGAATACTAATACAAGGCTGGTACAATTTTTTTTTTTTTTTAGTGTCATGAGTCATGGTCGTGAGTCTTATAAATATATCAAGTTTAGAGAATTATTAGTTTGTCCTAAAAGTTTCTTTCGTTTTAGAAGGAAATAATAGATGCACAACATTTTTCGTTTTAATGCAAACGAAACGTGTTCGACGACAGCTAGAAGACATTAGAATTTCATGTTTGTATCAACATAGCCTGATAGAGCAGCTGCGTACAGATAGCGAAAGACATTTTTGGGACAACCTAATACTAGACGCGATCATCTGATTCGAATGTGACCCACTGTAATTCCTTTTTGCAGCTGTGTGTTTAAACCTACGTATACCATTTAAGGTTATTAGCGATTATGTCAAGAAATTGTAATCATTAAGTTTTCACTCTCTAAGTATTGACTGTTCTGATACGATTACTGTGATATCACGACTCACGAGTCTTCTGAAGTGATTTGATTGGCAGAATGATTTGGTTCTTGGGTAGCTATGTTTTTTAACTGTTCTAAATTTTAAAAGATATAATAGAGCTTCGAATTCATAAATTGTCTCGTTCGCGATCATATTCGTGAAACACAGTTCCTTGCAACGTCTACACGTTTTTGTAGGTTGTGAGAAATAGCACTGTTCGCTGATGAGTATGCACTTTCGAATTTTGCCTGGGTCATTAACGATTCGATCAAAGCCTCTGACTCTAGTGAAATATCGTAATCTTTTGTAATCCATTGCAAAATTAATAGCGAGTTGTCAAATTATTGTACGAGTAGCAATCCCATAGTTCTATTCTAACGTGCGTGGTAAAGAGACAAAAACCACAACGAATTATCCGTTATTGTATCAGGCAGAAAAAAAAACCCGCAACCTTAGCGGTAAAGTAATTTTCATTAGAGACATCATCGATGTTATCCGTCAAGTTATAAAGGAGCCCGTAACATTTACAAACAATCGCATGCAGGATAATTAATGAGCAAGGTGTACCAAAGGTTTTCAGAGCCTCAAGGCCGACGTTTCTATTTATACCTTGGACTTCCGGATGCGAGATGCAACCACGTGGAAAGCAATATAGGTTTAGGTGTACACAGTGTATTTATGGAGGAAAGCTTCGAAATGCTTTCTCGACGTATCTTGTCGTTTATTTTCGTACGAAAACGTCCCTGCAGCCACGATGAAACGTGGAATACGTAAATGTTTGCATTCCAAAAGCCCAGCAAACTTTGGCTGTGAAATATCTACGACGTACAACGTATTAACTTTTTCAATGATCGAATTATAAATTCCGGCTCGAGCTAAAATCTGACGCAAGATGATTTAGAACGTGGACGGCCGTTCTAAGCCGGTGCGATAAACGAATCGATTAAAAATGCATCGTAAAGTTTCGCAGCGGGCAATATGCGTTCGCAGAGAGGAAATCCCTGGTGAACATGTTGCTGAACGCGTGCAGTGTATGCACGAGTCCCTTGCAATATGAAAGGGTCCCTTTAAGCCTCGGAGATTCATAGCGTGGAATCAAATGTAGATGCAGACGCGCAGAGCAAAGTGTACGCTCTGGCAGAGCCGCGATCCCATACGATTCGTGCCGTTACTCTCATTTTTCTTCCCACACACGTGCCGTTGTTACCATACTCGCAGTTCATTTGGTTGTCCTGCTCGTGGGGAGCGTTTTATACTTCTATAGAGAAACGAAAGGGTTAGCGGAACTGCGCGTTTTTGCAGCGTTTGCACGTTTGCCTATAGGCGAATAATATTCCCAATTGCAAGGAAAATTTATTATTGGTATTATTTATCTTATTGCAATGATCTATTATAGTCTCTGATTTTTAACATTTCATACGTATTCTATTTGTTCTATAATTTGTATTATTATATAAGTTATTAAGTAAATATGATTTGATCATATTTGCGACATTCGCATAGTGTTTTATTAATCTTTATGTTGCGTAATTAATTTCTTTAACTCTTTAAGACAGATTTTATCGTGTAATGTACCACCGTACGATTACATAATATCGAAAAGAGATTCGTTTCCAACATTTTCAACCGATACTCAGAGCGAATAAATAAGCGGCATTCTTCGACAGCAGTCGAACGTTGCAGCGTAAATATTAAAGAAACGCGTTTAATAGCGTTTAGTTGAAAAGAGAAATCGCGGATTATTCTTTTAATATCGTATTTAAAGTCATCATTTTTAATGATACTAGCAGTCTTAATACGATATAAGGAAATAGGCTATTCAAACAAGACCAAGAAACGAGATAGCGAAATAACGAACCATAGAGGAGCCGCTATATCCGCGAGAAAAAAGAACGGCTAATAAAATTGACACACGTCAAGCGAGGATTATCGCACGAGATTGAAATCGTTGTTCTCGTCTTCTTTCGATCCTGGCTCTCGTCTCCGGTATCGTGCAATTAAGTAATTATATCGGGTATTCCTTGTCGTGGGAACGCAGCCACACACTTATATCAAAAAGTCATTAGGATTTTCGTTTTAGATAGGAGGCACAAAGTAGCTTCCACACGTGGATGCTCTATTATTTCCTGCTCGGTCATCGATTTCACGAAACATCGTGTTTGTAATTTGCAACGCAACCTATCCATTACGAACTCTCGAAACGCGAATTTCCAATTCATTGCCTCTCCCTGAATATATCCGGAGACTCGGATCGCGAGGCGATGTTTATTCGAGCTATCTGTTTTCGCGTATGAAAACCGGCTCGTCGTAAGAGTCACGCTTGAACCGATCACAATGAGGATGGTCGAGTCTCAGAGAGGCGACGCGTCACTTTTTTCTGGCTAAGACGGGATTTCCTATAAACGTCAGATGCATCTACAATACAGATACAATGGAGAAGAATATCTTCGTTTTCCTATAGGCGAGTTTTATACGTTACGTACACGTCGGACGATCACCCGCCTGCTAAAATAGCAATCTACACGCGAACGATCAATTTTTGTCGTGTTTGAAAAGTTTCAACAAGATCTTTTTTTTGTGAAGAGAATGAAATCTTGTAATACATTGCAAATTAACTTATTCTACAAAAGTATTTTCAGATATCTATATCCGCCAATGAATAGATTTTTAGTCAGATCCTACATTTCATTTCCATAGTGTCAAATTCTTATAGTCGTATAAGAATGATACTAAATAATACGAGATTTAATGTACTTGGATCTAATCAACTGGTATGTAAATGCTATAATAAATACAATGGTATGCAAATACTTTTCGTAGCCACTGTATACGATAGTAGCGAGAAAGATTAGAGTTTCAGTTCACTTTAAACACATATTTCACTTTCTCTGTACGTAACTCTCTCTTTTGCTAGACAACAATATACTAAATAATGAATACATAAAGAAACGAATGCGTTATGCTCGTACAAACCGTTCAGAAGTCACATAGATCAACCGTGTACATTAAAAAGCAGAAAAAAATCATGTTGGAGATATTACTTTTTAATCTTATCTGGGAATTTGCTATTATTTGTCATCGCCTCGTGATAAATGAACTCGTGGAAATAATTTGTTTTTATGAATCGAACGTTACTCGTGTACTTACATAATAAAATTGAGAAATTGCTTAAAAGTGAAGTTGACCGAAGAAATTGATTAAAAGTGACTCAGTCGAACCATTTTACGTTTATGAGAAGTCTCATCCGCGCATGGATGCTGCGTTCAGCTGACAGCAGAGAACGTATACGTTTAAATGTTTGTGTCTAACGCTTACAGGAAATCCTGCCTTTGCTCAAGGAATATTTCCTACCGTTTCATCGCGAGTTTCCTTTTCCTCCACGCAACGACAGCCTCCCATATAAACTTAATCGCGAGAACTGTTTGTTACGGGCGGCCATTACAGACTTTCAATGGCGAGAGACAAACGCCACTTTGTTTCCCTACAAACACTCCACGAAGACCAAATGCGCAGGCTTATCAACGAAATAATACTAGCACTAGAAAACAAACAATACTGCACAGCCCTCTTTATGGACATGGAGAAAGCATTTGACAAAATAAGCCACGAAAGCCTACTACAAACAATTAGGAAACAATTCCCGGAACAAATACACCAATTAATAAAATCTTACTTAAACAGCAGAACCTTCGTAATAAAAATCAAGGACACATACTCTGAAGTTAAAGACATCAAGGCAGGGGTTCCGCAAGGAAACGTTCTAGGCCCAATACTATACACATTATACACGGCTAACATACCAACAACTACCAATAGCAAAATACTGACATTCGCGGACGACACAGCTACACTAGTCAGAAACACTAATCCAGAAACAGCAGTCAAATTACTACAAGAACATATCACAAAAATAGAAAAGTGGCTACAAGAAAAAACAAATAAAAGCAAACCCCAATAAATGCAACCATATTACATTCACACTGCGAAAACAGATACCACCAAACATCCTTCTGAACGGCACGCACATAACCAAACAAAGCAAGTCAAATACCTAGGACTCCACTTAGATACACATAAAATCAATCTGGACGTACCGAATACCACTATGGGGAACAGCAGCAATGAGCCATATAAACAAAATAGAGACAATGCAAGCTAAAATTCTTAGAACGATAGTAAGCGTCCCATGGTACGTTAGAAATGAGGACATACGGACGGACCTGGGAATCCCAACGATCGAGGAAGCAATCAGCAGCTACGCGGAAAGATACAAGGCAAGAATAGCAACACACCCAACCGGCTAGCAGCGGAAACGATCAACACTTTAAATATGGAAAGAAGGCTAAAAAGGAAACACCCGGCAGACCTCGCAAAGGATATAACCTAGCAAACGCGAAGATGGTACCCTGCTGGAGGTAGTCACCCACATGATAATAATACCGCTAAAAAATTCTTCCAAATGTCCGAATGGACAAATTGAGAATGTAAAGAAATAAATAAAAAAAAAACTTTGTTTCCCTCATGTCGTTCCTCTCGTGCGTGTACGTATACGCACATCTCGTTGTCATTGTGTCCATTGAAGGATCCAGTTCTTGATTTCATCTGGATCTCCGAAAGCCAACCGGCTTTCCAACTATTGCTTAATCAATTTCCAACTAGTAGATTCTGGGTTGTAATCGGTGGTGGAGAAGCGAGTTGATAATGGTGGGGTATGAATACTCCATTACCAAGTACATTGCTCTGATTGAAACTAGTCAGCGAGCTAACGAGGGCCAGGTACTAAGAAGCTCGTCCTGTTCAAGATAAGTCGTCGATTAAAACTTTGGTGTAGTGACTCCACGTCACTTGGAAACGCTTTAATTCTCGGACGACGAAGAATAGACCAATTCTGATTATCCAGACATTTCACGTTTATTACATTTTAAGTTACGTTCACGTGTTATTGCTTGATATTTTTATTACTTATGGACAAACGGAACCTAGAAAGTGATTTTTACCATCAACTAAATATCATAATGAGTGGCTTGTCTGGGATATTTCATATATTTTTTATACCATACATAATTTATATTTCTAATAAATGCGTAAGTAAATATACGTTAGACTAATTATCATTGTATCGAACTATATACAATATTACATTTCCTATGTAAATTTAGTTATCATATAGGGGCAAAACACCTTATCTTTGGTTTATTACTCTAAAGCAAAATATTCGACGTTGATGACAACAACGAACGAATTAGGTCTCCCCGTAAGATTAACTTCAGGAATAAAGCGAAGAGAGGACAAGAAATAAGCACAAAGAAACTGCCCACTATCTAACTTCCGGGGAAATTCCTAACAACGTCACTTCTGATTGTGGTTTCGTATCCAATCTCGTTTACCGTGAAATTAACCGAATAAACCTCGTGCCCCTAAACGAAGCAGCATTCTGAATAGAAAATTTAATTCCCTCCTCTGCAATGCGTCTTTCATAACCTTTTGCTGCCTGGTCCAACACGATGCGGGTGCATTATTCGTTCAAATACTGGCATAGATCCAACTGGAGAACACGCAACATTTATACTCTAAATAGTTGCTTTCCGTGTTCATCGGTGAAACGTTTGCATAGGGACGTAGAACGTCGACAGGCAGGCGCAAGGTTTTTTTCTCCGTGATCGTTTCAACGAGCTGACGTACCAATTTCGATGATCGAGGATGATCGAAAGCGGATCTGTTTCAGAGGCCGAACCGTGCCCCCGAATTCGATGGAATCCAGTTCAGGACTGGTTTCAGACCAAGTGCCGTGGTATCCGCGCGTTGCACCGTGCCATCGGTTTACCACGCGAATCTCGGTCGCATGCAAATTGCATTTCATAACTTGTTACCCGTGCCGTGTTCACTAAGAGTTTATCGGCCTGATCTTCGCCTCGAAAACCGTGCTCTTCCTCCTGTATTTTTCCGCCAAGATCGATGTGTCCGCTGTATACACCTTGCGACTCCGATCAATTGTCTCTTCACATTGGAATACTTGTTCTTTAACGTTCCTCTTTTCTTCCTTTCTTCTTTCTTTTGTTCTTCTTCAAAGATTTGTTAAATACTATATAAAAGTGAAGTATTGAACTTGAAATTATCGAAAATTCTTTAAGTATGGGGTAGTACAAAAAGCTTTTGTAGAATTAGAACGACATCAGTTTGTATGTGCATCGTTTCGTTATGTGGATGTTTTCCAGTCACTGGGTAGCTTCCACGAATACATCTTTCTGAAGTAGTTTGCGCAAATCACTTTTCTTGAGGTAAAAACAACTTTCTAAATTGTAGAATAAGTGATAGGTGGACGATGTTTATTGGTGAATGAAATATATGGAATCGAATATCTCAAATAAAATCTATATTTCTCGCTCTTATTCTTCGATGTATGATTTGATGGTTGCAGCCAATCGTGTAACACTAGTTTCGCAAATAGTACTTTTCTAATCTCTTCGAATGTACAAAAAGTTAACATGGATTATGAAAAATGTTATGAATCTTCTCGAAGAAAATATAGCATTATTCGTTGCTTTCAAGAAGAATCTTCAATCTTGACAGAAAATTTGATTAATCGTAAAACAAAGGAAGAATTAAGTGGCTGATCCCTTCGACGATAATTCGTTGTTTGTTTTAGCACAACCATTAAATTACCATTCACCTGCACATCTCGTAATTAGAATCTAACTTCTGCATCGTCACACTCGGAGGGCCGAGTGAACTTACAACCAGCGAAAGATATTTGAATGATAATACGCCGCGGAGACGTTCAATTGCATCCGGTTCCCTCAATTATTGCCGCAGCTGACCCGCATACCATTAATTAGGTCGGTGGATCGTGCAAGATCAAAGATCTGGCTGGAGGAGTTTCATCGTGAATCTATAGGCCGTGTACTGCTTGTTCCCTTCTCGCTTCTTATCTCTCGCGAAACTCTGTACTCTCACGATTGTCCTAGGCTTCACCTTTGCCCTCTCGTCTCGCCGCGAACGAGACCGTTGAAAATCGATTAATCGGCGAATCGATTTTTCACGCAACGCCACCACGACCGATCGGCTACAGCAAGAAACAATAAACAACAGAATCTGATGCTTCGGAACCATTGAAAAAGAAACCGCGTTGGCAATTGGTTGCGCCTAGCAAGGTGACGGAACGTTCATAAAACTGCACAATATCAGCGTCCCACTAAGAATTGTTCGTTCTTCGAAGATCTTTGTTCCAAGAAAACGCCTTAAATCTCGGTTCGCCAAATAACAAGCAACTGTCCCAACCATAATTCAGCTCCGACCGAATGAAACGCGGCTCGTATTGATGCGCTTGGGGGACCAAGAGAATCCAAGGTCACCGGAAAACGAAACTCCTTTGGAAAGAGCGAAGATCGCACGCAACAAATCTTGACCCAAAGAAACCGACTATTAGCCCCTAAAAATAGACGCATCTGAAAGCCTTCTACGATTCTTTCCGACAAATCGCTGTTACCAGGAACCCTAGCCAAACCGAACCTATCCTAACTTCTGTAAATTAAAGCAGATATATGTGGAAGAAGACCGACGAAGCTCGTGAGAATCGAGGTTAGGCCGGTAAGTAGCCACGGATGTACGTGAGTTGGCTCGATCCAACTCCTCTATGTATGTGCCACGATCTTATGGAAACAAGTCCAACCGATGTGGTTTCGAGCGGTGAGAATCTAGCCAAGAAAGATCTTGGGCTATGTTAGGTTGGGTTAGCATAGGGCGCGACCACCGCACTCTCATGCCACCCAAGACTCTCCGTGCTCTGTCGGGTCGCACCAGGTAGAACCTGAATCTCGAAGGTTCTCAACCGGCTCTCTCCTGCGTCTCGTCTCTCGTCAAACAACCTGATCTCTCTCGCGAGAGGCTCGCCAAGAGATGTTCTTTCTTTCGTTCTGTTAACCGACAAGGGAACCGCGGAACGGCCCAGGTGAATGGAAAGCAAGTTTCGGCTACCATTTTCGAAGGAGCCGAGTTGCTCCGGAAAGAAGATGACCGATGAAAAGAGCACGGTTCTTTCTGTCAATGGAAATGAATGGTTTTCTGCCTGCGTGACGTTATTTCTGTACTGTTGTTCGTGTCGTGTCATGAAAATATTCCCTATTTCGTAGCCATTTACGAGTAAATTCTATAGAATTCGAAATTAGGATATTATATGGTAGAGCTCGTTCGAATTCCAATAAATCGGAGTTCCGTATTGTAATTCTCGCAGAGCAATAATGATTTTATTCCGGGACTATTTTCGGGCTCTTTAACAAGGGAAAAGAATAGTTCTGGCAAGAATACGGGAAGAAAGCATAATACTTCTCACCTGCTCTCGCTACTTCTATTCATTGCGTTTAAAAATAGGTTTAGGTTTTGCTAACAATGAGCTCGAGTCAGTCACGGTCAATAGCGAGGAATAATGGATCGCTTGAATTTAGCAGAAACAACTCCGTAGAAATTAAAGTTTGTTACTAATTTTAATACGCAGATTACGTACAATTGGCTAATAAAACAATGACACGATCGTAATTCGCGTAAATTCTCTGGACGCGTCGATGATCGTTACGCGGCATTACATGACCGTGTGCAGGCAGCAGAAAATGTATATAGAAAAGGCCATTCTATCTTATCGTTCGTGGGTTGGTGAGCAAGGAAATTTGTCGTGCGGCGGTGCCGAATTTTTATGGGGCGGTAAGTTTTCGTTAAGTGGAACGCCGTCCGATTTTATTTGGTGATTCGGTTGCCGCCACACCTCGGCTCGCTTGCGCCGAGGCGAAAAAGAAACACTGCAGCAAAAAGAAGGATAATTAACGGCGGCTGTGCAATTCCTTGCCAAAAATGGCCGCGTGGTGTAACGCGTCCGCGGGTTACATAAAACGACCACGTGCCATAAAAGGAGCGTGTCAATTTGAATGGGAAGGATTCACGGGGAGGGGCGTGGAACGTTGCAAAGTCGAGAATGAATTACATTTTCAGTAACGTAATAATAAAGCAATACCGTAACTACGTAGCCGATGCGCAAACACAAGCGAAATAGGTGTAGAGAGCTAAAAGAAAGGTGTGAACGCTCCTCAAAGCCAGATACAGAAATTAAAGTACGCGAAGTTTACCAGTTCACGGTCGTTGCGCGCTACGATTCGTTGCAACGATGATTTATTAAACCTCGTGTGCCTAGTGTACCCTGCTAAACGACCACGTTTCTTGCAGTGTTGCAAAATAGACGAAGATTAGAATGATACAGCTGGATTTATATCTACCTGTGTGGCATTCCTCCCTTCTTCTTCTATTTACGGCGTAATAAAGAGACGAGTAGTGACGCGGAAAGAACGCTTTGACCATTTCTACCTGGATTTTAGCTTGCCTATGTGACAAAAGTTACGGCTGAATACTATAGACAGTTTGTTGTTTTATGTACAACACCTTAGTAATAAATAAACTCTGCCACTAGAATTGGATAAATGAAAAGTATAAAAATTTCGACTGGTCCTAATTCAATACTATTTTTTAATCGCGATGAATGGAATTTGAATAAAAACATAATTTGAATGTAATTTAGGTTATAAAGCGCAGTATTTAAACTTAAGTAGAGTATACACAGCACGCTCAAAGAATATTAAATTCAGCGTGCCTATTAAATTTTTCCAGCTCGACCACAGTCGTATTTGTATCAAGGATTAAACGTAAGCGCGTTCTGCCCGATCGTTCTGGGAATATTTTAACGTTCAACCTACCGAAGAGTCCTACATAATCATCGAGTGAAGAGAACTAACGACCGCTACCTTCATCGTAGTTCCAAGTGATTAATGAGTTCCCCTAATTTTTATCTCGGCTGTTCAGTTTCGTTCATCGACGACAACCATATTCGGCGCCACATATAGCGTCTGTCTCTGATTGGACTTTCAATATCATCCCGTTACGAACGAGATTTCACGTTTCATTAGGATACTACATGGAAGAATCACGGCGAACGTATCGCTGCAATTAATGAAACGGGATCAAAGGATGCGCCGCTTTCAACCTCGACCCTTGACTTCCTATCATGCAGATCGACCTTGCGCTTATTAGATCGATTCACCGAGCGGTATTTAATTAAAGCTCAGAGCAAAACAAACATCGATAATCGTAAGACAGGAATGACTATCGTGGACTCTTATTCTCGAAACTACCGTTCGTTATACGCCCATTCTTGCGAGTTATGCTCTAGTAGTTGGCTCGAGAACCAGCCTCGTCATCTAACTGCCATAACCGCAAGCGCTGCAAACCCAGTGACAAATCCGTCAGACATGTGGAAGAATAGGTCAACTACTCGTAAGGCGATCTGAATTCTCAACATTCAGCTACCGTGTCATGCAAATGAAATTATTCGTTGTATGCGACACGGAATTACGTTAGAATTTAAATATTTCGTCATATTTAACATTTTCTAGACGAATCCTTCTTAGTTTGCTTTTTTTAAATGGAAACATTGAAATATCTGGCAAACCATTGGAGATACAAATTAAAACGTTTAAGTAACTAAAGGATCGTTAAAGATGTGAAAATATCAATCATCCTGACTCTGTAATATTTCGCAGTCCAAACAGTGTTTAATATTAGATTTCAACTATTTCATAGATGATAAGTTATGTTGATAAGACTTAACTGAGATAGCATGTCTAGTGCTATTTAATAATGAAACATTTTATAGCATTAAGTAACTCTACGTGACGCACCGTAGAAAAAATACTATTGTATTTGTATAATAAATAATATCGTAAAACATTCCATTGGAAAAATGAATATAATTTTGAAATCTGCCCAATAATTTCATCCTTTACAATTCATATACGATTTACGCCATACGAAACAATTCACGTAATATCAATTTCCGCATATCTCTGATATCCTAGATATTTCCGCATTTCTCAACTAAAACAAAAGATACTTACTTAAATACCTAAATTGTAGAAAATACTATTCGGAGGATACTATTAAACACGTAACGCAACGTAGAAAGGTTTGATTGTAAGTTAATTTCCAATTGAGAGGCTCGCTAGGAGAGAAGGTTTGCCTTTTGCTCGACTGGTACTTTCCTTCCTGCATTTAGGCACGCGTCGTCCGGCAGCTGGACACACCAGCATGTTACACGGTCGCGTGTCCACCGAGACGGATAGAAAGTATACGTCTCGCCGCGGAAACGAACCTCGAAGACTACCTGCCACGACATTGTCGAGAACAATGCAGCCCGGCCTCGGACAATGTGGTCTGATGTTAAAGGAAATATCCCCGGTTGCGCCGCGCTTGCAGTGTCGCTTTTCACTGAATTTCGTCCGAGAAATTTAAGCGTGCCCTTTGGGTATTAATGGCAGAAGGCTGTGAATGAAGTTCAGGTCACGCGACCGCTCTTTTGTTCGAGTAATCCGACGGTTTGTGACAGACCATTATCAGTGATTCTATGGAAGGTGAGATCGTTCTTTACACAGCTGGAGATTTATTTCTGAAGCTATTGTCTCGCAAATTCTACGAAGAATAGAATTATTCGTTGCTCTGTGGATAGCACTACCCACCTGAGATCTAATTATAATCTATGTTATTATAACAATCCTGTTAACGTATAATCAGGGACTGAATATCTTGGATATCTCAATTATGAAATTAAATAAAAGTTAAATCTAGGGAGTTGTGAAATAGAATCTTATAAATATAACAAAGTCAAAGTTAAATTAGTTTATAGTTATTATCGTATAGTTTTCGTTTACCGCGTTAAGACGCTATCAGGAACTATTAATAACCGAGGCCTGCTATCTCTTAGAAATAATGAAGAATACAATACTTCGCTATAATTTTCCAGGGTTAAAGTAAATTTCTATGGACGATCTGAATAAATGTCCAACGATCAAAATTTTCGTCGACTAATATTTTTTCTACCGTGCTCAAGTCTATATGACCTGATCGCAATTATCTTTACAGATTAATGTAACTTCCTTGCATTGAACTTTATTGAAAACAATAATTTTTCGTCTTATTTATTTTTTCTTTACGCATTTTAGAACATGCGATTAAATGTATCACTAGATTCGTTGAAAAGATATGCGATCATAATTTACGCGAATAATAGGACAGTTGACTCGATGCTCAACGAAAATTGTCCTAACACTTAACGTCGTAACACTAAATTTCAACCGGGGCTAAGCATATCGCATCCCAAGGGAGGATCGAATAGTTTCCAAGTATCCTTCCCTTTACTCCACCTTAGAAGGATTCCTTCTACTACAAGGCTTTCCTTGATCGGCTTATATGGCATAAATGTTCGACGCCGGCATGAAACATCCGGATATACTTGTGCGCTGCTTTTAAAACGCATAGTCTCGGAAACACGTGGCTTTGATGTTACGACGTAAAAAGCTGTTGGGAGCTTCTTTGACTCCGGTGCCCGTGAGTAGCACAATGATTGACACTAAGAGGTGACTGTCTGAACGATGCGCTCGACAGCTCGACGCACGTGTTTTCTCTTCGCGCGATATATGTTCATCGCTTTTACCTGTTCTTACGCTCGTATTTTGTTTAATCATCGAACGTTTCTCACGAAACAAACGGAGATTCTCTCGTTCTCACTAGAAACAAATTTTCCAACCAACTTTCCACCTATGTCTTCTCACGATATTTCTCCTCTCTGTTTCTTTTATTTCATTGATATCGATCTTTCATTCCCCTCGATTGGTTTAAACACTTAAGAAGACGAGACGCGGTGGTGGCGTGCAAAAACTTTCACGAATTCAATTCGCAGCCAACAGCTTCCTGCTTTCTCGATAACGACCCTAATCCTCGGGATAAAGACGGTATTGTTCGTTCGACGTCGGCCGCTTTAATTGTTATTTAATTAGTCATTGTTACGGACGGCCGAACCAACGGATTCACGCTATCGAGATCAAGGCGTTCGACCTCGGTTGAGCCTTCCAGATTACCCTCGCATCCATATCGATTTTATCCTCATGTACAAATCGATCGTTCGCGAGTTGAATCAATTGTTTACTCGTACTACTTTTGTCTTGCTCGCGATACCTTTTCATCCTTTCATTAGGACAATTTCAATCTCCATGAAGAGATTATTTTGCAGTATATTTACGATATATCTTCAACGCTGTTTTCTGTTATTCGTTCCAAGACATTATTATCTACCGATTAAATAATATTCTAGTTTTCGATTTTACTTTTCAATTTATGCGCCGAATTTGAATAAAAAATTACTTCCAATCATCGTCGCGATCGTTATTACCGTAAATCGAGAGAAACCAATCATCGGTTAACAGGAACTAACCAGAGTCTATAAATTGAAACTTGTCTTGCTAGTGGTTCAAGGATAGTCGCCAGAGAAGAAGAAATGTTCTTCCGGGAAGAGCTGGTCGGAAAGATGCGCCACTTGGAAGAGAATCCCGAAGGTGGATACGCGTGCGTGGGTATTACACCACCGCCGGGCTTGGATGCGGCTGATCATAGGATATCTAATAGTCGTGAGAAGTTGAGCAAAAAAGACGAACGAGGAAGATGCTTTCCTGCGGGCTCCGCGTACACACAAGCCATCACGCGAGCCCGTAGGAAGATCGCGAGCTACGAAACGGAACGTTACCAGGCAAGGCATTGAAATAAAGGGATAACGGTAGCTGGCCTATTACATTGCCACGTCTCTGTTTAACGTTCCGACGTTGACTCGTGCATAGAATTCGCATGGAAAACGAACTTCCAGCGAAAGAAGACGTTGATGGAAAAAAGTGCTTCGTTGCGATTGTTAATTACTTTCTCTGGTTCGTGATAAGAAAACACAATTGCTTGGTTTATGATGTATTGTCTGACAGTTATGGTCTTCTATTATATAGTCGGGCTTATTATTATTCTTCCGACAATAAGCGTGGCGAAGAAAAAACACGTGGAACGTTCATTTGTTTGAACTCTTTTAAGGATTATTTTAATAGCGTTACGAAGGCGATATGGATCAAAGTGTAGAGAGTACGTCAAGTTCTAAATACATCTAATTGTCACTTTTATTAACCATTCTATTGTATTCTTCGTCAAAGCTTACGCTCAGTGTATTCGTATCGTGTAAATTCTCCCAAGATGTGCATCCCTCTATGATTATACCAGCTGAAGCAACTATCGGTATGCCCGATAAATCTTCTCAACAGACCTGAAGAAATGGCACGGCAAACAGGAAAAGGGCACGACCGATACCGCTTTGCATTTTTTCATCAGATTTTCTCAAAGACCCCTTCGACTACTTACAACGAGTCTTCGTGGAGACTCGTGTTTGTGATAATTGGGCCATAATCCCTGTCGTTGGTATTCTTCTTGTGCGGCCTGTCGATGTTCGCCATAATCATGAAAAACATCGTATAACATAAATACCGTGCTCGATCGTTCGACCAGCGAAAAGGAATCTCTAGCATTCTGCGACTTTTACCAAGTCAGAGAAAGGGAAAAAAGACAGGAAAAGAATGCCGCGAAAGAAATTTATACCGAGATATCTGGCACTTGATGCAAGGCTATCGTAGCTGGGCACAGAAGGTGAACTCGTTTCGCCTTTGGGCATCGATCTCGAGAAGAACCGAGCTTCCCTCTCGTATCTCCTCTTTCGTCTCCGCGCGAGCATTATCCAACGATCGGCCACACCCGAACCCTCCAGCGAAATCCGTCGTGGTATTGCAAACGCGTACATCTTCCTCCGGAATTCCTCTTTCGGCCTGGCATCGCCACCTTCCTCTTCCCATTCCCCCTCGACATTCGCTGGCCCTAAGATCATCGAACACAAGCCGATCCTCGTTTCCGTGTGTTTTATTTCAAGCTGTATTCCATGAGAAGCCGCCTTCTTCGTCTCGAGATTTGCCTGCCGGAAACTCTTGTCGATAAAATTTACTTCGTGAGAAAAGTCGGCCCTTGCTCGTACGCGAAGAAGACTCGTAATAATTATTTATTAAGGTTGATAATTAAGTGCTGATAATGTACTAGATTAAAACATCAATTTCAGTGAAAGTAGATTTATCCTTCAGTCAGTTACTAATTTGTCAAAGTACAATATGGCGTATATACAGCGTCGACTACGAAAGATGTAAACATGAAGAAACAAATTTCTTACATATTTGACAGACAGGTATTTAAATGATAGAAAAGATTCATAGCTACATTGGCAAAATTCCTGTAAGCAGAATGGCGAAGTCTATCAATAGGCAAAATCTCAATTAATGAACAATGCAAAGATCTTGCGTTCTTCTCGTAAACTGCAACGTCGAATGTATAAATAAGGAAATATAAACTTAATTTAAAAATAAATCTCTTGTAAGCACCATAAACATAAAACAGCTTTCAAATCTTCGTTTCGAGCAATAATTACGACTTAAATTAAGTCGTATTCGGTATAAGGACTTTCCCTGTTTATATGCCACAGTATCTTTGCGATCCTTCGAAAGTCAACCTACTTGTTCCGAATATTCCGTACAAGTCAAATTCCCAGAAGCGACACGCGTCGTCGTGCTTCGATCCTCGAGAGCTTTCTCTCGCGGGCGTCTATTCGGAAGCGTCGTGCAGCAAAAACGCGCACGATTGCCGCGTAAAACGATTATCGATCCCCTAAAGGACAATTCAACCGTTCCACCCGCTTAGGGACGAGCCGCGTAGACGAATGGATACAGAGAGAGGGAGTAGAGAGAGAGAGTACGAAGCTGTCGGACAAAAAGCTGTTTCACAGTGAAAAATCCGTGAAGCGGCGCATTCTGGAGTCGGCGGCGCCTATAACTGGCCGACAGAAGCCGAGGGAAAAGAGAGCTCGTTATCTTTTCTTTGAACGGCTGCGCTAAACAGCGCCTCTACATAATTGAATGGCTGAGGCTATTCAGGACCAAGGATCGGATCATTGGTGAACACTGACCATGCTTTTTGTACCGTTTTCTGCTCCGGAGACTCTGCGCTCGGACAGACGATCTTTCCCTGGCGGCAGCGAAACGTATCGCCACGACTTCAAGAGGAAATATTTATATAATACCGCGTCTGTATGCTTGCTTGATTTGACGTGGGTGGATTCGCCGAATGGATATGTCGGATTTGTAAACATTTGACAAGCAGCCGACTGTTTCGACCGATGAACGAATCGATCCATGTCGCTGGATGAGGAAACACTTTGGAGTTACATCGAAGCAAGTTTGATTTTTCGACTATTCTATTTGCATTTACTTGATTAATTTGTAATAAACGATAACGATATTGCTATATGCGCTTTACAGTGCACTAATCGCATGAGCAATTTTATTTGCAACTTGTGAAATTGTATCGTATGATATATGCCTATACTGAAAAGTGTAAAATAAATTGTTATTATGGATGAATAATAATTGTAGAGGAAGATCAGCACCGTGCGTGCAAAAATATTCCAACGACAAAATCGTGTTCGGTTTTGAAGGATTAATTTGAAAATGAAATAAACATCCACGCTGAAGAGATCGATGAAAAACAAACGGTAGGAAAGCAAAATAAATACCGTGGACTTGGAGCGATTAACGCCCGCCGTGTAATATTCGTCGGCGAGATTTCTACTAGTTGACTCTCGTCTGACGTGCGGTTGGCCTCTCCTGTAACCTTATAACCGTGCCAGCAGCGTGTACACGCACAGACAGGGAACTGGCAAGGAGACTGGCCAACTAGACGACGAAGAACGACAGAGATTAGCTGGGAACAGGCTATGTGTACCAGGGATCAAGAGAAAAGATCAAGTGAAAACAACCTGCGATCGTGTCTCTGTCATCCCTCTATCGTGATCGATCCCTGCAGAGTCCAACGTTGAGAGCGATCGTCCCGAAATCATCAACATTACAAGTATCAGATCGCTGAAAATGAACGATTCGTAGCTTTGGTCAACTTACACAGAAGGCTCGTCGCCATATCGCTGATGTTGAATGAAACTAAGGCATTCAAACCAAAGAGTAAATAACTCTAAAATTCACGAAACTGCAATATAATTGGAAATGTAAAACACGTTTAGTCTGGTAGAAGATTATTGCTGTTAGTCGAGTATGAAATATTTTCTTCCCGAGCAAACATTTGGTAAAGCTTTCTCTTCCTTAGTGGATCCTATGTTATTTCAACTCGCAAACTTTGTAGCACGTGTTGAAGAAACAATTCTTCAAAGTCCAACTTATATTACTCGCACCCTCGTTCGAAAAGTGTTGACCTTAGGGAAAGCCCGCAGATGGAGCGTTCGAGTTACAGTACCGAACATAACTCCTATTCAGACACGTTGTAAGTCACAGATAAAATTCTCTCCTTTTCTAACTGTTCAACTTTTACGGGACAAGCGTGACAAACGTCATGCGGGACATCGATCATACTGACTAATGGCCGAAACCGACTGTGTTGTCTAAAGCCGATTCACGGTTATCGTTCACGGTGTTCGCGTTCGTTTCTCACGTCCGAAAATTTCCAGTTCGTTGTTCCGTTGCTTTTCTTGTTGAAATCCGCTGTCTCGAACGATTGACCTCTACGAGCCCGTTTCTCCTAAATCGAAATATGGAAACGAGGCAGCCGACGTAAGCGTGGAATGCGGTCAACCAATACCATCGCTCGAAAATGCAATCACATTATATCATCCAGGAAGATAGCCGATATTTTAGAGAAACTTCACCAATCTCTACGGAATGGATCATAAAATTTTATCCACGTCATTTTTTTCTTCTTATGACATCATTATCGTCTTCTTATGAAAGGCGCAGTCCTTCGATCCTTCAGCTATATCTTTTCGCTTCTTCAACGTCTTGAAAGTACCTTCCCATTAAAATTTTATGTTGAATTACGAATCAAGTATGCTTAGAATCCTAAAATATAACGTCAAATTCAGAAACGCATTTGGTAAAAAATTTAGAACGATCGTCTAAGTATGATTAGAAGCTTGATAATATATAACGTATATATGGTGTATAATTGATGTAATGTGTAAAGATATAACTCGCATAGAGTTCTATATATGCATTTATGCTCTAGTAAATGTAAAAAACTTGTACAGTTACCATGCTTAACGTATATGTATATTATTAGAACGGTGTTGAAGTATTTAAAATAGCAATAACATATAAGAATAGCATAATTTAGCTCATGAAAGGTTAACGAAGACGGGTTGAAGGTAAGAGAAGGGTATATAAAAAAATAATTCAGCGAGTCATCCGGACGCTGGTCTTTGTCCAGTGAGTGAAAGAGACCGGTTCAACCGCCGGAGAAAGGCTTCTTGTCTGTCCTTGCGCGTGTAAAGAACGAACGGAAAGAAAAAACCAAAAAGCAAGAGTGATTTTAACCGAGAAACTTGCGTGTTCCGTGTCTATCAAGGTCTCCGGCGAGTTCGTTCGTTACTTTGAGTCCTATGGAACGATATTCTGACGCTAACTCGATATAACCGTCTCGGAAATCGAATCTCTAATCAAGAAGACGAAGGAGTAAGACCAAACGAACGATAAACGAACAATGGGAATGCTTTAAATAGAATTTATGCCAGCGTCCATCGGATGTTAGAACTAGATCGTTCAACGCGTTTAACTAACGTCGTATTCCTTCCTATTGACCGTATTGGTAATGTAATTACAGGTCAATTTACGTTCAGCCGGTGTTACGTTTCGTAAGGCAACTTTTTCCCCTTAAGCTACACCAATTCGTCTCACTTGCCGTACCATGGAACACGTATCGCTTTCTCGCAGAATTTTAAACAGTAAATTCTCTGCGGCCGAGAATTACTATCGCGCCGTGACGAAAACACTTGTACTTGGTCGAGCGTCGCTACCAACGACGGACTCGTTCCACGATATTTTCGAAATCGATTTTTATCAAATTTCAACATTGAAAAGATATTAAGGCTTTCGACAGTTTTTAATATATTTGTAGCAACATCGAGCAGATAATACTCTGCAGGAATACAGAGAATAGTTAAACGACACAACTACTCTACTACATCTACCGTCTATCACCGAGACACCCTTTCAATTTCTCAATATTCTTGCTCCTATTTTCTTGTACGAAACTACAATGTCGAATTTATTTTGTGTTTTAACACTAGGGCTATCGGCATTTGAAACGTAGCTATCTCTACCAAAGCCAGTCAAAATGACTGGTCTTTAAAAAATACGTAATAGTAGAATATTTTTATATTTATTGATCTATTATTATCTTATAAAAGGTACTCCATTTTCTGAGATCATAAAAACTATATAATAACAACTATAATAATAACAATAAATACAATAATGAATATTCAGTACCAAAATCTTTGGTAACAAGAATATTAAAATAAATTTCCATTGGTAAATATAAGAAGTATAATATAATAAAGTAACTCCGATCTTCGTAATACCGGAAAACTTCAAATTCTTCTCCTTCGCCTCGTAATTGCGATTCATACGCTCTTGACGATACGCGACTATAGGAACACACGATCGTAGCGAGTGCCGATAGTCCAGAACCACGTTGGCAATTGACTACGTGTTTAATAACGAACGCGGAGCACGCGCTTCGATCGAGGTCCGATTATTTTCTGCGGGCTCGCGAAGAGAGAGAGAGACTCGCTCTATAAATTTCGTACGCGAGGACAATCCACGATAAATCATTTTCCAGCGGCAGCGAACAACTAACGGTAATTGGTCTAGTCGATGCATAAGCACTACCTGGTTCGGAAGGTAGTGATATTAATGATCGCGAGCCGACGTGTATAACAAAGACCCGTTGTTCGTTTTGTGGTATCGCGAGGATAGTCGGTGCGGGTACACCCGGCCCGTTTCCCTCCTACGAACACTTTCTTCCGTGAAAAGTATCCGCACAGAGAAGAAAATACCTTTCTGCCTTCGCTTTTACGTGACGTTATTACGATCCTGAGGAAACAATGCTGTGTATGCACGAATGTGTGCGGTCGATAGGCCTCGATTTTCTCGATGAAGGATAAATTTAGTAATTACGGCTACTAATTTCAACCGGCAATCCATCCACGCGATTAATTATCTTCGTTGGCGGTGATCGCATAATTTCGTGAACGTTCGAAGTGAATATGCAAGCACCGTAACGTCGAATATCTTACAAAATGTAAAAGCGTTAAAATATCTTAAGCAAATCCTCCTTTACGGGCCCATGTTTTCATTTATAAACCTTGCAAGATGTAAAAATTCCAAAAGAGTCGACATAAATCTTGCCCGGTATTTACCGTATTCGCATTTGCGTCCCTTGCGAAATATAAACATTCCGCAAGATTTTAAATCTATCTTTCTCAGACTTATACGTTTGTGTAGGTACATTACCTACAGATCCTACGAAACGTAAGAGTTAAATTAATCTTCCTCGTACTTCTACGTCTCTATATCTACATCTACAGCGATGATCATCTATGAACAGCCGAAACTACTAACAACTACTTACAGACTTCCAATATGCTAACAAGCAAAGAATAAACTAATGTTGAGATACGAATCCACGGTAAAGAGTCAAGGGAAAATTGTGGTAATAAAATATGATCCGAGAGAGGCAGGTCTGGAAGCGGTATGGAAACGTCGAATGAATTGCGAATCGACCGAGCAAATGTATCTCGGGTCCGGTTACGATAATCAAGTAAATGATTTAACGAGCGCGCACCTATTCGCGAACCGCAGGATATTAATGATCGTGGACCGTGGAGAGGAACTCGTCTCGCTGTTCCCTTTACAGCCTGGAGAACACACGCGGCCAGCAGCCAGATTGTTTTCCTCCTACAGCCGTCACTTTCCTCTCGTACGTAGCAGGTCGCCGCGAAAAAATCCCGCTTTCAAGACTTCAGCTCGTGTTCCCCACCTTCGTACTGCGACAACCTGGCATCGGGAATGATAATTCGCTTCTACGAATGCCTCTGCAAATGTTACATGCCTCTTCTAGTGCGTGAATGTAGAAGATAAAGTGGCGAGATGGGTTATATAATGAAAGACAAGCATATTCTGTGCTATGAATGATGGAGCAGTTCAGTGTTTTAGGATTAAGATCGATCGGTCGTGCAAGTATAGTTAAACAAGACTGGATGCGTTCTAAACTCGTGAAATGGAGTTGAGAAAGGAAAACAGAAGCATATCGCGGTCTGCGCATCGAGAGTGGGTCTCTTAATGGATCCCCAAGTGGTAGTGAAATCAAATTTCGAGAAACCAACGAGGTCGTGCTGCTTTCAGGCAATAATTATCTCTAGACAAGTTATTTGCATACCTCGCAGTTCGGATCAACTTCCGCGGATGCGTCGAGTCGTAAATTGAACCATATACCGTAACAGATCTATCGGTGAAACCTGCTCGTGTTTACAGTAGATTCTTATGTAAATTTGACCCGAGAGAGACATTAGCGATCTCGATACGTCCTCTATTCATCCAACTATCAATTTTTCATCGGCAGAATATCTTTTACGCCTCCGCTCGATCTTCACGATTCAACGCATTTTCCACGGTACGATCGTTTATAGACGAACCTGTCGACGCCAACCTGCATATTTTTTCAACTACATGACGTCAATGGCAGATACGTATCTACGCAAATGTTCCGTCGTTTTTTCTACAGGGTTCAGATGGTTAACGACAATTAAACCTGTATAGCTCTGCGAACGAAGTCTTGTCGCGAATATTTATCGTATAATTACGATCTGCGTGTTCATTTTCCTCTTCGATAACGTCAAACACGTGATCTAATTTACACAACTACGATACGAGGAAAATCATGGTGTCACGGTGTCAAGTATTCCTTGTAACGCGCTATCGTCTCGTGTTTGCACAGCCTTTTAACGGTTCGTCGATTCGTATCCATCTTAATCCGCGTTCTAGAACATCGTATATTTTTCGAAAGGCAAAAACGTATCGCGAAATCGAACAGCCATCGAGTAATTACTTGGCACACGATTCTCTGATGGTAATCGAACCCATTGATCATTCTCCTACACGATCTCTAAATCACGTTTGTACGTATACACGTCAGTTTCTGGACAAGTTCCCGGGGTCGGTGGAAAGTGAAAATGGCTGACTCCCGTTTCCAAGCGATGGTATGTCATAGTCATAGGACCATGACGGGTACGACACATCGATAATGATCCACGCGACTATAATTAGCCCCGGTGGCTGCGCGGATCGTCGATTAATCGCCTAGCGAAGAAAACTAAGGAGGAAACGCATGGTTGTGGATGATGCCGCCGCGTAATGATCTTCGTGCACGCGCTCGATCCGCGCTCCCGCAATTAATAATGCCACGCGGATCGGTGTTCGTTCACGATCCTTCGACGTTTTAAAAAATTTCCCGCTGATGAACTCTGACCTCGACGCGCCGAGCTTTCTTATTCCCCCACAACCACGTGACACTTATTATTTCTCCGTGTGTACGATAATCAGCTAACGATTCTTTTAATCATACTTTTAAAGAATCTCTCGTTTCCGCGTTCAAACTACCGGTTTCCTGGAAGCCTCGCGGGAAAAATCATTAAGTCACCGTCATTGTCCAGGATGCTAACTGTTTTTACGACGCTTGAAAATTTCCATCCTGGAGACACTTTCGTGCAAGCGAGTTTCCATTGGATACACTTTCTTCCGAGGTTTAATTTGTCCGCGGGCGTCGCGACTAATCTGTCCGTGTCATTCGAGATTTCTACCATAGCCATTCTCCTATCTGTCTTCGATATTTACTAACGCGTCGTGTTAAAGTGCATGAAAAGTTCGTAATTGTTTCGAGACCGGAGTATTTTCACAAGACTGTTCCCTGGAGGCTGACGTCCCTACAGGTATAATTTGTATTTTGGTAAAATGATGGATGGTTGATGGATGGTGTGGTTCTGGGATATCCATTTTTTACTTAATCCGATAGTGTGTCCTTTAGACAGCTTCTTATATAATTCACCTCTTTAGTAGAACAATTCCCTTGACTGCAATCCGATAATTGATTGATAATTCAATTTCATACAAATGACCCATACGTTGTTGTCGACCATTAGAAGGCAGTAGAGTGAGGCTCGATGTTATGTACCACGAGCAAATATACACGATGCCAACTTCTAGTAAACATAAAAAAATACTAATCTTCCTAAATGTACAATTCATTACTACGTAAAATAATACAACTACTGATACACGCGGTAAAATCATATGAACTATCATCAGTCACAGAGTAACTAATGATTCAAGAGCGAAAGATGTTTCTGCTTCCGGTGGTATATCTTTTATACATTTTCTTCTCTAATTACACTGCTAACTAGTTAGTCGGGAAACAACCTTTGCCATATCATCTTTAAAGATCGATGATTCAAAAACTGTTTAGGTCAATAGTATACATATGTCTTAATAATGTGTATCTCACCATATATATCACTATATATCAACCCAACCCAAATGTATGCAAAGAACGACTGAATTTTTGATATCAAATAGAAGCTAGTTGAGACGATAACAGGTGAGAATTATAAAAATCTGAAATCGAAATATTCGATTCTAACGGAAAATTATTAAAATAATTCGAAGTCGAAGTTATGGAGCCCAGTGTATGTTGCACCATCGTCGTCAAGAATCACTCGTTCAACTCGTTATGTCCGATGCAATTTATCCTGCCGGCTAGTGTTACTCTCCTGACAACCGGTAGTCACACTCGACTGCAGTTGACATCCTTTGCCTGGATACCGAGAGGCGACTGCTTCATATTCCTCGATTTACGTTTGTTCGTTAGCGACTCGTAGAACCTGATCTCCGGCACGATGACATTTTCTACCCTGGAAGCGGCCATATAAAACCGCCTCGTTGGAACGGCATCGTCGAGAGTCCGAGTTTCCTTCGCGCACCATTTACCTCGCTAACGACACGCGACCCGCGCGAATTCCTTCGTTTTCTAATCGTTCCTTTCCTCTCCATACACGATCCTCGATCTCACGTCTTGTACACGTAACTGAATTTCGAAATTGCCTCGCTTCGTAACGCTGACGACGTCGTGTTCTTTACCTGAGACAACCACGGAAAGTTTAGTTTTGTAGAAAACTCTTTCGCGTACACAGTATCGATAGGAGCTAATTTCATGGTGGTACCCAGGTAATTAGTGCTTAACATCGTAGCGTGTATTAACGGCAATTTATAATACGCCACGGCAGTACCGCTACGTTTGCCTATCGCTGATCGAGACCCAGTTCCATAAGTCGACGTCATTAACAACCGAATTCATCCTGCTAAACGCGATCTTCGTAATTTTCACGCTGAACAGTGCGAACCTATTATTATAGCTACTGTTTATTGAATTAGGCTCGTTCTAAATTTCCATTTTTCACTCTTTTGAAAGAATTAAGCGGTAGAATTGTGAGTGTTTATTGACTACTGTGCTACTATTTATACGTACATCAGATAATTTATATTTCCATCTTTATCATCGTTAAAGCTTCATGCATATTCTTATGTGTTAACCACGTGACTTATGAATAGTAATTTTTCACGATCTTCATCAAACATCTCAGATCACAACAACTGTATTTGATTGAATCAGCAATAATAGCGCGATATTGAAATTAAAATATCTCCTAAAGTAATAGCTCCTTGATGTAAATAGAGTAATACTTTCTTTATAAATAATAATGAGTGGCATCGAACATTGTACTATAGTAAAAAAAATGTATGATTTCATTTAAAACAACAGACTTGACATGCCCTCTGTACATCCATTTACAATGAGGTAGCTATTAATATTAAACTTTGAACTTTGGTCTGCGATATTTTTACCGGAGATAATAACAATTTGATTGTTTGCATTTTTAATAAATAATAATTTGAGCAACCAGGGATAATAACACGTCTGCGTAGATACGATCGTTTTTGACAAATAAAACTGAGATTCGCTGGGATGGTCAAGCTCGTCCCAGGCCAACCGAACCTTTCCCTCTATCGTTATTTCAATAATGTCCATGTACGGTGCAATTTATACTGTTTGAGCCGCATTATCCTCGCGATGACCCATGCGCTAACGGCCTCAACGCAATTGACATCCTTTAGTTGAGAATGCATCAGCTCCTCACGGCGTCATCCTCGTCATCCGTCGTTTTACCGTTGTTTGTCATTATGGAGATACGAAGCCTCGGTTATCCCTCGTGACCCTGCTCGCTAGTTGCTTTTCTGTATTTTTCCCATCTTTCATTTTTTCACACGACGCCCAACAGATTTGACGCGAATGACTCTATGGAAATCGTCTCGAGCGATCCTTGGAAAGTTCTCTGGATTTATCATGGACAATGTTTGTCTACGAAATGTGCTACGATTCTCGAATACTGTTACGTCTCAGTCCTGTTTTATTATCGTCTCGACCGAGGAAAATTTTCTTAATGTTTTAAGGAAATCTTTGAGATACGAGAGAAATCAAGAATATCGGTAATTCTTTGAAGAAATTTTCTAGGGATGGAAAAATACAATCTGGTCGAAAGTGAGCCGAAGGGTGCAGAAGAATTATATTTGGCGCGTGAAATAGACGCCAATTATATGGATAGAAAGATAATGAATTTCAAATACATACTGTGATATTTGTGAGATATTGGATAATGGAGCATGATGTGGATAGTACGAGTAACATCTGAAAAGTCATAGTGGAAGTGTAAATAAAAAATCAAGAGTATACTGTTAAAAATGTGCGGCTATATCATCTTCATTACTTCATAAGGTGGATATTGCATAAGGTGCAAAATAGTTGAATTGATAAAGACAGTAATTGGTATCGACTTTTTACTGACAGCTTTTTATACTCCTGTTGCAAGTGAGTTTCATAACAAGCTAGATAGTCTAGCGATATTCTAATCACATATTCGATTACATGAAACGCACGTTTCAAGCGCTTTTTTTGTACTCATAAGAATTACATAATATATATACTGTCATTTCAGGTGAATATCAAAGTCACCTTTACGCTACTTAGTAACTTAATAAACCAAAACGTTTACACATAGAATTAGTCTTATTAGCTTTTACCTTATAAGCATATACTTATTTTCGACCTAATTGTATTTTTCTAACGCTAAAAAGATATCTTCAAAACTCGCAAACTTGCTACAAATGCTTCTCCGTTCCAAATTTCGTGTTAAATATTTCCTTAAAACATAAGAAACCTTTCTTATTTGCTAAAGTATGAACAAATTTGAGATACAAGGATTCGCAAAAGGATTAAAAATTCAAAATTCGTTGCATTCTAATACGAAAGAAAATAACGTAATAATCCATTAATCTTAATTGTTTCACCGTTTTCCAAAACGCATTACATGATCGTTGCATAAAAATCGCGAAATTAACTCAACTCATTAGCGAAGCAGTGCGAACACGTTCGAACGAATGATTTGCGTTAATCGTTGGCGAGACCGTGCAAATTACGGACAATTTGAGGCTTTCCGTTAGCATATCGTGGCTATGTGTACATAAATCTTGATACGAGACGCTCGTTGGTCGTCTACTGAAATACGGTTAAAAGCGGAAATCAAGTATCCGCGGAATCGATAGACGATTTAAATGATAATTTATCCCGGCAGGAATACTCGAGTTTTATAATTATTGACTTTACGAGCTTTAATAGGCTGCTGGTCAGCTTTCCCATGTGGATATACTATATCGTTAACAAGGACCCAACAGCGGTGGCACTGTTGCGCGCAAAAGCGTTAAGGATAAATAAAACAACAAATGAAATGAAAGTAAATGCATAATGCATGTAGTAAGAGTAACGATAACTCCGTGCTCTATTTCACGTACGAGGACGATCATTTTAACAGACAATCAGAAGCAATTTCGCAAGAACGAAATTATGCTGGACATTTACAGTGTCCGCGGGAAACACGCTTGATACTGGCAATTTTAATATCTACGTGTTCCGCTGCAAATACAGCCTAACGATTCGAAAGATCGCCGAGGCAGTTAAAATGAAACGAGGAAGGTACCTAAAGTATAAAAGTGATACAAAAACGCTAATGATATGCATTTTTCGCGTGTATAATGTGTATTATATAAAAGATTATACAAAACATTTTCATCGTATCACGTAGCTTTGTTATAATATAGGTTGATATTGAAATAGAATTTAGACCTGCATTTAATTGAAAAGTTCCTGTGAGTAGCGCACCGATAGCGCAGACAGGTGCAAATTAGTCCGCGAGGAGGCGCGTAATAAATAGGAATTCCTACACATTCTCTCGCGGCGATGCTAAACGACGCCGATAGGTGCAAAATTATTTTCATACACGAGTGCGAAACACGTAGTTTGTTGTTTGGTTTATTCCATCCGGATATCTCACATACATCAAATGCCCGTTAAGAAATAAAATAGAAGGATCTAGAAGTTAATACGAAGTAATTACCACTTCTGCGAATACACGCAATTAGACTTTTATTAATCTTATACTAACGGAAAATCATATCATTTGCAATTATGAAATATTTTTTCCATTCGCTTCCTACGATGCATTTTTCACATCCTTTGTATCAAAGATAAAAGATACCTGTCATATCTCAAAAGAAACAGAGTATTCACGTAAGAAAGGAAGAACTTCGTCAGAAAATTTGTCTATCGTTTCCCACCTTTAAAATTGATAAAAAGTAAGAAATTTCAAACAATCGTAAACTCTATAACTACGAACCAATCTTAATCTAAAGATCCTGATCAAACTACTAGACAACCGAATCACGCAAATCGAAAACTCTAAAACATCAAGATAAGGCTCTGAACTTTCGCTATATCCATTAAAACAAAATAAAACCTCTTTAACAGAAAACACCAGCAACCTCGTAGATTCCACCGTGGAACGTTGCCATAGAATGGTACACCTGCCCGTCGCATTGTCAGCGAGTAAAGAAAGAGAAGCGGAGCGTAGGATCGAAGACTGGGAGATCGAAGTACCGGAGGTTGTCCATAAGGAAACGGAGAACGAGGCGGCTGAACCGCGTGTGTTCTCCGGGACTCCTCTTCTCCTTCTCTCACCGACCGCGACTATGGTATACGAGCGTAATGGACGAATGGGCAGCTGCTGGCAAGGATTTAACGCGCGGACCTGGGTGGTCCCGGATAGATACGTACTCACGAGAGTTATACGTGCTCGCGGCGCTACGTATTCATAACCTTATCCACGCTCCGCAGAAAATAATACCGCGCGCCATTCATTATGTATACGTTTGCGAGCCGCGCCGCGGCATGTGTCCGCGCGGCTTGTGCATCCGAGCGGAGACCGCATGCGGCGAAAACTTTTCCCGCGAGCCGTCCCGTCGAAAGGGAGCGCGCGTACTTCGTGTCTTCGACCCCCGTTGACGGGACAACGCGACGATCACGATCCAGTTGCCTCGCCGGAATCGATGAATGCTAGATAGACGCGATCCAGCGTTCTCCAATAAATTACGAACGTGTGGAGTGCGCGGGTATACGTGAGAAAGAGGAAATGTAGCCGGTTGCAGAAGTCTGTTTACGTTCACTCAATTTATTCGTCTGCGTTGTTGAGGAATCTTTTAGGCTTGCGCATCGATACGAAATGACTCCGAATTGTGTTGAATATTTTTTTTATTTTATAGCGGTAAAGAGAGGTGCCGAATGAAAAAAGCATTTTAACTATGTGATGGTAAAATTTGTTCGAAAAATGTAATTGTTAGTATGGTTATATAATAACACGTAAATATAGTTTGAAAAGTAATATATGTGAAATATGTCATATATAAACATGTATATAAAGATTTGGATTCGATTTTGGCAGAAATGGCGAAGCTTCTAATTTTATGGGTGCTAAGAATATTTCTTGTTATTAATCCTTATGGAGAACTTATAGCCTGTTACTATGATTTTATACATATGTACATATATACAGACAGAGCAAGTACACGTACTGCACGCTTTTGTGATATTCTCCTCTTTGTTGGAAAACCGTCGATTTGAATAAAGTTTTGTCCCCACGAATTACGCACAATTACAGAACATGGTTGATAAGCAGCGTTTACTTTTGTACATCTAATAATACGTTTTTCGCCTGCATAGCGCGAAGAAATCTTCACAGTGAAGTAGAAAGAGCCGTATGTATAACAACTTGCTTACAATGACCCTCTGTTCGCAGGTCTTTGCACCGATCTGGAATCTTTCCCATGACTCGAGAAAAAAGATTCATTCCATCTAAAACAATAAAAAGTCACGCTATCTCGTAGGCTTCTTCTATGAAGAAATCATCCCGTTACTTTCACGGTTTCACAAACATCATCGATATTTTATTACACGCGTTTGATTTATCTTTCTCTCTGTTCCTTTGTTCGTTTCTCTGTTCTTGCGTTTCTTCGATCGTTCGTCATCTGTTTCTTCGGGCCGACGCGCGACGTTGTATATCTGGTATATTTGTCAAGTATCGCTGCAGGGTGAACTCAAACATAATTATACACCGCACTGGTCACTGTTATATAATTACACCCTGGTAGATACGAATATAAACCGTGCGTTCAACAGTTGGCTCGTTATCTGCATGTATCGAGGCTGCACGAGCCGCAACTCTTTTCCGTGATTCAGCGGTAGGTGGATACATCCTCTGTTCGCCGTGTGTGCTTATAGTCGAAAGACAGAACGACCAAGACTTCCACTTCATTGTTGCCCTTGCTGGTGCTTACAATGAAGTCACGTTGAATCGTTGAATGCAACATAAACCGTCGCTTTGCTGTATCGTGCTGCTTGATTTAATAAATCACGAAAGCGCCGCGTTTAATACGCGCATCTCTCCCATCAATAACGTAGATACGCAGCAAACCCTCGGGGATCGTTCTTTCGGGATGGAATATTGTTCGTAGAACTCATCTCTCCTATGACTTCGGAGGATCGTAAATTCGAAAATTACACGCCTCGTTCAGTTTAGCAACGGAGCCAGAAACGGAGGGTGGTAAGCTCAATTATATGGCGGATAATCGAAAGGGAAACGGAACAGGTATGAACAATCGTCAAACTGTTGGAATCTGAGCGTGAAACGCTACGACGAAATTTAGCTTCTAGATCGTCACGATGTTTATTAGATATTTGTGGTTCTTCAGGCTAAGATCGTACTTTCGATGATATACCAGTGGCATCGGTGATAGCAATGGAAAATCCATTACGACTCAAAGTCCAAAAGCCCGTTGTTTCTTGACAGAAGTTGGATCTCCAACTTCTTTTTTTATCTCTTTCTAGATTCTGAATTTCAAAGAACGAGAATGAGTAATTTATTTGATGGACAAGTCAGCACATATGATGGATAAGTCAGCGATTTGATCATCCGATACAACCATCCCATCGACCAACGTTAAAAATATTCTCCGACGTTCGATCACTCGAGTAGTAGTTTCTCTTTTCTTATACATATTTTCGATAATCGACATTCGTTTTTAATCGTGTTCGGTGGTAAATCAGATTAGTCATGGTGCTCGCGGAATATACGGAGTAACCTTCGGCAAAAATTACAGCGCGATTGCATCTGCCGGCGCGTCAACTTGCTTTTAATTACCTAATTTCTCTTTAGGGACGTCTGCCTTTATTTGGCCTATCATTAGGGGCGACGTTCGATCGTACCCGTTATACGGTTTACGAGGAATGGTCCGACGATGTGCTTTCTAGACACTCAACGAAGCTCGTTCCGTTCGCTGGAAGAGCCGGTGCTACATCAAAAGGTCCGTGGCAACGGTTAATATATGCAAGCCTCTTCTACTCGCCTCGCGTCTGCATTCTACGTATATACCCGATTCGACACCGTACCAACAGATGGATGAATAACGACAGAGTGGCAAATTGATGTTACAACGGATCGAAAGCGCGCTGGGTGATTTATTCGCTCGTAAAAATGGTACCTGTGCAAATATTCCGTGGTAGCCATCGTTCTCGGCGATTCTACCTTCTCGCCGATGAGCACAGAAGGGGGAACACTGAAATCCTGACAAATATTTATGTACGCGAACGGCCACGTATTTATCGACAAGTTAAAAAGTATTATAGTTGAGCACGATTCTCTCTAGGCACGATTCAACTTCTCAGTCTTGCTATAGCTCGCGCTATTATTCATCTTTCATAAACACCGGTGTGTGTACGCGCTCGTGTGTGCGTCGATATGTTCATATACAGATCCGTGCAAGGCTAAACAGATTTTCTTACGGGCAATGGCATGCTCATCCGCGTCTAGCGTCGACTAATTGTGAAACGAAACGACGAGACTATGATAAACTCGCGGCCTTCTTGCCTGCCTCCTGGGAAAACAGTCTTAACTTGACTGTTATTTTAAGCTTTCTCAACCAACGTTTTACATTTTCCATTTGGAAATCACTGGCAAACACTTTCCAGCAATAGTCAGTTTCGAATATTTCGAATTGATTTGCTTGTACAAGATATTCTGCGCGACCTTGAGCAGCAATTATGAACAACAACTACTACTAAAGCACCGTGACTGTGCTTCGTGTCGTGGCGTTACAGGTGCGTATTAAAAAGACACGGAGGATTGCGTTGATGTGCTGGCAATTAAGGGTGTAATTATCGTGTTCAATTTTGAACGTGTAACAGGCAAGAAAGAAATTACAACGGGCTTATCGGACCGGCGATCAATCCTCGCCTTTCTCAAGCCACGATAGTCTTCACTGTGGAAGATGAACCGTGCGGCTTACTTTTTCATTCTACCATGGAGCATTAGAAGCAATCCACCCACAATATTCGAATGTAGAGCCTGCGAGATCTTGATCGTCATTTTAGGTCAAGAATCGCGGAATCTGTTCGTTCAGATGGGAGGACGTTGCACGAGTGGAGCGAGGAAAACAGACAAGAAAGTTTTTTTTGGAAATTAGTTTTTCGAGAAGAAAAAAATAAAATAAACAAGATATAAATAGAAAAGAATAAAAGAAATAAATAAGAAAGGGGCACGTGAATATCGACAAGCAAAGATATTGGATAAATTCCGTTGGAATCGTTTCACAGAATGAAGCAATCAGTTTCTTTGATAAGACGAGACATCCTTTGGAAAAGACACATAACTGACGCAAGGAATGCATTTAAATGGCTCCATTGTGAGCAAAGTCCTGCGTATGGAATGGAACTCCGCTGGAACGGTTCTATCCCCGGTTCAATCTAACTTTGGGAAAGTGAGGGTGATCGATGAAAAATTATGTCGATAAAATTGTTTAAGGACGATGTAAAGGATGATTATAGTTGAATCTGTCTTCCCTTAGGACATGGTTCATTCTTTCACTTCCATACAATCGATACATATTCCTTTTCGATTTTTTAAAATTGTATATTCGTCGTATTTTTTTATATTAAAAACGAATCAGAAATCTGTAAAATTATTCTAGTTTGCGTTCGATCGAATTCAAAGACGAGTTAATAAAGCGGTCCAGATCTGAATGAAAAATAAGGCGTCTGTCGAATGACTTTCTCTCGACACGCGCGCCAATGAACGAAATTGGTACGAGTTGAAAAGGATTGTTGAACCATCTTGGAATCAATCTATCGACATATCTGGATGGCCAGTTTCGGGAGACGAGCGGTTAACAACAGAGCCGGCATGACTGACGGCGACTTAATGAGATTCGTCACAATGCAAAGACACGCTGATGACTCATACTGCAGGAAGTCTACCCCGAGCGAAGCGAGACCGGATGTCTTCCGTTCTTTAAATTGGCACGAGGTGAAACGAAGTCAGTGACACTGCCGGTGACAGAACAATCTTAACCGTTTCAAATTCTCAGGTTTCTACATATTTAAATGTTCAAACGTGCAAACTTACAAACTTTTTCCAAATTTTCAAATATTGGTATATTCCAATTTTTATATTTTTAGATGCTTTGAAGATATTCAAATATTCGAATTGTCAGAAATTTAGAGATCTTTCAGTTATCGAATCTTAGTATTCGAAACTTCACAAAACTAAAACCGAACTTCAATCGAAAACTGCAAATATCGTATTCAGAAGATTGTTTCAGAAATAGAAACCTACTAGTCTTTAGAGATTCGTTGGACTTTCGAAGCCGAATGATAATTTATACACCTTTTAAGCTGTAAATGACAACTGTTCGCGATCAACTTTCGCCGACGCGGTTAATTTGTCTCATAAGACAAATTTACCCGGTCATACTTCCCAAGATTCATTGATGAATCACTCCGAGACAAATTAATTTTCTCTGCCGCGTCATCGCGACCTTCACTCGTAGATTTAGTATATAAATTCATCGCGATTTTATCGAATGTACATATCTTGTTTAATGTTACCTTGTAAATATGGTTGATTTTATTTCCTGTCTTATCCTTATCCATAAAAAGCATGAACGTATTACGCGATTCAAGAAAGTGCATGTGTCGGTGAGTCACGCCAGAGGAAGTTCTCTTTTTTTTCTCCTTTTCCGTTTTCCTGATTTTTAGTCGACTACGATGTAGGCAAACTAGCACAAGGTGAAACGAAGGAAATTAAGCGACCATACGAACAAAAAGCATTAACGGAACAATTTTACCTGGCAGGGATCGCGTGTCTATGCGCCATTTTATATCTACATTTCTAATATTCAATCGCCGCAATACAGGAGAAGTTTCGCCTGTTCTCAAGATCGGCACGATAATAAAATATGATGAACGGTCTGCTAATTGAATACTGAGAAAGTTACATTATTGTTCCATTAACAACACCGATCTATCCTCTCTATGTTCCTCGACTCGTTCCACGTTTTACAGAAAATTCTCCATTTGATATGTAATGAGATATAAAAGATGTCTCACGGAGCTGTAATTCTTTACAAAACGATCAATAAAATCTCCGCAATTTCCTCTTTACGACTATTACTTCTCCTGAGAATATTTAATTTTCTGATTCGTAATAACATTTAACAAAATCCAATTTACGTCTAATTTCACTTTACTCTCTATCGAATGATGAGCTGGAAAATATTTTCACTAATGAAAATATGCAAATATTAAAACATCAAATACCTTGGTTGTTATTTGTCAACGCGAAGAAAGTATTCAAAGACTGTCAACGTTTCCTTCATTGTTCTCATATTTCAGCAAGGGACGTCAAAAAGTTTATAGGACCAATGAATTTCGTCTGACCCCAGGGGACAAGGGACCAAAGAGAGAAAAATATTCGCGGACGAATTTCATGGTCGGTGCAATTTCTTCAGGGTAGCGCAAACTGCAACACTATATTAGAGGAATTGTCTGGATCGACTGCGCCTTGGAGCGTTGCCAAAGGCGCGAGATTACTTCGTTGATTCCTTCCGGGCCCCACAATTCGATGCGGCCGTAATTGCCAGGCTTCCGTGCCAAATTTACGACCGTTCTGTTTTACCAAAAAGATCTAGACGTTTTAGAGCGTGTATCTTGGCACGTTGTACAGCAATATAATATTCATCCATCCTGTTATCAGTGATAGCTGCAAAAGCCATTTTTCTTCGCTCTGTATCATTATTGAACCTAGACCGCGAAGCGGATTTTTCCACTCTGCTACAAAGCAGAGACAAGCTTTAGAATAGAATAATACAATAAACTTTATCTCCAGATGGTTAACCAACTTAAAAAGATTATAAAGTGGCGAGTAAAATTATGACGAACTCGATTTAATTTACGAAATAAAAATGTGCAAAACTATATTTTTCCAGTGCTTCGAGTTAAGATTGATTCAGGAAAAGAGTCACGCCACATTTTTATATGAAATATTTTCAATAGAAAACGAAAATGTGCCGAGAAAAAGAATTCTTCGTCTTCTACTACATTTCGCTCATAATGAAATTTCCAAAAAGGATGTATCCACGAGAAAACAATTTCTTCCGACGGTGTTTCACGTCAGAGCCTTCGCGTTGATGCAATCATGTCCCCTTCGCACATAATTCTTCTCCGAAACGGCTCTTCCCTCTTTAGCACCCCTTTTTGCAACCTCTAGTCCTAGCGACCACGTGGATTTTTGCGGATGAGATTCCTTCAGCTTGCTGATGACCAAAGGGACGGCGTAAATCAATTAGGACGCCGGCGTGGTAGTTGTTGATACAATAAAGAGAAACGTGACGTTGCTTTGTGACCAGCAGGAAATGAGGCGAAGGGCGAATCGAACGTGTCGAGATGAAAATGAACGTTTCATCTGTTACATTTCATCGACTTTCTTCGCTTAGGTTGGTTCTTCGCTAATTATCCTACTTAATTCTTCCCAGTTTTCTGCGTTGAAACTCTCCTGTCGTTAAAAAATCTTGCAAATTTGAAGAAAATGCGAAAGAATCATTGTTGGCACGTATGCCCCAATTTTTGTTTCAATTTGGTAATGGTATCAGTTTTTTTGCCTGTTGAAATAAAACTGAGGTTGAAATACGAACCGTTCGGATACCACAGTGATCAACTCTGTAAATTGGAAAGTACAGATAAAAGGTATCACAAATATTATTCTTTTACATTCCAACAGGGATTTACTGTCAGTTACGCCATTTACTTGTAATTAACGAAATTATAAAAGTACATTATCTGTTTCTTGAAAATTGAACATCGCATATATTGGCCAACATAACGAAATTAAGAAATTTATAAAAAAAATAAGGTTAATCAACTTGACTTTCGTGAGGCACATATGTACAAATTGGAAGAATAAACATCCTTCCACCGTGTCAAAAATTTTCTACAGAGAAATTAAATACATATATATATATATATACACACCTATACGATTATTCCAAAAGTTTACGATCGTGCTAATGGAAGGAAACCTTAAACATATTGAGAAACGCAGCAGCTCGAAACCTTTTACAAATCGATTCGCGCGTTAAGTATTATCCAGCTGCGTTTAATTACTTTTAAGAGGTACTAATTGCCGAACGTCGATTCGAGGTGAACGCGCAGCTGCAGAATTCCTCGAAGCAGCCTCGTGGAATAATGCAACTAATGCAAGGTGCTGCTTCAACGTCCCATCCACCCGTGTAGCTTGATAGTATGCGCAGCACTCGAGTTTGCGCGAAAGTTTCATAAACGAGGATAACGGTACCGCGAACTCCACGAGTGTTATCGTTCCTCTACGTAATCGTAGATAAGAATTATCAGAGGAAAGCTTGTATACACAAACGAATTCAACGCTTGCCTACCTGTCGGTTGAAAGTAAACGAATAAAAGCCATTAAGAAAGAAAGAAAACACTCTTACGAGTTCATCAAACTTCTTCGTTCGCGGATTTACGATCGAGAGATAGTGGCAAAAAGTAAATCGATCTTCGATCTAATTCAAACTCTAACTTTCGTCTTTTTCTCTCGACGCGAAATTGCTACATCAGAAGTACGTTAACGGGTTCGTTTCCTGTTTTTCAGATTCCGTGATGCCACCACCGCCGAGTGTTTGGAATCGTTAAGAACGGGCCTCGAAAAATGGGCTCGATCTTGGGAGATGGGACGAGCCCCGGAGGCTCGGGACCCTCCCGATGCCTCTTGCTTTTACAAAGGTCCCTGGCGATTCAGCTGACTAGGGGTCCGCCTCCTCAGGTTCTGAACGCCAGCCCACGGGAGAGTCCTAAGGAGCATCCAGCCGACGAGATGTGGATGTACGATAAAGGTTACAATTTGTTTCAGGTGAGTCGACGTACACGCCGCATTATCCTGAATTATCTGTATACTTCTCTATGCGTGTTATAGCCCGCGGAACGCATTCCTCTCAGCAGAGTTAGCCTTCCAACATTTTTCCATGTAACGATCTGTTACAACCGTACCGTGTGGCTACCGACTGTCCGTCCATTATACCCAATATACTTTTCTTTTATTCAGAAGCGAACACAACTAGTTACATGCTTTATGCCTCGTCGAAGAGACTAGCTATTCCGTATAATCTGACTCGATGATGGCGACATTTCGTTACGCTATTATAAATCCTCGCACGAACCCTCTTTTTGTTCCTTTCGCGCGAGGTACGAATCGAATACGAACACCATGAAACGTGACGTTCGAAATTGTTTTTGGGAAACGGCCAGATTAGACGTTAACGACGTATATGATACACGTGTACGTATAATAAAACGCTACGGTGTATCTCTTCCGAACTGCTGGGCCGTTTTTACAACTCAGCGTTTCCGAAGCGAAGATTGGCGTTGATTGGATGCACCGTTACGCTGGAATGAGACAATATGAATTACGAGCAATTTTGCGAGGCAACCTTAACGGTAGGGGAGTATGAGACGAGGCAACGAGTTAAGTGGCGGATGTTCTATGGTCTTGTCGACTCTTCGATATCTGTCGTAATCCTTGTCCACGAGGCCTTTTCTACTCTGTCGGTTACAAATTTACGCGACACGCAGCGAATGTGACAAAGCCGCTCAAACACCTAGATTCCACGCAAACGTGTTTCATCCATGGGTCTCTATCTGCCCATAAACAAGTTCCAGAACGGCTGATCGCTAATTTAACCGAATCGACGCTTATTCGTGAAGACAGGTCGTTTATTGACCACACCTAGATTTCTTTTATCTTCGGGAGAGAACGATCTGTTCAATGGTTGCTCATCGAAGCTCACGCTGCCAGGCAAAGGAAATCAAATTGGGATCCGCCTTTCGACGAGGAAGAGCACCTCTTCAGTTTCAATGAGCACTAGCCGGGGGTGGAGCACTCTCCGGGGGAACGTTAACCACGGCTGCTCCTTCTCGCAACGCAGGAAATAAGATGATAATAGTTTAGCTAGCAGGGCTCACTGATTCGCTCGATCTATGACAATGCCACCTTCGTGCCAGCATCCTCGGCAACCTTTGACTTTTCCTTTAGCTTTATACCTGCACCTCACTGAAGCTTGACTTTACAATCTGTGTCTGGGTCTGTTTTAACACTTGTCCTCGCACATAAATTCAGTAGTCGGATTGCGAAGCATCTTTTTAGACGTGTAGTGTGTGCCACACAGATATAGCGAGGTTGTAAATTTAATAAATGAATTCTTTCCATCTCCGCAAATTTGATGCCGCAAAGGTGTTAATCTTGAAGAGAAATCTTAAAGGACCCTAAGACGACGCGGAAGACAAGAAACATCTATTAGAAAGTCAAAGTTTTGAGTATTGAATGGAGGATGAGGGACTTTGTAAAAGTTTATGAGAGTTTAAAAGGTTTCATGCCCTTTTTACGAGATCAGAGTCAAAGTCGTTGACTACTTTGGAGGCTGTATTAAAGATCAAAGAAGACGACAAATCTCCAAGGTCTTTCTTCTTCGAAAGAACGTGAAAACGTCAAATTGATAAATTGGTGCCAGACAGATGCTTTCGTCACGCTTAGCAAGCAAAGGCAGTCGGGGAAGAATCGATCGTTGAAGGCAAACGATAATAGCACGAGCCACCCTCTTCTTGTTTTGCATATCGTCACACGATCACATCCCATGACTGCTTACTTCCCTTGCGCTTACGACCTTTTTTAGGCTTCGAGCCAGAAAATATCGTACGAATAAGTATGCATATACGTACTACTTGTATTATACCTTATAATTTTTGTTGAGGTTGACTGATAGAATAACGAGTAGATGAATCTGTAATAGAAAAATATATTGAAATAAGTATAGGTATAAGTATAAATATAAGTATAGTGTATGCTGATCCAGATCCTCACTCTTACAGTGTTACAATACAATAGGAAGAAAAAATGATAGGGAGCACGTTGATATATTTATAGCAAAGGACATTAGCGAAAAGTTAACCTTGGTGTGTAACTCTAGTTGAAGGCTGCAAGAGACAGCAATAGAAATGTACTTATAGCTCCTTTGTTTCTAGACCCTGTAATCCAAAACAAAATTTATATTCAAAGGCACAATAATATGGACGTCTCCTTATTTTGAATTTTTTCACTAAATTCTATTCTCTTCGTAACAGCGGTCTCCAGATCACGGATATAGAAAAGAAAAGGTGTAGAGTTTTTCTTCAAGTAATTACTTCATCAATTTTAATAATTTTTGTCTTTATTGTTGCTCAAGTCACATGTTTTGTGATTTGTCTCAAGTCGCGTTCTCCGCGGTTATTTACGAACCTGTTACGTCATTTTTATCTAGCAGAACGGTTTATTGGTCATTTTGTACTTGGTAAATAACAAAACGTAAAATGATTTGAGTAGATCGGTTCGATCGTTAAGAAAGGGTGTGAAACGATCTCTTGTTCGCTTGATAAGGAGTCATAATCTTACGGTGAATTGGATCAACGCACTATAATTGTCAGACTAATTAGAGCCGCGGCAGAAACTGCTGCATTTACAGCCGACGTTGTCGTTTCACAATACGGAGACCAGCTTATTTATTGCCACCGTTAATTATTGTTCGCCGCGACTGACTTCAAGAGAGATATTATCGATGTTGCACGGAACTATCGAGTTGGTACTGCTGCTACAGATTCCATCTCGTTTAAGTCTGCCTTATGTTCGACGTTCTCTTTAGAATATTATACGATCCTCGATGAACGCTGGTATAGATAAATATCAATCGAATCTCATTGTACTTGTGGTCGTAAATTGCACTTAATTGCAGGGACTTAAACTCTGGGACAATTAACAGGTAATTGTTCGATCGAGTGGTCCCTGTCGCTCTTCACTTAGAATGGATTCGCCTATTATTGAGACATTAAATTAAAATCGTTTAGACTGTTTGAAATCAAGGACGTATTGTAATTAGTAATATCTGTGAAATGATCGGATATAAAATTAAACCTGTCCCGCGGAGTGAAAGCGCGACACGCTAGCGGTAACTGACACGGTGCAGTGTTGATTTTGCTATAGTCCAACGACAGCTACTTGAAAAGAATGATTATTCGAGAAAACATAGAGAAAATTGAGTTCTCAGTTCGAAGATCCCGTGTATCCGGATATTGTAAATAAACGAGCTTTCGCGTATCAAAGGAAAATGTTTCGAATCTGTTATTATAAGGTTAGGATGCTGTTCCATCCATCGCGAAATAACCATATTGTATAGCAACGGAAAAGTCAGATACTTGAGCGTTTCACGACTATAATCTACAGATTACACAAGGGGTGAGCAGTTTACTTAGGGTCGCCGTAATCAAGCCATCTTTGCCGATCGATATCAAGGCAAACTTTATTTTGTGTCTCTGGAAAACATCGTTCTCCACGAAATAACCGATCGTATTAAAGAAATCGCTTTATCATTCTTTGTGCGACGAGAATATTGTCATAACACGTTAGAAACGTTAGAACACACACGAGAAACAACATTTTTAGAAACAATGTCGTGCGGATTGTAAACAAGTTGAATCTCGAGTGCATAAACAACGTATGTACTCGATTACACACTGGAGGAAGGAGTGAAACCATAGTCCGTTTTATTGCGGATATTATGCCAGGAACACACATATTTGCGATACGTTTTCCTTTTGAACGTGAAACACGATCTTAGAGCAGACACCACTACACGACAGCAACAGTAACATACATCTCGAGCTGGATGCACCGAGGAATCGTGTTACCCCTAGTGCCGCCGTAAGCGGAAATGGATTGTAAATAGGAGTAAAACCGCCGGATTAATATAAATATCACGACGTAGAACGTCTAGGAAGTATACATCCTAGAAAAATTTTCCTCTAGATAATCGGATGAGTTATGGCCATTTTATAGAAAATAATTCGCTACAGTTCGCTAAAGAATCGATCCAGACTCGTGCCTTTTATCAATTTGTTACATTGCAATAACAATAAAAACGCAATATGTACATCGTTTCATTATTTATGAGCGATCTTATCTTCGTAATTTCTAATAAAAGAATTTGCAAAAATTAACAATTTATTTTTCATTATATCGTTGTATCCACCTGACACGAAGAAATCAATTAAACTGAGATAATTTAGAAAAATGTAGGTTAATACATTTAAGAATTCAGGCAGCTTAATACCTTCATGAATCTTCTGCTAAAAGCATTAACGAGGCATTCGTTGTCGATATATGCAAATTTATATTAATAATGGCACGCTTTCTCCGTGAAAATATCGAGCTAACGTTATTTGGCGATAAAAACCCGGATATTTAAACAGCGTCAAGCCGATGTTGTTTATGTATTCGCATAGTAACCGGTTAACGGTAACTCGGTCAAATTAAGCTGATCTTAGATTGGAATAACGCTGAAATCTTGACGCATGATAGATGCTCGGTGCTATCACTGATACCGGCTAGAAACAAGATAATATACATAAGCATTGCGCAATAGTACCGCATGCCGTATTATACATGCAAGACGCGCGTAGATCACATTCCATGTGTGCCTTGCATCTGAAATACGTAATTCCGTCTATAACGGATGCTACGTAGACGATTCCATAGAAACTTCCAAACTAAGCATCCAAACAGTCATGAAAATTATTCCATTAACAGTCCATATGGGCAAGTCTCAAATTCGAAATTGGCAGTCACTCTGTACGAGTGAAGGTATATGTATTCGCGGTCTGAGTTGGTAGTATACGAAGAAATTGGATTCTTCGAAGTGTTGCGACAGGTGGGCCTTGATGGTTGAATTACTCCTATGAAAGGCATTTTCGCAATTACTCTCGCGCTGTGATGGCCAGCATGTTCATCCTTCTATATTTGGAACGTACCGAATCTTCAACGTGCAAGACTTTCAGATTCTTAATTTCGGATTCGAGTATTTGAAATTTGAAATTTGAAATTCCTCAGTTTTAACGATTCTGGCTATCGGAAAAATTTAGAGAAATTATGAGATATCTATCAGCGTTTCCAGTGCGATACAATCGTGCGCCAAGTCAAAGATATTTCTCAATAGAAGTAAATATTCAGAGGAAAGAAACTGAAAAATGAAACTTCCCCTATTTACCTGATGGCTGTTAAAACCAAAGATTAGAATAACATTACGATAGAACCCATACATCGGTTACGAATAATAATCACCGACATACTACTCTTTCGTGATACAAGAACAAACCCGAATCCATCACAATCGCTAAAATCATTGAAACTGTACGATCCACCTGATCGCGAGTAAAACGATAAAATGATAATTTCCCCAGGAACAGACCTCGTTAGACCGCCAACAGTTCCTGCTCAATCTTGGAAATAGTATTCTTGGTAACTGGTAGAGCAAGTATCGCCGGTTGAAACGCGTGTATGACTGGCCATGTTGGAGCTTGAGCATGGGCGCACGCGCACGTGCACGTTGCATCTCGCCGGAAAGGGTTTCTATGGCGGGTAAGTCGTAAAGATGCAATATACACGCGGCCGAGTTCCTCGTTTCCGCGCGAGCATTCGCCCGACGCAAAACGCCGTGAAATATGCATAAAGATAAGCGACGCCCTCTTCAAGCCGTAGGAACTCCTTTGGTCGCTTACGCTGCATTACCGCCGAGCTGAGGCCAGCTCGCAGCCCTACGGCGATTTAGGATCCGTTCATACTGATACGTCGTGAATCCCGTACCCTCTCTTCCGTCCTAGTGTCAGTTTGAGCAATAATGCCTCTCTCCGCTGGCGAACAATACAATGGGCTGCATATATCTGAGCGAGCTTTGCGCAAGCTGTGCCAGAAGAACCAAACGAAGAAGAAGAAAGAGCACGATGGTTCCATAGATCTCGATGTGCTCAGATCGCCTGTTTAATTCGTTTCGAAAAAGAATAACGCGAATATCGCAAGAGGAATGTGTCAGACAGTCGAAAATAACGAATACGTACGTTTTCTAAACCTCGTAACGGATTTCAAAGAAATGCAAATTGCTGTGTTCCTTCCGAATTACCGTTATTATGTCTGGTATGTACGTATTGCTTGAGAGACCAGCACTAACGCAACCAGTCGGCGTAGACGTCGAGCATACGGGTACATCCACGAGGATTTTGGTTCCAGAGGCCGCGTAGAACGAGACCGGCCCACGTTTGAACGAACTGATTTGCATAAACACCAAGCAACAATGTGCATGGACCATAAAAAAGACATTTTCGAACCATGTCTATTTAAGTGGCAGTTCTGTTTACGCGACGATGCGTAGTTTGTAATTAGGATTTTATTTCCTTCCTAGATCCGGTACATCCTTGTTGGCAAAAAATATATGGTGGACGATATTTACCTTGCCTCTATTTCCTCCGTAGATCCGAGTTGAGTTTCGCTACGAGGCTGTACGAATAGCAGCGATCTGTCCTTAAATGACCGTTATTACGATACATTGATCACGTTACCTTGAGGATGGTCGATGCAGCAATCGAGCGGACACTTTCCATCCGCATGGCGATTTCTGCCACGAGCACCGCCAACAAAAACACCGTGCTTTGTGTCGGCCTTCTCCGCCCATAACCGCAGTGTAACCAAGGATACCGGTTTGTTATATTCACCTTTTTACAATCTCAACAGCCGAGACTTCGATATTTGATTACAAACATTTTCTATCAACTGGAATGATCGTCAAAATATTTGGACCGCGTGTTTTCAATATTTCTGACTGTGAGATTTTTAAATCGACAGAATGATCTTTGACTTCTCTACGAGAGCAGCTGCAGTGAAAAATAATCGAGGAGGAAGCTATATGGCCTGGAAAATCGTTCCGTTTTATTGCATTTCACTTCACGCCAGTTCTTTTTTCTTTTTTTTTTTTTTTTTTTTTTTTTTTTGTTTGAGTACTCTCGATTAACCGCGAAGACCAGCGTTTTTAACTCGCCACAAGAAAGCGAAATAAACCGGGTAAACAGACGGGGCCGTTTAAGAGAACTTTCAAACGTTCCTTCGGCCGGTAACGCGCGTCTGTCTCCTTCTATCGTCGACGGAACACAGCCGCAGGATTAAAAAGTAGCGGGTAATTGCCAGCAAATTTCTTCATCAAACATACAATTTCCAAGAGCATTAATCAAATCGCGCGACTGCAACGCGCTTCTTAATATGCCGTTCAGGCTGCTGGCTTCCGATCGTGTACGCTCAACGAGTCACACGTACATCCACTTCGTCTAATCCGACCGTTACACGTACTACGATAAACGATCAACAGAACCAAGGGCAAGAAACGAAAATGAAGAAATGATAGATGGGAGAGAAGGCGCTTATACAGCTACGATTGCCTCAAAGATATTAATTAAGAAAAAAGAACCATTCTCGATACACCCTTGAACAACGTTCAAGTACCACATTGACTATGATACGTCTAGGTTCTCTCGATGATTAAGATTACACGCCCGTGCCGGCGTAATGCATCATTCCATCGGACGATTTATTCAAAAGTTAAAACGTGACTATTCCATAACAGTCATATAGAAAAAAATTCTACAAAGTTGTTTATTTCGATAATATAAGGATACGACTGAACGTTTTTCCAAATATGATATCAAAACGATCCTTGGCTTACTTCGTCGTCTCGATCGTCGCCTATGTCGTTGACTTCGTAAATCAGCATGTCGTGCAGCCGTGCATCGTGAACAGACGTGGAGACTTCTATCCACAGCGCGAGAACTCGTTTATCCGCAGGATGCCCATTCACCTCGCAGGCGCGTCTTCCTTTATTTGTTTGCCAATTTAATTGCAAAAAAATGAACGAGACCTATCCCCTGTTTTCCCTTCGTCCGCCTCGCGGCGTGCTCCCTTCCCGTTCCATGGCATCTGGCCCCCCAGCCCCAGTTTCAAGTTTACGATGACATAGAACGACGACATTGCCGGCAACCCTGGCTCACCATTGGCGTCCATCGAGAAATATTTCCCGATGATGCGCTATTATATCGTAAATCCATGTGAGAAATTCTCATACTCGCTACCAGCATCGTATTAATATTTTCACCTGATACTTCTTCAATAAGTCGAGATTAAACCGTGCACAATTCCTAACCGATAATATAAACAAAATAATATTCCTTTTTCTAAACGTATGTGTTAAAAACATCAAGGAATTCTTACTTGATTCTCATAGAACGAGTGAAGTAAAGTATAAAATGTTCGAAAAATTATAAACGGCGCTGTAAGTGTGAAGTTTCAAAGTTAATTTGGGTTAATCTTAAATATTTGCGAAATAAATGAACATGAATAGACTCGTTCAATTAAAAAAAAAAAAAAAAATACACCTCGGACATTTATTATTCACAGATGGAGAATTTAATAGATGTTTAGAGTGATTAATATCTATTTATGAAAAGGGAATGATTAAATATGATTAAACGATAGAAATAGTAGATATGAAGGTTTAAGTTAATCGTTTATCGGAGTTTGTCGATAAAAGGACAACACAGTCGACGAAAGTCGACGCCTATGTAGTAGCCGGATACGTAGTTATACCCAGTTAAACCCTTCGCTCTGCATTGCGTCCGCGCAAACGCGCACGCTGCACTCGCGGTATTAGCATATAAATTATGTTATCGTGATTTATGTTCGCGGGCCGCGTGCCCACACAGGCACTGTGGGGCTACTGATTAAAATTCGACGGCAACCAGATCCGAAGGCCTATCAAGCCATTGCGAGCCGACAAAATGCTTCGATCTTCCGTTGATATCGACTTTCCATATCTCAATGGAAAGACAGGCTCTCCTTGATCGAATCAAACGGGGAAGAAATGTTTTCAGCGCACTACCTTTATGAAATTTTATGTAAATTAATTTTTCATTGATATTTAAATGTAAATCTCGGTTTCCAATGACTTTGCACAATTTCACACGTACCGTGAATGAAGTGTACATTTTTACTTTTCTTACACAGTTAGATCCGTTTAAAACTCTGTATGTTCTTGATTTCGCTTATTTTTCAACTCAATCGTATTTTTCCATCGTTGAAAGACTCGGTAAGTTCCGTTGTAACTTTGAGTGCATTCTAGTCTCATTCTGAAGTTTGTGTTACACCATTGAAAAAGGGTAAAAGTGGAACACAAACTCGACCATAAAATTCGATGTTCGTAACAGGGATAAACCTACTTTCTTCCAGCTCTGCCGTCCATCACCATTACCCTCGATTACCGAAATCATGCGAATCGTTGTTAATCTTCCATTTTCTCCTATTCATCCTTTTGACCTTCTATCATCTATCTTCTCTGGAGCTCTCCGTCATTCTATTAACAATCTATTGGTTGTAGGTTTCGGTAGTTTCGATTGTCTAATCCAAGGTCGACTTCCTCGAAACATTTGTTTCTTCGACTCGTCGCGAGTTCTTATTCGGCCTCGCGTAGCCGAGCCTCTAAAAGGATAAGCATGCTCGCGAGAGCATGGCTAGCATATTGCATAATAATTAGTGGGCAGCCAACGACCGTATACCCTGTAGAGTGAATTGCCGCAAGTTCATTGTCGGCAAAGAAATAGCAATATAAACGTAACGTGCACCAGGAACACCGAGCCGATTAGCAACGCTATTACAAGAGTTCTCTCAGTTTCCACCTCTCTCCCGCTTATCCCTTTATTTCTTTCTGTCTGTCTGTCTGTCTCTCTATCTCGTTCTTTATGCACTGTGTACAGGTAACTTTCATATAACATGTCAATCAGTGTTTAAAAAAATGTCACGTTAGAAAAATCACATTCCGTCAAACTCATATTACATACAGAAAACTTCATATAAAATCAGAATTATTAACGTTAAAAAATACACACAAAAAATCACCTTTAATCATGATTACTAAACTACGGGTATTTATGTAGTTAAATTCACATTTTTGTAAACATTATAAAAGAACTGGTATCTGAGTAGAAATTTCTTTTATCTACGAAATATTATAGCGAGTCGTTTTTAAGTATTTTACATATTTTTGCATATTATATATCAACAGTCTCCACATTTTCGTATCTTTAACTTTCCCAACAATGTATTCCGTTGATATTTCTTTCTTGGTATAGGTATCACATTATACAATGGTTAGCAGTATTTTCAAGCATACCGCGGCTCCCTCTCATAGTTCTTTTCATTCTTCCTGGTGTTATCGTAAGTAATGGTCGCTCAAGAAGAACAACGATCAAGTTTATGTACTGTTTACACGGTCTTCGACCGCTTTCTTCATGCATCGTTCCCAGACGCACGTTTTTCCATCGCGGTGAATTTATGCGACGCGAATACTGCCCTTGAAAATTCCTTTCCGCATTCTGTGCGCATAGAACGATTTGTCGGAAGAATCTTGTAATTATATTGCACGAACTAATTATTAAAAGTGATTTCAAAGTAATTTGGTATTTACTCTATGGTAATATTTTTTATTTAAATTTTTATTGAAAGGAATTTGGCTATTCGCCGTGATATTAAAGAATTTTGTAACGAATTTTGTAGCACCCAAATTAATATGAAACATTCTCAATGATGGTGATAATGAAATTCGCGTATGTCGTATCTGTTGGAATATTGAAGAATGGAAACAACAAAGTTAAAACTGAGCAACCGCTTTCTTTCTTGTACGCAATGGACCAAGAAGACTGAGGTTGCAAGCCATAGAAAGAGATGCGAAAGAGAGCCGTTTCGAGATGAAGAGTTCGTGAAAGAAACGATCTCGTGAAATCGATGTGGTCGATGTTATGCGTCCGCGTGAGATACGAATCAACGACCGTCGACAAAAGAAAGTTTGACGTAATCGAGGGAGTTTCACCTGCCGAAACACAAAAGCGATCAAACGATAGCAATTCCCCGAGATTGGTCAAAACTGCATCGAAGAATTGCGAGATCCGTCGTCATCCTTGAGGGCGCCTTGACACGAATAAATCTGTTAAATCACCGCGTTAAGTAACGTCTTAATAAAAGCTGAAATGTTACTACCTACGATTCTCTCACGTGGCTTGTATTGCGATTATGTCCATATACCTTTCAATTTAATTCTTTTCACGACAAATTTTATACTTCGATGGATGGTAATTTTACTGTTAAATGATTAATATCCAAATGATTATTTCTTTACTCAATCGTAACCTTAACGATTTAAACTTGTAAACAATGACTTGCACTAAACATATCACCTCATAATTTGGTGTTATTACAATTATTCCTTAAATGGACCATTATCTCGTCTTATACTAGCGAAAAATCATCCAAAAGAATTCACATATAATGCGTAACTATTTTTACCGATTGGAAATCGAACAGAGCTGTTATTGGCCAATCTTTACTTCCGAACGATGGAACCTTCCTGCTGCGACGAATTATATGTAGTAAATCGAATCGAGAACAGCACGAAACTCTCTCGTTTTGTGGCAGTGCAGTCGAGCAACGCGAAATTCCCATCGCGGCGATCGTACTGCGCATTTCGAATTGGGACGATCAGAGTACTAAGGAACTCGAGTATGCTTTAAGGGATGTTATAAAGGATAACTACTTTCCTGTTTACGTGTGTATACTTGAAAAGTATTCTCGTAGCATTTTGAGACTCGCTCGGAAGAATATCTTTCGTTTCCGCGATTCGAGCACCGATATTTTGCCAAGCTGAAAGTTTCTAGAGCTTGACATCCACCGAATTATTTATTCCAATTTCCATTTTAATAATGCAAATGCAGAAGTTTTTAATTAATTAAGTCTTCATACAAGATGGATTTCTTCTGTTTGAAATTCTAATGATTATTAAAGAAATTAATTGTTCAAAATGTCTTCGTTATATGCTAGAATTTCGATAGTAACGACCATAATCGTATACCGTCATCTATCGTCGATAATATTCGAACGATGGACATAAATTAAGAAAGTTAAAATACGTATTTATAAGTTTTATATTTGATAGTCTAATAATATAATATATAATATTGTAGGATCTTTACTACAATTAGTTTAGTTACAATAAATGGATTAAACAGATGTTGGTTAAACAGGAAACGATGGTTGTTTAATGTGATCTAATCACAATAACGTATTATAATTAAGACAACTAGATAGTTAATTTGCAACACTCGTCACCACGGATCCGACAACGCTAGCAACATTATCTCCTTGACTTCTCGATTCACACTCTCTGACTCCACAACTAACACTGACTGTTAATTTGTCTTTGTCCCTTAGCAACCCCTTGTCTTTTGTCTTAGCCTCACGTCTTTTATCTTGGTCCCACCATACACATGTTTCGCAACCGCTTGTTTATAATTCGCCCGATATCTCTTAGGCCTTTCGTCCACGATACTACAATATATAATATATAATATATAATATAGTATAATAAATCTAATAATATAATTAGATTATTAAATGTCTTTACGGTATCGCAGATATAGTTCAATAATTCAGCCAATTTTATAACTCAACATTGCCAAAGTATCGAGCACACTGGATTATTGGAATTTTACGATAACTTAATTTTTGAAAGTATCAGTCATTTCATTCAGAAATATCTTATTTTCGACGCACGGGAATGATTTTTAGCCCGAATTGGATATCGTTAGCGAAAAGTCACGCCCTGAGAGCACAAGTGCCATTACGGTCGATACACGGTCGGATTATTCGCGACGTTTCGGGCAGGAGCTCGTTGAACGCTTTCAATCGGGGCTCCAAGTGAAAAATGTCCTGTCAGGTGCAGCGAGTCAGACCCTATCGAAGGTCCTCCAACATAGGAGCTGCGTTGAATGAGCAAAAGGAAAACGGGAATACAAAAAAATTTGTGGAGAAAACGTTTCACCAGTGCACAGCACTAAATTGGTAGTAAGATTGTTGGCATCGGATATAGTGAAAAGTATTATTAAAAATGACTGGCTTTGAAAAACAAGAAACTGAAAGACCAGATTTAAATCGACGATCACGTAAGGTAAGTCGAATATATAGGATAACACTTTTTCATATAATCCTTCCTTTTTTGAGAAAATCGAATATTAAATACGTACTTATATTAGAACTCAGCCAGTTTCTGACTTGACAGAATTGGCGATCGACAGGACATTAGTTATAAATTATCCTATAAATGAAAATAAGTCGAATATTGACAATGAAGTCTTTTCGTTTGAAACCACGTCTTCAAGAAAACCAAAAGATTTGAAGATTTATCGACATACTCAAACACCATTTTAAGGCACATGCATTGTACTGCGAAGTTAATCAAGGATATGTGTTTGCTCAATAAATATATTTCATACCCGAGCAAGTTGTCTTTAGTTTCTACGACTTCCCGTAGTTATAAATTTCTCAAACATAATAAAAATTAAAAATTCGAATTATAGCTTCATGCACGATATGACAGTCCTGCAATTAAACTAGTTGCAAATAGAATTTGAGCAAGGTTACAACGCGAGAAAGTACACTAAAATCAAAAGAAGCGTGTGATTAATGCCGAAGAAAGTAAGTAGAGAGAGGAAGTAGCAATGGATAAGCGACGAGAAAAATATCGCAATTTGCGATAACCACGAGAAACGTATTCTTGCGATATATTAAGTCGTGAACAGAGCAATAACCGTGGTCACGAAACGAAAACAACTATGTTTCCTTATCTCAACCTTTCTGAAGAAAGAAACAAATCTTTTAACAACGATCCTCTCTTACCTCTAAACGAGTCTTTCTAATCTCGGCATAATACATTGCATAAGAAAAGATTTAACTTTCTAACTCATTATATAAACATAAACGCGTGCAACATTATGCTCATTCAACGTGACTAATTACCGATTTACCATTTATTTACTTGCTCTTACTATTACTATCTATTACCATTATTTAAGAAAAGCCGTAGCGAGAAAAACTTTCGTTCCAAATATCTATCATCCTTTGAAAACCTTTGACGACAAGAGTAACATCAAAGCTGCATGATTTACGGGTCACGTGTGACTCCTCCTTCCACCTCCAATAGAGAGACGAACATCATGAAATGGACAAAAGCATAATGCGTTGTATTCCATCCGCACAAAGGCCGCAATGAATCATAGTAGCCCGTGAATCGACCAATCGATTCGTCCACTTCTCTCTAATTTCATGGTTTATCGTGAAGCACAGAGGGAGAACAAAGTTCATTGATCACGTAGCGAGACAGAGAAGGAAAGGAAGGAAAAGGGCAATCGTCGGTGAAAATCCTGCGGGGCCATTCGTTTATGAGTACGTACTGTCTGGCTTATTCGACCCCCATCATGGCTTACGCCTATATATACGGACCGTAACTACATGGGGAACCGGGGAAAACTACGAGGGTGGCACAGTTTCGGAGTTTGTGAGAAGGGTGAACGCCAGCCAGCCCCGTGGCACTAAACACTTAACTGCCCGACCGTATTTTACAGGATGAATCCTAAGATTCTATCTTTCGTACGACCGCTATCTCGGTAATGGAGGATTCACCTTTATGGCACTGTAGTCGACAATTTGGCGAAATTTACATTTGCGGACCATCTGTTACGCAACGTCAACGAGAATTATGATTATCAGGTTGCCGATATTTGTGTAGATTTATTTTTATATTATTATTTTTATATTAGAATTAATTTTATGAACACGGCTAAAGAAATGAAATACACATGTAATTGTGATTCAAATTGTTTCAGAGCTTTTTGGAGGCGAACTCCAAATGCTGGTGGAACGCAGCCTTGGTGGACGCAACCCGACAACTCAGGTACAAGGGTCACGTGTCACCTGGGGTGCTGATGGTCGGTGGACCACCCTGTGCCCTCGAGGTCTTGAGGGCAGCCTGGGCTCGGAATGTCCTACGACCGCCGGCCGACCACGCGATAACTTGCCTTGGTAAGTACATTCTCAAGCTTCTAACCACGATTACCCTCAATTTTCACGTACTCCTTCGTCCTTTTCAAACCAAGTTGTTACGTACAACGACCGAGACCTGTTCTAATCGTACCGATTAATTACAGAACGATTTATTTCGAATGCTAATGAAACTCGAATCGAACGCATCAGCGACATGCGTCGATTATATCGCTGATCGAGAGAACGTCCGATGCCCATAGCTGGAATGGACGCGCGTACACCGTTGCAAATAAACAGAACTGCTATGCCACGCGGTTGTATCTCGTGTCGTTAGCGGAAGCGGATGATAATGCAAATTGGATATGGCGTTAACGTTTGGTTGTGCATCGCGCTAGTATACGTTTAAATCGAGGAGAGCAACGTATCTCACCGGCTTTATCTTTACGCAACTATGGTTCTTGCATTATCGGCACCGCTTTACCGCGTTCCTTTGTGCAAGTATTCGAGTTCCAAGGAAGTCAAGCGGCGTATTCCATGCTCTTACGCGCTACCATGTGCTACCTAAGTATCGTTCGCTGTTGTCGTTCCGTGTGTCTCTAAATGCCTCTACGAAATTCATTTCTAGCAGCGGCGAATAGGAACGCGAATGATACCGTCGATAGCATGTAATGTTTTTCCGTTTTTTGTCTTCTCGTGTGCCTTTTTCACCAGCACGTTATTCATCGACGTGCCCTCCATCTTCTTTTTTCATTCCACACCACCACTATTGCCATTTTTGCGCATCGTGTTCCTCTATCTATATACACCTACGCACCACTACCTCGCATACCAAACGTATGCTAATGCGTGTAAGTTCCAAGGTACATTGGCGTAACAGCGCAATTAATAACGTCATGACTACAACGTTCGGTCGCAGAGGTAGCTGGATCACCTGCATGGTTTGTTGGATTTTCGAGTCGATTATGTTTTACTGGTCCCGTCGTAGCTATCTCCACAGCTACGATCGAAATAATTCCGATGGAAACGATACATTGCTCCCTTATGCCGCGTCCTCATTGAAGCAACAATGCTTATCGTCGTCGCTGCAGAGCGCTCAACAAAGATATTAACTCGTAGAAACATTTTGCAACAACGTAATCGAAAGAATTCACGCGTTGATCATCATGTAGAAATACCACGATACGAAATTTCCACTCGAAAAACTTCGACCTGGAACTTGATTACACAATGCGGCAGTTACATAACGTGTAGCAGACAGTTATCGAAACATCCGTAAAATACACGTTTGGCATTTCACCACAAAACTCGAGCCAATCGTAACGTTAAAACAACGAGTCACGATGTCAGCCGATTCCTCGCATTATCCAACACCACGGTTGGCTAAAATTTCCGCTTTATCAGGAGGATTTTGTCAGCCGCCGCACCGGCTGATAAACGCGTTCAAACACACAGCAGGGTACACGCGCCTATGCGACTCGCTGCTCCGGCGGTGTCTTCTTGTAAAAAGCAAACGATAGCCTGCTACGTTCTACGTCGTTTATCTGCTTGGATTATAGAGCATCCGTGGTATCTAGGGGCCGCTTTCCTTATATGCTCGCTTTTCTTCTTCCTTCCCCTCCCTTTTCGCGTGTCTCTTTTCTATTGCCTCGGTATCTCCTTCTTCATTTTCCTTATTTTTTCCTTCTTCCCTTCCCGCAGGCCGGCTCTCGTATGCCTTAGACACTTAGATACACCTACACTCGGCTATCTCGCGTATCGGTTTTATGCTAATGTATATGCATTCCAACATGCCCGGACACAGTCATATAATTAATGATACCTTGTTCTCGCGGTTACTTTTTTCTACAAGCGGATTTAGAAAACTTCGTACATTGTTCGCGGCCTCGTTCGTTACCGCGTTCTCGTGACGAATACCTACGAATACCAATGATCCGAGCTTTAACGCGAGATACACCCTTATTCATGGGGTTATTAAGAAATGTTAATTTTGTATTGTACGTGGTAATTGATCTAGATCGCTAGAGAAACAATTAACATACGATGAAAAATCGTGGAAGCTGTTTGCAGCAGTTTTAGAAAATAATAGCGAATTGATAATTATACGTAGACATAACTGTACAGTGTTTTCTATAAATGTGGTTGAAAGAATTTTGAGACAACTCAAATGGCCCAAAATTTAAATCTGCTTTATGAAATCGTTTGTATTGTGGGAAATGATCAAGTAACGCCATATAAAACATAGCAGTATATCAGAACAGAATTATATAAATATCGAAATTAACTGAAACAGTAATCGTGAGATAGAATGAATAAAAACGTTTATTACATACATAATTGTTGATGCTGACCATACGTGATCTTTACAATCTAAAGTTTCAAACGAATGTTGATGATTTCCAAATGAATTAACAGTTTCTACTTTGTTTTTCTGTAAGTGTCCTGATAAACGGCGTAATGTAGATCGCTCGGTTATACTCAAGCTAAAACCGAAATTGATCGCGTGTCGCAGCTCAAAGTCACCCCAGCCATGTAATAAAATGCTACCCTTCAACGAGTATCGATACGAGATCCACCTTCATCTCCCATATAAATATCTTCCACTATGTTGGTAGCGGAGCGTCTTTGTAATATCTGTGAAAACTGTCGGCTTAACACCGTGAAATCTCGACTCTCTAAGAGTATTACGCAAGCAAGAACAGCCGCGAATCTTCGAATGGTTTTCGACGAGTTTATCGAAAAATGTAATCTGAAAAAAGGGGGCTGTTGAGCAAGGCGGCTTTATCGTCGATCATTAAAGAGGCACCGATGGTAATGTAAATGAATCGTGGCGTAAAGTTCTTCGCCTTTCTCGGCGAGAAGATCCGTGCCAACGGCAGCAGGAGTGCTTAAATCGCGAAGTTGCCTTATCTCGAGTACCTTATCTTTACGCGGCTACGGTTCTCGCTTTATCGATACCAGTTTACCCGCGTAGCGTTTAGATGAGTTTGCCCTTGCAACCAGAGACACGCGACGCGTTTGCACGAGAGTGCAAACAGCAACAGCAGTCTCTCATTTATTAACAACGATCGTCTCAAGCACGAACGTCGAAATCGTTCGTTCATATTCCAGTTTAAAGATTGCGACATACCGACATTTTCTTCGTCGTCTAACGTTTCTTCCCTCTTTCCTATCGCCTCGTTTGCATACGTTCTGCTCCAAATTCAACATTCCTATCTCCGTCGCAGGCGCGCGTATCTCGGCGACTAGCACGCGCTGACACCTATGTGATTTCGTTCCTCGCCATTCTTTTCCTCTTTACCATCGTCTTTGCGTTCCTTAGCTTCTTTTCTCTCTTTCTCTTCTTCGAACCACCGTGCTTCCCTTCCCACCCTGTCGGCATTCTTTTTACTCTCTTTCCACTTTTTTACACATCGTCCTCTCGTATCTACACACGCCTACGCATGACTATCTCGCATACCAGGCTTATGCTAATGCACGCGCATATCAACGCTCACTGGCGTAGGAGCTCGTTTAATATTATCCCCGCGCCGTGTGACCTTATTTTTACGAGGTTGTTGCACGAAATTACGACGCTACGCTTCCTTCTTCTGCCGTCTCCTCTTCCAAGCTCGTCGGAAATTTTTCTTTTTCCTAACTCGAGAGAATTCGTTCGGAAGGTCGCCAGCGGCGCAACCGAGCCGATCTCCCGGATGATCAAGCGCGTATCTGTAGGGCACTGGTCGTTCGTGTCAGAAATTCGAGAGGGAAAGGGCTTCGAGGATGCGGTTGTATGTAAAAGACACAACAATTCCTTTCGACTCGTTGCAAGATTTTCCATTCTCTTCTCGCGTATAAGTTGAAATGGACGAGAAATATCATGTTAATGTCCCGATAAATTCGCGATTTCTCCGTAGTTGCGAGCAACGCACACGTTCGTGCGTGAACATAACGCGCGAAGCGAAGCGAGTTTCACGCCGGCAACATAATTGGTCTCTCGTCTACCTCGTGGACGCCGGACGGCTTATCCGATCTCTCTATTTCCCTTCTTTCATCGTTTCGTTGGCTGTGTGTCACGAGAATGGCAAGCGGGATCCATAAAAGCGGCCGTAGTCGCATGCCCTGTCTGCTCGATCACTATCGATTTCGCAGAGCTACCTCAAAACGTACGCATCAAGGACAAGCATTACGCGCCGATGCTAACTACAAAGATTCCTCCCTCGACGCGATAGTAAAACGAGATCCGTAATTTGCGACTTCTAATCTCGTTATAGAAATTGCGTTTTATAGAAATGAGAACATTGGTCGTTACTCGTGGTTAAGATTTATCTTGCCGAACTATCTTTGCACGAAATGAATGTACCGTTCGTATCTTCCGAAGGGATGATTCACTGCATTTTCTATGGGAACCGACTAATGGAAGGCGATATCTATCCATCGAAATTTCCAGATTTAATTCATTACTAGATAATGTAAGAATGTAATATAAGAATTAAATAGAAAATTTGAAACTTGTTAAGAAATTTGATGCCTAAACATACAGTACAATCTTCCTCACATCCTACAAGTCCATCCATTAAAAGTTACCTTCTTTCCGTCGTAATATTTTCATCCGCACAAAGGGTGATATGAAACTTGTAAATTTCGTGTAAGTGAATTTATTTTAACCGAATGAAGTATTGTATTGCATATCTTTTATAATATAAAACTACGTTTTATGTGATTTCCTTATAAGCAGAAAAACTGAGAATAGCCAAGGAACAGCCATACGCTCATGGCAGAAATATCCGTAACTTCCACGGGAAGGAGTTAAGATTGCATCGCTTTTATGCTACTCTGTACATGATAACCACGCAAAGTTTACAGATTTAATCGATTAGGGGGTAGCACAAGCATAGCAGTATTACAAATTTGAAATTCATAATGGAGAGCTTCATGAACAATTACAAGTAAATGATCCTTGCATCATGCTCCTATGTTATGTACTATACAATTCTTTCAGTGTCCGTAGAAGCTCCTCTATAAATTGAGAGTTAAGGTCGCTACTTTATACAGTATTTACACAAAACGTACAGATCTCATCGAATACCGGGTAGTACAAGAATAACACAAAAGAATAGTAAATTCGTAATTCGTGCTTGATGTGCAATTGTAAATGCACGATCCTTGCATTATGCTACATATTACCCCAATATACAGGGATACCATACAATTCTTTCGTCGTTGCTACAGCCGTTTCCCACGCATTTAAAATTAAGATCGGATCGCTTTTGTGTAACTCCGTACATGGTGTATTTACGCGAAATTTGCATCTTAAATAAGGAAGAAACCTCTCTGCGAGTTAGCCATCGATTCGGTTCGTTCAACCAGACACGCAAGCCAACCTAGCACAATGCTTCTTCCCTAGCACGTAACTTTACAAGTTGCGTTGCATCCGCAAAAGATCATTCAATCATAAGAGCGTCAACATTGTCCGACTTGTCCGATCATTGCGACTCACAGCCGTACGCACCGATAACCGGCCGATAAATATCCCCGTGTCGCCTGATCACGACCAAGTTATACGAACCTGTCCTGTTAAAGCCATACAAGAACAAGACAATTGTAACCCACGTGCCAGCCTGTGCACCAACCCTCCTATCATTTTCTAGTCAGAGAAAGGGACTTTGTTAGGTCATGCCAGCTATAGAAACGCTATCCACGTCCCTTCCCCCTATTTCCGCCACTTCGTCGCGCCCCTATGTGAAATCTATACGCCGGACACGGCAGCACCGAGTGTCGATAAATCAGGCTCTGCGAGTCCATGCGCGGTTGCCTGCATTCCGGGGCAATTGATTAAGCCGCCATGCAGTATTGGATAAATGTACCCGACAAGCGGCGCGTTTCCATACATAATTTTCTAACGAACGATATATCGGCCGTTTAGGTGGCCTACCGATAATCCGACTTTGAAGCGACGACACATTAGAAGGAACGCGAGCTATTAAAGGTCGCCAGCGAATAGCCATTATTCATTGATAAGGCGTGGAAAGATCGCCGCTTGATTTACGAGGACGTTTCACTTCGTTGAACTACTTCGACCGCTAATTAGGACATCTACATTGATCGAGCTTGGTACATGCTTACTTTTATGTAACACTTTTACATAATTTACGGTGTCTAGGTTTCTTCTTTCTTCGTCTTTCCTCGTTTTTTATTCACGTAACTCGACGAAGATCCGTCTCGACGAAACCTATCGCGTTCTTGGGAATCTAATTCCTGGTGTTCCATTATCGACACCAAGCAAACATGGGTATCGTTGCTCAGTAACTGATGCGCTGTATCAGTGTTACAGACAGCCATCCGTATCCGTATGTATAGGACGACGCAACGATCGTCGACTTGTGAAAGTCGTAATTTTAATAATTCGTCGTTATCTTTAGATAGAAAGACAGAAAGGAAGGAAAAGAGTGACTGGATAAGGTTGATCGACTTAAGTCGGAAAGACCATGAGAACCGAGATCGGTGAATCGATCGAGATTAACCTATTATCTGTGCATGTCTTTCCGTTCCTTTTTTCCCCCTTGCGGCGTAAACGATCGCGATCAAGGTTGTTATTTCGATATCGAAACGATCAATTATCACTTTTATCGGGTGAAAAGCGTGGCGGGCTGTAATGGACGGTTGCAACACGGTTTTCATTCCACGCGTATCTCACTCATACGTGCATGCGACAATGAAACACAGTGCGACAGACGCACTTGTACTTTCACGCCCGGCGACCTGGCTGCAGGTCTCCCACTGCTTCCGGAAAGACCAACGTTGGGGAAAACGTCTAATTCGCTATAAATTTATCTCGGTATGCCGGGTATTAGCATACACGACGCTTGTTGGACAACCTGGAAAGAAGGTCTCCGTTATCGTGAATAACAATAAGCGGCAGAGCACGACTTGGAAAGTGGTTTATGAGTTGTTCCCCGCGATATCCCGCAGATCGCACTCGCAGGATCGCCGAGGCGATTCGCTTCGCTTCACCACACGCCAGAATTGGCGCATTCCTCTCCGAGATATATCGATAGCCGCACGCTTCTTGCTACAACGGCGCATGCATTATGCCGATAGATACTTGTTTCGAGGTCCCGGCCACGTGGATCGTTCAAATGAGAATTCCAGATGCTAATGCGGACAAGTTAATACCTCGGCTAGATAAGGGGGCTCGTTAGGACAGAGATAATTCATATGTGGTGCCGGAAAGAACAACCGTCGCCGTTGGTTACGCTGTGTACGCACGCTTCGTTTTCGATTCGAATTAACAGACACGTCGATACAATGTACAATTACGTCGGACCGGCAGATGGAAAGAAAAATACAATCTGAAATAGTCTGGGTGATGTCGATCGTTTGATCGATTCTGGAAATCGAAGCGTATCTTAGCTGTGCGCAATTGAGAATGTTCGTGAAGGTAATTGCTGTAGATCTTTATATTTCGATGAAAGAATTTTAAATACAGAGAAACCAGAAATCTTAGGAAATTAACCATCGTGAATACTTAGAAGGATATTTCGAAAATTTGCAGATATAAAATACCTCGAAGAAGTAGAGTAGGGAATACTTCGAAGAAATAAAGTTGAAGACTATCTCCTCAGATCGTATCAATTCGTTGTTATAAACGTATTAAATAGACATTTTTTAAATTGCACTCTAAACAAACTTTCTCTTATATACTTCATATCTTCCAATTTTAAATTACATTCAATAATGGAGCAAGTACTAGTCCCTTTATCTCAACTCTAATATCATCTCGTCGAAATTCTTGATGCGTCTAACGCGAAATCCGAGATACATATCGGCTGAGATCACAGTACCTTATCCCTTATGCGTATGATCCCTGATTTTCTCTATTATGATAATTCACAATTCGTTAATAAATTTTACACTAAAGTCATAACTTTCCAGAAATATTTTAATATCAATTATCTAAAAAAATCCTCGCTATATATTCCACATTAAAGTTCCAAATATATTTATATGTTTCTGATATATCTGAAATATATGTATAGATATGATGAAATAGGCTGCATCAGATATCTCGAGTATCCAATTGCTCAAAAACTGTGAAAATTTTCGTTACCTACACAAGGATTAACAGCAGATTAACGCTCTCTACCAATGTAACTCTTCTAAATGCAAGGCTTAACTTACTCTCAACGCACGCAACGATCACATAACGATCCTATAAAGGCGCAATTCCTCGTCAATAAACGTACATAAAACCTGTTAAACACTTTGCACGCGAGCAACGTGTTCTCAAAATTTAAAGCCGATACGAAAGTGTATCGCGTTCCAGTGTTAAGCCTGGGGAGCGATTAATCGATTACATCTCGAAAACAGCCTGAACAAATAAATAAACCGTAGGAAAACGTTTTGCGTGCAACGTGACCGTGTTTGATGCATATTCTCGAGCGCATTAGACGCGCATACGTCAACGTTGCATGAACGTGCGTTCGAACACGAACCGTTCACAATGCCGACAAGTTATGCGTACTACAGGCCGTGGATCACTCGCGATCAGCGTGTATCAAATCGTTTCTAGCCGCGTATTTATTTGTTCTGCCACTCTCGAGCGGAGCCCCGTGGGACGTTCATGTAAATTGCCATTAGTACGAGCAACGGTTGCTCACCCATAAGACTTCGGACTTGTTCGTATCCACGCAGCTAGATAGAGAGTGGAAACAGGTCCCACGGTTCCCCTCTGTTTGATTCTTCCGCCGGCAGCGGCGGTACACGAATAAAATAACAGAGAGTCACAAGTAGCTATCTATTTGCCGCGGTGTAAATGTTTATGGGCCCATCAGGCTGGCCCATGGCGTTTTCGAGTGACAACTTCCTGTCGAGTAGCAGCTGCTTTCTCACCATCTCCTAAGAGTGACAATTGAACTGATGACGGTGGGATGGAAACGCGTACACCACTGTCGTCTTACTATCAGCTTTCCTCCGTGGATCGTCTTTACGATAATGGCCGTTAGCGATCATTACGATAATGGATTGTAACGTTACTGACGTATCTTGCGCTCTATCCGCGCATCGATGTCTCCGCTTGTATTTATACCCTATATACACTGTCTACATACTGTTTTCGTTTGGTAGGAGCGTGGTTACAGTTACAAAGAAATAGGGTAAACGGTAATTTTCGTGAAATAATTTCATTTACTCTTCGTTTAACATCCATCATATTTTTTGTAGGAATAATTATACCAAAAGCAAAGATATTGTATTAAAGGATTTTTTTGATCTGTTTGCACGTACAAATCATTAATGCACTATGTGTTCGTTTTGAATCTGTCGACTCTCAACGGTACTTGAAAAAGTAGCTCCGCAACTGTGGACGCATCTGTATGTAATTATAATCACAAGACAGTTATTCGTATCATTTACCACGGTGAAAATTGAATTTACTTTACCGCGGTTTCCGCGCAATCTTCGTTGCATCAACAACAATAAGCGTAACAACCGCTCGCCCGATGGAGAGATCAGAAGTTGAAGACGAGCCTAGCATAGTTCCGCGTAATAAACTCGCAATTAAACGATCATTCAAGACCGGTAGCAAGACATTTCGTCTTTGCGGCGTAACGAATTCGCCTGCCTTAAATCAACATCGATTTTACCATTGATGCAGGACGCTGAGAGGTATGTGCAATTTGTAGTTGCAAGGAGGCTGCACCGAGCAACGGATAATTGCGTCGGCTAATAAATTAATCCCAGATCTCCTTAGGGCACGCCCACCACAGGCGTATATAGTATCGTCTAATAGTCTAATAAGTACCTTGCGCCGTTGCGATTGATCGGCTTGGGTCAAGGTGTCAGTGTTCGAGTAAAAACCACGCTCGGCGACTAATCAGCTCGACGACGTGAGAAAATGCGAACTTTAATTGTATCGCCCTAATTGTATCGATATTAATTGAACGACTGCCGCGTGCTTTCAATAACAGAGATTCCAGAGACCTGTTACAGATCAACGAGTTTTCTATTCTCTCACTCTGATAATATCAAGCAAATTAATTCGATCTAATTGCTCGTACATCGAGCCGATGCGTTACGACTCGCGTAATTTATTAAACGTAATAGGCAGGCTTCTTTGGTTCGACAAGAAAACTGAAGCCATCGCGAAGATAGAAAAACGGCGCATTCTTATTTAAAATTTTATTTTCTTCAACGACGATTTATATGCGCTGTGCGACTCGTCTCGCGAAACGAGTCTCGCCGCTTATACACGTTCAAGTTACACGGCTCGCAACGAAGGGTAACTTTTATTGCCACAATCTAATTTAAGGACCAGCCGAGTTTCTCACCCCGCAATTTGGATTAATAACAAATGTAAATCAGCACTCCCCCCCCCCCCGTCCCTTTTAAACACGCTTGCCGGAGTCTGGCATTCTTTCACACGTTGTTTGTCCGCCAGCGATGACGCCAGTTGCGGCCGTAGCTTTATTCGATTATTCTCGACGAGGGGTTAATGCTTTTATCGCAGCGGACGACGCGTTCCAGAAACAAACGTATCTTTTATACGATTTATTCACTTGCCTTTTTGTCCACGACAGCGACTTTGAAAAAGCGACGCGAACAAACGACGAGTTTTGTATACTTTAAGCGTGTCGAGAATGCATGAAACTCATAGTTCATGGCCTGTTCTTTCAAACAACGCTATACATAAAGGAGCTATGAACGAACAACGACTTATTTGTTTGTCAGCCGCGATATTTATTTCCCTGTTGGAATACATCGGTATACGTAGGTATATTCGTTCGCCTACTCTATCGCTAGATCCGAATATAGCTCGGCTAGGACGAAGATGACACCTAATCAACCGAGTTCAGGATCAAACGACATGAAATACAATCTCCTGTTCGATATAAATCGCAATCAGTGTACTTCGAACATCGCGAAACTCGCCCCTCAGACGCGATTTAAAGTTACTACGAATCAAGGTACGCGCATAGGAGAATCGCCGAGCAAGAGATCTACCTCGATTCACGACGCTTGAAAATCCGGATTCGAGAGAATCTTGAGAATCTAAGATCGATCGGATCCGATCTTCGATGCGCGGAGAAAACGGCTGGGAAATTACAGTGCAGAGGAGCGGCGGTTCGGACAACAAGAAAAGGGAAGATCGTAGCATTCTATCTGCGAAAGGGAAACTCTTGCTTCTCGTGGACTATCGCGTGGTGTTGGACAAAACTCAGTTCGAATGAATTATCTATCGTGCTCTTCCAACCATGTTGTTGCGGCACGATGTCGCGATAAAAACTTGATTCTTACCGCCGAAAAAAAGGTACAAAAAGAGGAATGGCTCTTCGACGATCGGAAGGAGAAACCACGATACCGGATCTTTATTTCAGACGTGCCAGAGACAAAATGTACTATGAAAAACGATAGAGAAAAGACGAAGAGTTTCGTCGAATGGCGAGAAGAGCACGCGCTCAATTATTTCCCTCCTCGCTGAGTTTTCACCTGATTGTTTATCGTTCGAGTCGTAACAGATTCGTAATAAATGGGCCTTTTACTTTTACCGCTTTGGACTAATAAATAGCAACGGGCTGGACAGAAATCTGGGCACGTCGTCGCCGGAGCGCGCTTAATAAGAAGAGAAGGATAAGGTCTCGTTTGTCTAGAGGAACATGATGCAAAGAGTGCTGGTTTATCTCGTATGAGTATAACAACGTCCGTTTACTTTCGAGAACCACGTTGACTGTTATCGCTGCATCTTAACGAGAATCGGCAATCTTCACAGAATGTCGTGCATAGACGGCCTTGCGCACTTCGCGTACCACCGTACTGGGTGTCTGGGAATTTCCTGCGTTTTAGATGAATTCTAGAAAACCTGTCCGACATTTTCTGTTCGTAAGATCAAGATCGACGTTAATCTAAGATGCGAATCCTAGGCTTTGAAATATTTAATATATTTCTTTTCTTTTCTCGAATAAGCATATTATGTCTCCTGTGCAAAACTTTTTGAAATATCGCGAGACACACTCTGTATATTTTCTGTTTTACTTTAAATATTATCGATACATCTCATCAGACCACTAATGAAATTCTAAAATATCATCGCGCGTAACACGCAATATTCGTAAAAGGATTGTGTCAGTGATCAAATACTTTCGTAAGCCAATGCACGCAATGTGTTTCCTCTGTATCAATACCTTTATCACGAAGTTATAGATTTTCTAAATCTACTATTAACTCAAAAAATATCACGATGATATTCGTTCGTGTTCCACGCTGCTGTTCGATTATTTTTGTAAGACTACTTAAAATTATAATTTATGCAAACATTCGATAAATGTTGTAAATGTTTCGAAGGCATATTCGGTTGCCAGTTTAACATGAATTATAGTAGAAAGCTGAACGATGTTTCGAATCGAACAAACGAAACGAACCACTTCATTCTACGTCAGAAACGACACCCAGTATACAGGATAGCGGACTAACAGTACGTAAACGTTTGTGTATTTAAACGAAATACAGTGGATGAAAAGCGTAGGAAGATCTATGCACCGATTCAGGTTTCCAGTGGATTCGTAATTGGAGAGAGTGAAAGTGCACTTTCAAAAGGTACGACCCGATATTCATACAAATTTTCCAAAACAGTACCCTCGTTAACGGTGCCTTGATTGTCGGCAATCACGTCCACGTATCGAGCGAGCACTGCTGAACGAACAGGAACAATACGAGTTATACGAATCCCACCTATATACTCGGGCGAAAACACAGCTTTCCACCCAAGTCAAGTCGAACCAATTACTCGTGACGCAACTTCTGAGATCTCCTTGGTCATCTGTTAAAACTGTTCGATTCGAGCATGTAATTTTTGCAGACTCTTTTCGGAACGGACACTGTACTGTGCTCGTTGAGTTTCAACGAGCGAAACGTTTTCAGCAAAATGCTATATCAGAATGTAGGTTAACATAAATAGTTACAAAAATTGAAAGATGAACGTCACGTTAGAACGCCAAGCGAATCTGCCATGCGTAGCAAGAAGCGAAACATTTTTATAGCAACAACACGGGAAAACAATGTTAAAGATATCGGTAAATCGTAGACAAGTAACTTGTATAAATATAATAATAAATTCCGTTGTTTTTGCTTAAAATCGAACATAGATAGATGGAATAATATTTCCAAGGATCGTCGAATTCGAAAGACACGAACAAAGAATCCACGAGCACATACAGTTCACAAAGGAATTTCGCTGAGGCAGATATTAAGGGTTGGCACGTTAAAGTACCGTGGCCTGTTCCAGCAGGAAACATATTTCTCGTTCGAGGAGGTATACGTACGCGAGGAGAAAGACGCGTAGCCGGAACGATCCAGTTCCCATGGATACTCAAACCTGTATACACATAGGCAGCAGAATTCTGCACGACTTTGCGCCGCAATGGATATTTGTTATTCATAAGCCTGCCAGTATAACTTCTGGCCGGCTTCTCGTTTGCCGATACTGACCTGCACCACCCCAGGCGTTACTCGCGTACTTCCCATTTAGATCGTGGATTCGCGATTCGTATCTTCGTCGTATCGTTGTGCGACGAGTTTCTAAATCTGACGCGTCACGCGCGCGCTTGAAACGTTAGTTAGCCTCGTTATTGGCGAAAAAGAAACAACAAAGAAATTGGGAGAAAGAGAACGTTGGCGATATAAATGGCTCGAAATGGTGTGGCATCCTTTTTACGTGATTTTACGCCGAAACACGTGCGCGATTCGCGTGAATGTAGGCTAACAGTTTGGCGTGATTCCAGCGCGAAAATTGTCGGCAATGCGTTTAATTTTCATCCTCTTGATTCGCATCGAATAGCGTTTTCATGTGACTGGACGGATTAATTGCGTCCCTTTCGGAACGCTTTTGTAGTTGCTCCGTCACTGGGATTGCGAATCCACCCAACAGGATCGAGTGTCGCGATTCATCGTTGGCCTGTTGGAAATTTGATTGAACCTCGTTTCACCGATTCGGTCTCCACAATCAAAACGTTGCGCTACTCCTGGTCTACGTAGAATGGAGTTTCCCATGAAAACGCGGATTCCAACGGGATTAAATCTGAGCAAAGCAAATGTTTCAATCGAAACGTATACATATACTATATATACGGAGTGTTTCGTTTAATTGGAAACGATAGAATATCTCGCAAGAGGTTATAGTTATGAAGAAAATGTTTTAACAAAAGTTGTTTGATTCGAAGCGGGGCACTATATAGTGGAAATTATTCTTTATTCAGATCGAATAGCGGCAGAGATTCTCAAGTTTATTTCTTTAAATGGAATTATATATTTTTTTACTACGTTACTCGATGAAGTTGACTTGAAAATTTCTCCCACTACCCGGTCCGCAAAATAACTAATTCCTCGAGAGACGTTCTACCGTTTTTAGTTAAACAAAGCACCCGTATACGAGGGAAACTTTTGGGCAACATTTTACTCTTGGTCGTCAATCACGCTTGTAAAACAATATTTCGTTTCTCTAATGTATTTCATTGTTCCGTAAGAGTACAATACGTTTTTGAGTTGGCATCTCAAGAGTTACTTGTCACCAGCCCATGAAACAATGTTCGATCGCGTATAAAGATTTAATCGCGAATTCACAATTGCCTTCGACTCGTCTTCGTGCCATCGATTCGTGGCTGCTCGTAGATCACCGGCAAATCTGCTTCGTGCATCTTCCACATCTTTGCTCGTCTTCGTGGGATTTTATCATTTTAAACGCCTGTACGATATTGTCGATAAAATATCTGCATTTCACTCGTAACCCCCGATATACGATAATTTAACAATTTCTCCTCGCATTGCGTTACGTTGCTTTCATCGCTTCGACTACGCGTATCAAACCGCGATCTATCGTAATTTAATCAAATTGCAGATCGAAGTAATAAAATCCTTCGTTCATTATGATATTAACGTGTATTAAGTATAATGCAATGACGGTAGAACAGTGTTATTGATGATGAGCTTTCTGAAAAAAGAGGCCAAGAGGACATACAATGAATCGTGTAAATTGCATTGGACGTTTCAATCCTAGTTTTTTAATATTGACTGTATTTCAATCGATAATAAGAAAATATTTTAAGTTACATTCAAAATCTAAAAGGACCATATAAAATAGAATTTTAAAGGATTTTTAATTTTTTAAGATTAAAATTATTTGTGTAACGGTTCTAAAAGAACTTTGTTCTTTCCGTATCCGGAAAATCAAACAAAATATCGTTCAACAGTCCAACTATTTGACTAGAAAATATATCTATATATTTACGATAGATCCTTGCACTCGTCTTTTCCAGAAAGTCTCTCAATTGCAGATAGAACAATCGTTCTCCTTATTTCTAGTGCAATTTATGCTACAGTCTCATAACATATTTTTTCACTGAAATATTACTTGGAAAAGTCTCTCGATGTTGTTTCGAGATATCTTCTCGTTTTGCTATATTCACTTTCCTTAGGAATACATTTACTCTTACCAACTCATAGTTCAAACTCGTATTTCGAGCAGTTGAATAACACCCACATGAAAATGCGAGAAGAAATTCTGAAAAAGCTTGCGCAATTTTTCCAGCTATTCGTTGCTTTTGATTTTTACCACATTCATGACGCAAGACCATGGACCGTAGAGTATACGTAGCATTAGAAACCTCACCTAATCTGAACGCGACAATGAACACTTGAATCTGGACAAAATTCTTTCTGCAATATCTTTCGTTGTTCCGATATACGAAATTAGAGAGAAAATTGGAAAGTTAAGACGTCGATAGAAACTTTCGTCGATCGAACTCCAAATGAAGGAAAACTTAAGCGATACTCCGCAAGGTCGCGAATAAACTTTCCTTACACCAGTGGCGAACACCTGTTTGCATAGTTGCGTCCTTGAATGTCTGAAGATCGGACAGAAGTATTCTTGGCGGCACTCGTAGCGCACAGAAGGCAGCTCCAAGTGGATTTCCATGTCTTGCTTTCACCGGTGTGATGTCCTTTAAATCGAGTGGCTTGTTTCAAAGTAAGAAGGGGGCGAGCAAAAGAGAAATAGAAAAAGAGGGAGGGAGAGAGGGGGGAGGGAGAAAATAAGAATATCACGCGCCACGACAAAAAGTATTTTTAACGTTGTTACGCGAAGCACACGTTCGTGCGGTTTCGTAATTGCGAAATCACACATAAAATTCGCGCTTCCAACAAATCCGGTCTAAATTCCCGCGAGAAATCCAAAAGTATCTTTCGCAAGTGCCTCGTAAAAACGTCGCACGAGATGTCGCAGCCGTGTCATAAATTAACACGAACCACCAATCCGTTTTTTGCAACCCGTGAACTGGATTTAAGAAACTGAAATTCTGAGAACGGACCGGCTGAAAACCGACCGGTATACGTGTCACTGAGAATATACGGTAAACGTTGATATTTCATGGTTTTTAGTGATTTTAGTGCTCCTGCGTCAAGCGTGGGAGATATGAGCATTTCTTTAGAATTCAGAGAAATACGTAAATCTGTCGATACAAAGGTTGTTTCGACAAAATACGAAAGTAGAATATAAAGTCACGGAAAGTTTCACGGATACACACGGCTTGGCGCCTTGTTACGAAACATAATCACTAGTCTGCCGATTTACGAAACCACGGAAACAACTGTAAACAATTCCGAGTATTGACACCGATAACGTTGGTCCTATCGTCCCTACCTAAACGAAATGCCACGACGTGGATAATTCTATAAGTGGCGACCACGACAAGAAGCACAATTACACCGAGCGCGCGCTAACCTGTCGGTAGAGGTGAGAGGCGTGGCAAAAGGTTGGTAAAACGGGTCGTTCGGCATCACACGAACCAGTAAGACCCATTAATGCTGTATGTAGGCTAATGTCAAGAAAGCATGACAAGCCACGCGAATGTGTGCGATGTGATTGATGACGCGCATCATCGCCCACTCTATAATGTCCAATTTACTACGTGAGACCAATTCACGGCTAGAATTGCTTGTTAAGGTGTAATAATCCAGTGGTTCGATCTCGCGCAATTTTCATTTACCCGGCACGTCGCGATTGTTATTCCATTAAACCACTAATATATATTTGATACAGAGAAAGTTTGCAAAAATTCTGCCGGGCCTGAAATTACCCTTTAAAACAGCTAACGAGACAACCTTCTTCCTTCTTTTTTCTTTTTTTTTTTTTAATCGACGCTTTCTACTTGTTCTAGCGTAATAACGGTGACACGAACGATCATCGCGTGGTTGACTCGTTGCACGACAAGAGTATGAGCGGCCCGTCAAACGTCGGACAGAAACTTGAACCTGCCCCGACAACGTCGATTTCACTTTCCGCGATCAGACGATTGCATTCTATATAATGGGAAAAATTAGTTCTCCCTTGGGATGCCATCAGTTTCTAGTTAATGGTCGTCGCGACGCGGACACGGGTCGATAATTTCAGTGCAACTTCGCAAGTTGCGACGTTTAAATATCATTAAATGTGTACGAGAAATGTTCCGTTCGACGGCCTGTCGATGCTTGTTAATAGGAGTAAATTGCATAAATCGATTGCAACATACACACGAGCTGGATCTCCCCTCGCGTGCCATACTGGCTACATGGAAATCGAGAAGCTCTTAAATTTCCTTGATATTTCAGGTGCCCGTAGTGCGAACGTACGTATAGAACGTGGAGCGATTTTCTAATTAAAGCGCGTGTCTACGCGATTCGATCATTCACGCTGGCGCCATTTAACGTGTTCGTAACAAAGTTGGGAAAACGCAGGTTACACGGGCGAAGATATATCGTCAGCATGCGTTTACACACGAAATACGAAGCCGGTTATTAATATCGCCCACGATTCTGTCGTTACTTGCGCTATCTTTGATGCATTAACGGCAATAACCGGAGCATAAATTTAACAACTATCGGCGAACATGTTTCGCTAAGTTCGCAGAAAACACTATGGCTCGCGATTGCAAATGAGAAATTCAGCGCGTCTGGCCTGAAAATACCGGGCCTACGTATAACGTCCCTAACTCCGAATACACATAATTTACCTTATATAATGTACGGAGCGTGTTTGACCTTTTCCATCGTAATTTACGGAAATACTTTAAGAAACATTTCCCTACCGAACGATAATCTGTGACATGGAAAGTGAAAATCATTCGCCATGTCTCACGAGGACCTACCTGTCCGAATTTGATAAATTATCACGAGTATCGTGCATTGTACGCTGTTGTTTTTCTGTCAGCCAACTGTCGTATCGCAAACTTTCTTCTATGAAACGAATATATTGAAAACAATGAGGATAAGAAATATCGCAGTTGTCCCGAGAAGAATCAAAGTTAAAATCGCGATATATTTTCGCGATACATATTTCATGGAACAAGCCACTTTGTAGATAGATAAACCGCGATTTTCCATCAACTATTAATGTCTCCCTTCACTTTGATACGTCGTAAAAGACACTTGATGTGGATACGACGAAACAGTACCAGCAATGGAAAACCCGAAGAAAATCGCTCGATGACGATAAGAATTTCAATTTACTTACATATTATTTACTGGTGTCGAACGTATACCGTAATGGTATACGGAAATCGATCGCAACGTTCCCATCCTGTTACCAGACAGCTCGAACTCGTTCTATAAATCATACAATAGTCGAGCCACGTATCCTATCGCTTGCTGTTTGCAAACTTACGAAAACAGTCGAACTATCGTTCGATTAATAATTGCAGAGCCGATAGAGCTACGGCGCGAGGCAAACGTTGCAAACGTCGAATCGCTGGATAATTCCGAATTCAATAACTCAAAGCTGACGCGCGCGGTTAAAGTGTAACGCGCTAAAAACGGCATCCTTTCGAGATTGCACAACTGGTTGCCTAAGAAACAATAGCAGGCGAAGCAATAAAACCATCTTAATGACGGGCAACTCGCTCGAGAATCGTGCCGTATGGTACGATTCGATGTTTCATCGCGGCGAAAAAGCTGGATAATTATCGCTAGAATCGCGTTACCCAGTGAATTTATTGGTATTTATCTCGAAGGTAAAACGAGGGCCGAATCCCTTGGTGTCGGCTTCCCATTATCGAAAATGACCGATTGCGATTGGTTAACCACCGATAAATCAACAAAGAAACTAAACTTGTTCATTTTCTTTCTTTTTTCAATATCTACATATATCGAAGGGAAATTGAAATTCCGGTATTTTCTCCATATGTCATAAGAATCAATGAAATTGCGTATAATTGCTTCCGTGATAACATAAACACAGTATTTTGTGTTATTTTTTTTTATACTATAATAATTGAAATACACTTTGAGCATCTTCAATGTTGACTGATTTATTAATTACTTATTATTAATTGATATGATTAATTTATTAATTATAGTTGTAATATTAAAGACAGTCGATGGTGCAACATTTGCAGTGATTGATGAACATTACATGTACAAATCGAGATCAGGAATCAATAAGAAATATATTACTATGTACAGATGCATACGTATGTACTTACATCGTTAAAGAATAATTTATTCGAGTATGACTGTACTACGATAGAACCACCGATAACCAGGTGCTATTCCAGATTGGTTAACCATTGCTCGTTGTTTTATTTTCAAAATGGGTAGTCGCTTAACATCTTTCACGGAGATTAAATACCTTCTCCTGTTTTATAGTACAAATATCGAAAATATCGGGAAATGATCTGAAGATAGGAATTTAGTTCCTGGCCATTTATCGTACAAAGTTGGAAAAGAAAGTCCGCCGAGACACAGCGCAGAAGCAAGTGGAGTACTCCCTCTATGCGATCTTATTTGTAGATATGAAACTCTCGATCAATCTTACGACTGCATTAGATATATCAGAAATAACCTATCAACCCTGTATCCCTCGTAGTAATTAAAAAGAAAAGCTTGAAGATACGAAAACATCAATTCATTTCAGCGATTAAAAAGAAACAATACGAGGATATTAAACAGAAAATTGTAGAAAGAAAAAAAATATTACAAGAATGTGTCAAAAATCTAAATAACCATCGATAAGTCATAAGGAGAGACGTTGCAAAATCGCACGAAAGTATCAACTATGAAACATTGATATACGACAAAAAAAGGGAACTTTTATTTTTAAGCAACATATATGTGTAACGTGTGTTAACTGATTCACTTGGTGTTCTCTCTTCTTTGGGTGAAATTCCTGTCTGAAATATTTTCTGGGCCATTAAACTCGCTGGAAGAATGTGTTGAATATTCACGAGCGAACGAAGAAGGTATCTCGTCACTGTTAATAAACGTATTTGGCGAACAGGCGAAGACGCCATTTCCAGCAACGGACTACATCAGATATACATAGGAACCGGCGGCTACGCCCTTATCGGAAAGAGCTAATGGTACCGGTACACGCGGCGCGACCTCAGACGGCGGAATCCAGGCTAGCAGTCGATTCTCATGGCCTCTCTCGTATCTTCGTTCCGGTCGACGAAAAATCGCGAACATTGAGAGATTCGTTTTAATTAAATGACGGCTGCTCTCTACCTTCCTATTCGAGTTGCACTCACTCTATAATTTTCAAGCAAGAACATATACTATTTCTTAACGAAAATTATATATCTTTCGAGAGCTTTGATTTCTTTTAACTAAGAAGTATCTTTCGTGTACCTTTTTAATTCATAACTAGGAACTTAGAAAATTGATAATACCATATATTCGGCAGCTTGGCCAAATTGCCGTGATATAGTATGAAAGGGCAAATATGGGAGTTAGCTTTCTCGATGCGTGATCTCCGCGTATATCGGCGAGAAATCGATCTCTTTTTTCCCCGACCTAACCCATTATTCTTCCGTGTGAAAAGATTAGAACGGGAACGATTACTAGAAGAAAAACTGGATAGAACTTTTAACAAATAAGAACTCGTTAGCTCTCGACTATAGGCAAATTACCGCCATCACTCTGAAAGATCTTTCGAAACACTTTCAATCTCTCGTAGCTGATTTATGCGGGCAATGGATCGAGTTCAACGAACGAAAAAAGAAACAGCCACTCTGTGAAATTCTAATTTCTCCGTTTGATATCGAAAGAGAGAGGACGTCGCGCCTAACGATCTAAACTGCGAAGAACTCTTTGTCGACGCCTGGAGATAGGCTAAACACGCACGGATAGTCTGAAGCCTGAACCAGAGTGGAACTTTACGAGGCCTTAACCGACGATCATTAGGAACGCGAAGATCGTCCTCGCCGTGCGCCAACCACATTGTCGCGACCCGGATCCGATCGCAGAATTCTCGAGGAAGATCACGACTCCCATCACGACTCCCATCACTCCTCGTGACTGTCGTTACTCAAAGGTTACCTACCTACGAGACTGGCCTGCAACCCATTTGCATCGGGTTCCAACGATGTCGGTCAGTAGTTCCTTCCGAATGTTCCATCAGCACGTGCAGCATTTGAGGCTGAGCCCTGGTTACGCGAATATATAGACTGTTTCGAATAGTTTAAATATCTCTCTACTCGTGTGACACAAAAGGTACGGGTTGAGATAGTTAGATTTTCACAAGTAGAAGAAAATCTACGTCTCTGTAAAAAATGATTAACCGGGAATAAAATAGCGTGTTGTCAGACGTAGATCGTTTCAAAATTATTCTTAAATTGGCGAATTACAAATCGCAAATAACTGATAGCTTGACTCCGACGTCCTATTATCTCAAATAACTCTACTTTACACTAATTGGAATGTCACTGTACTCACATGAGCCTGTTGCAATTCATACGATCCTTGATGGAAGATATATTCGACGTTTCAACGATTAAAATTTATTGAATAGAAATTGCGAAAGTTTCCTTTAAGGAATATACACTTATCTTTTAAATTGTATAATATAATACGCAAGGTTTTGCTGTACCGTTAACAAGGAATTTGAGCCAAATGGTTTTGCAATTGATCCAAGAAGCGTAGAAAAATGATTAACTAACGGTATCGGTGACGAAGTGGTGATTATAATCTCGTGGCACGATTTGATGAACTATTTACTACATAAGAGGCACGTAGTGGTGAATAAATAACAGGAAATACGTACGGACATTGGGTATAGGATTTCATAAAAGCCCGCAGGGCAAGCTGCGTGTATCCCCATTGTGTCCTATGTTGCGACTCAGCCTCACGGTGAAAGCTGACGAATTCACGGAAAGCCAAGATTTGCATGAAATTTACAACGACAGGCCTTTTTGTCTCGCGGCCTCTTCCATCGCGCGATTTTATTCTTCAAAGGTCGTGGGTACCTCGATATGTTTCGCTCGAGATATCATCTTTCGTGACTGTCCATGGAGGAAGAGGCGAAACACAGTGCGGGCACGAAGACGCATAGACTCGACCAACTTCATGAAAAGTGCCAATCATCTTTGCAGAACCGGCTACGATGAACGAACCATTGTTCTCGAATCAATATCTATTTACACGGGACTACTTGTGTGTACGCACCTCTGGTGGCGGACGAATTTTAAAAGCCACGAGGAAATCATCATAGAACATCGTGATTGTTATTACAAGACTTCGATAGTCCTATTACGTGTCCACGAAACTTTTCGTTCGAATATGCATAATCGATCACGAAAGTATTCGTACATTTGCCAACAATTTTTACGAATATGTTACGTACGTACGTTACACGAAACGTTTTGAAGTTTCATTAGCGCTGCAATGACACCCAACTATCAAGATCATATTGGCAAGATTTTTAATGATTCTGAAACTGTATATCAAAAATGTGTTATATGTATAATATCAACGGTAAAAGCTTCATGTGGTAAATGTACGAATACTTTTATCAGCCATTGTACATTTTCTAACGCTATTCCAGCAGCTGGCTTCCTTCGCATAATTTTCAATAAGCTATCGCTGTTTCCGGCTCGATACGATACCAAACGATTAAGTCGAGCAACCGTTTCATACAACACGTTTATTACACGAGCCGGACAAACACGTGCTTCTATCGACGATTGACTTGTGCCTTAACGTTACGCAATATATTTGCATTCCGCTGCTCGGATAACAAAACGGTCGGCTGTTAACTCGGTAGTGTATCGATTGCCGACAGTAATACATAAATCCGATAGGAATGAACGAGCAACCTGGCCAGCATCTGACCAAAGTGCTAGCAACCACACCTTTCGCAAGAGAAATATAAAGATTCCTTTTGAGAAGGAATACAGATTTGAATCCAACGTTAATTCTTCGTATCTCTACTTTTTCTGATCTCACCCCATTTCAACAAATCGTATTTTACCGGTATCCGTAATTGGTAAGATAAAGTTTATCAGACAATAATTTTCACTTTCATGATGATTTGGAAAATGCTCATCGCGAGGTATTAGGATAGAAATGGTAAAATGTTAAATTAGGGACACGAAAGGCAAAGGTTTACCATCGTCGCGATATCTTTGATCAAGTTTATGGCTAATTGCGCTTGTTATAGGTACTCTAAACACGGAACTATTCCCTGGTCAGACTACCGTACACCATAAAGACACTATTTGCTCGCGACTAAGAAGTGAAAGGTAAAGCGTTTTCCTAATGAATACAGCAGACTGCCGACCACGCACATACGCGTCTAATATAATCTATCAACCTCGGTGGTAAAACTCATTACTACGCAGCCGTAACCGGGGAGAACGCGACATTCGATGCGTTCCTCGCCGAGAACATCAATTTGCTTACGAGTCTCTCTCCGTATATGGGAAAACGTGCAATAGAGACGACACACACAGGTCAATGACGAAATTAAGAAAATCGAAATTTAGAAAATACATTAGGACGTGTATCGAAGAGGAAAAATTAGACAAAGGGAGAAAGATGGGGAAAGAAATGAAAAACGGAACCAATCGCATCCTTCGTGTTTCCAGTGAAATTTAAAAAACAGATTATAAGGCAGGATAGCAAAAGTTAAAAATGCAAATGAAAGAAAGATAGATGATTGACAAAAGGGAGACAGAGAAGAGAACGAATAGAATCGTATGGGTCTGGATCAATGGGAGTCTAAATTCGGAAGGCAGATGACGAAGAATTTATAAATAAAAAATGGATGAAAGAAAACTGCTCGCCAAAGCGAAGAGAACACGTAATGAATACCGTTCTCCGGATTTGAATCAAAAAGAGTCGAAATTCGAAAGGCAAATCACGACGGACATCAAAGAGAAAAAAAAATAGATAAAAGAAAGAAGGAGAAAGAAAGCAGGTCTCCAGGTGGATAGAGAAGGGGGACGAATAGCAATCTATAGATTTGCATAGAACAGCGTCGTCGGCTGGTAGAGGATAGGCGGAGGACTCAAAGGTCGTCTTGTTACGAGGTGATTCCTTGCAAGTGGTCTTTGCCATTTCCCATGGGCAGACCCATAAAGCGGCGGAGGTCGGCCAACCGACACGATGGATCACGGCGATAAGGATATATGCATCGTGTTCTGCACCGTGTACCAGTACACCGGAAGTGATCCGACCGTGTGTCTCGAAGTTCGAAATGCGCGCTCGTTCGCGTCCAGCATCCTTCTTGCACCCCTCCGGGGTGTCTCTTTTCTGCCTACATGATACCTCAACGATATTCGCGTGGGCGAATCGACCGAATACCAAGTCTGCCTCTTACTTCGTGCGCTATCTACGTGGGCTGTTTGGATATTATAATAAAGGCCTCGCGGAATGATAGAAAGGTACAAGGGAAGCTGGTAATAATAGCGGCTCGCGGAACTCGCCTGGTTGGCAGGTGTTCATCCATATTTACCGAAAGGCCGCCTCGAAGATTCAACTTTATCGTTACGACAAAATGGTAAACTGTATTTTATAATACAGTTTAATTCCTGGAAAATCACGAGATCCTGGATTGTTGTGTGTGCAAACGTATCGAAACTCGATAATAGAAGTTTTGCACGAAAGTAAGATTTTTTATGAAAAAGGATAGTATTTATTAAAGAGGCAATTCCTGACATATTGAAGTAGAATTTTACAGCTTCTATCATTAACATTTTAAACATTAATACTTTAGAGTATTGTTATCACTTGTCTCGTTTACTACGTTTTGTCTAAAAGCGATAGCTAGGTGATTTTTCCAGGAGAATGTTATGTTTTATTGCAAATTAAGGCGTAAAATGCTCATAATTATTCAAAGCTATTAAAATTATTCAAAAATTCAATTATTCAAAGCTACAAAAAATTCGTTTTACACATTTTTGCAGTTACTGCCTCTTTACTTGAACAGTGTAAGCATCAAAAGCGTTCGATTAAACCATACCATGCCATTCACATACAAAGATTACCCGTCTTAACGTGAAATACTTGTATTAGGTTGTCCGAAAAGCGTCTTTCTTTTACAGATACGTCTTTTACAACTACGCAAGTTTATACAAACATGAAACTTAATCTGTCGAACGTTGTAATCTTTATCATGATAAAACAAAATGGATCATACGTAATTCGATAAAATAATACAAAACGGAAAATGTTGTGCATCCACTATTTCCTTATAAAACGGAAGAAATTTTTCTATACTCCTAAACGATTTTCAACTGTCTTATTTGCATCTCACTTAACCTCTTACTCTATGATTTGTTTGACTGCATTCGTTAAACTTTGCTTTTATGATACCGTAGCTAATACAGAACGCTACATGTAACCTAGCTGCAAATAGTTTTAATTTCATAATTGGAAACGAAATGTAAAACCAAAATGAAGGTTCAATTCGAAGGTGATTCTTATGACTCGATAATGTAAGACGAGAAGTTAACGGCGATCCTTTTAAAAGAAAAGAAAAGATCGCTCGTGATCTCCTCTAGTTGAGTTAAACGTATATCTTCCAAGACAGTTTTTGTTGCGTCACAAAGGAAACGTACCGCTTTTCCACGGTTCCCGTGTCTCTTGCTCTCGTCTTTTCTCATTCTTGACCGTAGCCTGTGTGTAATCCTAACGCAAACACAGAGGCGAGAAGTACGATGCTACTTGCCTGTATTGGATACCTAGTCCGATATGTATGTAGTGGAAAGCATTCAAAACGCGCCCGGGACAAGATTCTCACGAGGAACACGATGTTCCACGCCCCAGAAACTGACGTATCGAGTTCCACGATCCAACTGGCCTCTCCCTGACTCTTGCCTGTCTGCGCCCCTCGTTCCGTCCTTGTCGACAGCCCCACGAAAATTGTGCAACCGAAACGTTTCTCGGTTTCTTCGTGATCCCCGTTGTTGGCAGCTTACGGGTGTAACGACGCGGGGTATTATCCTGCCACTTTTTCCGACCGTGCTCTCGCGCCGGATAAGATCTCGTAAACGAGATCGAAACTGGCCTCTCCCACGCAGACATTATGCCGTCTTAGTTGGGCCATTTACTGCCCATACACCTTGTGTATACATGCTTCCACATGCGAAACAGTCAACGATCGCGAATAAATTTCAAGCCCCGGAGACTCGCGTGGGGGACCTCATACGCGTCCACCTCGGCCATTCAGAATGAAAAAATTGAAATAAAATTTGCTATCCGTACTTTACACCACAGACTTTATAACTTTCTTCGGCGCTGATATCAGAGAATAAAACATTTTCAGAGCTTATCGTTGCGATTCCATCAAACCATATACCATGGAAAATGTCTCAACGATTTTTCATCTCACGAGAAACTACATTGTTATCGGTAAATTGAATTATGCTAACGCTACGAGCGAGGCGTACGAAATTACATTATCACCGACTCTCTCTCTCTCTCTCTCTCGAAATTTCTAGAAAGATCGTGTATACGAATGATTTCATTCGTTCAATTTCATTCGCGTGTCTGGTAACACGAGAGACGATAAATAACGTCAATGTAACCGAAGCCCACTTATTCTATACGCTGTTCTAATGTCTTTTGGCGAGGGCGTTGGGTAGTAAGCTGTCGTTTCTGCGAAAAAACCACGAAAACCGGACGAGTTTCGAACCTGTAAAGGTCTCGCACCTGTCTGTAAACCGTTCTCAGCTCTCCCCATCCGTTCTTGACTCGTCGTCGTCGGCGGTTCGTTCCTTAAAAGGAACGCGTGGGTGGGCTACTCCTTGCATAATTACGTGCGTGCAACTCCCTCCTCGTGGGCCGTGGAGAAATTCCAGGCAAGTGGGCAACTGGACCTCGTGCGGCGACCGTTTCCAACTTTTCCATTGAAATAACCACGTGATGAATATTCCATGAGAAAGTCGCGAAAGAATCGCAATCATCGTCGATCGGACTTCTCTAGCGCCATACGCAACAGTGATTTCTCGATGGCGTATTCCAACGATAAGTTCTCGGTTTTATCTCGCGTTCGACACGGATGCCGGTAGAAATTGAAAATCTGATATTACCCGATACATTACAATCGTCGGAAAGACAACTCTCCAATGCAAACTGGTTTCTCGCGATAATATCCAAGGAGGACGCACAGCTGGCGATACTCGTCAAGGAACAAATGAGAAAACTCGCGATAGCGCATGAAGTACAACGAGATCTCGCCGGTAATTTCTATACGAAGAATGTCCGGCCTATTTACGACAACCCTTTAACAAAAGCGTACCAGAGAACAGACGCTTTGTGGCGAAGTTGAACACGTAATTACAGCTCTGTTTCTTCCTATCTGTCCGCGAATAGGGACTCAAAAGCAACTAGGGGACTAGAACAGCGAGCGTCATCGAGCGGTGCACGGAAATGGCAGTGATCCGTGATCGCGATCTGTTCCAGAGGGTAGATTCATTGTACGCCCAGGATTTAGTGAAATTCAAAAATACGAAAGATACAACCTTGGGAAAATTACATGCCACGCGACTTCACGCGATAAGCGTTGGATACGGACCATTTATGTACAGAACGATTTTATTATCTTAGATGGTACGTAGGATCTTGGAATAATTATACAATTGCTTATTGGACATTGAAGAAGCCATTCGGAGTATTTTCACTCAACGAATTAGCTAAAATTATTATTTTCGCTAACGTTTTAATTATTGGCAAGGTAATTGCTAAAGGATAAGTATTTTACTAGATTTTGTTTCAAATGTCATCAGGTTATTATTAAGGTATAAAAAAGAGTATACTTAAGAGAAATAAATATCAGAGGTACCATCGTTAAGAGGGTGTGTGCGTGTGTGTATAAAATAAAAATTAAATTTTTCTTAAACGCTGATACTCGCGAAATTGCTTCGTGCAACGTTCATCGAATATTTTTCAATGTAGAAGCGGACGATCGATATCTGTCAAGGGTCAGCGCAATATCGTGTACAGAAGGCCTAGCTACCCTTCGAAATTGGCATATGCCACGCGGAGATGAGGGAAATATGTACATTAAAATGCATTACGAAGGCCCATGGTGGTTCAAAGTGACGGCGCACGAATAAAAGTATTCAACTCAGTTTTATTGTGTCACAGGGTCCATCGTGCAGTGTATACAAATCAGGAATGAGGGTTAACTTTCAAACAGGCGAATTCGCGTACCATCTGTTTCGTTCGTCGGCCTACCGACGTAACAAGCGAGCAGCTACAATGTATCGCTGAACTCGATATTTTTGAATTGTACAATATTTCAATAAAGTATAATCGTCGGACAAAATTGAACACGCTGACAGAAGAACTTTCCACGTAATAATTTAAAAATATATGTCTGAATGACTAGGAACATTGCAGGCCTATCGAGGCATATCTCTCATGTATGATTCGCAACTTTTAATCGTCCATCCATTATCCTCGGATGCCTACCTGACTCAATCTCATAAATTATCTAGCTTTCAGCTAACAACGGAGCTAACTGCAATATTTCAAACTATTATAGACAATTTAGCTGAAATTTAACTTTTAGACCTGATTTTATTGATTTGTCTAGCTCGTTTCCTTGAATTAGATTGAATCTAGTTTGCAATCTAAATACACCAAACATCCAAAATAGAGTACTCGTTATAGTTTTTGATGGATAAAAAGAGGTCTTATTTACTTAAAAGTGTAAGAGCTTTTATTTTGTTTGAATAAAAACTAATTCTAATTCTACCGTTGCGACCATAAAAATATACAAATATTTGAATGAAAATCCGTAGTCTATCGATGGCTAGCGCAATCTGAACTGTTAAATTGGACGTTGTATGTCAAAAATCAACGTACAGTAGGAAGAAAAAGAATAGGAGGATTAAATGTGACAATCTCCCTACGTGTTTGGAAAAAATTCACATGGTGCAAAGGTGATACGGTTACTCATACATTGCAACACAACGTCTCTGATGACAAGCTGTTTCCTACACGTTGTGCTCTTGTCAGCATTGAATATTCTTGGCACGAGCGTGCGGATACCACTGGAATTTCGGAGTCCTTCAGAGTCGCGAGCTTAGAATAATCCATAGTCTTTTCGTGGGCGTGGACCAAAATGTATGAGAACAGGAGGCCCTCAGGGGCTTGAAAGTCACCTTAAAACGTGACCGGAAGAACAAAGGCTTCAATTTCGCCACGAACGTCTCTCTCTTTTTCTCTCAATCTCCTTACGGCGTCGAAAATTTTCAGTTTCCATTTAGCCTTAATTACCTTTCCTGTGTATCGCGTTTATGGTACGCCGTTTGACTGACGTTTAAAACGCTAATTAAGTATTGTTAGCCCGGAGCAGATTTGTTCTGGCATACTAGTTTTCTCCGCTCCTAGAAATTGACCGTTTTAGTTCTGACTCTCTGTGATCTTGCACGTGGGAATGCATCTGGTCGGTGTGGCGTTTCACGAAAATCGAGACTACGAACCAAGATACGCATGTATACAACGTTTCTGTTGTTTCGTACCTAATTTAGAAATTACAGACGTTGCGCCGTCGACGATATTATAAATAGATGGAAAAGACGTTTATCACGAATGGGAAAGTGTACCGTGGTATTATTGGTATCTGCTCGCCCGGTTATGACTGCGATTTAACGAAAATTGTTCTCTTTCTCTTTTTCTCCGCGTATCGAAAGGTTGAGATACATTCGCATGACCAGTCACGGAACGTTATATTACGTTGTTAAGCATTCAATAAACGTATATTAATAATACAACCGATAAATCTACGTTTACCCGTGTTACTGTACGAATGACCGAATCGATACCGGTAAACTACGATTTACCAACTATCCGCGCGGTCGTTTAAATTTTCCGCTTTCACGAAAGCATAGCTACGCGCTCATCGCACCATGCTATGCACGACAAATTCACGAGAATATTCCGTAAGTGGATTTATAGGCGTACGTCGCTCGCATGCGAATGCACCCGCAGATCTGCCGCGATGTACTTGTCACGAACTTAATACAGCCGCCCCTGTCTACTGGAAATGAAATTCGATATGTTTCGCCTTGTTAAACCTTCGTCCCATGAATACGTGAATTCAGTGGTAGAATTATCTTGGGATTATATGGAATAATCTGGCTCGAAGAGCCAGCTGAATTTCGTCGACCTCCGGACAGTATCGGGAACAGAATCGAAAGATATTTGAAATCGAAGCGTACTATACGTAATATCGGGACTGTGGATTTTTGCGAATTTGTGGGAAACTTAAAAGCGTAGAAACGTTTAAATATCACGTTGAACGAGCAGAAAGTTACATACGTTTCTTAATGAAACACTTTGTTTGTAGCTGGTACACGCATGGAAACTCGAACCGTCTCGGTTGAAACTAGAAAGGCAGTTACCTGAATGTTGCTAGTTTTTAGCAGGCAACCTAGCTGTTACAATTTCATTCTGTCCAGCGAATATACATGGAGAATTTTAATGAACGCGAGAACTTTAAAAATCCGATAGCCACATCTCCTGACGTCTGATCTTATCGTTCGTACTTCCACGAAGCTCTACATCCGCTGCTTGTTTCGCCTTGTAATCAACCTTGATCTCCCTTAGTAAGCGACAACTGTTAAACTTGGGGAATGCAAAAGTATTTAAACGTCAAGGACAGAGAATTAACTTTTTCAAAAATAAACTATGCATCCATAGTTAACTATTGGCCGAAATACCGTAACAAAGTGTAATTATTTTTTAATAAAAAAAAAGAGAAATAATCGACGATTAAATCAATTTCAAAATAATCAGAATCACGGATAAAATTCATTCCACATCATGCGCAACGACCTGACGTATAATTGGCATTTTCCTTCCTGTGCAGGCGACATCGACGATTGCCTGGTTGCCCCAGTGGCCCAAGGACAATTCACACCTCTACCGGAAGCTCTTTGTTGGGCCATTTTGGAGTTGACTTCTCAGAGGCAAGCTGCCACGCTCGACACGCTCAGGTCCGCCCTTAGGAACGCATTTCCGGCGATGCAGAGACCGAGCCGCGAATTAGTTTACGACGCCCTCGCGAAACTCATGCAAGAACGAAAAATTTATCACACGTCACAAGGTTACTTTGTCGTTACGCCCGAGACCAGGAGGCTGAGGCGCGATTCCAGCAACTCTAGGAGATGTTCCAGAGAGGTGAGCGGATCGAGAGGTCAGGGTAGCATGCTCATGTCCAACGACGAAGCTATGGCGCTCGTACACGGTGAGATGCTAACCCTGAGGGACGGCGACGTGACGCATCAAGCTGTGCAGACGAATCTCGCAGACGTTATTTGCGGAGGTAAGAAATCTCTGAGCTCACAGAAAGTTCTGTTACTTTTCTATCAGGTTTCATCGCGAAACTTCATCGACAAGAAAGATTGCAAATCGTGTGGAATTTGTTTTTCAATTTCTTTTATAATGCACAAAGGCTAAAGAACACAAGGTACTACTAATATTACTAATTGCAAGAAAATTATAGTTGGTGCATATGAAATTTCAAATGAAATAGATTTACGTAAACTACACGTAGTGTCTTCGAAACACCGTATATGTATTTAATGAAAAGTAATATCCACGTGATTCGATGCGCTTTCCCAAAGACTAACACAGTTACGTTATTCGATTTTCATTATCAGTCCTCGAATTGAAGAACTCTTGGATTGAAGTTTTTTCTCCATTTATAGCTTCATTTAAAATAATTTTGTATATTAAAACATCATCCGGGTCGAGTAGAGGATGTCTTTAACCTTCCCCAAATACTATGTCTTCGGTAACTTTCATCTTATTTCTTGCAAGTTCTTTAAGTTCGTATAAAGAAACTTAAATATTCCGATTATTCACAGTGGTCGATAGAAAGACCTTAATATTTCTTTGCGTATCTTCTTTGCGATAATTATACGTGATATTTAGCAATTTTCTTCTTCAACCTGATTCGTAATTATTGACAATAGGAAAAGACGTATTTAATGACTGACTGACATCTGTTCATCGTTCGTTTAAAGTTTGGCGAAACGTTTCATATAAATTGCTACATTGAATTCAAAATTTAGAGGTTCGTTACACATACGCATCGTCTTTTAATGAAACGTACGTATATACGAGCGAAAATATCTAATAAAATCGCGAGTTTTCGTGTAAAAGATTAGCCAGGAAACAAAGTTTCTCTTGTTGTGAAGGAACTTAATCGCGGAGAGACTGGTCGATCATGGCAAACTCGTTCAGCACGTGTTCGGGGATCGTTCCGAGTGTCCAGGAGTAGTGTTCGTTGGCTCGGCTTGCACCGGCAGATCTTTTTCTCTAAACTCGATGGACGAGTCCAGTGCGTTTATGTTGTTGTCGTCCTTGGCAGCCACGCAGTCCCGCAGCGGAAGACGGTGCATTCCTACGCCGGATCGGATCGAAAAATTGTCGCGATTCGATTTAAATTGCGCCACCCTTATCTTGGTATTTAGAGTGGCTGTCGTCTCGGTGGCGAATTTATACCTAGTGGTATGCTTTAAAATTAGAAATTCAAATGGAAACGCATATTACCAGAGGACTATATAAAGAAAAGTCTTCTTTATCGAGTATCGTGCGTGCTCTCTCGCTATGGTCAACGCGATTTCAGCATTGTACGATAATACTCTTTCCATATATTGCCCTGTACTATCAGCGTTTCTCCATTGCCATCCGGTAATAGCTAAAATATCGCGTGCAGCGATGTTACATTGTTACCCGCGCCATTGATCGCCGCCAGACACCATGAATCCTTGCATGCGATCGTATTTGCTAGCTTGAAAGCACGCTTACGTTTCGTCCACGTCGAAGTCTCGCAGTTGTAGTTGTGATCGTCGTTGTTGCTGGTCGTGGTCGTGGTCGGTCAAAGTTTTGGAGCCGCGCAAACTGGAATTTTCTGGCGCATTGACACGGAAACACCTTCAGCACCTTGCATGTTTCGCCTCTTACATACATCAGCACGTGTATGGAGGACGTACACGCGAGCATCGGTACATACAACAAGAAGAGAATAGCGTCCGTGCCAAGTCGACGATCCCTGGAAAGCGTTTAGCACAGCCGATATATTAGCTATTGGTCACGACAATGTCTACCGTTACACACGCTGTCGAGATCACGTGGGGGAGGGGGGGGCACGTATATAATCTTCCTACTTTTCTCTGACTCGTTTCTCGAGTGATTCTCACGCTGCTAACCCACACTCGGTCGTCGCCACCGCCTCTGGCTGTGTACCACGATGAAAATCAGGGACGAGGGTGTTCCACTTTTTGAGAACGCGATTCGAGACTTGCGGCTTCGAGCTCAAACAGTGCTTGGAATGGAAGCCTTCGACGACATTTGGAAATCGACATTTGGAAATTTGGAAATTTCTTTGTTTTTTTTGATTAATTACAATGGATTTTCACCCGGAATAAGTAATCGATATTTGATGACTGTAATGTTAATTCAATTGATGTTTGATTGGTACAGAACAGTTGCATGGGATGTAATAACTTCAATTGCCTGTGATTTGTAAGAAACTGTACAAAGAACATCAAATACTAAATAGATTATAAACTGTTCTTCAGCTAATGGCGACAATAAGCGGTAAGGTCAGTGACTGCAGTTACTGAGAATTTAAAAAATTCTAAGCGATACAATTGTTGAACATATTTGTAATATCGTAAATCTTTGAGGTAAATAAGACGATCGATTCTGGAAAATCGAGTTTATTTTGGGAATAAATTAAATTATATACAATAACAATTAATAACAAATCTACTAAAAATTTTACCTGGGAAATCAAGAATCGATTTTCTAAGTCCTAAATTACCATTCTTCTCCCGTTATCTAATCTAGTCAGTAAAATGGCTGCCGTTAAAACAAAGCAAAAGTAAAAATGTCGGTTGGCGGATAGTTTGAATTCTATAGAATTTACATATAAATATACGTAAACGAAGACTCGGAAAATATGTAACTGTTGGTGTTTGCAGGTAACCCCAACGACAAGGTTCTGTTCGCAAGATGTCGATCGATGCCGGGTCGCCTCGAGAGGCGACATTCTCTGCGACTTTGGGGATCCGCCAGACGTTTACCCAGAAGCGGAAGTTCACGGTCTCTGCCGCGAAGGCCAGAAAGAAGCGATACTTCGTCGAGCGCGGAATATGCGAGCACCGACAGCGCACCCCATAGTCCAACCAGTGAGTCGAATCGGGGAAGGGATTGTTTTGGTGATGGATGATCATCTAATCGGAACGTATTGCCTTTCCACTTGAGGCTATTACTTTCGATTTGGACCACGTTCTTTATAAAAGAAAGCATCTCGTTTCGAATTTTATACACGGAGAATTTTCATCCTTGCTATATTGCACGAAACAAAATATAAAAAAATATGTTGGAAGATACAAGTACGGAAAGCTTATCGCACTAGCACAAATATTCAGCGTTATAGGTTTTACTTAAAAAATATTATTATTCGAATGCTGAATAATTTTTACTTTCAACGAAATAAACTACCCAACCACGCTTTGCAGCTCTTGCATCTATCTCTGAAAACCTTAAGACGAATTAGAACGAAAATCCCGACTGAAGAGTATCTGCAGTTCCCCAAGTTCCTAAACCCGCGAACCACAGCTGAGCATCGACCAAAGAACGAAGCTTCTTAGTCACCTTTAGCTGGCAAGCCCTTCCTCGATCCCCGATCTTTCATTACGAAATGCAACATCGGTTCCTCTCTTTTTTCTCAAGGTTTCTCCGGTATTTTTTCAGAGAAAATAGGTCTACTCTCGAGGCTATTCCGACGAAGTACGCGAAGAAAGGGTGCACCATTAATGGGCACGTTCAGTGCTCAGTATCCTCCTACCGAGTGGTTTAATCCACGTGTCGTTCATCTACACAGCGTAGCCACGCAAACGAGAGCCGCTAGCCCTTCGGTGAGTTTTAAATCGGGACGATGCACTCTACTAACGAAAAAAGAAAAAAAGAAGATAAAGGAAAGGAAGCATCCATGTTTTTGCTCTCGACAGACGGAAATTGAACGCGAACGTCGAGATTAAATCGCGCGAGAACTCGGGAGGAGCGAACCGGTCAGCTTAACAACGGAGTAACATTTTCAGATGATGGAGGGTCTAGCTCAGTCACAGGCCAGTTTCCAAGTATGGGATGATTCGAGCTCGGTGCGATCCGCCACGCTGCCCAGGCGACATCGACGCCAAGCCAGCGGTGATTCCTCTAGTTTATTGGCGAACTCGACGCCCAGAAGTTCCAGACGACATCGATCACCGTGTTCGACAATGCCCAGATCAAAGTGCTCTAGTTTAAGCAGATGTACGTCCAGAGCTTCTGTCCTGCCGCCAAGTACCAACCAAGAACCGTATCAGAGTCGCAATCAAACGCAAAATGGTAAAAATTCGGCGAACTCGTCGCCTAGTAGAAGCGGCGGAAGTTCCGGATCAGTTAGAACTACGAATGCTAGCCCCGCGAAAACGGCCACCCTGGGCAGATCCAGCACGAGACAATCTAATTCTAGACGTCCCAGTCACGATTCCACTGGTAGTGGTACCAAATCAAACGGATCGCCTCAGCATAAGGTAATAGGTAGCTTTGATTTAAATACATAGTGATCGTGCTTCAGCTACAGAGTCTATACGTATCGTTATCCTTGGCTCTATGTATCGATACTGTTTAATTCCTGGATTTCCAAAATTCCTATTTTATGTGTATTTGAAAATCTGTTTAGTACGAGTTAAAATCATTTTTTATATGATAACCTAGATCATTTAGGAAGTTTCACTTGCGAATTTTTTCGAGATGACTTCTTATTTGCTCTGAGAAAGTTTTTGAACGTTCGACTTAAAAGCTTAGATTCGTAGACTGCGATGAGTTCTAGGACTTTCTCAGATTTCTAGAAAGTTTAAAATAGTAAAAAAAAAAAAAAAAAAATGACGCGAACATAAATGGCTTTACCTACAGAAACGTAGATACACATACATATAATAATGTACGTGATTGTTTGAAGCGTTCAAAATTATAAACATATGACTATAAATTTCAAATTCATAAACACAGATTCTCGAACACAGATTAAACAGAAGGCCGAATAGCACGTTATCTTTGCAGGTTCTACAAAAGACATCATCCGGTCACTCGTCCCACTCCAGTGGAAAGTCGATTTCGAGCGGTAAACTCTCATCGTCACCGTTGAAAACATCCACGTTACCAGCAAAATCCTCGCCGCTCAAAGTGGTGCAACAAGGATCCTTGACCCCGCTTCAAGAGGCACAAAATTCGATAACTCTACAGGTTTCGACGAATTTAAGTCCGGTCAGTCCATCGCAGGAACAACGTACGATACAGAACAGCGTGACGCTAGCCTCAAATGCGACCAGTACGACAACCATCTCCGGGTCCCCCGGCACAAAAATCTACGTGCAACAAAACAACTCGCCCATGAGATCCGTCATTACGTTTGAAAATGGCACGGTGAAGACCAAAGTGGCTGACAAAGAAACGATGGACTGCAAGGAGAAACAGGATCGGGAATTGATCGGTGAGAAACTCTATAAAACCAAGATAGACGAGGAGAAGCTATTCAAGTCGAAGCTCGACGAAGAGAAGTTGATCAAGTCGAAGCTGGACGAAGAGAAGTTGATCAAGTCGAAGCTCGACGAAGAGAAATTGAACAAGTCGAGCAAGCTCGAACGTCCATCCTCCCTTTACGCTTCCAAAGAGTCGAAACCGAGCCATCTCTTGTCAGAGTCCGATAAAGAGAACAAGCCGAAAGCCGACGAGGAAATGCCTAACAAATTGAAACTGACGAATCGCTTGAATAACAGCCAAGCTCATTTAATAGACGGATCGACCAATAATATAGACAAGAATTCTTTGGTCAACGAGCATCCTCCATCCGCGTTAACCAGCATGAAGAATACCAACGATGCCATGAACAATTCGAGAAAATTGAGTTTATCGTTATCGAAGGATGCCTTAAGTTACAGGAACCTTCTTCGTCCGGATTCGAAAAGCAATATTGCGTCGAATCCACCATCACCTACCAAGTCGTTCGATGGCTTCGGCGGATCCTTTAACAACGTCTACATAGAGAATCTGGAAAGTTCTAAGCAGCAAAAGGCGCCGCAAGGTTCGGAACCGAATTTGGAGAAAACGGTCAGTCGAGGTGATCTTTGTTCGTATCCAAGCCTAAGCGACATGCAGGTTCAATTCACCAGTCTAGCAGCGCAAAAGATTCTCAAAGGTTGCCCGATTAACAGCGTGGACACGTTGGTTGAAGTTAACATGGCAGCTGCAGAAAAGCCGAACAACTGCGACGTTACCGTTCACACTGACTTTGGTCTCGTTTAAAGTTTTCTTCTTCGTCGATCATCAGGAAACCGGGCGTGGGTTTTTCACACGTTTTTCGTACAGTGAAAGGTTGAACTTTAGCACGATGAACTTCTCGGTATCTCGTATGCTTGCGTCGTGGTAGAAATGTTAAATAGCAAACGGAAGAACGCTGTACTGCTTAAGCATATAGAGAGAGCATTGTAACAGTTACCAATAAATAAACGTTTGTTATGTTCATCAAATATAGTATATGTATCGTACGATCGCACGTTATCTCTTTCCCCGACAGTTTTCACGATCTGATTGTAATATTGATCACTGATTGTAATATTCACGTTAAACGAATCCCATGCGATTCTCATTGAACATTGTGCTTCCATTTGATCATCTATATGCTTACGCGGCTGAACGTTCGATTATATTGTGTAAAATAAAAGCCAGCCATTCCATAGAGAATATTCGTTAGCTTATTTCTAGTTGCTCATAGCTCAACACTCAACCAATCCGGCGAATTCTATTAATTATCAAGCGTTGATTTAACATGAATTAATTTTATCCGCGTGATATTTAAGTTACATAGCGATATTTGAATGCTGCTTGCATTGTCGTTTCACCTCATCCATCTTTATTGGCCACTCTCATTTGAAGATATCGCATTTTTCGAATTATCACACCTTTCGTAAAGATGTTTATTAAGAAAGCAAAGAAGTAAATATTCCTTTGTCAAAAATTATTTTCCATTGTTGCTCCTACATTCAGCTTAAAAATTATTCAGAAAACAATGCATTGCGCGCATCAAATTTCATCGTGCCTCCATTGCCCTTTCATATTCTTTTCTTTTTTTATTCGTGGTTTAGTTTAATATATTACGCAAAATGAACTATAAACGGGTACCACAGCGTCGTAACGTTAGCAGTTTTGCATCGCTTTACCGAGCTAAAGCGATTTGCTAAAGCAATACTTCACGTACGATAGCCTGACAATTTGCCTTACTCGAACGGAAGAAAAAATAAAGATGATAATATTTTATGCAAATTCCAAATACTGCCAATTTCGTAGCGTCGATTTAGGATAGCGATCAATCTCGAGTCTTCGTGGAAGGTGTAAAAAAAAAAAACTGGTAACGTAACGTGCACCATTCGTTCGTCTCGAATTAGTTGTCACAGTGAACGAGCGTCTATAAGCGTTAGACGATATTTTATTTCGGTCAATATGCCAAAGTAGAGAGGAAGCGTAGTGCAGTCAACTTTTTGTAGAATTTAGGACATAGTTATTGACTACACGAGCTATAATTAACAACTATAATTAAAAAGTTACGGCTATAGATCGTCGTTACAATTATCGTATTCATAATGAAATTCAATTAGAACGGATCAAACTTTTCAAAAGGAAATTCTCACGGATAACAGCTATGCGTATAAATTTAATACCTAAATTATGCCCTTTATATATATACCTCTGATAAAACTGCAGTGAAATAATTGGAAGGAATATTTCGATCGGATTCGTCGTTTATAAGAGAAGAGAAAAATGTAAATTTAGATTGAAGTTTGCAGATGTATAAAACGTTTATACCGAATGAAATAATCGTGACGCGAGAGACAAAAGTCAACTGCCTACAATATCACGAAATTCTAGTGACATTACACGTATAACGAAAAGGAGGTGCATTATTTCCCCATTGAGAAAATAAGCGGTACCATTTTATTCATTAGAGCAATGGTAAATCTAAGTGCCAAAACCGTTAATAGTACTTAAAATCGCCTTAAAACACTCGCAGCGCGACCTCATAACGTGATATGACAACGAAGTCGCGATGTAAACGAGTTGTCCGTGTAACGTTCGAATTACATTATTCATCTTAAAAACGTCAAACACGTAGTCGTAAGATGGTAAACGAAACTGGGCCCTCATGAATGGCCCCTGCTTTGTACATTTCGTACGTTGTATTACCGATTAACCGATGGTAATTTCGATAAGCCTCTGAGTCTTCCAGTTTTTGTGGAAAATGGAACGACAGCGACCGTGTTACGTCTTTATTTCTTATCAAAACTAACTTGTAGAGTACTTGTGTAATCTTGTTCTTAATAATTATAACAACGAAAGCGTATGATAATAAAGAAGATAAAAAAATACATACACCTGTTATTTTTCAACCCGACAGTTAACAGATTAATAGATTTAATATAATTAATGAATTAATAGCTATTGGTCTTTCTTTTATGATCTCTAATATAAAAATCAAGTCATCGAAAAGTAAACATTAAGAATGCACAAGAAAATAGAAATGTAAATAAAAACTAAATGATATATCGAATAGAATGCAAAATGGATTGAAAGACTCGGCTACATAGATTTGATTACATTATGTATGCAATAATCCTTACACAAAGCTATAGAACTGCTAACACTAGATGTTTTTTAAATCTTAGTAGTAAAGGCGAGAGCACTCATAAACCGATATACTTCTTATTTTAGTGCTAGTTAGATGCTATTTAGATGCTATTTCCAAAATTTCCAATTTAATAGAGAACAACAGCTGGTTCAAAAGATATGGTTTTTTGATCGATTTGGTAATTTTTACAAATCATTAACAGTCGAAAGCAGTGTCCACACATTTTTGTATCTTCGAAGCACGTTCAACTCTTAAAACATCTAAATCAATGGATTCAATGAAGCGTGTAATAGCTGTTACTATAATAGCTCATTCATAACTACAACAAATCGTTCACTTATCAACTGTTTGTTTGCACATACATTTGTTAGTAGCACATACATACGTTTCATAAATGTGTTTATCGTGAAATTACCGATTTGGTCGCTTTCTAGCTAATCTATCTTTTACAATGCGATGTACCCAATATCTTCTGTTGATTCTTTTTCTATGACGGTCGGTAATACCAAAACGTAATAAAAAATGTGTCTGGCAAATAACAGAATAGACGAACAAATAAAGTATAAGCATATGTTGTAAAATTACCGAATCGGTCAAAAACCGTATCATCTGAACGAGTAATAAGCTGATAACGCTGGTAATGACAGGAATTAAAACTAAGTGCCATCATTGACTAATCGTCGATCATAGATGTATATACGTACTTTACCAATCACAATATATTCTACCGTACCAACCACCAATCTTACCATTTTAATGTCATTCCCGACATTACCGATTTAGTGTAGACTAAAATTATTGACCTCGTCTATCATACCACTGACGAAGAATTTTATATACTCGTATACTGTATACTGTAGAATCGTCTATGATAATATTAAAATTTTAGGCAGCATTTGTAATAGTCATATGTAATTGAAACTAAATTCTAATAATAAATTAGCAACAAACTACGCCTAATAATATATACATTATAAATAAGATAAATTATACATATCCTTGTATAACATAAAAATCAACGATTCTTTAAATTGTTTAAGATATTACCATAAGAGAGTTATAACAAAGTCAAACGATATCCAATCACGGATAGACAGGACCTCTTTATGAAATAGTGAACCACTATTCAGATAGGTAATTTCAACATTAACATATGTGTTACTCAGAATAATACTGATGTATCTCCAATCTTATCATAAACGAAACGATATTACATGTTGAAGACAATTTTAAAGTATCGATATAACAAGGAAATATCTACACGTATACTACTTTAATTATTTAATTAGGTCAATAATTTTAAAAGAGAGTTTTGCGTTGAATATTTGGCAATATTCAATATTTCACAAAATCTTGTTTTTCAATATCAATACAGAATATATTTCGATTTTACTAAGCTTATATTAATATCGTATCAGACATCAGACATAAAATTAGTATTACTAAAGAACGCGATATGGACAACAGAATCCCATCCTGAAATGATAAAACACAAAGAGGAAATGTTACTACTCACGGATATAATAAATACCCATGACTACTATGCTCGTTGAAAGAATCTATGTAATGCAACCAGACGGCGGTCTCGATTCAGACCTTTTACCCTAAGATATAATTGATTAACCAGAGGAACAAAAATGCATGCAACTTACGATTAGATGTGGAGAACGTTGTTATCAATGTTGCTATGGCCCAGAAGAAACCGTCATCAAAGCATCGAACCTTATCGTAGATGTGGAGGTTGTGAAAAGTCTTTGGTAAAAAAGAACGAGACTCTATTAAATTCATTTTAGTGATAATAAACATTAAAATTGTAATAACGATAAAAATTGTAATTCTAACCTAAAAGCTTGAATCTAACTAAAAATGCAGATTCTAATGATTTCTAAAGTATACTAAACGTTCCTATTTTACAGCTTAATATTGAGATTTTAAAATTACATTAAGGTTTGTTACAATAAAAAAATAAAGATTTAAAGCTTCCAAAATTATTTTTTTTCATCAGATCACAAACAGTAAAATAAATTAAAAACTTACCATTTTTAAATTATGCAGAGGATGGATCCCTTTGAGAGAAGTTTTGAGTTTCTGAGAAAACGAATACTTAAAAAGCTTATTATGAATTACTAACGCGGCCATTTGAATTATAATCGACGAACAAACACTGACTGTAATTTCGCGAATGAATTGTATTTTTCATACAATACATTGTAGATACAATTAACTCTGACCCTAATTGTATTTACGATACAATTAATTAGAGCTAATGTGTAGACACTGACTCCACTGACCGCATCGCGCACGATCACAAACAGTCTCTGAAACAAAAATAAAGCCATATTAGTAGGAAAGCAGAGGCAAGCACGAAATCAAGTAAAGAAATAAAATCTAGTAAAATATATTGTTCTTACATTTATTTAAGAAAATACAGCTAAATGTTAGTTATTCACGTAATCATATTATCACAATCACCATAATCACAAATCTATATTAAACAAAATTAATGATAATAAGATAAAGCTACATGAAATAATAATAGCCATCCTCTGTCAGAAATTCGTAATACAAGGATGATTCGATCAATCAGAAAGCAAAAATGATAAATGATTAAATAAACGTATAGTAAGTAATTAAATAAAGCTGATGGAAGTGTATAAATGTACTTACAAAGCGGTTAACGACGCATGTTAGATGAGGTTAAACATCTTAACTACTGTTTACAACGACGCACTAATACTGCATGCCAAACGCGGAAAGTGGTACGAGCTTGTACGAAATACGAACATATGTATTTTTCTATATATATGTGCACACAAATTTAATTTGATACGACCAATAGGAAAGAAGCAAATTGACTTCGAGAAAACTATGTAATTTTACTTATTTTCAATTTTATACAAATATTAAATGAAATATGTAATAAATGTTTAAATTTAACACGTTGTAACTAAATGAAGTTGATAGAATAATATAAATGCTTACAAAATTCCAAATCATCGAATTGCCATTAATTTTTTAACATTCTGCTTACATACGTAGTTATTATAATTATATTTTCGTTATTATTAATAGCACGAACATTGTATCAATTTTTTTATTTCTATTTTCATTACTACGAAAAATAAACGAATTCACATCATAATTTTTTTTCTTTCGTAACATCATTACATTTAAGTATAGCAGATGTAATGTTCCACTTTAATTAAATAAAACAACATAAGTGCTTAAATTAATAATAATTGATATTGTCTCCCAAATATTAGTACCTCAAAATATTATTATAAATATTAGAGAACTAATATAATATTAATTTTAATATTAGGAATATATTACTATTTGAAAAACGATATTAAGATAAGAACTATTTTAATACAGTCCGCTATAGATCATCCAAAATTATTTACGAAATCCTTTGATAATTTAGACTAGACTGACATACCTCTCGGGGACGCCATGGGAAGTCGTGCGATATCTCGGGAACATCACAGGATGCGTGTGTTTTAACTTTAGTTAATCATAAGATAGATACATATGTTAAGTTCATCGTGAGTCCATTCCGTACAATGGTACACTTATTTAATTTGGAACAAAACATAAAAATCTCTTCTGTCTTGCCCCATGAATTTATCACATAAGTCGATCTTGCGATTTATCGGTTCGCAATCGCCCAATTCCTTCGAATTATTACGTGGCGTACTCGCTCGTGCGTATTTCGGATACGCACGAATCAGCGTGCATTTGACAACCTCTTGTATTCATAAGTCGCTCCAAGGATCCCCTTATCTAGGTGACTGCTCAATGACTATTCGCGGTTTGCATCGAGTCGCGGGAGTTCTCATCACGACCATGGTGCTTACAGAGTCCAATTGAAGATCCTACCCGATTGGTGCTTCGGTACTCGGACAGGGTTAAGACCAGTAATTTGATGTCCTTCGTAATCCTGTTCAGTAGTTCATCCCACCGGGAGTGAACCCCACTTGTTCAGTCGAGGACTAGTGCTTCGTAATCCTATTTGGTGGTTCCTCCTATCGGAAGTACCACTTGTTTGTTGGAGTGTGTCATACTTCTATGTGTACACGAAGACAAAATCAAAATTTTGCCATATTTAATAGGTACTTGAAAATTTGTAATGTTTGCTTTTCTTTACATTATCTCGATCCTTGACTAATCTACCGCAGTATCATCAGTCGGCAGCTTCGACGGTGGATTGTGTAAGTTTCGAATGGCCAGACAAAAATCGTGTGATGGTCAATCCTAGAGCCCCTCGTTGAAACTTGGAGGTCTCTTGTGATACTGAATGCTGTCATCGAATTATTGTACAATGTTCTTATAACGTAGCGTGGGAGATAGTTGTTGCGTAATGTATGCGTCCTTTTAAGTTTTAGGTTTAAGTATTAGTTTTCACTCTCAGCTTAAAAACCTACACCGTGCAATGCATGCGTTATAGCTTTAATTAATCATACAATAGATATTCGTTAATAAATTATTAGCACCAGTTGTAGAGAGATATTGCAGGGATATATTGCAGGGATATCGTGGGGTACCTGTGTTATATAATTTAATTTCTTAAATTTCGTTCTATGTTACAGTCTTTGATATGAAAAGCTGCCAGTATAGCCACGTCCTAATGCACATTAGATTGATATCTATCTAATATCTATTTTTAGTTTAGTTTTACATTTAAATAGGTTTTAGTTCTAAGATCTATATTACGTTAACTTTAAGCCTGATTGTTGGATGGCGTGAAGCAACAGGGGACTTACTCTTTGTTTTAAGTATAATTTTTAATCTTAGTCTTAAGTCTTACTTTCAAATATTACTTTTAACTTGTTTCGTTAGTTTTAAGCCTTAGTTTTAGTATATTTATGAAGATTGAAGTACTTGATCGATACCTTTATCCACACAAGCAAATTGTTGATGACTTTTTTGCTCTTTTCGTTTGTGCGCAATTTATCTATTTAAGTTATCCATAAATTGTGTTGCGAGTTTCTTAGATTGAAGTATGTAAAAGTGTAAAATTCCATACTTCATTTACAATTACACCATATCCTAATTCGTATTGTATTTGTAATTTCATAGAAAACTTTACTTGTAATTGAAATCACTATACTATATTGAATTGATAACGACGCATGTAACACAAAAATGGTAGAGGGTACGAATGAGACCTACAAAAAAGCATTGCATATCACATTTATTCTGTTCTTAGCACAGAGATATAGAGATAGGGTATGCGAGTCATACATTACCGTGTAAGTAGGTGCGATATGGGAATAGATAAAGAACGTTGCGCAGAGACCCTTTCTCTTCATATTTAATCAAATATGCACACTGACACCAGTCGTTGTTCTAGATTCGGTGCAGATGAGAAAAAGAAAAAATAAGAAATAAAATTCTTCTGTTTCACAAAAGAAAGGTACATACATACGCATTTTCTTTTTCTTCCAACCCGCTGTCACTGCGGCGATTTGCCGCAAATCATTCTTGTCCGCTCGATATCGTTGCTATCATATGTCTTTCTTCGTTTTCCTATTAAGAACAAGAATGGCAGATGTAACAGATCGCAAAGGGATTGGGCGGTAAAACGCCGCTCATCTACACGGAGACTTAGTCAATGATGTCACGTATATTCTGTTCTTTGTCAATGCTTTAGCCACAGACGGTTAGCACCCTCGCAATTTGTTTTGATCAATCGGTATTTCAGAACATGCGACACAGAATCCCGTAAGATGCCAGGTCAATTTTGTGTCTCGTCTGTAATGCTACTGCTAATAGAAGAACCAAATCTGAAATACCGATAGTAGCAAAGTTTATCAATATACAAAAATAAAACATATAGTTAGATAAAAATACATAATTTCTAGATAAGTTTGCAACCTTATATTCAAACTACAGATTTTAAATTGTATTATTGTTCACAATCTATTAAGTGCACTTGCTTCTTTTAGTCCATTCCAAACATCTATTAAATATATATATATAGTTCATCCTAAATTAAAATAGCCTTAGTTCTATGACAAATTTTCTCTTCGTTATTCTTAACTTGGCAAATTGAGTAAAGTAACAGGATTTACTTTATTTCATTTAAACTTTAATAAATTGTACTTACAATTATTCTGGTAAAACCAAGAAAGTTCAAACTCATTGACCGTAGAATCGTTTAACTTTATCCCATCGACAAATCCCGTAAGAAAGCTTGCACGTGAGATTCTTTCGGCGGCTGGAGCACTTTCGCACAAAAGTAATAGCTATACAATAAGAATCGAACGCATTAGTTAATCCCGTTTCCGCTTTCCTTCCTAATTGCTTAAATTGCCGGAAAAGTTTAAGCGAAGCAGAGGCCACGCAGGCGCACTGAGGCGCGCACGCTGCGCCACTACCACTCTGTTAGGTAAGGTTAGATTAGATTCTACATCGTTTTCCAACCCTCTCCTCATGTTCAGTACACCCCAAGCTATCACTGCGGTCGGTAGGTTTCACCTGTATAATCACATCGACGAATGCACGCGCACACATTCACACACGCGCACGTTCGTGTATTTGTTTATACGCTTGCACGATCGCGTATTCGTTTTGTTGAACATCGATCTACACATCAATGCGATCATCTAGATTATCAATTAGATCGGTGGTGAGTAACTAAATGAAAAGATGAAACCGTCACTTTTAAATACAGTTTGAACGATTCGAATTTTGTCTAAACTGCCGTCTCAAAGTTGCGGAATTTCTTAGATATACAGTCGTCTTTTTCATAAATCGAGAAACGTATTAGTAGACTAATGCGAAGATGCCTAAGAAACTTTGGTTGGACTAAACAAACTCGCGTAGTGTTGTCGCGGCGGTGGTTGTGAAAGTGGCCGTGAAGATTGTTACTATAAAGTAGTCTCGACGGAACTAATCACACAGGGTGAGTAAAATAATTTGTAGTTCACAAGATTAATGTTTACTCTCGAACTATCTAAAACTTTTTCGCGTGGGAGCACGAGGATACTAAACTCGTGCTCCCTTAATGCAACTGATTTAAAGGTCTATGACTCAAGTACTTCGGAAGTTTCGCACAAACTAGCTTCCATAATAAATTTTTACTTAAATCAAGCTATACACCAGTTTTTTAAGGATTTTACGGTCCTTTAATTTAGTGGAAGGTTCGCGTACAATGCACCGTGGGTTCGTACCTACACGTGAAACTATCGTCACGATTTTATCAAGTCCACCGTGTAATCATGTTTCAATCATGCATCAGCTAACTCAACAACAACATTGCGAGCACAACAGGGAAACCTCGAGCAAATACGAAACGAAAACTCATCGGTTTAAATGTAACCGTGCACCGGTGGTTATAAATGTCGTAAAAGAAAAATAAACCGACAGTTTTCGTTCACAATACAACCGGTCCTATTAGTAGATCACGTAATCAAAAAATGCGTAAATGAAAGCACGAACGTCAGAAACGTGGTAGTGACCAGAAAAATCATGTGAAATAGAGAAATGTAGGGTAGTGGAAAATAAAATGAGATATCATGGTCCAGGATGAATTGATATAGAACAATTCCTCGATCCTGGCTGCGAGTACCTGGCCGCGTGGAATGAACACGTACAGGCAGCTGCATATCTGTAATCACGCAGGTGTGAGTGACATCTACGAATATCTGAGCATGACGCGCAGGCGCCTCCACCTGTAGATACGCGAGGCTAAATACTAGATTTATCCGTCGGTGGAACAGACCGCTCGACGGAGTATGCGGATCAATAGAATTATCTTTTTTTTCCTTTTCTCGCAAAAGAACGGATCCTTTTACCCTGCACTTTTTACCATTTGGTCCCAACGTTCGGAGTCACGGAATCATACAGCGCACCGTCGTGCGTTGTAGCTTGCAGAGAACTAACTAACGACGAGAAGATCGATAAAATTACGTATCTCATTGAAAGAGTTCGCATTCGTGTCGCTCCTACTCTTTTCTTTTACTCGCCATAAGGAAACTCGATCCCTCGATCGTAGACATCGTGGAATTCTTTGAACGACTCATCCTTTTGCTTTCTACTACTTCAACGATCCACATCAAGGGAGAAGTATCTTGGAGATAGAGAGATGCTTTTTCACGATTTTCATTTGTGTCGAATGAAAGAAAGGAATATACTAGTATGTAGTATCGAAATATGTGACGAGAAAATGAAGCAACACTCGCTATATACGATATATTTCCGGATTTTGACAAACGATCTTTAAGAAAATAGATTTTGCAAGCTAAGACTGTAGCTTAAAGAGCAATTTAAGTCTCTTTCGAGAAATATTTTTTTTAATTAAAATTGTCCATCGTTCGCTAGGACGAAAATTAATTTGGATACGGAAGAAAATATAGGCAAAATACGTGGTATCATCGTCGTTTGGTTGTTCTTACGATAGAGGCTTGTTTAATCAAAACCGCTGATATTTTTATTTATTCAACTCCATACAATATATGCCTGTGTATCGCGTAGCGATACACTAGAAGGGAAATAATCGATCTGCTGCAAAACTTTTGATAGTTGCCACAAAATATTCTCTTGTAAATAAACAAATAGTCTAGCGTTTTATTTTCAAGGTATATAAAGGATGAAAAATCCGAGTGATCTCGTTAAACAATTTCACAGGGTCTGGCTTGGGCGACAGTTACAACTACAATACTGTTCATTTCACCCTCGCATTTCCCTCGTATTATCTCGTGCTCATTGCTGTCGTGGCCGTTTTCATTGTTCTTATTATTGTTTCCCATGCACGACGACGATCCCTCCATTAATATCACGGCCACCGCCAACTCCCGCCCACATCCCCCAGCGTCATTAACATTAGCATTTTTATGATTATTAAGGTCCATAAGCATTATTATTTTCGCCGGTGGTTTCTGGAGACGGGAAAACACGAGCGGAACGCATCACAGTGTTCCGTTATGAATTGCATTACCTTTTCAAAACAGCCATGCATTATACATACGTACGCAGGAGCCACATGCAAAACGATAATGCCACCCCCGTGGTCCAGCTGTGCCGGTCCTGGACGCGTGAAATGTGCAACACGGAATAGAAGAAAATAGGGAAACGCGATGGAATAGACGTCTGTCGGCCGTACAATGGTCGCCGTCGGGTCAAAAGTTCAGAACTTTTGTCATGTAACTACATATGTAGCTGAACTAGGAGTCGTATTGATCTCGAGCGAGAGCTGGACGAACAAAGTTCTTGGAGATTTAACGAGAGGCTCTTGGCGATGAGCTGCTTTCCAAACAATACTTCGTATGCGCTACTAGGAAGTCCGAACGAGCGCGCTTATGCTCGAAAGTAACTCCGTGCACCGCACACCACCGGTTCGCACATCGCGTCGCTCGCCAACTTGCAACCTATCCTCTTTCCTTCCCTTTCTTCCTCTTTTTTTTTTTTGGGCCGAGTCGGCTTTGAGTCGCCACTGCTCTCTACGCCATTATCACCGGCTTTTTGGTCGCCTTCGAAGCTCGATCCACATAATGCCTACGCTTTTACCTCTCTTTACGACCTACGAAACGAGCCGGAAATGTCACAGCCGTGGTTTGTCGTTCCCTTCTATTCTGGTTGCGCTTTAGCGCACGGTGTAATGTCTCCTTTGATCGTCTCTCGGTGGAACTCGCGTTCTTCCTTCCCTTTTGCTAGATTAAACCTCGAACTGTTGCTTCGAAAGTCGATCGTTTACCGTGATGATGCTTTTCCTTCTTTGATTCCATCGCAATATTCTATTTCCACGATGCAGTTTCAAGAGGCGAGCGTGTATTTTACGGATAACAGTTGGTCTTTCACCTCTGTTTTACCTCGTATATATGGGATCAGTAAGTAATAATGAAACCTGGACAGCTGCTGGTAAACTTTATTGGTGTATAAGTATAATTAGAATTTTAATAAATGTGAGCATAAAATTGAGCGATCTACTGTAATACTACTATATAATACTACGTAATTATACCCGTAAATATACGTAAATTACACCCGTACGTATAAATTCTTTTTTTAAAGACATATTTCGAAATAAGACCCGCTAATGCATAACTTAGGCACACGCTAACGCCTAATAACTAGTCTGATGTATCACCGTCAAGGCGTTAAGCTGTGCAAGACTGTGACCATATTTATAGTTATTGTAAGCCCGTACCGCGCTGTACAATCATAATTCTCTTCTAATTAAATCGTTAACTCCGCTGCAACGCGCTTCTTTTCAGTAACTCAAATTTTCTTGGCAGTAGGTAATTCAAGAATAGTTAGTAGCATATATAAATGAAGTTTACAAATTAGAAACGTGTATGCATATGGTCAAGAGAAGAATAATGAAACAAAGTAAATCTGATTTTTCTAGTCGTATCGGATCAACGAACGATCTTTCTCTGTACATATATGCGATTCAAATTTATTCCATCGCCTCGAGGCGACGGTAAAAGACACATCAGAGGCGCGCACAGACAGAATGTGTCTTATCGATCCGTTCTATTGCGATGGTCATAACAAATTCATAGAGGAAAATACTCGACGATGCCGAGGGAATGGCAGAAATACACGGTGCATAGTGTGAGGACGCAGACACTGATTTCATCTCTTATCGTTAATCAATACACGAGAGAATTACCGGAGAAACGTAGAGAAGTGATTCTCCGCGAAATCGTTTCCGACTAAGGTATAACCGTAATTGAAGGTAATCAGAATCGATAAATGTCATGTCCAAATAGGATCGTAAAAAAAACGTTAATTTTCCACGGCATCCTTGTTTGAATATAAATACCCTTAGCTCGATATGAGAGCAATGATTCATCCCTCTGTTTGAGCTACTTTGCATTTTAATTTAGACGAGAAATTTTGCCCAACGAATTATTGCGTGATTTTTTAGAAATACATTTTTACGTCTCTGAAATATAACATTCATCGATTACCATTTTCCATTTTTAGCGCATACTTCTTCCAAAACGATGATACTGCGTAGCTAATAAAAAACTAGTCTCTACGCTGTTATTATCGGCTACCTATCATCCGAGAATAACTGTCGAAGATAAAAATACTATAGGCCAGTAGCCGTACATACGGTGAAACAATGTCCTGTCCAGCTATAAATATGAAAAGTCGCTATAACTGCGCTGCCTTCGTGTCATACTTATGGAAACTCGTAGTGTATTTTTGCCCGACTTTACGATAGTCTGTAGTTTCGTGCAATGTTTTCTTTCTTTCTTTTTTTCCTTTCCTCTCTGTCTGCCTAAAAATAAACGGGGGTGATACCAACGATAATCTAGAACATAAATGAACAATATCGTAGAACGAACACGTGGAGAGCAGAAATGCCGCCGGTATTTATAAAGCGTGTAATCTATGCGCGATATCTATCGCGTAGCTAATACAAATCTGCGAAATATTACACGACTGCAAACACGACCGGTTACGTGTTTTCTCAGTACGGCGAGCAACCAGCATGTAATTACTACATCGTTAAAGCTTCAGTAACCGTTGTTGCACCGATAATTAATTTCCGCCGTTTCGTTGAATAATTCGTGCGATATGCAAGCGCCGCGTGTCGGAACGCGACAAGTGAAAGTGGCTGCCGCGTGTACGCAAAATACGCGCGACCATCATTACCGAACACGGACCAATAATGATCACCTGATGAAAATTTACACGAGCCTCATGCATACCGAACGCGGAACATGCCAAAATTATCTGAAATTGTTTCGTTTCCGACGATTGCATGCTCGTTAATTAACATTGGTTTAGACTCGATTAGAAGCGTTTTGCCTCTGACTAATCGATATTAAAGTTTATTTATTGCCGAGAAATTGACGCTTATTACTCGATAATTACGTTTCTACGAAGAAGTGACATTTTAAGGGACAAAGAGATAGACAACACAGAGTACCTACCGGAAATAACCGTGCTGTATATAGGTGTACGCCCGAATAGATAGGCTAAACACGGTTCATTACTGCAGCATTCATTACGTACCTTCCAAAACGACGACCCTTCGTTGGTGCTTTGACCGTTAAAGCAAGGTAGAACAGGTCGCTTTTCGACAACTCCTACAGACTTCTTGAATAAATGAACAACGCGATGCGTAACAAGCCCCGCTATCGTATTTTCGAAAATGCTCTTGAAACGTTACTTTTCACGTTCAGAAATATAGTAGTATAGTACATAGTATCGAATAAATAATTTTCACGTCCTATATAACGCTGTGGCAGAATTTGGAGCTTGCAAACGGTGAACCGTGTTTAAAGTTTGTTGTCAGCTCAGCGCTGACGGTTGTGTATGCTACAACGGGAAATTCGTAAAGTTCCTTGGTAAAGTAAGCCTTATTTCGTTTCATTTGCAAATGCTATTTGCATTTCGAGACGAACTTCCGTGAAGGTATTCTGTTCGTTTTCGTTTCATTCGTTGTACTCTGTAGCACGCTACAGTATATAGTATACCATCGTAAATATTCAATATCCTTGCTAATTAACGCGAATCTATCTCGATTACGTTCTACGACCAACGAACGGATGTTTTTTCAGCGTCATTTAATATTTGAACAGATTTCGATTGTCCGATTTCGCTGGAATCGGTTTCATTATAAAAACACTTGCGGTGACTTTAGTTCGAGAGAAACATAAGTACGATAGATACACGTAGAGGAAACTATTTGTTCCTACATAAACATCGGCCTAGCATTATACGCGTACGTGTTCACCCATATACCTGACCCGGCCTGATACGCGATGCGAAAACGCGCTAAATAAACCTGGAATGATAACAGCAAAAGGATTCGCGTGACGTCCGAAGCATATAAATCCCTCTACAAATACGAAAATATACAAAAGCATTTAAATAAAAAGAATATTTTCACCCCACACTGTTGCTTTATAAAAATAATATTTGGTATCCGAGGCTGCTGTTTTTCTTCTTGCAGTCATATAAAAAAAATTAGTATGTATATCAAATGGACGCGATACAGTGAGATCGCAAAATCGGTCAGTAAAATATATAACACGGTTGAAATACGTAATTTGAAGGACATAAGCAATTACCCAGAGCTTCGTCCAGGATTATACTATGTCGACTCAGGATCAGTTCAAATTTTGCAAAATTCTGACTTCTATCAATTTTATGACTTATCATTGTACTGTCAGAAATTTCAGAAAGCTGACGTACGTAAGTGCCAGCGTGCATACAAAATGCACATAACCCTAGCTGTAGTTAGATCAACTAGTGACCCTATTTTAACGCTTCGTTTTACGATCTGGCTATATCGCTCCCGATACGAAATCTTCTCAGTGTCTCCGACGTCCCCAAAGACTGTCCGTTCCATCGCCCTTCTTCAGTATCGTTCGATCGACCAGCTCTTTCTTCGGTGTTTTTAAATTGTACGCCAAGCCTAAGCGCGCCATCAGCTCTATAAAACCGGTGGTAGGATTCAGGCCATATGCGCCCAGTTCCGCAGCCTTGTAATCCCACGGGAAAGAATGATGGTAATTATGCCAACCTTCACCCAGCGCGAAGAAAGAAACGGTTGGGTTTTCCGTTGGCTTGACCCTCCTGCAGCGGAGTAGAAACGAGGTTAAATCGCGTTTGAAAAACGGCTCCGTCGTCGTTCGCAAGTTTTAATTAACTTGGCCCCGTGATCAGGTAGCGCGGCTTGAGTCGCGCCAAAACTTGCCTGTTATATGGTCGATTTCCCCACATGTGGGCGAAACTGTTCACGATAAAAGTGGCGTGCAACGACCAGACGTAGCGAATGAGCATCGCATGAACGCTTATGAACCACGTTTCGCTCCACACGAACACCGGCAACAATATCGGCAGTACGAAGCACAGCGAAATCATGATGACCTCGTAATACCTGCAATGAGATAGCAAAATGCCCAAATGACCGCGTTTCACGGTTTGACTAGCCGCGACGAAATGTAATTCACGTTGTTTTAACGCGAACGAGATCTTGGAAGCTTCCATAGCTCAGCCTCCGGTAACGTGAACACATATTCGTCGGCTCTCATTTCCGAGTTACGTGTCTTTTCAGTGGAATATTTCGATGCTTTGATACGGTGTAGCTTTATCAAAATTCCTAAGGAACGCGAAGCTAATCATAAGCTTGTAAAGGAACGAGGAAATTCATGAATCCATTAGAACAGGACTGATATCTTTGAATTACCACTGTAAACATGAAGATGAGCGAACACGTTCCGACAGCCGTACGTGTAGGCAAACTAGCTTAGAGGAAATATCTTACTTGTCGAAGAATTTTATTACAGGATCCGCAGTGATGTCGCTCATATCGATTTTACTGCCGTATTCTTTCACGGCTGGATGCCTTTTAACCATCAGCCAGCCGATATGAGAGAAGAAAAATCCACGGGTCGCATCGTGCGGGTCTGCATTTGTTTCTGTGTATCTGTGATGCGTCCTGTGATCTCGTATCCATTTATAAAAATGCGTCTAATCGAACAAGAAACATCTATGAAATTATTGCTCGAGACAGTTCCTCGAGCGTGAACACAGAAAGTTAGGAGGGATTAACCTACCTGACCAGCCATGCAATATAAGTAAGCAAGAAATATTCGCAGAGGAATCTTGGCGGAATAACTTTTATGCGCCCACAGGCGATGAGCTCCTGCCGTTATTCCCAAACCAGCCACGACACCGTACGCAAAACCTTCAGGATGATGTAACATAAAAATGATACGTTAACGTCTATGCTACTATCCTTGAATATTTATATCTCAGTTTCGTTTTCGTTTCAGCCAAGAGGGTTTTTGATATTTAAAAGGTATATACGTTTAGCATGAAATCGAAATGGTGAGTCACGCATATCGATACTTAATTTCTTGATTGATCTTCCATTTAATAAATTTCTTAACTTCTTACTTTCTTCAAGCTTAAAAGATTTTCCAACGGATAAAGGAATATTTGGGCGAGAAGAGCGCAGGATGCTTAAATCTCAAGCTTGCAGATTGAAAGAAAAGGATAGAATCGAGAGAAAAATGGGATAAAAATCGATTTTCCAGCAAACTCAAATATTTGATGCGTCAATAAATGGTTTGTTTGAAATTCTGAATGGATAAAAATAAAAGAGGTAAAATGAAGGAAATTTGAAAAAGGAGAAAAGCGAATTTCCGGTACGAAGTAGAAACGAGTCACGATATGTACTTACTCCAAATCCACGTCCAAAGCTTGGCATCTCGATAACCGCTCACGAAACCGTAAACGGCGAGGAAATGAAGCACAATGATACCAATCACATTTCGCCATATTATCCGTTGGCTAGCCGAGGTTCGTACTGGCAATGGAAGCGGTTCCACGTCCTTCTCCATTGTCTGATTCGCCTCCTTCTTTTCTTCGTACCATGTTACCGTGGTGGTACACATTCTTGAAACGAGATGCTACTCGATTTTCACTCCTAATTTGAAAATTGATAGATACGCGTGCTAAAACGCCGATAAAAATGATCCTCTTCCCGGTCTCCGATCAAATTTTATGACCAACCTTCGTGTAAAATTTCTGTTCGTTAAATATATTACCGATACTCTAATTATCTTACTATGGCCGCATTAATTAATTAACGTGATTAACCATTAAGCCGGCGATATGACTATAAATTACACGTACAATATAAAGGCAGTAATTGCATCCACTTCGGTTACATCATCGATTCTCGCTTCTCTGCATAAAGGATAGAAACATGCGTTGCTATATAGCTGTACATATTCTACTAAGCTTCACGGGCGCGTAACCCGTTCGATAGGCGTAATTTGTCAGATATAAGGAAGTTAACCATCTCTTTTACGAGGCATTTTGCATTCGCGGTGGAAGAAAGTGCAAGGTCTGGCACGAATCGCGCGAGCCAACGCTGCTTGATAGACTTATATAAATTTTGTAGAAATACACTCGCAAGCCTGTGAAATAAATCACGACTGAAGTTTTCAAGAAGCGATAAGCACTTTTAATAATCTCCGTTTAATTGAACGCTCGTTTAATGCCAGAACTAAAATAAACTCCGAAGTCGTTCCAGTATCCATTTTTCATTCACGGCAATTGCTGTTCGCTAAACAATCGAATCGAATTGCTGCGTAAACGAGATAAAATAAATAATGTTTTCTACGTTACAATTGGCTCTGTCTATTAGATTACCCGTCTCGCGAAATTTGTACGATTTGCTCCGGGACGAATATCGTAAGTAACTAAATCGATCTGAAATGGCGTGGAAAGAACTTGAATAGCGCTGGCGATTTTATATATAAATGTTGTCGACCGTACACCAAGAAAGTATCTGTTAATCTCTGGTAATCTTTATTACCACTTGCACGACAGAAGCTAGTATTTCGAGACGGCGAACAAATCGACCGCTTATCGTTACAATTACGAGTAGATTTTCAACGATTTTACAACACGATCCAATTATTTACAGAGAATGTTTATTTTCAGGACTGTGATTTCTTGAGTTGTGAAACAAATTTCTGTTTTCTTTTTATAAATTATTAGAGAAATATTACAACTTAAGCCAACGAGATCTTTTGCGTATGAAATAGTTCTTCTCTTTGAACATAGTGTGTAAGATACAAATAAAAAAAGCCACGTCTTTATTTCAGCTATAAATCCCCATCCATTTGAAAAACAATCAATTCTATATTTTTATATTCCATATCCGTTTGTTTCAAGTTTAAATTGCAAACTAATTGGCACTGCCACTCAAAGTGAAAGAAAGAACGAGCATTTAGTGACGTTGCACGAATTTTACGTCGAGCACCCGGATTCAATCAAAAGTTTAATGCATTCTAAAACAATTTCGTACAACGTGAATTATTCCAGAGTGAAATTAGAAGACAAAGAGAGCGGTGCCAAGATTCTCAAGATTCTTTATCATTTCTATTATCACCTCTATTATCGCTTTAAAATGAAATTGCCTCGTGAGGGCGAGAATTTTATCAACCGTTTTTGTTGTTGGAACGTGGTCGAAACGCATTTGGGCAGATGTCCGGCTTTATATTAATAATTCAATAACACTGATGACACATATGCGACTCTGTGTCCGCTGCATGTGATCGGAGCATAAAGCTACATGGCGGACATCTGCGACTTCCGGGCACACGCTACGCGGAAAAGATATTCAACGATATATGGAAAGTTTCCTGTTCCTTAACCGATACGTATGTTCGTAACAGTTTGACGTCGAACCAGTTACGATTCCAGGAATTCTATACCATCGTCCTATAGATTTATAGATTATGGAAGGTCTGTCAACCCTCCTTAGTTAAAATCTAGCATTTCTTCGATCTTGGTTATCTAGCATTTGGCATATTTGTGGTTCTTTGCGGGTTTCAATCGCGTTTTTGTTAGTACGCCGCGCTTTGTTCCAACATTTTATCGACATTCCGCTTCATTTCTTCAGGGCAAAGCGGAAAACTTTATTTCTCTTGAATCGCGTTTCAAAGCCATTTTATGGTGATACGTAAGTGTAAACGATTTTATGAGAAATTTTCTGCCGGATTTTTATCGAAGTCCGTTATTACGTTCTTTTGATAAGTCAGTTATACAAAGACGGACGAATTACATAGATCTTTGCGTACTGTATATCGATCACTGTATATTGTAATATAAACAGACATTTTACATTAATCTCTCTCTCTCTCTCTCTCTGTCGACCGATCGAAATGATTGCCGACGTTTCATCATTTTTTCGTGTTTTTCGTACTTTTCGATGCATTTTTGACACACACACACACAATTGCGATTAATTCGGTTGGTCTTAATGTACGTTTCACAAATCCGTATGCAACAAAATTCATATATTCAACCTGCTAATCACTTTGGTCATTAAATGATTACGCGTGTTACTCCACATGGTGTTCTATTCCAACCCAGCATCTTTCGAAATTCGGGGAACCGTGATTTACGGTACGCCGCGCATAGCGAGCATCAAACCGAGCCTGCCCCGCTTTCGCTCGTAAAATTGCGTCTTTCGACATCGACGGCAATTTCCTTTTCGTTTTCTATGGCAGTTCATAAAAATCGGTGCGTCGATCCGTGGTCGCGTACCCATATAACGACGACCACGTATGATGGACCGTCGAACGACACTATCGTCGAAACTGACACGAGCGCATGTTCGTTAAAATTATCGTCCGTTTTCGCGTTGTTCGTTCACGATGCAACGAAACCCTGCCTGTAGCAACGATGTCACCCATGATAACGTCCCTGACAAATTCAATTGAATTTTCAACGTTAATGCGAGCGAGGTCGCGAACAGGTTTAAAATTGATATTGTTGCGGAAATAGAATATTGCGACACTTAGGCCTTTCTATTAACTTTTAGAAGGAATTGGATATATTCTTGCATGTATCATTTTCATATCAATTTATAGAAGATTCAACAAAACCAAAATTCTCGGTAGAGCTCCTGAGAATCTACTTTGAAAACTGAAAGTCTAAATATATTTAAAATCCTAAAGTTTACCAGGTCACCCTTTAATCAAGAACTTTTATAATTAAAGAATTAAAAATTGATGAAGACAAATCAATTTTAGTTAGGATGATTATAGTTCTTGCTAGTGTAACAATTTTTATAGGTAACGAATATGGAACGAAATGACACATTTAAAAATACGCCATTTATGAATAAAGAAATGATCATGGACAAGTCGTTGGGAATCGGGCGACGAGATAATTTTAAGTTAACCTTTCGAGGCGAATTTTTTTTTTGCGCTATATTGATGCGCTATATGATGAAACTATATTTAGTTGATGAAACGCTGTTTAGTTGATGAAACAAATGCCTGCGTGATTTCCATTTCCTAATTGTTACATCAAAAGTTATAAAGATCGTGAATGTTTATACAAATTTCAATTGTTCTGAATACGATTAAAATGGAAATTAAGCGGATATTTATTTTACTCGTTAAATTTCAGATCGCTACGCGTTTAATATTTTTATTGTATTTCTATATATATTGTTTGCGTTACGTATATTTTTACATCTTTTAACTTTATGAGTAATAAATAAATGCATAAACATCAGCAGTCTAAATAGAATAAATTAGCAACTTCCTAACAATTATCTCAGGATATCTTGTCCCGTTAGTCTCGAAATGCTTAGACTCTAACTCCACTCATTCAATTAACGTTTCGCAAACAAACCATTGCAAAAGTTTATCTAATCGAGAACATCCTGTCGAAATATCGTACTGTCGAAATCTCTTGAGCGAGTTTTTGCCTTCTCTTCCAAACGCTTCGCTCCATATCCTGACTTCCGGTATCAACGTAGCACGAACACCGTGACTATTCGCAGATATTAAATCCATGCTCGATTGCCTCAAGCCAGTGGATAACACTACGCTACAACGCTACGGGTAACGTTTTGTAATTATCTTCATCTGTTAATGATGCTTCTGCGATTTGTGTAACCAGCAGGGTCATAATGGGAGTAACAGAGGAAATTGCAACTTGAGAAACGCGCCACGAATTTCCGCGAACGTTCGTTCGTTAGCGAAGAAGAAGAATCGGAGGAACGGCGTGGATGAGCGCGAAAGTAAGTTTCCGGAGAACGCGTTTAACATTTGTTAATGTCTTGCGTCTTTTTACGAGCAGGGTCGAAGTGTTGATAATGAGTGAAAGCTACAAATTGATGGCGGCGAATTTATTTGTCTTTCTTATACGGCTGATTTCGAAATTGCGATCTAACTAGACGTTATTCGTCACGTAAAAGTAGATCAAAGTATAAGATAACATTTTTCCATACAACGCTTTGTTTTCGGAAAAATCAAATATGAAAATTGAGCGGATAATGGCATAGTATGCTATAGTTAACAAAAATATATCTTATATGATGTATACATATGTCGCAGACCAATTATACCTAATGAAATCACGAAGTTGTGGACTTCGTAACGATAGGTTTCATTAGAACTGGTTTATTTTTTCCAACAATAATTTAAGACAGCATTTTCTCGAAAAGAAAATGTGCTATGAAAAAGTGTTATTCTACATTTTAACTTATTTTTACGCGAAAAGGTACGTCCTTCTCCGATTACTCTGTATCATCCATCTTTCTTATTTCTCTATTCGGGAGTAAGAATCGCTTTCTCGCTGAGAAAATGTTTGACAATTCATTAAATCGATCGAGTCATAAAGAAATGGCGTTATTAGTCGCACCGTCTAAGCTAAGTACTTTAAACGAAACGAATGCTTGGGCAAGCGTTACAAGTCATTTGACCGGCATAACGCGTGTAATTTCGACTATGCACGTTAAGTAAGAGATACTTTCGATTTTTCTATATATCTACATTCCCTGACCATCGCTCAAAACTTTCGATATTTCTTATATTCCTAGTAATATTGAGGAACATGAGCAAACCTTAGTAGCGAAGACTATTATTTATTAAAGTAAAACATAGTGAATTATCTCACTACATTCTGTGCAATAAGAGCAATAAACCATTAAAATACATAGATCGAGTTTAGAGCGGATGAAAGATTGGTACCCGAAAGCGTGATAGTGCTGAAAGATTTGTGCAGGATATTGCGTTCTATTGTAGCTGGAATATTTGTCGCCCCGCAGGAAATGGATTCTCCGAATAAAAGATAACGCGCTGTATGCGCGCAAATACAAAAATGAAAACATAGCGTAACGAAAATTTCATTTCCTAGTATTCTACTCATGGAACGTGATGAAGGAAGTTACAATAGAAAATACCTAATCCATTAATGAAATTGATTGAATTTCATCGATTTTCTCTAAAGTACCTGTATAGATGGTAATTAATAGAGGTTAAATTACTGTAAAAACTTTCCATCCCATGTTGCATGTTGCTGCCAAAACGCTTCCCCGTTTTCGTATGCAGCGTTCTAGTGGTAACGAAACAACGTGGTATAAACTCTGGGTTTGTAAACGCTTCTGTTCGAGTTATAATCTTTCAAAGTTCCAGCATCACGGAAAATGTTCGTAGTGGCTTGTTCCAGGGTAGATACAAGCTTCGTAACATCGCTTCGTCTCCTATATTGCTGAACGCTCCGAACATTCGAAAATTCTCTGGCTGCTTCGGATCGTTTGACAAACATCCACAATATGCTGGCGCGGATATAGTAAATTAATAACCAATATTCCATAAATCTAATGTTTGAGATATTCTCAAAGCAACTGGTCCGCTAATGCAGTGTTTAATAACTCGTACTATGGATTTCAGCGACGAAAAATATTATTTATGCACGTATAAGCAAAAATACATAATTGCAAACGCGTTGATTGCAGAAGTAAAGAGAATACAAATTTAGAATTAAATACCTCATTAGGGAAATGCTTGCATAACCATCAGCAATTCTGTGCGATCATTATAGAATCGATCAAAATAGATACACAAATATACATATTGCTTCGATATCGCGTACCGACTTTGATGAGCAAATTAGGATTCTAACTGGTTTGTCGGAGTACAGACTCGTCTATGTACCTAACTACCTGGAATACCAAGCAACTGTATCTATAAAACGAGATTGATGTCTCGTACTGTCATTATCAATTAACCGAATTATCATGATTTTAAATGCAATAGAATTGTTTTCTATTTCCAAGCGCTTTAACTTACTTCGTTTATCCGGGCTAGCGGTTCTTGTTTCAAGCTGTTTCGGGACACGAAATTTCACCGTTTCATTCATAGTATTGTATACCCTGTTAAAGCAATATTGAATGATTCAGTACATACTTGTGTCATGGATACATAGAATGGTCTAATTTACTTGATATTTATTCATCAATGGTCATTAACGTTTAAACTAGCGGCTGGCTAATCCTTTAATAGCGCATCATTTATCAAATGTTAATGACTGTACAGTAGCTTATCAAACACTCGGTCGAAACCACTGTATTAGCTGTTACGAATTATCAATCTATGCACATGTGTTATTCGTTAAATATATCGCAATGAAGCATCATCTATCGATTATCGATAATTGCCAAAGACGTTACCCTGTTTTCAACGCGCCGAACACGGCATACCTTATAGCACGGGTGGTTTAAACGTAAAGATTACACGTAACAGCACCACATGGTTAAATAATCGTTTCAAAGGAAGATCCACAAAGTTATTACTTCTATCTGTCACGCGTGTATTTACATGCTGACTGTACGCATGTACATCCTTGATTTGTCGCAATTAGTTCACTCTGCGAAAAACTCTCGAAACGAGTATTCTCGATATTCGATCCTCTTCCTACTTTTTTTATTCCCTGTTTTGCCTCCTAGTCTAATTGCGTGTCAATCGTAGCGGCTAATTGCTAGCGCTGGAAAACCGGGTAGCTGACGTTATTCTGGCTCGTAATCAGAGAGGAACATTTTCGTGGAATGGCGAAGTCTCGACAGTCTCGTCTGCTGGCTAAACGACGGTAGCCGTCCAACTCATCGTACACACCGGTGTGCTTAAGTATCAGTAATCGATACATCTTGTCTGCGCCGATGTCACCGCGAACACCGGAGACCGGAGTAACATCGAGGACCGTCAAGCTACTCGGCGTACTTCGGGTTCTCTCTACTCACCCGCCGTGTCGGCCGACTACCAGCCACTTAGAAAGCCAGTTAAACACCACAGCACTAGCACTACCGGTGCGACGCGTGTCATCGAACTTGTCGATAACGTTTCACAGCGATTCCCTTGGTGGCCAGCCGTTTATAAAGTGCCCCCTAATCTCCTGACGTGTTCGTTCATTGTTAGATGCCTGTCCAACTATCAATGCCTCTCGAGTTGCTTGGAGGGGAGATTGCCAACTATACCCGATAATCCATAGTTTCTGAGATGCGTGGTGGTAGGCCCCGTCTGGAAAACAGGGAGGAAAGCGAGTCACTCCAGCCGTTTCAACTCCTACTCTTTCTTCCTCCTCGATCTCCTGTAATCTCGTTCCCCCGAGTTTTCCACATCCTGCTGTGCACAGGGGGTTATGTATCGTCGTATACACGGTATATATACGTATACTGGCTCGCGTCTAGACAAGCGTCTACACGAAACACACGTACCGACGTTTCGTATTTTTCCTGTTATGGCGAAGCCATTTCGCATCTCGCTTATCTTCGCCGAACTATTGCCCTCGTATACGCGCCCCTCTTTTTGGATTCTCCGCTATTTATCTAAACGTCGGCGTGGTCGCGGGTGGAAGAAGCTGTCTGCATTTCCGACTATGATCGAACGAGATTTTGTCGAGATTGTCGGAGTCAAATTCAAGAGACACGCGCCGCAGGAAGTGTATTAATCTTGCAGCTGCATTTTGTTGCCTCCGGAGATTTATCCCTCGGAAGTTCTCAGTGTCTATCATCTTCAAATTTGACAAGTTAACATCTTTCATTCAAAAGCTGGTGGAAGTTTGATTTTGGAAATTCGTTTGGAGAATTCTTTTAATATATATAGGTGAAATCTAATTTTATAGAAGAACACACGTATGGATAGAGCATCCACGTTTTCTCTCTTTTTAAAAGGATATATTTGTGAAATCGTGTTTTGGTGTCTAGAAGCGTTTCACGGTAATCGACCTAATATGTTACCGTTGAATTCTCCCCAGAACTGGGTTCTATTGGACTTTGGAGTTTTCCAGATCGATCCATCTTGCATCTGCTTTTACTTCGCGATAAATTGAAGGTGAATGTACGAGAAAATCGGGCAAATTCGAAAATCCGGGTAAAATCCACTCTTGGAGGGAATTCAAGAGTAACGTATCACGTCGAGCGTGGTGAACACCGAATGTACAGAGCTTTTGCTGAAACGTGTTTCTTTTTTTTTTCATCATTTGTTTCACGGGTATCAATACTACTATAAGGATAACGTATAAATAAATAAATATTTGTATTCCGCTATATTCATACATTATCGAAACGTTCACGAAATATACCTAGTCTTATACATTTCGACCCTTGTTCTTTATTTAACTTTCAACTATGAATCAATATTTTATTTTTTAAATTCGCATTTATTATAAAATTCTACATCGACCAATCAGGAAAACGTCGATTCATCGTTGAATAATTCATCATTTCTTGTTGAATGAAATGCAATACTAGAGATTGTTACGGCAAATATAGTAGTTGTCTTAGACTTCGATGTTTGATAATTCTGGGTATTTGTTTAAGGATTACACAATCTCTCCGATATTCCGAGCTTCCATCCTAGGAAGATTCTCCAATACACTTAACCTTGCATTAGAGATCGTGGAATTATGCTTTCGAATTAAAGTCTAGCATAGTCAAGGAATGTTGCGCTACACATAGAAATTCATTAGTTCCGTGTAATAGCCATTCAGTGGCATGCATATAAGGTGCCAGTCACTTTTATGCCGGTGATTTATTGCGATCGCATTTTGAGGGACCCGTGAACGTAAAAATGCACACTTTCACTCGCCGGCTGTTTTTTATCGCGTTCGAGCATATTCCGAGATCAATTGATCTTATATTACTGTGGCATGGGCGCATACTCTTTCAGTAAAAGATCACCGTTCTTCCGACTCCAGATGAGTGACAAAGGATTTTTAATTTTACAATGTCACAAACTCCATATTTAGGATATAACGTTAAAAAATATTTCGAAATTGCATAAATCGTCGGTGTCTGAATGTTGATTATGTTGATAACGTATGTTGGAGGATTTTGTCCATTTCAACCAAGTTACAGGAGCTCGTATTTGCGTGGAATTGTAAAACGCTCCATGCGTACATTTAAATTAAGCGTGACAACAAATAGTGCACTCAATGAGCTAAGACTCGTGTAAAACATGGCAAACTCTTTATCGAGAAACGTGAGATATTTTAGAGAATTTTTTAGATACAATCACGCGCATCGCTGCACACAATTGCGGCACGTAGGAAAGAAAGCGAGGTTACGAAACACAATCATATCGTACAATTAATTTTGAATGTGGCAACTTTGAAATTGTTCGGTTTTTGCTTTTCGTACAGTCATTAAGGTTTCCAGGCTCCCTTTTACATTAAAAAAAGTGCGTCGTCATTAGCCTCGTAAACTTTCACCGCAACTAAAACCGCTTACTCGTCATATGGCAGCTAATGAATACTACTCGTAAAATAAAATTGTACGCCCACTCGTTTATTTCTTAGACAGCAATCACGTATTTCGATTTAACGTTTGACAAATATCACTGTGAAATTTCAACGGATTGATGATATGTACACATATATATCAAAAGATGCGAAAACGTTGAAAAAGTGTTTCCTACGTATTGAGTCCTCTTAGAAATTGTCCAAATAGAGCAGTGGTTTCCTAACAAAAATTTAGGAACCGATGAAAAGAAGCGTTCGCTCTATTTTCACAAACCCGTTCCTGGATTCCGCGTGCCTCACGATTGAAGATTTTTCGCCCTCGCCAGATTCGAATCTTTGCATAATGCCACCGATGATAAAATACTCCCCTACCTGCAAATCGAAATCCCGGCGTGGCCGTATACGTACGTAGATATATATACACGTACGTGTACTCGGCGATCTTCTTCGCTAGTATAGGAGAGAGGGTGTCTGTAATCAAAATGCAAAACTCTTCGGCTTTCAATTGCATGGAATATCGGAATATCCGGGGCGCGAAGTGGATATCGAGTTACCCCGGACACGGTGAAAAACTGCACGTCCCGGTGCATGAAATTCCTCAGAAGACGGCTCGGTTCGCTTTGCAATTTACAATCGCCCGGTCTCGGGAACAGATTATCCTACGTTCCATGCACATCGATGATACACAAAGGGAGAAACGTACGCGGATGAAGAGAATTCTTTCTTGCTTCCCATCCTTGCGTTTATTCCTGTGAACGGAATAAGTAATTCGAGAAAGTCGAGGAAAACACACCCTCGACCCTCGACCCTCGACCAAGTCACCCGACGATTCGGCTGCACTCGTACAAACCGCTCCCCCAAACCTCGTCTGGCCCATAAAATTTCACCCGGCAATTTGGGAAATCGTCCAATCGCGAGGGATGAATGAATCATAAAATACGATAGGACACGGTCCCTGTGATTACCTCGGGAAAGATTTGGTTGGAACAATGGTAAAACTTGAAGCTCATCTCGCGGACGTAACGTCTCTGAATCTTCCAGGATGACTTCACGATTCCAGCTTCCTATGCAAATTCTCTGTGACTCGTAGACGGCGTTCGTTCATGGTAGACAGTAAACGGTCGTCTGCTGACAGGGATTGGGACAAACGGAGGGCATAGTGTAAACGCAGACAGGTGGACACACCGTGGGGCAGATACACGGTGACGGTGACGGTGGACAAACTCTCTTCGTTTCCGCGGGCGGCATTACGTCTGGACGATTTTTTCTCATCTCTTTCATCAAGGCCAATAGTTTCTGTACATTAGCCATTCTGAGCATTAAATTGAATTCGTCGCGTTTGCGTTTTCTCGCCTTTTTTGTCTGCGTCGCCACTCCCACTAATTTGTCCATGAGATCTTTGCATCGACAGATCAAATTGTCAGGATAAAGGGGCGGGATGATCGTCAAGCTGCCCCAACAGAAGGATTCCAGATCCATGGTATTTAATTCCCGGAATTGATATCGATAATGGTCGTCGGTTTCCTCGCGTGCGTAGAATGCTGTTTGTATGCTCGTAGGGGAATGTACTTCGGTTATGATGCATTTACCCAAGTAACTGATGCGTATGTAGAGCTCAATGGTGGCGTCGGTTGCTTGTAAATCCTCATCCAACAGAACGAACGTGCCGCGTGTCGACCTGGACGATTAACATAATTTTGTTCTGTCTTTACTTTTTTCTTAATTCAACCGCGGAGAAAAGCGGATTCACAAGCACCTGTCAGGCGTCTGAGCCGTATCAACAAGCGTTTCTGCATACTTAGAGAACGACGAAACATTAGGTATCTCTTAATTCGTGTCTCGTTAATTCGTGTATTATACTCGAGAAGAAATTGTAGCGCAGGAAATTTCACTAAAACCAGTTTAACGTTTACACCACCTGTACGTTTATCTTAGCGAGTAAAACGTTTCGAACTAATCCGAACGAGATAACAAGATTAACAAAGACCAAACAGACACGCGAGATTACTATCTCCTTTTTTCAGGAGGGGAAGAAAGATTTTTCCCGATACGATTCAAACGGTTTTCGATACAAACAAACCGGCTGCTGTTCAAACCAATTCAGTACTACTTGGTATAGCAGTTTTTTAAATTACATTAACCCGGCCGACGTAACATTTGCCGTCCGGTAATTCGTTTTGCCGGCGAATTTGCATAAACGCCAGGTCCGCGTATTTAAATGCATTTACCTTGATATAGGTTCCCGCTCCAGTGCGGCAGAAAAATAACCCTCCAGCTCCTTCCGTTCGCAGAGGTCCTTGATAATACTGTTAAACAGATCGTCCATCCTGACGAGGGCGAATCCGAAATTCCGTCGTGGCTCCAGCTCGAAATACTTGGACACTCCTTTGTACACATACAGCTGCAGATCTACTCCGGACATTTTCTCCTCGAACATAGTTTCCGGCACGGAAAACAGCACGGATCTGCCGCCATAAAATTGTTCGTTCTCGTAATTAGAGCCACGGTACGAACGATAGTCTCGTCGATTCGGCGACAACGTTGTCCATTCGTCATCCAGCATTCGAAACATTATGACAGTCCTCTTCATAAGCGCAGAGTCGAACACGTCGGACCATGGCATGTACAGCTGTTCAATCGTGTCAATATAACGGAATTTAGTGGACGCCGTGCCAAAAATATAGGTTACGTGGATTGGTTTCGTCGAGTAATTTTTACATCGGTGGAGATACGTTGTTTTATTGTAAATATGTCATGTTGGTGAAATATTTATTTATGGAAAGGTTTTTGCAGCTTTTTTTACGAGTGACTTCGCGCAGTGAAGCACACATCTTGGTCATTCCATGCTCTAAAAATACAGATTTTAAAAGAGGAAGAGGAAACGGTGGTATGATACTTTTTAATACTATATGACGTATCCTTACGCTCTTACGTGACTGCTAGCCCATATACTCGCCATTACGTGACCGGCACAGAACGTGTTAGATTTAAAAATTTCAGGAAGATTGCGATGTCGGCTAACCTTATGTACAAGAAGCTAAGCAACCACATTTATATGCGGTTATAGAATTTTACTATAAAAGCTCTTGCATCTTCGATCATCCAAATCGTTAAAATCGTATTTTTAGTCGTTATTATGTAAAAGCTTGCAATTTTGCAAAAAAAAAGAAATATAAAAAAAGATGTTGTAATACGTATCAATCAATAAGTTACTTCTCCACTCTCTAACTCGTGTTCTAAAAGAGACATATAATTGCCACTAAGTGGTAGATGCAACACAGTTGTCGATATATAGTCAGCGTCAACTTAATTGTATCAACCAATCTAATATTACCTTGTATTAAACATAGAATGTCGTCTAACAAACTCGTCCAGGTTCAAGATACCTGCCGTTATACCATCCTCGGACGAAATTCTGTTACGTAAAAATGGGGACAATAGGAATATTTCCTTTACAATCCACGCCTATCGCTATGACTTTTATGTTCGAGTGAAAAAACACATAGATGGGAATCGTCACAACACGGATGACGAAGTAGAGGATGCAACATCACAATCTTCTTGAAATATGGGACACAAATTCTTTAAAAACGTAATTTATGAGTTAATTTCCCGTTACGAAAGACGTTTCCGACTCAACTATGGCCAGAAGTAATAACTGAACGTAAATGTACGTTAACAATGAGAAATATTTTTTCTATTCGTTCGTATCTTTCTTAAAGGGGAGGAATAACTTGCCGATTGACTACGTAGCTACATAAACGTCGCGATGATATACAACTTATCTATAATTACTCACATTTTTCACAGCTACCTCCAACAGCATAATTCGCGAGTCGTGCATTACGATCAGGGACGACATGGTATAATGTATTATACGTGTTGCCCGTTTTACGCTTCCCTCAACGAGTTCGCGTGAACTTCTCTCGAGGAGTTTGATTTATCGTCGATAAAGCGTCAAGAGCATAGGGAAGATTCTGAAATTTTTGCTTGTTACAAACTATTTCTTTATGTGTTTCGCGGAGTTTGAGGTTGGAGCGTGTCGCGCTTTCCAATTCTGCGACATCGCTACCCTCCTCCTCCTTCGCCGTTCCCACCGAGATATTGGTGCTTCTTTCGAGAAATAAATTCTATCCAGTAGCGACTGTCCGCTAACTTCATTTCCCTGTTCTCCCAGAACAATATACCGAACAAAGTTCCGCTGCAACCTAGTCTAATCGCGTTCGGATACACATAAATGGTTAACAGACAGCTTCAAGGAACTTTTATCGGACATGGGATCCGACGAGATATCGAACGAAGGATAAATGGATTTTGCCAAAGGATCCGATCTGGAGACTTTGAAATTCACTTCATCGATCTTTCAATCTCTGCTATCTGCTTTTTCGTCTTTATCCTTCGTTCCATTTCTCCCCTGCTTGCGTTAGATTAAACGAACGTAAATTTATGGTATTATCGATAATGTCTAGATGGAAACAACGGCTCCATGTCGATCTCTTTTCTCGACCGTACCGCTTTTTGTGCCCGTTGCATCCGTGAATTGTTTGCAGCACACTGAAAGTGCTCGAGAAACAAATCCCGGTCTCTGGTTCGGTAGGTGGGAACGCCATTAAAAATATTTGGTCGAAGGATACGGAACATCAGGGCGTGGCGTGGCAGAAAATAAAACAACAGGAACAACAATGGGGGGAAAAAAGAGCACGAGGTAGAAGGAAGGGGCACCGCTCGAGGGCGGAGAAATCGTATTAACGACGGAAATAGCGAACAGCCGAGGTAAAAATCGGCGAAACACGAGCAATTTATAGATACAGCGAATGCGCGAAAACACGGACGCAATTTATTGGCCATGCCGAGAACGATCTTACCCTAAAAGTAATATCGTAAATCGCGCATCAGTTCAGTCGTTCGGACTACATTCGACGTGGGGAAAAAAAATGTCGTAATCGCGCTCTTCCAACGAAGGAAGTCTAGTAAGCCGAAACGCAATAAGCGTGGCGGCACGACGCGGATGAATATGACGTAACACGCGTGAAAAGGAAAAGCTAAATGTCGTTTAGCGCGTCCTTTTTACCGTTAATTCGTCTGCGATGCAACGAGGCGCATCGCAGAGAAAAATTTCACAGCGTTTCGTCACATTTTCGCATCGGCTTTTCAAAGAACTGTTTATTACTATGACACAAAAGAGGAGAAATTAACAATTATTAGAATATTAAGATTCTTACGCAAAAATAAGAATGGCGTGTCGCGTGTATCTTCTTTTTCCTCTAAAAAAACATTTACTCTTTTGCCTGACTTTGTCCCATCGTAGTTACGTTTTTACGTATCATTCAAAATATCCACTCGCCCTTTTTCGATAAAAATGATGCACGCCGATAAGGAATTCAACCGGCACCCTTCATCTGATCGATTAAATAGATCCGCTAATACCCGGAAAAAAGCGAGAAGTTCGACTTGTGAGTGACGCTATCTGACGCTTTTAATCGAGCTACCATAAATCGCTCTTTCAGCGGGCCGCCGTTTTCGCGATCGCTAATGGTGGCCGACGATAGGTCGAGGAGCGAAATATAAATTGCTGACACGGTTAATTCAGCCTTGACGCGGCGATTGCGAAATAAAACGCGTTCCCTCGGTCTGATTGAATTTGAATTGAATAGGAGCGTCCTGATTACGTAAATTCGAGGTGCTCGGTACTCGGAGATAAGACCTATTTAACGTTGATTCTTTGAGAACTCGAACACCCAAAGCATGTAAAAGAACGCGATTAAACGACGAATTGAATTAATTATAGAACACGGATCGTCGAATCGTCGAACTTTACCTTAGTTTCGACAGCACCGGCGATGAAAGGATCAACCAGCCCGTTGCAAACCTTCCGCGCGACAGTCAAGCTTAACGATTATACCGTGGTATTCGCGTGCTAATCGTCGCATGTCGACATTTCGGCAGATTGCACCCGCAAATCATACCGTGCAACATCGCGATGCAAGTATGAGGCGGCTGCTGCTGATCATTCGGTCGAACTAGCTACGTCAGTGGGCATTTGGAACGAACGGGCACTATTGAAACTGACAAATTGCTCAAATTTCAGTGGCACGGCAAGAAGCTTTCGAGAGTCAATGGACAGGGTCATGCGATTAATATATAGAAATATTAATATGTGGAAATTTATATTTCTGATATTTTTTCGGCGCATCGTATATGCACAAGGTGCTTTCGAATTGATATTTTACGAAGCTGATACGTGAAGCAATAAATAAAAGTTATTCCTGAATAAATCGATGCTGGAAATCATTGAGTACATCTAGTTTTTGGTACACATACATGTATCGTGTTTATAACACAGCTGCTCGCACGCAGATTTGCCTGCACGGTATTTGTTTTTATAGCAATTTATGCTTATTACCTTCTGTTTGAACATCATTTAGGATTTGAGTATCGAAAAATGCTTAAACACGGGTTTGTTTATCTTTAATGACAAGTTTATTTCCTGTATAATATATAATTCTAAATCCCGCAGTTATTGGATATACGGTTATTTTTTCAGAAAACAACTTACCCCTTTTTCATTCCCATAAGGGTTCAACTTCGAAAAACGCTCACATACGTGCTTGTTTATTTTCAATAAGGATTTGTTTACCGAATCCCAAATCTCCAGCTTCAGTGAACATAGAAGTAGTTACAGTTATCATTCGAGAAAAGAACATATATATAACCCTTTTATTATATATGTGCATCATATATGAACAATACATACAATCATACATATTTCTATACAGATTGAATTTCGAAAAATGCTTACATATGCGTATGTAATACGTATACAATGTAATGCGTATACAATATGCGTATTTGCCCATTTTTAATGAGAAGTTCATATGCTGAACTTTACGTGACCAATTTTAGCAACTCGTGGAATGTGGCATTCTTTTAAAAAAATTTTACCTCATTTCTACCCCGTTGGGATTACTATTTCCAAAATTCTTATCACATGCCTACGTCGCATAAGTAGTATGCTGTCCAAATTTTACGTTTCTAGATACAACGGTTTGAGCTAAGCGTTGATCAATGAATCAGTCATGTGACATATATTATAATGTGTTTTATACACTATTCTGGTTATTAGATAGTAAAACTGCATGTCGTAAGAATACTATAACTTTAATAAGAGTAGAAATGAAGCATTAAATAAAGATTTCAACTTGATTCACTATTCAATTCACAAGCGAACTTTGTTTCGATTGAATACTACTAATTGATTTGCTGGAATCATGCAGTGAGAATGCCTCATGCAGAGGCTCCATTGATGCATAGCTCCATTTCAGTTTTGATTCATAAATGCATTTCAAGTGCTTCAATATTGGCACTCTGCGCCCTTTTTTCTTCTCACAAATAAAAAACGTTTCAATGGATATCGACTTTAACTCTTCGCAGTGAAAGAAAACTGTGGACCTGCTGAGCATCTTGACAAAAGATCAATTGTTACACTGTTTTGAAAAATGGGAAACGCATATACAGCGTGAAGATGTAGGGATGGAGAGTACTTTGAGAAGAGACACAAAGACTATTTTTATCGCACCAGTCCAATTTAATACTAGAACAACCAGTTTCTATCGTATACTGAAATATATTGCAGATATAATTTAGATAGATATATTACAGGTAATTATAGTTGAAATAGTATATTGACTATATATAATCAAGTTCTAATCTCAAAATTCTATAGGGATTAATTTTTCCTTTAAATCATATATGTCATTAATATATGAAAAAACGTAGCAAACTACCTGTCTAACAAATTTAGTAATTCTAATATTAACAGTCAAAATAGTATCTATAATGTACAATAAAACTTTCTCTTGATATATCTCCACAAAATCCTTCAAAACCCAGTTCTAAATAATCTCCCAATCGAATCAAACGTGCCATTGATTGTTCGAAGTTCGAATACCTTTATTGCTCTCGATTCTATGCGTATGCCGAAGCATTTTCTAGTGAAAGAATGAAATGTCAGAACACTCGTCATCCCGGCCGTCATTTCCGATCGACCGGTGCAACTAGAGCGATTGCAAATTCGACTGATGCTTGACCTACCTTCGGCAATTAATGCAGTCCAAATATTCGGCAGTCCGTGCTTTCATAGGCTTATGGACTCGTGAATAATGGTAATCGCGGTCGCGTAATGCGATAACAGAGAAATTCCGCCGATGTTTCTTAAACGACGCCAAATTCCAAGCTGCTTCCGGCTTAATGAGCGCCACTCGAGCAACAGCTGCTGCTGCTTCAAAATATTTGCGCTCACGAGTTTCACCGTTGCAGACTGTATCGATATATTCACATAGTCCGACGACGCACTTCAATTATGGTAACTACAAGTTTTGCACGTTCAGACATTCGATGTTTCGTTCAAAATTAATACAATTTAAAAGTGCACCCAAATAGCTAGCATACATGGCACGTAATATAGCTCTCGTGCACAATAATTACGAGAAATATATCGTAATGTGCTAAAACACGGAGGCTTAGAAGGATGATAATAGTTTATATGTATATAGCGATACTCGTTTGACTCTACTTTCAATCGTAGCCCTTTCTAAAATAGTAGGTTAATGAGAAAGTAATGTGAATATAGAAATTACTTAACTTACTAACGTTTCTCTTTATATTTCTTCTATTTAAAGAATTCTTCTATTTAAAGAATATGTCATATTTGGAGAATAAGGGATTTTTCTTACAAGGGATCCTTCTTATAAAACGATTTTATCATAAAGCGTCACGTATAAACCATTTGAAAATGGTTTTATAGTATAATCAAAAATCTACATTATTTTACTTCCAACCAAAACCTAGTATTTCTGAATTTTCAGTTAGAACAAAAATCGAACCATGTTTATTCACAGCATCGATGTAATAAATAAAAAAAGAAGAGTGAAACGCGCTGTCGTAAATAATTGATAAGCAAATATCGAGTAAATCGGTTAAAAAACGCTAGCCAAGTTAATCCCGTAGAACATCGATCGAGGGAGTCGCAGGTGTACGAGAGATCGAGCAACAACGGACCAACGTCCACAGCCCATGGAATATTTTTTCGGACACGATTAATAGAAGGACCCGTTGGCCGAGCAGCAATTTAAAACCACAAGAATAAAGCTCAGTTGGCCTCGCTGCTCGTAGGTACAGTCTAGGCAGAAATAAACAGTGCAGCCTGCCTTGTGTATTTAAATAACACATAACACTGCTTTTTATGTTTGGCTCCCTAGTAAAACGTTAAATTGTTCTGCCAAGTAGAACTTCAATGGAAAAGAACTGTGTTTGTTCGTACTCGTTATCGAAGATAGACATGCAATGAATCAAATTGAACCTATTGTAATGTTTCCCAACGTTTTTCAGAGCCCGCTTTCCCAGCCATAGAAGAAACATCTTTAACCCCTTAACGTTCCAATAAATTTGACAAAATCCATTTGAGATATTTTTCTATTAGTGCGCTGAAAATCCTCAATTAAAAATGTTAAACTACGACGAACATCCAGAGAACACTTTACGACCCCCAAAAAATCTATTTTTTCTTTTTAACATTTATCACGACGATATTAAAACAATTGTATTAATAAGCTGCCAGACAACGTATCGTAGGACAATATAGCTGGATTCTTAGGACGATATTGAAAACAGAAACTGAGGCAAAACCCCGCATCGTCCCATTATCTCTACACGCAATAAACCATTCCAGCCAGCTCCTCCGTCTCCGGTCGTCGAGCTTCTCCACCCCTTAGCATTTCCTCTTCTACATTCGTCTCTTGAAAAAATATCAGCCGTTCTCTCGCTACACTCTGGCTTCTACCGTCCACAGTTTCTCTTTCTTCGAATAATTACAGAGCCATGCAATTCGTCTTCCGGTGGCCGAGCTTTTTTAAACGGGACAAAGATACGGGATGTAAATTAGAGACACCGTGAGCTTTCGTGATTAAGCCGCCGCGCCGCACAAGGATGGAAAAGGATACTTCGATCTACGAGAAAGCGAAGCAACTCGGTGAAAACGAAGAAGAACGTGAGAACTTCGTTCGAGTACGTATTGGTGACGCGTTTGAATCCGATATGCTTCATCGGAAAGAATCCTACAAATGATTATTCGTATTCAATTCATGGTTCATCTTGGCGAACGAATCTAACCTAGTTTCTTCGTTCTCTAATTTAGTAAGGACGAAAAATCAATTATACAGGTTTCGGAATTCATTCCTGGTTTATCGTGCCGTGTTCTCGCGTTGGAATTTCAAACTTCTTGGTATCTGCCTGATGTGTTTTTATTCGCACAAACTTCACTTTTCCCTATGGTCTGATGTTATTCCTTTTCCTTTTTAAAGAATTGCTGGTTGCTTCTGCAGTTACTATTGCTTCTACCGTCATTGCGTTACTTTTTTAACGTTTTAACCGTTCTTCGTGTCCTTGCGTTGCTACTTCTTCTTTAATCCAACTTGTTATTATAGTATCTTTTATAATGTCCTTCTTTTTATGGCAAGAATTCCATTTCTTAGTTTTACACTTTTCTATGGTTCTTCTGTTGTTACGATTTCCTTTAGAATTTCAAACCCTTGCTTTTGTAAATGTAGAAGATTCCTTTAAATTACAATTTCATCGCGATGAAGTGAACTTCAATGAAAATATTTACTGGTTGGGGAACTGTAGAAGATGATAGATTATTTTCCATCATTGATCGCAGACGGATACGGTCCATGGAACTAGTTGCAATGAGAAGAGAATCCTTAGAAATGTGGATACAATAGCCAACTATATATGGTGAATGTTGGAATCGATTTTGGAGAAAGTGACTACCTACTAACCAATAGTGACCACCTACTGACCAGTAGTGACCACTGATTGACCACAGAATGGATGTTGCCCATGCCCAGTAGTTGGGATGAAGGAGTAGTAGTGATAGTACTAGTGGTAGAGGAGGAAGCTCCAGGCACTCATAGAAATTGAAGGCACAGGAATTATTTAGAAGCCCGTGTGAAAAATGTGCTTTTACTCATCCATCCTTCCGTGAACTCCCGACGAGTGACGCTTAACCTGGAATGCACCACCACCCTGCCATCGTCTAATGTTTCACTGTATTTTCGGATTTGAGTCGACTATTCTTTAATGAGGTACACGAGGACATGCACAGCTGTAGAATTATCGATTTCAAATCTTGATTCTCACACATGCAACGATGATTGCAAATGCTGCATTACTTGCTCTCTTACGTTAAATTAATGTTATCTATTCGCTTGAGTACTCTTACATAATTGTATTATTATATATAATAGTATTATTAATGAAATTCTTCAGTCGCCAGAAGTTACCACAATCGCAATGAATTCGTTTACATGATAATAGCAAATATGATGATAAAGAAAATGATGGAACTTTACAAGCAAATTTTTCAAGCTATATAAGTCATCAGAGTACGGTGTTTGACGTAAAGTTGTAAAATTACAAAGGAGAAGTTCATTTGCCAATAGCCAAGATCAAGTGAAGCGGTTAAACCTATTACTCTCGAAACTAAGGAAACAATAAATTATTAAATACTGTACAAACATTATAATGACCGATAAAGTCAAAAATTAAAATTTATATTACGTTGAATCGATAAAAAGACAAAGTTCCTTAGATAATGCTTCAAGACCTTATTTAAGACTACTACATAAAGCACACTTTAGTTGTGGTTCACTCCTTATCGAGAAAAGTAGGATGCTATATATGACCCTGGGGAACCGTGCCTCAATCGGTATCGCTACTTGCTACTTTAATTCGAACTTGGCCATATCATAAAAGCTAATGTTGGTACATCGATTCATCCTACTAATTTTCTCACCAAAATCATTCCCCATCAAGCGTTCAATTAGGAAATAAAAATACGGTGATGAGGTGGGCGGGGGGGGGGAGGTAAAAATCGGTAGCGTAAGCAAGCCTGGAACTTTTTCAATCGCGTTTCAATTTCCCCGCGGTAAAACGGAGTTTAAGGATGGAGGGGGTTTATAAAACTCGTCGGAAATCAGAATGCTAAACGGACCGAAAAGGACTTACTTAAGCGATCCGAAAGCGAGGATTCGCCGTGGCTTTAAAGATAAGACCCCGGAACATCGAAACGATCCGACCCTCGTCGTTCCGGCGCGTAACTTTGAAAATCGTCCCGACGTGAAAGAACCGCGACACGGAGTGGGAAACGCGAAAGCAACGCGCGTGCAACTCTCGAAGCCCGCCGGAATCGATCGAGCCCGTTCTTATTCGTTAGAATGGCTTCTGCTCTTACTCGTCTAAAGAAAGTAATAAGAATCTCCGCCGAGGAGGATCGACGCGAGGATTTACAGCGAGCCAATCGTTTGCCCGTATAAACGTTTTTCAAATATACTGCCGAGCGGGGAACGTGCTGGGCCTCCTCTTGGCCAATAACAATATATATTTCCGCCTTTATCAAAGCTATTTGTCTTCGAATTGAAAAGCCGGGAATGAATTCAGAAAGGGCGGAAAACCTATGCCAGGAGCGATCCCGAACGACAACGGAACGATCTCTCTTTTCTGGCCAGCGTCGAGACGCTCGATTTACGACTTCTGGCTGTGAGACGTCGTCGGATTTATCTTCCGCTTCACGCGCGCGGATTAAACAGGCTAAATAAAGCATCCCGTATACCAGGGAATACGGTTAAGGAAAATTCATTTTTCACCTGAAACGTTATATGGCGCGTACGTGAGAAAAATTTAGTATCTAACCGCGAAAGGCTCAATCTTCACATCCTCCAACTACCGAGGATCGCAATTCGTCTTGGGGACACATTAGCTCGTGATATATCCGAATAAATAATTTCTGATCGATTCCGTTAGAATGAAATTTCATTTTAATCATCGGGCTCGAAGCGGTTTTAATTCGTTGTAATCGATAAACGTGATACGTTTCGAGTGGTAGACTGTAGGAAAAAAGATAAAAGATAATCGAACGATGGAAGGATTCGAGGAGTTCGCAAAGATAATTGAGTTAAATTATCGAGGTGAAGGGTCGAAGATGATAAGTGGAAATGTTAAAATCATTTTCCTATTTTCTATTAAAGGCTGCTAAATATTAAATCTGAAAAATAAATTAGCGAAAAGAATTGTTCATTTAATACCAACTCGATTTACTCTCATTTGCGAATTGAAATACTACTCGTGAAAATGATTTCTTGAAAAGCTTAAGACGTTCCGTTTAAAGTGAACGTATCATTATACGTACCTTTATACGTGTCTTCTATAATTTTATTCAATATATATGTATTATATATGTATTCAACGTTTCCTCAATGATTACATCATACGATAGTAATAATCCAGCGCAACATATTCCGCTGAAAATGTTCTTGACGTTTCGACGACGGATCAAGCGATCGGCAGTGAAAACAATTTCCGACAAAAAATCGCATACTCGCCCCGAAGCAGCCTTTTGCTTCGAATGAAGCTGACTAGTTCAAAGCAAAAACAGGTAGCGGCACTTTTAATTAATACACCCGATACTCGGCTGACGTCTTCATTTTCCGTGCGTGATATTTGCCTGGCACATGGTAAGCAGGTCACGCGAATGCGAACAGTTCGCGAATCGCCTTTGCGTTAAGTCGATTAGAAACGTGTACGGGTATGTATGTTCTCCTTTGCCATAACCGTGTCACCAGTTTATCGAATATATGCCGCGGTGGCAATTCATCCGCGAATGACTCGTTTCAGTTTCAGCCAATATTTCAACGTCCCTCGTGTAAAGGACACTCTAAAACGTTCCCAGGGTTGCAATAGTCTCTACGCTCGTTCCCGCAATTTATGAAAACGACGTTCAACTGGAAAAAAAGATCGGGCAGAAGAGGACGAAGCGAACGATTAAATATCGCACGAACAATTAAGTTTCAGCAAAGGAAATGAAAGGGCGGAAAAGATCTCGGTGGTAGATTGTTGGTTGGCAAGGAAGCGTTTAAATTCTGGGACACGCTTCACCCCGAGAATCGTAAGGGATTCTAATCAAAGAGGATCTTGTTCGCCAGCTAATTGAAAATCAGCCACCGCAGACTAGATAAACATTTATTACGCAAACCTCTGACCGCCGAATAAATTCAACGAATCCTCGATCGTTACTGCGTTTTACAAACAGACTGACACGCAGAGTTGACCGATGATTTATCGCGGGGATAAAGTGGATTAAATTAATAAACGTAGACTCGAATTTCCCCTTCCCACAGTCAATAAATAATAAACCTTTCACTTCCTGGCTGCAGCTATTAAATCGTATAATACAAACTTGCCAACGAACGAAACGGCCACGTTTGCTGGTCGTTGCAATATGTCGCCACGTAAATGTTGCGATTCTTATATCACTGTATCTACATAGTTATAGTCTCTATACATAGAGGATCGTTCAAACTAGTTTCACTCGATAAACGTTGGAACTATAATTTAGATTCATCGACTTCATCGTTGCAACGAGAATTGTGAAAAAAGCGACATTTCTATTAACGCATACGCGCGTTTGTTCCAGATGAGACGGAAATTTGAAATCGCAGCCCTTTACTTCCTCTTGCTGTCGATCACCTCCACTTACGTCGTCTCTGTCGCCGGTTACAAGGTGAGTATCGAAGCCTCTGTGTGTTACGTGTACATCGTTTAACATAATTATCATGGCCTCGACGTTCTGCACGAAATCGCTTACCCGGGGAAAGAATAGCATGGAAACGACGGAATCACGTAAAATCGTTCCGTTTCACGCTAAGCCGTCAGCCAGGATAGCCTAGCCATTCGTCTGCCACGAAAACGCACAATATTCTACTGAGCAGATTTATGGTTCAACCTCGTGCACCCTTCGAAATTCTTTTTCCCGCATCGTCGCCTTTTTGCTCTTCGCGGTGCACGAAGTTATCGACGTTGAAGGCGAGAGCTGAACGCAGGTAGACAGGACGAAGAAGCAAGAAATTACCAACAGCTCGAATACTCGAAGGAATAAAAAGCGTGTGGGTTTGTTTCGTGAAATTCGACCAACAACGGAATAACGGTGATTCATCGTTTCCTCCGTTTAATCCTATGTTTAGTTGGCCCCTCGCAAAGGAAAAAAATGAATCGAGAAGATCTCTGGAAAATGTGCCCATAAGTTTATGGTAAACATACATACATATATACATTCCGTCCGTTAAAACATTCACTAAAACGAGACATAAGTCTCAAATATTATTAGAAAATTATTAAAACATCTAAGAATTATTATCTCGTTTAAAATCTTACATTAACATAGATAACACGTTATAGAATTTTAAGTATAGTATAAGATCATCAAATACTTGAATTCTTGTTAAATTCTTATTTATTTTGTAAGTATAAAAAGAACAAAGTTGGGAAACTAAAACTAAAATTTCTTATCTTATGCAGCCTTTCTCCACGAATCTCCTCGATTGTTGTGAAGGAAAATATTGATATAAAGTATATTTAGTCTATACCTCTTACACGTGTCCTTTCAACTGTTCCGTCTGTACCGAATGTGGTCAATTACAATGGGATTCTACTGCAGAACTTCCACAAAGGATAGGCAAAGAATCGTCAGGACATTGTCAAAGGTATTCCGCGACCCAATGCCCCAGCGTATTTCAACATTATTCACCTGACGACCCGCTCTTCGAGCAAGAAATGGCATAACCGGTTCCTTCCAATAGATTCTAGCGTACAGTGACCTATTTACAGTAACGGTAATAATCGATCAAACTCAAATATGATTCACTAAAATAGCGTGCATTCTCTATGGCAGCAAGTTATTTGGAATAATGACCCGAAAGTCAAAATAAACGCGACATATGAAATGTGTGCTGATATCAATCATCACTAATTTGAAATTATTTATGCTTATATATATCAATGGAAACTGTGGTTACATTCGTGTAATATATATACTAGGTCATAATAATTTCCGAAAATATACAGTTTTATCATTGTCGTTTAGATAAATTTAGAAGGAATAAATTTACTTCTTATAGACGTACAGAGTTAACAAGGTACTTTTAGACAATTTTTTAAACATTTTACTTCCACTTAATTTTCACGTTTTCCTAATAAAATACGCTCGTACATAGATGACGTAACGTAAAATTGAATGTTAAAGATATTCGATTATGTAGAATTTAGGATTGCCAAATTACTGAGCTCAATTCAAATCGCACTAAAATGGTGTAATCCAAATGGAATATCATTCAATTCCAATCCTGAGCTACTTAATATGTAATATCAAAATCCTCCATAAACTATATCAAGACAGATTACCCTAAAATAAGACCACGAATCGAGCAATTTCGAAATTGAAGAATTCATCATGAATTATCTCGGAACGAGAGACGTATACTATGTAGAAACGATATAGCGCAGTCGTAAATTAAAGCTGGGGTTAAATTAGGGAGGATTAAAACGCCTATTGATGTAATTACAGAATGGTACGCGTTTTGTAGATGAAATTTAATTTTTCGTCTACGAAAGTTATTTGCAAATTAATATTCTACTCTGCTCATATTTCTGTTTTAGACCTATACTGTGATTGTGGTATTAGAAAAATTAATTTATATTTGTTAAAAAAAAGCTTTTGCAGAAGACAGAAAGAAACAGTTCCAAGTTGACATTGCACAATTCTGAACGAAACTCAAGATCCTCGCCTCTCCAAAAATATTTCCAATTACATGCTTCATCACTCGAAACTCTAATTCCCCATAAATTTTGCAACCATGCTATATCATTTTCACAATTTCATAAATCCTTCTAAAATCGTAAAACCGCAAATCGACCTTAGGACCGAAGAATTCCCAGAGAATCTCGAAGTTAAGAAGCTGATTACAGACTATCTTAAAGTCCAAAGATCCGTCATGAGATCAAAGTATATCGACTCATCTTACAGTATACTGAGATGGTTTACCCTCTAAACCATATCATGGTTGAAGGCCACGTATTGTTTGGGTTTAGGAACGTTGAATTCGGAATGACCGAAACACAACCCTGGGGGTAGATTAAGATGAGTCTCTCGACCACTAGGTAGTCCATGACAAGTTCTTAACCCTGAGGCAGTCCAAGAAAGGTTCTTTCAACACCGAGATTGTCCTTGGCAGTCCCCTCAAGCCTGAGATACTTTCTGGCAAATCCCTCGACTCTGGATTCGCCACGAAGCCCTCGATCTTAAAGCGATCTGTGGTAGGTCTCTCAACTCTAAATTGATCCAATTTGAATCCTTTGACTCTGAGACAACCTCGGTGTTATCAATTCATATCGCGTTATATTATCAAATCCATGCATTAGAATGACATACGTTGTCCTTCTTCCTTCATCGTTAGAATAGAACAGCGGGATAGCAGAATAGAATTTCTTCGCTACTTTTGATTCCCTAGAGAATCTAGTCCAAGTTATACCATATAATCCGTTTCTCAAGTTCTCTCCTTCTATCGGAACCTACGGAATCACAGCATGGACATCTGACTTGCCGTCATTGCTGCACGAACGGCTGTGCTGACCATTCCGTTAATGTTGACCGGAAGTGTTTGTTCTGATGCATGTGCACTAGTATGCTAGACACCACTTGTCTCATGGATCGTGTAGCGTTGTAGTCCAACATAATTGTTGGCGTGCCAGAATTTACTCAACGCATAGGTGGTTGGATCGGTGCCGGCATTTGTCCCGTGTACGTCCTCCAACATGCGAGGATAATTCGCTTCACGGCCTGAAGCGGATTTGATTGCACGACACCCATGATAAATGTAAATGCAAACAACGTCTGACAACTGAATTCGAGCGCTGCAAACTGGCTAATTTCCATAGCTGGTTGTTCTTCTGATTTCGATCCTAACGATCTTCTCAGACAACTTTCGCTCGACTGCGTTCCATCCGCAAATAATCTTCTCCCACTGCTATTACTCGTGGTTCGTCCGAGTGATATAGTATTATCAATTAATTATCGTCCTCGTTCAAGAAGTTTCAAGCCCACGGTAAACACGAAACGTTCGTACGCGACATTTCATTATCTCAGGCGAAAATAATGGCACGGTAATTTCGTATAAGGGGCGTACTTACGAGCGTTTTTCGTGGCAAGGAACATTCTGCTGTTACTTCTAATACCCGAACTAGTTCCCTCCAACTTACCTCTTAATGAACGTCTAAACGTGTACCTGTAACACCTTTTCGTTATATTCGCTTCAAGTTCGCCTCTTATACCGATTACTTCTTTGACAAAGAACTGAAAATTTCCTCCAACGAACGTTCGAACGAAATGGAAGGGTCCTCCACTTTCGCGCGATAAAATTGCACCGATTTTCACGAACGTGGAACGTATTGTTAAAATCCCGATACGCCGTCGGCTGCACTGTAATCAATGGCATCGGCCACGCTGACAGCGTTAATCGATAATCCAAAATAACACGCGTTAATACGGCAAGTCGTGGAACCAACGAAATAGCTGGTCGTAATTGGATCGGACACAGTGTCGGACGTATCTACCGAACGTGTGAATGTATCCTTGCCTCGAGCGAAATCGTAATTTTTCCAAAACGAATTGGCTGTTTGCGTTCAGGTGATCGATTTGATAAAACTTCGTAGAAGAGTGTATGAAATACGGCTCGAAAGTTGAATGGTACGAGAAACAGAAATCGCTAGTCAGATCTCTAATTTGTGTGATAAATAAAATGTACTAAGAGGCACATCACTCGATGAATTCGAGTAGTGGTACAGGATTTATTAGGTGTCGTTACAACCAAGATCTTTCTTCGGTGGTTTATTTTTAGATAATTACATTGTGAAAGTCTAACTTTCTGCGGTTAGACGCGCTTAATATTATCTAGCATGCAATCGATCAGACGTTGTGTAAAAAATGTTATAAATCAAATATTAATTCTTAATAGGTAAAATAGAACGTATACTTGAATAAAATTTAGCCATTTAATCGATCTTTACGTTGTCGTTAACGGACACGATCTTTTTGTATCATGATCGATATCGAAATGGTCACAATATATAATATAATGGTTGCAATATACAACAATAGTTACATTATCTGTATTTTTCTCATGATGAAGATAAAATATTAAAATTGAAAAAAAAGTTGAAAATACGAAATCTGCGGGGTGATGGCACGAGGAAGAGACGAGTATGTTTAGAAAATATGTTTAATGAAAAAAGCAACGGATCCAACGTCAACCACAAGAACGAGAGAAGCTGCTTGAAGTTTAATGATTCTTAAGGACGAGTTCTCGGACTATCTAAATTAATTCTTAAAGTTCCCTCCCAAAAAGTTATTCTCCCTAGCGGCCGGTAATTTCAGGGAGTAATTGAAAACACCCGTTCCGTGAATGAACAATTTTAGGCGACGCTAATGGAGATACGGAATGCCGCGGTGTCCTCGTAAATTTCCTCGTGAAATAACGCGGTCGCGAGAATGAATGAATCCTAAAACTACTCATATTTTTCGATGTCGTTCTGATATTTCAGCTTCGTATATTAACCCCTTGCTGAACTTCCGAGTATCCGGCGAGCTTGACCGATCGCTTTGAGATCTCCGCCAACCAATTCCTGTTTTCTTTTTTGTCTTTTTCTGAACGATGCGACAACCAACCAAACTATATCCTATGGCGTTCCGCTGTATGAAAAATCGAACAGATAGAAACCTGGATGCTCGATCTCTCTTTCCAACGTGTTTGTCTCCCGATATTGATACTTTATCATCTTTCATTCCAGGCAAGAATTTAACGTCGGATGAACGTCAAAGACCGAAGATCTCTTCATTTTTCGTCGAAATAATCATGGATGGAAGTAATACAGATCAGAAACAAAAGGATTTCATCGTGTCTCGAAACAATTTATTTGCTTCCTTTTTCTTTTTTCTTCTTTTTTCCTTATTTTCAATCAATTAAATGAAAGGTACAATTAACAAAAATAAGAAATAAAGGTCTTTCGGTAGCAGAGATACGAAGCAATCTCCTTTACGAAACATCCTCCCAGCGGTTCTTTTAACAAGACTAATTTTCGTAGCGGATGATGTATTGTATCAACAACGACTCGAGCACAAAAGAAATTACTTGGTAACAAAGTTTACTAATAACGATTCGTTCCTTCTCTTCTCGCCGAGTTCGACTTTTTAATAAAAATGGAAAGTAATAGTGGCTCGTGGCAAGTCGGTCCGGCCTGGTCAAACTCAAACGAAAGTCCGTGTGTTCTTAGAAAGAGCATGATACCGTGACACGATGCACATATATGTATACTAGCCAGCTGCATCATCGACAATGGGTAAAGTGCTTTGTTCTAATTTTCGTTAACGATGCACTTTTTCCAAACTCGATCGTGCCTAATCTGAACTGTCGATCGTGCCTTCCATCGATTCGCCCTGCCAACCGTATACGAGCCTGTTTCTTGACCCTCTCGCGTCTTTAACCCAGTTTTCTCTGCGGTTCTTACGTATGCATTTTTCATTCCTTTCAGCACTCAAGGCGACACCGAGACTTTACTGTGGCCGAGAGCTACGATGCGTCATCCTCCAACAGTGACAGCCTTTCGATGACGATACCACCATCGATCGATCGGTCCTCGCTTCCTGAAGAATCATACCTTCCTGAAAGTAAGAAACGAAGGTTAATCTAATAGCTTGGAATTTCCACGTGAAACTTTATTCCGTTTTTTGTTCGTTAATATCCGTTTCGTTCTCTGTGTCTTATAAGAGGAAAAAAGAAGATCTATTAAAAAATGTTGTACATCACGGATGTAGTAGAAAGGCAGCAAAGATACGTGTACAAAGTCGAGCCTTTGCAAAATTAACGTACAGCCGTCGTTTCTTCTTCCACGCGAGAGAAACGAAAATTGAAAAGCCAACAAACTGGCCGGCATGCCGGAAGAAATTAATGAACGCGTTTACACACAGCGTGCATTTGATACAGCTGACAAGAATAAAAAAAGAAAAAAGCGAAAAAGAAGCTGGTCATTCCCGTCATCTGTACTGTGAACGCTTTATTCGTGGTTACGAAATTTCTAAAGCAAACTTTCGCGTTATTCTTTCGTCAGCGCAACTGCTTTTCCCGCGAGTCTCGTTCAACATTTCTTAATTAAGTGATTATTCCGATGAATGTATAATTTTCAGCGTACAATGGCGCTATTCGAAGACCAGATTTTCGCGTTCTTACTCTCGAACGATAGTCGTTTAAAATGGAAAACGAAGAAGCGTCGTCGGCAACGGAAACGAGACCCATTTGTTTATGCTGTTTTAGGTAAACGTCGTCAGTCATTCGAGAAAAGGGATTTATAAGTACTGTATTTTCAGGATAAAGAACACCATAAAGAACACCACGCCGGTGATAGTCAGCGCACCAAAAATTTGAACGCCTATCGAAACCTTCGTGGTCATTCTCTTTTCCTGTTACTCCCGTTATCTTGATTCTTCCTCGGAAGATCTCTCTTTTAGTTTTTCGTTCTTTCAAACTAAACGATACGCCGCGAGAATCGCGTAAAGAACAAACCCAAGGATTAATATTAACGCGACTACGTAAAATAACGCGCACATCGCATATCAACTTTATCCGGTTAAAAAGTAAATTTAATTGTACGCACCGACTTGCACTCAACTTCGCATCGCAGAAATAAATAAATAATATTGAAATACGTGTACATATATCGATATTACCTGTGATTACTTTGAACATATCCATTGAAATCAAAACGCAGCTCGACACAACAGCGACAACCGGTTCAATTATCGATGATATCGCAATATTAAATATCAGAAAACGATTGAATTTGTATAAACACAAAGACAGTCGATATGTTATTATAATCGCTGATATAATAACTCGAAGCTTTGCCGTAAATTTTACAAATTCGAGTGCTAATTAGCGTCAGTCATGACTGGTACCCGTATTAATTACGGCAAACACACGTATGAAATATTTATCCTGCATTGTTGACCAGAACAAGTTTCAGGCAGAATTTATCTGTCGACGTTCACCAATAATTCAACGCTACGTCTCTGTCAAACGAGTGTAACATATAAAACTCGAAATAACCCGAAACAGAGAAAAAAATACTCGTCCAGTTCCAAGCCGCGATTCTTTGTTTAATACGCGTCCCCTTCTCTGTCAAAGCCGTAACAAGAGGGCTCGAAACCTGGACAGGACCACGGTAATAAAATATTCGAGAGAGTCTCTTTGATGAACGAACTCAGGCCAAAGACAAGGAGATCGCAGATTCCGTAACGCGAAGCCACTAAAAAGAAAGAGGAAAAAGGACGAACTACCTCGTAGCCAAAAGATTTAAATAACTTTAACCGCGAGAAAATTTTCAAGGATCTCAAAGCCTCGAATTCAATTCAGGACAACTTGAAATCGTGTACCAGCGCGCAACGATCGGAAAAAGCAAATCGCACGTGTATTTGCGGAATCAATCGCTCGGGGATAACTTTCGATGTTGTTCGAAGCCCATGGCGAAATCATGATGTCTCCCATATTTTTCTCACAGGCCCACATCCGATCGATCCTTGCGTGGCAAAATATTGCGGGATCGGCAAAGAATGCGAACTGTCGCCAAAAAACAACACCATCGCCGTGTGCGTTTGCATACGAAAATGCCCGCGAAGGCATCGACCAGTTTGCGCCAGTAATGGAAAGATTTACGCGAATCACTGCGAGCTACACAAAGCTGCCTGCCACTCTGAATCGCCGTTAACCAGAAGCAGACTGATGCGATGTCTACACCATGGTAAAAATCTTATGTTATTTCACTACAAATTATTATCGAAGTTCTTTAACTATCCTCGAACACTTTGTGCTAATTAGCTTTGACACATCTATCAGACTGCTTAGATTCTTTCAATTATTTCTTCTATATTATTATTATTAGACTACATTATTATTAGACTATGGATGTTAGTGAAAATTTTGATTGAAGTGGAGCTTACGCAAAAATCGATTTAACCTAGTAAATATTTAATAAATACTATATTATGGGTATTTTATATATCTTTGCGTATCATGTGCATTCCGTGTAAGTATCTCTACACTTTTTAATTTCTTTATAAATCTCTGCAGCCTGGTTACTATCGAAATGTCAAACCCTATGAATCGTTTATGTTATGTTGCAAATAGTAAAACAAATTACAGTACAAATCGTCGATCAAATTTTGAAAGAAAATATTCCACTCGTATTTAAATTAGGTAAAATGTTAGAGCTAATGTAATTAAATTCGAGCCACATTTTAATCCAAAATCTCGTCTCTTTGAATCCAGACATCGAAAACGCTCATATCCGAAGAACCTTACACATGAATAGAACATCCCCTAAAACGGGCAGGATCGTTTCTTATCCAAGATCCAGAAGCCGAAAGAAGGGTGGTTTGAAGGATAACTTGATACCAGAGAAGAACGACTCGGACTCGAAGGAGTGCTCGAATCAAGAATACGAAATAATGAAGGTAAGAGGAGATATGTAGTGAAACGTCGCCTATAGTATTCGATCATTAAACGTTGTGCGATTATATTACTTCCATTCCAGGATAATTTGCTGCTCTACAATCACGCGAGATTAATGTCCCAAGATAACCACAGCAAAGAATACCTTGTCAGTATAATGTTTTCTCACTACGATCGGAATAATAATGGTAATTTGGAACGCGAAGAATTAGAACAGGTAACTTTCTTCTATTTTACTTTCTCCGCGATAATCAATTTAATCGATGATCGTATGTATTTTATGTGACAAATGGTAATTTGTAGTTCGCGGAGAACGAAGACTTGGAAGAATTATGCAGAGGCTGCAATCTCGGTCACATGATCAGCTATGACGATACAGATGGTGATGGAAAGCTGAACGTGAATGAATTTTACATGGCATTCAGCAAACTTTATAGTAAGTATTCTTTCAAACTCGATCTAACCATTGTAGCCACAAGTTTTCATGTTTTTAAAGGTTCAGCGATATTTTTCATTTAATAACGAAAGCCAAGATACGTGCATTTGTATAGAATTAAAATCTTTACGTACGTATAGTATCTTTTAAACTAGCGCAATCGTTCATAGGTGTCTCGGTGGTATCTCTGGACAAGTCCCTCGAGATAAACCACATATCCGCGAGGGTAAGCGATAATGTGGAAATCAAATGCGATGTCACGGGAACACCGCCACCTCCGTTAGTGTGGCGACGCAATGGGGCTGATTTAGAAACGTTAAACGAGCCTGAGGTACAATGAACAAGTAACAATTTCTTAAAAAAGACGACGACTCTCCTTTTATATATCTTTGTAATAAATAATTCGATAATAATTTAATAATTGTCATAGACAAGTGAACTTTCATACTTCAACAGTAATAAATCTATAATTACTTTTTTCTTCGGTAGATTCGAGTGTTCAACGATGGCAGTCTTTATCTAACGAAAGTGCAACTGATACACGCTGGAAATTACACTTGTCACGCAGTTAGAAATCAAGACGTTGTTCAAACTCATATCCTAAGTATTCGCAGTAAGTATTACGAATATTGCAAAATTCGTTAACGCAAGAACGATCATTTTTACGAAATTACTTTTTAGCTATTCCCGAAGTGAAGGTAACACCGCGATTCCAAGCGAAACGTTTGAAAGAAGAAGCAAACGTAAGGTGTCACGTGGCTGGTGAACCTCTTCCACGAGTGCAGTGGTTGAAAAACGACGAGGCGCTGAACCATGATCAACCGGATAAGTACGATATCATTGGGAACGGTACTAAACTCATCATTAAAAACGTTGATTACGCCGATACTGGAGCCTACATGTGTCAAGCTAGTAGTATCGGCGGTGTTACAAGAGATATCAGTAGCTTGGTGGTTCAGGAACAACCTACTCCAAGTAAGTCACTTGTTATGTGTATGTATAAACCTGTTCTTCTATACGTTAACATAAAGTAAAAAATAAATAGTCTCTCTGTCTGAGATATATAATTATATTCGCAAATATAAATAAATATATATATATCATTTATCAGTTATGTGATAAATTAGTTACTTACTATGCATATGTATAAACCTGTTCTTCTTCTACATGTTAGATAAGGTAATATAATACATACAGCGCAGTATCAGTTAATGAAAAATGGAAAAGGAAAAGTAATTGTATCTACAAATATAAAATATAGATCATTTATTGATCACGAATTTCGATAAATTAATAACAATTATGTTCTTATCTAGCGACCGAGAACGAAGAGCGGAGATTCTTCTCTTTCCACGAATGGGGCATTTTGGTATACGAACCGTCTGCTTGCCGACCACGACATGAAATTCGCTCTACGGATGTGATACCTGGTACACAGGTAACATTAAACGTGTTATTAAATAATTGTCTGTTGTATAAACAATTCTAAGTTTTCATAGTCGAGATTGCTATTGTTCAATAAGTTTCAAATAATTTCAAATATTTAATAATTATAAACGGTAGCCTGGACTAACAAATTCATTTTCATGTTTTCATGTATTAAATTTCGTAACTTAGGAATACGTGTGTGGCATTAAAGGTGTCCCTTGTTCATGGGGACGCGCGATTAATGTAGCAAATCGATATGTGTACGTCAGTCAACCAGATAAAGATCGCGTACTTGTCATCAGTGAAATACAAATGGTTATAGTCGATGTGAGTAAATTTTAATTTGTTGATATTGCTTTTATTCGTTAAATACAACTACTACGATTAAAAATAAATCTTACTCTCTTTATATATTAGGTGGTACCGACCGACAAAAACCCTGTTCAGCTCTGGTATGTTTCCTCTCTCGATCAAGTATGGATATTGAACTGGCGAAACGAGAAAGACATCGATGTAAAAACGGTGCAAGTAATAGAAGATGCTGCTCAGAAAAAAAAGCACCGAGCAATTCGACCAGAGCCTATCGATGCGCAATTTGATATAATCCAAAATATTTATATTCCTGAATCACAAGTAAGTCTCTTAATCATTGAAAATTATCATCTACTCTGAAACTACGTAAACGTAAGTATTACCGTATACTTTTCATCTTTTAGGATATTGAGAACGTGTTCAAATACGGTTACGTGAGTCATGCGAATCAACGTAACATGTATAAACTTGATTTAAAGAATATGAAATATACACGTAGCGCTGATTTAAGTTCTTATAATTGTGTTCCAGTGAATGTCCAATTTTCAGTCCTATGTGAGTAATTTATTTTAGTTATGTATTAAATTGATAAATGTTTGATACATAACTGAAACAATTTATAAATATACCTTACAATTTTTTCAGATGGATTTGTAGTAATCGAATGTCAAGAACCGGTTACCAACCGACCAACAGGCCAATTGCTGTTAGATTATTTAACTGACACCGTTCTTGCATACAAACCAAATCTTTTAGGGAAACCAACTATTTCACCCGACTCTCGGCACCTTGTCACGTTAGACAAACAAGACACAGGCGTAACTCTAGTCGTACAAGAAGTATCATGTAACTAGAATTTATTTTTTCTTTATAAGATTATTAACGGTATTACTCATAACAATTAACCAATCCTTTTTTTTTAGCTGATGGTTTAAAATTCGCATTTGACGTAAAAACGACATTGAATATCAGCGATATCGCGCTCTATCCATCACAAACGACGCACGGTTATGATATTTACGCATCATCCATTGACAAAGAAAACATTCTCTTCCTTGATCTGTCCACCGGTATGATGAAAATTTTAAAACACAATAATATAATAGTACATCAAAAGTTAAAACATTAATTTTTAACTATAGGTAAAGTGGAAATGATAACAGGCGTGGGTAAAGCAACATCGCCTAATTTAACAAAATGGGGAAACCCGAATAGACCAATTGTACAAAGTGGCATATTTGGTAAATATATGGTCAGCCCATCTAGTGATGCACTATTTGTTTTAAATGGTGAAACCCGAACAATAAATTGCGAGATTGGAGGTCTGGAACATCCTGGAGCAGTGGTATGGTTTACAGTGTCTTTACATTAAACAATCGAAATTTTGACAACGATACACGGCGCGCATAGATAAAGAAAAGTAGGCAAACACAGAAGAAACAGTGATATGTACATCACCATTTGAACAAAAGGGTAGAATAATTGTAGTTTTGTTAGGTTAGAGAAAGGAACGGTTGAAACAAATTTTGAGAAATATATTCTAACACCAACATACCATTATTCATGGTTATCGTTAAAATATCTAAAAAGTTTCCACGTACTGCTCTTCAATAATTAACGGCGTATTTTTGACACCATCGAGCAAATAAACGTTTTTGATCGTTACAATACAAATATTTATCGCGAAACATTTAACGATAAGATTTTTAATGTACATACCAAAGATCGTCTTTTACATACATATTTAACGTACCTAATCATTACCCTATCGGTGGCCTTAGTTTCCCTCGATTTTGCATATCTCAATCTTTGTACTAATATATTTCTCTTTCGAATAAATTTTTGATGGCTATAAGAATACAATTACAATTCTTCCAAATAGCAATTAGAATAATGTTATTTCTTACCCAACATGTACTATAAATTATTAAAATTTAATATTATTAAACTCAATATAACAAAACAATTTAGAAATTTGGCAATTTTTATCTCTAACGATATATTAAAAGTTTTTCGTTAAATGATATCAAGAGATATTAATGTTATAGCCAAAGATCAATAACTTGTATATCGTAGCTAAACCAGTTGATTAGAAAACAAGAAACAATCACGAAATTACATAAATCGAATGAACACAAATATAATACAGTATAATCACTTCGTAGTTGGCAGGTCTTAACCGAAAAATTAGAACCATTTCTTTTACGATAATTTTTACAGTAACCTATCCGGCAAAGACGTATAATACAGTTATCGGGCCACAAATAGTATATTAACAACGGGTATGATGATTATGTATTATAACGCATGCGTGTGTCCATTGTACACGTGAAAATACGAGCGCATATAACAAGTAAAATGAATACCTTGTAATAAAATTACAACAAAACTAATTTAATAAATAATCTGCAAATACAAATCCTTTTTGCTACAATGTACATGCAGATTACGAACATCTTAGCAGTCTTGTATCCATTCAGATAAAAAGGAATTAGTGATACAATGAATGGTTACGCTCCATCGTTAAGAATCGTACTTTTAAGTGTGTCTAGCCGTAACGTTCGCCTTTATTCACTAATAAATTACGTCTGTTCAAAACCTCAAAGTCTACTTTAATCACCTACTGTACAAATTCGACGTACGTTTACGCACTAATCTGGTATAAATACGCTTAGTTCTTTCCAAATTATCAACTCTTCCTTGCATAACTGCTGTTTTTCACGATTAATGTCATTAACAATCTGATAATTACACTATACCTTCCAATTCAATAAACAATCACCGATAAAATGCAAGAATTTACCCCTAGTGATAGATACAATTGACAGTCAATCAATTTCCACGTGTATATCCCGCTCGCTATATCGTCTGTAAAATGTTTACTGCGAATTGAACAGCATCAAATTGAATAATATAAGGAAGGAAAAGAGACACAGAGGCAGACCATGAACGAATTATTAGGAAAAATAGATCGAAAGATTTGTAAGCAGTTTTCCATTCAATATGACGTAGTCTGATCAACATATAAACGCAGCACCTTGTAAACTCTTCTCTTGATTTCCCAGTTACTCTTCTGTTTCTCACACTTTGTATGTCACTGGCACTATCTATTTGCCAGTTTCTTTGTTCCAGCACTGGTTATATATTGCACGATTTTAAATTGGTCCCTTGCCGACTGTAAAAAAGTATATATGCATTGCTAAAATCTTCCTCCTGAGGTTTTTGTCTGCTCGTAATTTCATCATTGTAGTAGTACCACATATCAGTGCGAGGATTTTTTGCGTATGCTGTATAGTGTCCAGCTGAGACCCCTTATAATACATTAACAATACATAAGAACATCTCTTACATCATTTTTAACTACGAATGAAATAAAATGAAGATATATACCTCCAAAATGACAAACGCATGCATAAAGATCGTATAAGTGTTGTCCAACGCTCAAACCAACCAAGGGAAATGTAACTTTATCGTCTAACTTCATACTAGTACACTCATAAAATACAAATCTATAATAAACAAAATACAATTATCCTATTTTGTAGAACAAATTTTATCTTTACGTCGCCATACAATCAAAAGTAAACATACCGTTTCAAATATACTATAAGGAACTTGGGATATCTATGAACTGTGAGAGTTTTCGTAGCGCATCGATTTCGTTCGCATTTTGGGCAAAACCAAGGATTGTATTCGTCTAATGTTTCACTATAAAATATTATTTATTAGTTATTTGAAAAATTTGTAGAACTAGAAAATTTTAATCATCAATGATAAATTTTACCTTTGACTAAATGCTTGAAGACAATCATATAAAGACAAAGGATGATGAGGCCTTTGTTTGCTGACGCTAACATGATCAATGGGCGATGCGGTCTTAGGAACCTGTTCCGTATAACGTACAGCTAGAGTATCACCATTACACAAGATTACCATACCCGTTTCGGGTACACTGCACCCTGTACAATGTGTAGTATACATACAACGAGAACAATGATGCCCCTATTAAGAAAGGTGTATTCGTTAATATATTTAATTCTATATCAAAAACTATTTATATTGAGATTAATATCCACAAAAAATAATAGAGATTCTAACCTGTCCTGTAACAAAATGAAGTGTATAATTTCCTTCTTGTGGTACATTTTTTCTTACAATATCATACAAGTCCTTAGCGTTTACTCTTGAAGGTAATCTTACTAAATGCGGATATCCAAAAAGTTTTGTTCCTTTACGATTGTTTGTCGTTTCATTTGTTGTATCATGTCGCAAGACCAATGGTACATTTAAGATCCTAATTGCAGGTCTTGGTCTGCCTGTTTGATCTATTTTAATAAAGGATGATGCAGTCATATAGGTTGAACACATTGGACACATTTGCGGTTCCGTTTGATTTTTGAAGTAATTCTGTTAAATTAAACATAAAACAATAACTTACAAAGTTTACATTGTAACATGTGAGACTTAAATATATACTTAAAGTTCAATTTTTGCAATGTGATATGACTGTTAAAGGATAATATAATACCCTCAGTATACAGCAGCTTCAGATTAGTCTGAATTGAGTTCCAAAGTATAAGTCTTTTGGCTTGCGGATTGTACTCAAATAGCGAATCATACGGGGTTCCATCTTTTCGTTTCCAAGCACCTCTACTTCGAGCGAAGTTTCCTGGGCTAATTGGCAACAAAAAGCTATTTCTGGTTCCCGTACGTACCCTTATGATACCGTCCGGCTAGAACGTTTATTGACTGAATCTCAGACCTTCCCGAGGTGAAAACGTGGTAACTATGTACCTTGCCTGTACACCCCTTCCGCTAGATTGAAGCTGCCGTTTTCATCATCGGGTTTACGTATTATACCAATTACGATTATGCGAATAAAGTATCAATAATAATGTAAAAAAATGAATTAATAGGAAATTTTGATCGTTTAATGCTGTTCATTAGAAAAATTCAGCTACAGAGTAGCCTACCTCAATACAAGTATCGCACATAACAAAGTTGCAACTATTTCCGCTATGCTTTTTCAAATCTCCGTCCAATTCTTCGAGACAAATTGTACATGGAATTTCTTCTCCCATAACTGTACATTTTTGACAGGAATCAGCCTCCGTTATACGATCTCCACCACCGTCTGATACTGAAGTGTACGCATCAGGAGGTTCCGTGAGTTCAAAGGCATATATAGATCGATTTGTATCATTGATGTGTCTCAAGAGTGTATTGTCATCCTTAAATGTAAAACCTTGATGTACAATCCAACAATGACAATTCCGTCTAGTGTGATAAGTTACAGCAAACAAGATACATAATTCCCGATACCTACGGTGCAAGGGTAAAATAATATAATCGAGGAATGATGGCCATAGTTGGCCAATAACAAGAAAGTATATAACGAAAACCAAATTAAACATATATAAAAGAATACAGAAACAAAGAAATTGAATCTGTGTGATGGAATGTAGCCTCGTAACTAAACTTTACGCTACGAGAATGTTCTTCCACAACATTTACTCTTGGAGAGCAGTATCAACGATTATCGAGACTACTCGATAAGCCGCCTTCTTCACCCTCCATAATTATTCTCGCATTAACATATAGACCCACGCACCGTTTTTCATGATATGGAATAAAATTTAACTTTATCCCTAATTAAAACAAATAACTTGATACATCCTTAAAAAACATATTGGATTAAAGGATTATCCTAGTAACCTCATTATCCAAATATCTACTAAATCTGCAGACTTCTTTGAAATACCATAAACTCACAATGGACTGACTAAACGAATAAAAATTTCTTAATATATACATACATGCAATAGGAATTAGTTAAGGAAGAGTTAAGCTCTATATGCTTACCAGAATCTTTGATATATGATTTTCTAAAACTTCGGCAAGTGCAATATTTCTTACTGCAATATTTTCTTTCCCAAGTGTTTTTAGTAGCTCCTTCTTCAATTTCCCAATGCGTGATTGCTTATTTAATGAAACAACACACTTTATAGGTTGATCACCATTTGCGGGAACATATGTAACGTTTAATTGTCTTTCCATTGCATGGGGCAGCGGTACTGATAAATACATGAAAGGTTCATATGTAACAGAAACATGATTACATACTGCACAAACAACCTATAAAGGAAATATAACAATGAAAGTTATTTCAATCGTATATATAAATAACATGTATATTTGTAATTTAAACATTATCATATATCAGCAAAATGAGACCTGCTTTTTATGCTTCGCAAAGCAAGAAGGTATAACTGCTGAAGTTTAATATAGGAAACATTTTACGGTAAAAATCAATTATGTGTGTAAATTACCCCAACGCAGTCTCCATAGTATGAACATAAAGTATCATATATGATACAATAGAGTTACCTTGCTTTTAAACTGTCCCTGGAAAGTATCAACGATAATACTCCTATTAGATTTTAAATGCTTTGCCCAATGTTTGTCAGCTTCAAGCTCATCTTGTGTCTCTATAGCACCATTTCCATAGCTTTGTGACATTCGTGTACATTGAGAACTAATGCTTCCTTGACCATCACGTTTATGATTCTTCTCCTGATCATCCAGTCTCATACGTTTTACATTACATTTTTCTAAGCCATTATCATATTCTATATCAGAACCACTTGATGCATAATCTACACCACAATTGACTTTTTGAACATTGACTTCCTTTATTCTTTTGATACTGACACTTTTATTGTCAAAATCATGATTTTCCATTAGATTTGAATTGTCTAAAGGCATTCTACGAACATTTTCCTTTGGAAACTTTTGAGAATCATAATGAATCTCATTATTACATTCTTGTTGTGTTACTAAAAAGTTTGCATTGCTAGTTTTCGCTTCTTTATGAATATCATAAAGACCATGATATTTTGGTACATTTTTCGAAAGTTCGATTAATGTTTCCAGCCTTAACGAGGGTGCAACTTCACTTTTTTTTTCGTCAACTTCATTGTGGATAAACGTACTTGACTTTGCTTCAACAGTTTCATCAGAATCAAGCGTTTCTTCATCATCTTCACCATCGTTTAAAGGCGATCCTCGTGGCGAATTTGCAATACTATCTAATTCACCTATTGGTGAACCTAAATCTAAAATCAATTAATTTTTATAATTTCTGTGTATGTACCATGTATATAATTTTTACTTATTATAAATCTATATTAAGTATATTTTTACCTCTTGGTGAACCTGCCATAGTAACATTAGGACTATTTGGACATTCTGGTGATGGTAAGCAATCATACATTTCCAATATATCCGTATTACAATTGGAATTACTAGTGGCAGTGACTGGGGACATCATTTTCCCATTTGAATTCTCAATTGAATTAATAGAGTTGGCAGTGGTTGTAGACGAAGGAGTTTGACAATTTTTTGTACACTTTGCTGTATTCATTTGTTCATGTAAAGAATCCAGTAACAGTGCAAGAAATTCTTGACAATCATGCTGTTAATTATTATTTATAATAATTATTTAAATTATTCAATAATAATTAAACAATCTATAAAGATATCTTATAATTACCTGTCTATTGTCTTTAAATTGTGAATGATACGCGCCTAATGTCTGTTTAAATTCAGTAGGCCTAAGGACACTATATTTTCCAGACCACATTTTGCCAAGAAGTACACTAAAATGTGCCATCAATGATCCTGGAGGAGGTAGTTTTTCCCCCCCCTGCTGTAAATCCAAAAAATGTCGCAGGACTGGTGGTGTTGCAGTCAAACATTGCAAACCAGCAGCCATAAAGCAAGTATTACCAAGATTACGAAGACCACATACTCCAGCACGTAAAACTACATCTTCTATAACATAGAAAGACACAAAAATATTACTATTCAATAAACTTAATAAAGAAATTCATTTCAAAATGAAACTATTAGAAGTGTATACATAAATACATAAGAATTTATACACACCCATGGGAGAATCATCTTGAGAATCTCCACCTTCTGAAAACAAATTATTTAGAGCTGGAGTACCGGGAGGTAAAAATGGGCCATACTCTATACCAGTTCCGCTATCACCAATGGGATCTGCACCAACATCTGTGAAATCATTTAAACCAGGTGGTGGTGGAAGTGGAATAGCATAATCTGATGTAGAACTATTTGCTTCAGTCCTATAACAAAAATGTTGATATAGACCAATATGATTTGTTATATATAGCAATATATATATATATATATATTGCTAACTATTTGAACAAGTAATATTAATGATACCATGTATCTTCGATTCCCATATTAACTTCTGATGAAAGCAATTTATCTTCTTGAAGAGTTAGAGTATGATCTAAAGAAGACGTCAGTGGACTGAGACCAGTAGAATCTAACACCTCTGATATCTCTGCTACTTCAGGCAGATAAAAGATTTCAGACGATCCAATCATTGAAATATTTTCTACTTCTGAGACATCCACCTTATTGTCCATTCAGATAGTAAAATAGCAAGTGTTACCTAAAAGTATAATTATTACAAAAGAAAGAATCAATGTACATTTGTTAAAATCAACATTATATCTTCTTCTAACATAAATACATTTTCTTCAAAAAGTTTTTCCATATTAATACTTTTTAAAATAATAAAAGCTTATATTTGTCTTAGCAAAAATTCATGAAATTAATAATTTATATCTATAACAAATACAAACCTAATATATATGAAAGTATAAATATCTAATACTATGAAATATTACAATACAGAGTACATTTACTAGAAACAAAAAGGTTTTATAAGATTTATTTGTTGCTTTGTTTTTCTTCTATTTTTTTGTTAATATAACATGCATTACTTAAGTATGTTTTATTTACTATAAAATTAACGATAAATAAACATGAAGGAACATTACATAAAAACATAAATGCCATTTCATACTAAACTTTTGCAAATTATATTATATTACATAAAATCATCAAACAATACTTAAATCATCCTAACCTAAGACGTCGGGTACGATTACCGCGAATTCTTTGGCGTCCTATTCTTGTAAGCCGGAAAACTCCTTGAGGAACAATTATTATCAGTAACTGGATTTTTTTGTTTTTTATAAGTAAGATTATGTTATATTGGCTAGTACACTGATCAATATGGAAGAAACTGAATTCTATAGTCTATAAAAGTACAACTAGACCTTGCCCACTCAAATCGTAATCATCCTGTAATGTTGTAATACCATAAGTTCGATATAAATTTACACAGAAAAATCATACAATTTCATATTTAATATGAATGCATAAAAGAAAAAACAAAAACAATATTCACTTACATTGCAGAAAATCCACTTTCTTCTTCGTGAAGTATCTATACCGCCATTGCAGTAAACGGCATGGTCAATGGAAGCGTTAGAAAAGGAAGATTTACCTACGGCGCTTCAGGAAGTTGGCATATTTTCTAATTTATAATGTAGGTACTTCCTGCTTCCTAGGGAAATTTCATTTGCGCGCCTAAAATTGTATTTTACATTTGATAAAAGCTTTCGTTTCTACAAAAAATTATTTTATGAAAGACGATGTGGATATATCAAAAAACAATACATATTTCTTTTACTTCAGAAGAATTATATCTGATTATATATATAAGTAAACAAATTATACAGATACATGTGTAAAATGTAAATATTTTAATAATGTTTTATTTTATATAAATGAATCAGAAGATCTAACTAGATCTAACTGATTTTAACGAGTTTAATGAGAAATCCTTTTATCTTTCTTTTATCTCATGGAAACACTCCATTTGTGTATACACATTTTCATTGAATATATGTATATACAATACCCATACATATATTGAAACTAACAAAGCTATATATCTACTGATTTCTTTGACACACACGAGGGAAACAAATTTAATCATGTCTAATGTCAATTATCGTACTTTGTCACTCCTTTCTCCTCAGTGATAAATTAAACTATATAGTATAAATTAATTAGTAATTGTACTGGAACATATTTTAAAAAGATATAGCAGTCTATATGAAAAAAATGCAATGATAACTGAGTTTTAGTACAAATAAGATAAGGTAATGTTTGATCTGGAAAGAAAATAACATTTTATGACGAAAATTCGTTAATAAAAAATAATCATTTTATTTAGTTTTATGAAAATTATATTATTAACACTAGTAAGATTATTTTGATTCATTACTATTAGTATAAACAAGCATATACATTATTCTTATTGTCACTCTTATTAGACATAATAATAAATAAATCTTTGATAGAATTAAATTATAATTTCATTAATATTTGACACTTATATGAAGAGTATTCATCCACCACACAAGGATTTTCTATTAAGTCTTTCAAGCAGTAGATAATACTTTATTGATAAAAATGTCATCATCAGAACAATCAATGATTGTACAATCGAAATTTGTCTCAGGGGAGACTGTAATAATTGTATCCTTTTATTAAAAAGCAAGATTATTGTCTCTTGCGTTTTTAAAGAATGTATATAAGATATATATTTATAAAACCTTAATTATTTATAAAGGCAATGGATGCATCATTAATACAAGGTTGGGTTAAAGCTGCACGAATTATAGCACTTCTTAACAAGGGAACCACTCATGCATTGGTTATTTTAATTACTTCAAGAACACCTCCTCAAGTTTATAGTGATCTTACCATAGAAAGAGTATTGCCTATTGATCAAGATTTTAAATGTAATATAAGTATGTAATTTTATTTAATTGTTTACATGTTTAATAATCAATTTATATGTAATTGCAAGTTACAATTGAACTACAACTATTATAATATTTTATCTACAATTTATCAAATTTCATTTATTAGATACTGATGAAAAGCAACAAGATGGTTTAGATGTTTATCTGAATGTTACATCAAGGAAATTACACCTTGTATTTGAAATGAGGCCTGGAGTAGCAACTAGCTCCTTAGTGTCTGAGATATTTAGGGCTATAGAAGGTAATCATGTTATTTATCATTTAATTTTATATTATCAACAATATTTTTCTATTAATAGTTAATATATGTTTTTTAATCATTATAGTATATCAAAAAACCAAGAATTCAGCATCAGAGTTTTTATGGGTTCAAAAATTGACAGGAAATACACGTAATTTAAGTTCTAATACCAATGAAGAAATACAAGATAATACCGATCCTGTTAGTAGTTATACTAATTTTTATTATAATGATATTTTTTTAGAAATTAATAATGGAAATTTTAAAATATTCTTTATAGTTGGTAGATTTAGAAAGTCCAGTTTTAGTTGTAACAAGACGCAGCATTGCTTCTGGCAAATCACCAGTAGCTGCCAGAGAATCAGCAGTACGATATCAAATGGCATGCAAAGAAGATGATTATACATACAGTAAAACATTTCGGTTTGTTTTATTTTCCTTATATATTATTAAATATGAAATATTTCTATTTGTCAGTCTATAACCAATTTATTATAGTATATTTATTGGTACATGGAATGTAAATGGCCAACCGCCAAATGGTATTAAATTGCGTGAGTGGTTGAGTTATGATAAAACACCTCCTGATGTATATGCAATTGGATTTCAAGAATTAGATTTAACTAAAGAAGCGTTTCTTTTTAATGATACTCCAAGAGAAGAAGAGTGGAGGTATAAAATTTATAAGGAAATATTTACGTTTTTATAATTATTTAAAAATATTATTGAACAGTACATCAAAGTTATTATTGCTATTTGTGCTATTAATATGTTTATAGGCAAGTTGTAGCAAAATCTCTTCATCCAGATGGTGTGTATGAGCAAGTAGCTATTGTGAGATTAGTCGGTATGATGTTACTTATATATGCTTTACATGGTCATATACCTTATATAAAAGATGTATCAGTTGATACAGTAGGTACTGGTATCATGGGTAAAATGGTAATATTTATCATGTCTTCTAAATGATTAAACACTTCAAAATTCAATATGTGCGGTATTATAGCAATTTAAATCTTATCAGGGTAACAAAGGAGGCGTAGCAGTAAGCTGCTCTATTCACAATACATCGATTTGTTTTGTTAATGCTCATTTAGCAGCACATTGTGAAGAATATGAAAGACGAAATCAAGATTATGCAGATATATGTGCGCGATTATCTTTTGCAAAATATGTTCCACCTAAAAGTTTTAAAGATCATGAGTAAGTGTTTTATTCAAATATTGTTTCAGAGTATATATTAATAGAAGTATATTTAAAAACACAAAAATTTTTAATATAGCCAGATCTATTGGTTAGGAGACTTGAATTATCGAATAACAGAAATGGATGTTCTAGTTGCTAAACAACATATAGATGCAGAAAACTATGCTCCTATCTTAGCTTTAGATCAATTAGGTCAACAACGACGATTAGGCCGCGTTTTACAAGGATTTCAAGAAGCAGAAATTACATTTAAACCAACATATAAATATGACCCAGGCACCGATAATTGGGACTCAAGGTTTCACAATTACATTTACAATTTTTCTCTTTGTATTTAAAAACTTTTCATTGAGCATAAATGTATATAATCACAGTGAGAAAGGTAGAGCACCAGCATGGTGTGATCGTATACTATGGAAAGGTGAAGCAATTACATCAATAGATTATAAAAGTCATCCTGAATTAAAAATTTCGGATCATAAACCCGTTAGTGCAATTTTTGATTCTCAGGTAAATATAAATATTTTTTAATAATATATAAATTATATATTCTTGAGCTTTATATTTTTATATCTAAAAATTTATAGATCAGGATCATAGATATGACAAAATATCGTAAGATTCATGAAGAAGTTATGAAAAAACTTGATAAGTTAGAAAACGAATTTTTACCACAAGTGATGGTTGATACAACAGAAATCATATTTGATACTTTGAAATTTCTTGAACCTAGCAGCAAAGAACTTATTATTGCTAATACTGGCCAGGTAAATAAATTTTTCAAACTTATACACTTATTGTGTATATAATAATTATACTGTTCATAGGTACCAGTTCAATTCGAATTCATAAAAAAATTAGGCGATGCTAGTTATTGTAAAGATTGGCTGGATATAGAACCGTTTAAAGGTTTTATAAAACCAGGTATGATTTCTTCCTCTTTTTCTTAACTTGATTAGATATTTTATAATCCTATTTATACATCATATTTAGGAGAGAAATGTGATACTAGATTCGAAATATATGTCGACAAAAGATCGGCATGTAAATTAAATTCTGGAGAAGATAAATTATATGATATTTTAATTTTACATCTTGAGGGAGGAAAGGATATATTCATAACTGTTACAGGTAGCAATACTTTTAGTCGCTACTACATTGCTTTTAAGAAACAAAAAGGCAGATTATATAATTTTCTTAGGTACTTATGAAAGAAGCTGTTTCGGATCTTCAATGGAAGCTTTAGTTCACATTCCAGTACCAATTAGAGAAATTCCTATCGGTAGATTAATGGAACTCGTAAGCGTATTACATATATATATATATATATATATATATAAATTATATACATAGGGTATCCTATTTAAATTAATTCAATTGATGCTGCTGGTCAATTGGGAAAAATTTCTTACATCAAATTATGTGTCCTTTCAAATCGTTCAATTTTGATCTGAAATATCTTTTAATATCATCAACAGTTTCCAAGATATTTGAATGGTACAATTTAAATGGAACATCCTGTATATAAAAGAATAAAACTAAAATACTATAGTTAAGTTAATATTACTTTATTTCATCGAATTGTAGGAAAATAATAAAAATCTTTCTCAAGAACCATATGCTATACCTAAAGAAATATGGCTATTAGTTGACAGATTGTATCGACATGGTATAAAAACGACGGGGCTTTTTGAGACACCCGGACTTCCCAGTGAAATTATAGCAATAAGAGATTGGCTAGACAATTGGAGCCAAGATCCAATGCGTATCCTAATCTAAATATTAACTTACAATATTATATATTATTATAAATAATTCTGATTCCTTAACTTCTACAAAGCTGGTAGCGTACATTCAGTTGCAGAAGCATTACTTTTACTTTTAGAATCTACAGCAGAACCTTTAATCCCGTATAATCTTCATAGTGTATGCTTATCCGCAGCAACAAATTATTTACAGTGCAAACAGGTGTGTAAATCTATAATTGTTTAAGAAAAGATAATACTATATGTTATGTTCCTTATTATTTAAAATATTTTGTCGTAGATTGTAATGCAACTTCCAGAAATAAGGAGAACAGTTTTTGTTTATATTTGTTATTTTTTGCAAGAATTATTAAATCATACTCAAGATAATGAATTGGATGCCAAAACCCTCGGTAAGGCTCTACACTATACTATTTATTGCTATAATTAAAAAACTTATTTGTTATTCATTTATATTGTAGCAACAATATTTGGATCAATTTTTTTAAGAGATCCACCAAGAAGTAGATGTGATAGAAATCAAAGTAGTCGTACTCAGATCATCCAAGCAACAATTGACCGAAAAAAAGCTGCATTTGTTTATCACTTTTTAGTAAATGATCAAAGCGACTTTATTCTTGGCCGATAGTAATTAGTATTTAAAACTTAAAAACAAGTATTTATTAAATGCAGTGCAGCTAATGCAAGCTTTAAACGAAATAAAATGTTTTGTTTAGGAGAAAATAATTTTATAGGTAGCAGCATGTTAAATAAATATTTTATGACATTAATATTTCTATAATAGTACTTAACAATTATGCGAACAAAATTTTTATAATGAAATAATGCACGTATATAAACAACTTGCCAATCCAGAAACATTTTATGATGAATACATCGTGTGCTTACATGACATATTCCTATAATCAGATAAGAAATTCATATTATAATTTCATCTAGTCTTTGTAGCCTAAAACGGTTAAGTATGTATTATACATGACTTTATTTATAGCAAGAAATTGTATTGATTTAAGTTAATTTTATATCAGCTTGTAATTATTATTGAATATTTAGAACTATAACACTGAATATATAAATTACTTGTTCAACGCTTATGACTGTATTATATAAGATTATTTAGAACTACACTATCAATACATGTTAACTTTTGTATCAAAATTTTATTAAAAAATACATATAAATTGTAATGTATATAAGTAATGTAGTTCATAATATTTTATAGACACATAATTTAATAAATCATGACAATTACATATATAATAAAAAGACATAAAAATAATCCATACATAAAATTTAAACAATGATTAAATACAAAAATTAATGTTTCAACACGTATGTATTGTAAATTTGAAAAAAGGACACAAAACATTAAAATGATTTTAGAATATCGCAAAATACATAATTCATACATTACAGAATATTCTGAAATTAATACCAGGAATGATAAATAGCGAATTCTATTAAAAGGAAAAATGAAAACAAATAACTTGAAAGCTATATATAGAGAGGAACATTAATTGGAAATTGATGTCCAATAAAGCATTATGAAAGAGACAGAAAATTTCGTTTTTAATGTTCATTTTTAACGACAGAAGGATGTAAATCTATTTACAAAATGAACTGAAACACACACTAGTATATTAAATGACGTAAAACTGATCAAGGGGTTTTAAAAATTGAATCCGCTCTGTGCAGTTTCAGTTGTTTTAAACTCCAACTGACCATCAGCTACTGCAGGTGTTGCCAATGTTGATTCCTGTGCCTCCTATAAAAAAAATCTTTTTATATGATATACAAGTACAGTTATTGGTAATTAAATACTAAATTTTTTATAAACTTTCTTACAGGTTCTGAGAAGAAAGTATCTATCATTGCAGTAGCTTTTTGATATACTTGTTCTACTTCATGATGCTGTAAAGCTTCTAATTTATCCAAACCTCCAACTTCTTCTATCATAATAGCTACTCTATCAACTTCTCCCATTTTTTCTGCTGCACTGCAGATGTTACTTAAACCGTCAAGAACAACAATTATTGTTTTCCAATCTTTAGCTTCTAAAAGATTGCAAAATGGCCCAAGCACTCCCAATTGTACTAATTGGGCTAATTGTTGTACTGATCCACTTGATGTCAAATTTGTTACTGCCCATGCTGCCTCCTTTTGAGATTTAAAATCTCCCTAAAAAATAAAATATATAATTATAATTAAATACATTATAATATTCTTAATAATTAATTAGTTAAAAAACATAATTTACACTCTTAACTTACACACTCTAGAACATGTATCAAAGGTGGTAACAATGCAGCATTTATAACTTCTTGAATTTGTTCCATGTTTCCAGCAGTAATATTACTGATAGTCCATGCTGCCTCTTTAACAATATTGAGGCGATGATGTTGTAGCAATAAACCTAAATATTGTAAACCACCTGCTTGTATTATCACATCTGTCTGTGCATCATTGCCTGTAACTATATTTCCAACAGACCGAAGTGCTGGTGTTAAGACTGTCACTTCAGTTGAACCGAGTAATTGTACAAGTTTTGGGATAACCCCACAATCAATAACTGCTTGTATTTTATCGTTAGGACCATCAGTAAGATATGAAAGAGCCCAGCAAGCATCAGCTATAGTGAAAAACTTGTTTATAGTTACAAGATTTAGATTTATATTTATAGTTAAAAATGCAGCAAATGTTAAATAAAAATAATCAATTTACCAAGTATGTCTTTGTCACTATTGCTCAGTAAACGATTTAGCACTGGAAGAGCGGTTCTCACAACATCAAATGGAGGTGGAGGATTTTTATTACGACACAAATTTGATAATGTCCAAACAATGTTACGTGTAAATGTTATCTGCAATGATAACAAACTTAATAATACTATTATACCTTCATTAAAATAAATAGGTATATTGTACATACAGAAGTGTCAGGTTTAATTAACTCTAATAAAAGTGGCATAGCATCAGTTCCAAGAACAAGATCTCGAGCCATTGCTCCATCTCCAGCAATGTTTCCAAGTGCCCATACGGCTTGTTCAGCAACATTAGGTGATGCAGATTTAAGTAATGCAACCAATTTTGGTATAGCACCATGTTTAATAACAGCAAGAGTTTGTTCTGTTGTACCAGATGCTACATTCGTTAAAGCCCACGCTGCTTCAAATTGCAATGCATTGCTACAAATATTTAATATAAATAATACTTTACACATACACTGAATAAGATTAAAACAAAATTATTATATATATGTATATATATATATATATATACTTGTGATGATAATCCAAAAATTCAACACATAGTGGAACAATTCCACGCTGTATCATATTATCTATAGGTGGACTTTTTTCCCGGCTTAACATTTTTCTACATGTCTGCGTTGCTTGAAGTCGAATTGTTTCATCCAAAGATTTCATGCCATTAACAATTTCATCTATTGATGAAAGAAGTAAGTGATCACTTTCACTCACAGAGTTTTGTGATTCTTTGCCTATATTTAAATTTCTCCGTTTTAGTAACTGTTCATCTTTCCTAGCTTTACGTAATTCCACTGATATTTCATTTCTTCTTCTACGTGCTTCCTATAATAGTAATTTGTACAACATTGCATAAAACAATAATTCAAAAATTCATTTTTACATATATGGAATATATTTGTTCATTAAAGAATGTAACATAATATTTTATATATTTTTATAAATTATGTGCTTTATAAATATATAATTGATTAACTTACTTCATGTTTATAATTGAATTTAAAATTAGCTTTACGACTATGGCAATCAGCTTCTGGTGCAGGCATTTTCGTATCTTAAGCAAATTAGATCTAAATTTTCTTCTGTAAAAATATAAGTAGTATGAATCACTAATGTATGCAATTAAAAAATAGGATGTAACTTTTAATAAAATTCTACAATATATAATTAAAAGAATATGAAGTTTGTTCTTTCCCACCTACTAATTATATACGTAATGACTTCGGCGTAATTGCATGTAATGATTGTGATATCCTGTCAGATAGCCTAGTATAAATGCGAACACTGTATTATATTGTAAATCGCATTAAAATATTACGCTAAATATTTTAAATCTACGTTTCCTAACGGTTATTTACTATTTTTTTTCAGCTCTTCTCAACGTTATATGACATCTATCTATAGTGTAATTTTAAGTATATATTAAAGTTGAAAAATTTCACTTACTGAAAGTATGTCAATAAATATTAAGATACGCAGAATAAATGATGGTTTATCGAACACTTCATGAGCCGATCGCGACCCGCGCGTTAAAGGTACAATGGCTGCTAAAGAATTTTCTTTGTACTTAGAACCTGTTGCTGTTAATCGAAGGACGTAAAAGAAATTATTGTTTATACCTTCAACCAACTAGAACTTCCATCCGTGTATGACGAAATATCGTATTGAATCATGATTGGTGGTTGCAATTATGATGAGATGTGATTGGTTGTTCAATATTCAACGTTTAATTTTTAAATGAAAACAAATTAATCAAAGTACCATTTATCTTCATGAATTTCATACTAATCTATATAATTAAAATAAAATAATCTATTTAACTTTTATAATCTTTTACTAATCTTCATGATAGTTTTAAAAAATGAAGATATAAATTGTACTTGAAAAATTAATCGTAACGGGACATTTTAGCAATATTTTAAATTTACGTTTTTTCATTGCCTTCTAGTGTTTACTATTAAAATTAGAAAGCGAATTTTTTATAATTACATTATTAATGTTAATTATTACATTATTAATAAGTAGTACATTAGTATAGTATATTACATTATTAGTTTAATTATAATAATAGTTAAAGCAAGATTAAGTCAGTATTATACAAAATATACATTTACAGACATACATACTTATAAGTAGAAGATAATAGATAGATAAAAAGATAAAGAAATTCATATTACGAGCAATAAATAATTTGATTTCCATTTAATATATAAAATTATTAACACACTGTACAAAGATTAATAAATATAAGACGTAATAAACATTACAAAAGAAATAACATTATAATATTACATATCTTACATAAACTTAGTAGATTCCTTTACTTTTCTTTATTTACAATATTATAAAATATTACAATATTAAATATATGTGCAAAAACATCTTATGGTATACATCTTATGAGGTATACGTATATTTTAATTGTAAAAATTTCTAGTTGGTTAATACTACATTGTGTCTTAATTAATTTTTTTATTTCAGTTTATAATTTATATAATATAAAATAACAGTATATAAGTTTGAACATTTTTGTTAAGTTAGGGATATTATTGTACGTTTTGCAAGCTTTTTCATGTGATACATGACTCCAGAGTTTTTCTGACAGCATCACGTGCATAGGGGATATAAGATAAGGAATACCAAGTCATTGCCAATGATTGAATAATTATAAACATAAGAGCCAACCCAGGATTCTTCAACTAAAAATATGCATATTAATTGAGTTAAATGTTATTTTATATAGGGAATAATATTCATGTATAACAAACTTTATTATGTTATACTTACATGCAAAGCTGCAAATAATGTCATTACAATTGCGATAAATACTAAAACAGTTGCCACGACTCTTGTTGGAGCAAACATCTTCTTAAACTGATTGAATGGACCCATCAAAAAGCATGTGCTATGAATAAAATAAAAAATATTTTTCTTTTATCAGAATTATATGATTATACTCAACTATAAATTTCATTGAAAACAAATATTATATGTAATTATAATAAAATAAAGGATTATTAGGAAAATGATTACACTGAATCTATGCTAATCTAATTTTTGTAGTTCTTGTTATACTATATTAACGAATTCACTGAATTATTCATTGTTGAGGCCCCTTAAGTAAAGAAGCAGATTATAAAGAAAATGTATCATGTAAATACTTAGATATAAGTTTAATGATATTTGATTTTAATATATTATTTTACCTTGCTAATGAGATAATATTGCCTAATGTATAAAATACAGCAAATACTGTGAGTCCTTTGTGTAAAAATAAGGCAAAGGATCCAAGGAAGGAGCAGAGGATACCAACAATAAAGCAAATAGCAAAACCTTTTATTCGAGTAGACCAACTTAATGTAGATTGATCCATAACCTAAAAATAAAAATTTATACAATTTATCTTAAATTTAAAAATTCTTCACGTGTTGATATATACAGTTATGTTGAAAAATATACACAACTTTGCATCCTGTTTTAATCTACAAGCTTACCAAAGAATCCACATCTGTATTCCATTAAAAATTGTATGCATTCATAACAATAATTCCATATGAATAAAATAAAATTATATGTATATCAAAAAACTAATATTATTAATAATTATATAACTTTAATATGACATTAATTACCTGAGTAATAATACCACTTTCTTCATCGCATTGATCGTTACCACTTAAAGCTCTCCTTAACTTATCCATCGTCTGTTTCAAATTAATTAACTATTATTTTTTTAAAAATAACGCTTTTACTTTAATATTTTTAAATCAATACACTATCCTTTCATAAAATTAAAAACGATCTGTCTTTCGTAAATATGATTCATTTCAACATTCAACTATGATTATTATAATATAAATATTATTAAAATTGAAGAAACGATAATCTAATACAAAATGTTACAAAATTTTTCACGCGGGAATGAATACTATACTATGCGGAACAGCTGTTCCCTATAAGCTGTACAATTGAATACATGCTTTATTTATCATAAAGATGCTCCTTTTATCTTGAATGTAAACACGTAGATATACAGGATGTCTTTAAAAGGCATTCAGTGATGCAACATAATAAATTTTTCAAGACCTATAAAATTGAAATTTTTAAACTATATAAACAATTAGTTATTTTATTTATAGGTTGGGATGATAAGAAGTACATGATACATAACTTTGGTTCGGCTATGTATCAATATTATCTGTATTGTGATACAATAAAGTAAATCACAAGTTACATTTAGCATACTTGTAAAATAAATTATTTTAATACAAAAATTCGATATACATAGTATTTTTATATGTCTAAACTGGTAGTGTAAAATATAATTAAATCTTCAAATACTTAACATTCTTTTATATATATATACATATACATGTATAGTAAATATTTTTATCACATTTTAATAAATGTAACTGTTATAAAATTAAAAAGTACATAATAGTGATGTACAATTAGTATATGTACATTTTATTATGTAAATATTTTTTTGGAACAAGTGGATATTTTATGAACATGTAGATGAAATTCCATTTATGTAATCTGCTGCTTCTTCCTCTTCAATTTCTCTTAACACTGTTTGTATATCTGTGAGCGATAGGGATGCCTCTACCTAAAAAATTTTGTATATTTCTTACCATTCAAGATTTCAGTAGTCTCATAATAATAAAATATATAACTTACGTCAATGTAATTTAAAAGAATCAATGATGGACTTGTTGAACTATATTGAAATGGTTGTAGTAAGTATTCAACACCTAAATGTTTAGCAAGTTTTTGCCATCCTTGTGTTTTGTCTAAAAGGGTAGATAATTCTTTTTTGTGTTCATCATTTAACCAACTTGTTTGTAAATTTTCATCTTTTAATTCTAACTTTGTAGCAACTGAACACATTTCGCTTGTGGTTTCCCCAGGTTGATCATTAAAAAGCTGTAAAATCTTTATAAAAAATGTATTTTTTATTAAAAACCTTACTATAACTGCGCATGATAATAAATTTTTAAATCAATATTTTCACATATATATATAAAATAATAATTACGTCTGGTTTATTCATAGCTAAATCAAATGATGACTGCCCAATAGTTCCTTCTATATTTTCGTCTTCTGAATCTACTTCGACTTTCACATTAATGTGTGATTCGTTCTTTTCGTCCACCTATTGAAGAAATCAAATAAAGGATATTATATATCATCTGAAGCATCCGAAATTAGAATAAAATATTTTTTACAGAAAAAAATAATGTACATCATCTGACTTCCGATTATGATTTTGAATATGCGGATCTGCACCATGTTGTATTAGTAATGCACACAGTTCTTTTGCTCGTGTTCCTGTATGTACAACTGCAGTATGCAAAGCAGTATTTCCACTAAAGTTTCTTTTATTCACAAGTATATTTGTCTATAATAGTAACAATATTTAAATCAAAAATATATTATAATCATAATTAATAATTGTATTGTGTATTTATATTAAAATAATAAGTAACATACCTTTTTGAGTAAATATTCAACTACATTTTTATGTCCACCTTCAACAGCTATATGTAATGCTGTTCGACCATAAGACATATCAGTATTATTTACATTTGCTCCAGCACGAATAAGTGAACATACTGCATCGTATGACCCTGCTTCAGCTGCAAGATGTAATGGCGTCCATCCAGCATCATTGTGTGCTTCAATGTCTATTCCTTTTTCAACTAGTAATACATCAACACACAACCCAGCGTCGGGGACTAAAATATATAGGTGCATTAAAATGACTATTAATTGTAGGTATTTTAACATTTTTTTTTAAATCTCCTTTTCTGGAATTTTTTAAGCACTAGATTCTATTTTTATCTATCATAAATAAATTATAGCAATTATGAAATACGAGACAAAAATTTATGATATAAAGAAATAGGAATTAATTTAGTTTACATATATTTATTATATGTAATTGTATGTTAGTTTTACTTCTTAATAATTTAACATACTTTTTACTGCTGCATGTAGTGGAGAGAATCCATGCTCATCTGTTCGATTTGGATCAGCTCCAAGTATAAGTAATGCTTTTGCAATTTCAGGTTGGTTTTGTAAAACTGCATAATGCAATGGGGTCTAAAAATAAGATATTATATCTATTAAACTATATTCAGTACATTTATAAATATCCTAATTGGTAATGTTAAAATCAATTTAAAATTAATGTAAATATTTTATAAATATTTTAAAAAGTATATTTACTTTTCCAGAACTATTTTGGCTATTAACCAGCGTTTTACAATCCTTATTAGTACATAATAACATTAACAGGTATTTAATAATATCACGTTGTCCATATCGAAGTGCTGCATGTAACGGCGAATCCCCATATGTTGATCGATCTCTGAGTAGTTTTTGGACATGTTCTTTTACATTTTTTACATCCATTTTCATACATTGCATAATTTCAATAAGTATATTTTTAGCGAACATTACATCATCCTGACGCTAATAAGAGAATATTCACATTATTTATTAATTCAAAAATATCTTATAAATGACTTAATATAAATTGAAAATAGAAGAAATATATACTTGTACAGTTGATAGGCCATCAGTGGTTAACATGTCCTCTTCACCATTAACAAGGAATTTTAAATAATCTACAAAATGATGCAATTAAAATTTTTCAATAAATTCTATCTTAAGAAAGAAAAAGAGATTGCTTACTTACTGTCAACATCTATATCTTTCAGAAAATCTTTGCACACTGGTGTTGGGGGACCTTCAGATAATAATTTTATTATTTCTTTAGATAATTCTCGACTGCTATTACTTAAGAGTTCTGATGTATTTTCATTTCCAATACAATTGGGACTTGATAGTATATGTGATAATTCCGAACTTCCAGAATGAGATATTCGTTGACGTTTCCTACCTAAACATTTATTACTGCTATTTTGAATGTGCGATTAGAGTTGCGTCGGCTTATGTCAAAATCTTGTAAGTTTGTAACCACATATGTATGTTCAAGTACTTGCTATCCGACTTGATTACCTCCCAACCTGAATTTAACCCAAAGATACCTTTAGGTGTTTGACATAATTATGTGATTTTCAACTTCCAGGATCTTGACTCAACACGAACCTATCTTTAAGTATCTGTACATCCCTTAATATTTATTTATTACCTATAATTCTATCACTTGGTTTGTAATAAAATTTCTTTGGTTCAGAACAACCTCCATCAGATGGCCGTTCTAACTGAATGAAAACTTCTTTTGTCGTTGTGATATTTTGATCTTTATATGGTGGTGTTCTATAAATATATATATATACACATATATACATATATACATATATAAGCTATTATATATTTTATTTGTATGTCAAAAGTTAAGGTAGCCTGTCCCTAATACACAACTTACCGAAATACAATAGCATATTGATGATGCACATCCAATTCTGAAAAACGTCCATATGCACTCCAAATTTCACAATCATCCTCATTTAATTCAAAAAATTTTATTTTAATATTTTCTGCAACAAAAAATATTGTATTAAAAGTATTTGTATAAAATTACGTTACTGCTTTTTATATTTTGTAAATCAATAAACTAATTTAATAATTACTTTTTCCTACTTTTTCTACCAGTATGAATACTTCTTCTGCTCCCTCAACACTACTAGTGTGTTTATCAATTCTGCATATTTTAAGTTCTCCAGTTAATGCACTCTCTATCAAATTATATTTTTTCAATTATTTTGCTTCTATAAGATGTATTTTTAAATATTCTATTATTTTTCACTTACTAAGATTATTAATAGCATGTGAATATACAGGTTCTGTTATCGGCCTCATAATTCCATGATCATCTAAGATGAATGCTTGAAAGCACAGTGCAACACTATTCAAATTCATACATTTTTGATAATTTTCAGCATTGACTTTAATCTTTAAAGTAAAATGTACACTTAATTAAAAGCTTAGAAAAAATATGGGAGAGTATACTATAGAATATACATATATATTAATATAGTTAATATAAATTATAAGGTATTAAAATAACATACTTGTGCTTCCTCTCTAGTAGTAAGAATTGCCTTCATATTTTCAAGTTTCTTTTTCTCTAAAGCTTCAGCTTGCATCTTTTTTATAAGTTCATCTCTAATATGCCTTTTTCCTGTGTGTATAATTGCCATTCCATGGAATCTAGATATCATATAATACTAGCGATGTATAATACAAAATAGTAATAACATATCAGATTTTAATATATAACATAAAATTTACAAAAAATATAGTATGTAACACATGTAATATATAATATATTATATAACATACATTGCAGTATATCCAATTTCAGAAGATACTGTGATATGATGTGGATCATCATAATCGTGACCACCATCTCTACGAATTAATCTATGAGCATGAGGAATTCTGGGACTTCCTTCGTCAGATGTAACAAGTGTACACCGTATTATTGCAGACTCCAGGAAATTATTTAACTAAATGAAGTATTAGTGTTATTTATTTATTATTTAAATAATTTAAAAACTCAAGATGTCTGATCTTTTTTATCAATATTAGATAAACATTATAAGAATAGAATGACAGATATATACTTGTACTGTTGGTGCATTCTTGTGACGATTAATAGCACTATTTGATCCCACTAAACTTCCATGTGTTCCTACCATTTCTGATTTGTATCGAAATCTAAATTTTTCTATAGGTTGTTCCAAGATTGTTATAGATGGCTCTCCAATAACTTAAACAAAGCAATGATATATTTTCCAGTACCTTTATGCAAAAGAAGGAAATCGTATATCATAAAAGATATTGTACCTGTTGTATCATTTAATGTTAAAAATTCATTGCCCTGTAATGGTGACAATGTAGTAGACATAGGTGAATTGACGCTCGCTGTCGCTTGAGATCCACTAAGTGGACTATAAACACCTTGATTGTTCATTGCTTGTAAATCTTAAAGAGAATCATATATGTATATGTAAATGAATATTTCTATGTCATATGTACATATATATATTTCAAATAATCTATTATATGAATTCACATTGAACATTTGTTTAAAGTACTGAAATTAAAAGTAAATTAACAATTACCACATTCATAAGAATAAAAATCCAGATTTTCAGAAATTGGAACTGCGTAATTCTCGTAAACTTCAGGCATTATGTGTTATTAAAAAATTATCACACAACTAAATAATTATTCACTACTTCAAATATAATATTTATAAATATGACGATGTTTATATTGGACAATACATAACTATATAAAAAAGTTTACAAAAATAACAGAAGATTTAACAGTTCGGTACACCTCTTTAAATACTCACGTACTCACCGAACGTGAATATTTCTTATCTCAATTGTATATCCCAATATAACCTTGATGCTAATGTAGGTTTTTCCCCGTTAAGTAACCAATCATTCTTTAGAAATGGATTTTCCGTAAGAAAGGGCTGTAACAAGCAGTTAAAAAGCCCCACTTTATGTTATGGTTTTATACGAATCTTATAAGTAATATTAGAAATTTTTAATATTTTGTATTTGTTTACTAATTATGGAAAATGATTGTGTTTTTTTCTTCTTTATTCAATTTCATATATATATACATACAAAATTCTCACATGATATTAGCCGCTCCTGCAAAAACGTAATCAAATGTAATCGAAAGTACATTTCATAAAATTGACAAATGTTAATGGTGGGGATACCTTGTAAATACATGCGTATGTATGTATACGTACGAATCAGAAAGGCATGTTCATATAGTGTCAGACAAGGCATTAGTACACTTCAAGTACGTATTTCGTAGAGTAAAGTTTGTAAATACTTTAAAGTAATTCAGAAACGATGTCTCTCAAGAGCGAAAAGATCGGTATAATTGGCAGGTAATAAAGACAAATAGATAAATAGAATGTAATTAATAATATTAATTATTTCTTACATATATTTAGCTTTATTAATAACAAATGAACAATATAATGACTTATACACAATTATATTCCATATAACTTGGTTTTAATATCATAAAATAATTTGCAACTAGTAATTATTTAAATACGAATTTCATCAGAATATTTCATGGAAAATATATCATCCTAATCCGTTTTATAATATTATATATCTAATATTTTTTGTATTTGATATAATGTATACAGGGTGGATCAGGTAAATGGGAGAATCTAAATATATGTCTTATTTGTTGTCATATAAGAAAACTTCTCAGAAAAAAGTTGCATTTTTTTAAAAAGTTGTTAAAAACTTGTAATTACTACAAATAGTTTTTTAGTGATTATTTTTCACGAGATCTTAAGGTCACTGATATTATTTTGTTGATAATTCTATACTTATTTCTGGATATTTTTGTAGAATGTGAAGAAACAAATTTAATTTCAAACAATAATTTAAACAAATTTATAGAATTATAGCATTCTGATCATTTAGTTTTGAGATACTTGCGTTTAAATCTATTAAAATTTTACGCAATATCTCAGGTTACGCAATACGCTTTTATCTGTGGGGTAAATAAAAACATTTAGTCTATCGCGATAAACGAACATCGGAGAACACGAAGGAAAGAATTATAATTGCAGGTACATCCATAATCTACAAGAATTAGAAAATATGCACGAAGAAATGCTTAAAAAATTCCAGTTACCATAGCAACAAATTATCAATTGATGGTTATTTCTCATTTTTCTCATTTCGGAACATTTGTAACCGAAATATCAATGAATTGTGAAAATATTTTCTAATGATAATTAATGCTTACGTTTTAATACGAATGTGTGACAAATATGTGCTATGTAAATTGAAATGTCACATAATTAGAAACAAATATCTCAGAAATATATAATCCGAAGGATATGATTCTGTAGGTCGTGAACTTGTTTTTTACGGTTTGCAAAAATATCCAAAGATAAATATATTGTTAAAAGAATAATCCCAAAAATGTATTTTCAGTATTACATGTGTTCCTTGGAACAGTACAACTTTCTTCTGAGAAGTTTTTTTATACAACAACAAATAATACAGATATTTATAGTCTGTCCAACAAGACGAGGCAATAAAATTTGATTGCTGCGACTACAGACGGTAGATGATCCCATTTAACTGGTTCATCATCTATAACTTATTAATTAAAAATATATAAGTACAAAATCTTTTTAACGAATATACAAAACTATATTGGTAATAATAATTGTTTACACAAGAAACTAGAAGATTGCATTTATCTACAAAATATTTTTAAATTATAATTCATAAACAATTTAGAAATCATGGTGCTGATGCTCTGAATTAAATCTTCTTTGATAAGATAATATTGTAAAAATTTACTGATAAACAGTAGAGGATTACATACGCTTTTTGGTATAACAATATATAGCTACATATATATAATTTATTATTATGTAAATATCAAATATAATATTTCACTTAAATAACACAATGAAAAATAACAAATTATAAGATTAGAAAATATATTAATATTGGGCATACCGAATTTTCTTAAACTATTTTAGCGGTCTAATCGGTCGCAGTTGGGCGATGCTTTTTGCTAGTGTAGGATACGAAGTAATTATTTATGACATTGTAAAAGAACAAATCAATCGTGCTCTCGAAGATATTCACCAGCAATTGAAGCGTCTTGAAAGTAACAATCTTTTGAGAGGTTCACTTACTGCGGATCAGCAAATTAAATTAATTAAAGGTTCGCTCTTATGTTTATGGGTAATATATATATATATATATATTCATAGAATTGATATTCGAGTAAATATAACTGTAATCTATTATTGAGATCAATTTAATTAATTATTAACAGGATCGTCTAACTTAACGGAAGTTGTAAAAGGAGCTAAATTTATACAAGAATGCGTTCCCGAAAATTTATCATTAAAACTTAAGGTTTACAACGAGCTTGACAACTTAGTTGATAATAAAGTAATTTTATCTTCTTCAACGTCTACCTTCCGTCCATCCTTATTTAGCGAAAAGTTAAAACATCGTGAACAAATTATTGTGTCACATCCAGTATGTATGCTTTTCTATTCTATATGTATATGAAATAAAATAAATATGTATTATATTTAGCTTAAAACATTTCCTGCAATAACTAAAGATATATATTGTTTTAAATATAGGTAAATCCTCCGTACTATGTGCCACTTGTAGAAATCGTGCCAGCTCCTTGGACGCGTGCTGAGATACCAATACAAACAAAAGCTATTATGACTGAAATAGGTCAAACGCCTGTTGTATTTTCTAGAGAAATTGATGGTTTTGCACTTAACCGAATACAGTATGTACTTTTTTATAATATATTAACTTATTATTAATCTTTATATATTTATCAAAAAAATTTGGTTAGATATGCAATTTTAAATGAAGCGTGGAGACTAGTAGCCGATGGAATTTTAAGTGCAAAAGATATGGATGCAGTCATGAGTGAAGGTCTTGGAATGCGATATGCATTTCTCGGTGCTTTCGAAGCAGCACATTTAAATGCTGAAGGTAAAATTTTTTATTATTCAGCAAACAAAATTAATTTTGTAATTAATTTTTGTAAAACAAATTAGCAGCAAAGCTATCCCTTTATTTAGTTCCTCATGCAATTTTTTTTCGCGGATAAAAATCGCGTAAATGAAATCTGCCAGTACAATAAAAATAGATACCTCGTAAAGTGACAAGGAGACTGTATGAAAGTACCATCTAAATAAAAACATAATGGCAATAAGTAATGCAATAAATCACTTCATTTCAGGCATGAAAAAGTACTGTGAAACGTACAAAAATTCAATTTATGATGTAAGTATGACATTCGGTCCAGTTCCAAAATTTGAAGGTGAGATGGCAGAAAAGATTAGCAATGAATTAAATGAGATGTGTCCGCTAGAGAAGCTTCAAGAAAGACGTGCATGGAGAGATGAAGCTTTGACCAAGTTATCCTTATTAAAGAAGGAATTGAATAATAAGTAAAAATATTCCTAGCATAGCAACATATGTTAAAACTGAGCTTGTTGTTTATTAACTAATAAAGTAAAATGAGTAATGTGTGTTTAAAAGCTAATTCGTGTTATTCGTTTTTTTATTAATACCTGTTGATATATAGATACATATTAAAATAATAGAATGTGTATAATATATATAAAGTATATAAAGTAACAATATAAAATAGTAAAACAGTAGAATGAATAAAAGAGTTTATAGTTTTCAATATTAATACTATAATAATAATTGACATGTATTTATCCGGTAGATATGTATTTATCATGCTATGCATGGTATGTATGCGTAGCATATGCTAACATGGAACCAAACAGAGCAGATCCCTAACTTTATAGGTTCTTGTATATGCTAGCGCGGAAGTTCAGCATTTGTCCGTATGATGGAGCACCTGTATTGTGGCACACCTAAAACATGGGCGCAAGTACTCTTATTTCCTTTTTCGTCATATAAACAAGTCTCGTCGGATTAGATCACAGTTAAGTACAGATCTGGAAATTCCAGTGGAGAGATAAGGACTTGAGATAATCTTACGCATCAGAAAATGTTTCTGAAGTAAGGCGCTTCAATCGATTTGTTAGGTTTTGTCATGCAACGCCACTTGTGTTTGCAACTTGCGATATGATCAATTTTACAGCTGAACTCTATCCTATTATATAAGTCAACATTTTTTTAAACATTCTTCTGTATCACATGAAATTTATTCTAGATACATTGAAAAAATTTATGAGCAGTAGTTTAATTTACATTCTTTGCTTTCGGTGGTAAGGATGGCGAAAGTGGCGTTAAATGCAAAAGTCTAACAGATCTTCTGCAGTGCTATGACCAGCGGCCAATTTCTAAAGCATTTACGACCGTATGCAGAACGATATCCGGTGTTGTTGCCATATTGATATTTTTTGGCTTCATTTGACAGATGCTTGCTTTATGTTTTTGACATTTTTGGTATAAGAGTGTCCAGACTGGTAACTTTGGTTTAGATTAGTATATGTATGTGACCCTAACTATGGCTACATTAAATTCTACGGATAATATCAAATATATTTATCAATTGCCATTTTTTGCACGATCGGAGATTTGTAAAATACTTAATCAAAATGATAAATGGGAAGAACTTGCTGGTAAGTTCCAATAATATAATTTTAATAATTAAAATTGTATTTAGTATAATTTAGCAATACTTCATAAAAGGTTCTAGTAAAAAGTTTAACATTAAATGGGAATTCATTTAGGAACATGGATGAAATATGATGTATTGACAATACAGAGTTTGCGAAAAGAAAAAAATCCAACGGATGAATTACTAACAATGTGGGGTCACTATAATCATACAATATTGGAATTGTTTGTGCTGTTATCTAGAATGCAGCATTATCAATCTATGGTACCATTGAAATCATTTGTCGAAGAGAAATTTCATAAATTACTTTATAATGGAGAAGGAAATCTCCATAGAATACTTGGGAAACGCTTGAATAAAAACACAAAAGATTTAAAGATTGGAACACAGAATTTTAATCAAATTGCACCACCAGAACCAAATATGCCGAAGATTATTGTAGAGAAAAATACTAGGGAGGAATCCCATAAAATTTTAAATCGACCTATGCAAGCCATGCATGTTGGAGTTGTTCCAAGTAATTCTAACAACTTACTTGTTGCTTCTCTAGCAGCAGCAAATCCTGCATTAGGTTCTTTACAACGTACTCCAACTAGCGGAAGAAAAGATAATGATGCTATCATTTTCTCAGCAGAAGCAGCTATACCCCATGTTCCTTATAGTGAACTAAGTATAGCTACCAATGAATGGAACTTATATAATATATTAGGGAGAGGTGGCTTTGGGACTGTGTATAGAGGTAATCAGGATAGAAGCAATAAATTTTTTAATATATATTAATTTCATCTAAATAAACTGTTATATCTTTGTTATATAGGCACATGGAAAAATACAGCTGTAGCTATTAAGAAAATAGAAAAAAGAGGGACAGATTCTGATGAAAGTCATCTACTTCAACTTCAACAGTCCTTTAGAGAAATTAAAATTTTAAATTCTTGTAGGCATGAAAATATATTACCACTATATGCTTATAGTTTAGATGGCAAACTACCTTGTATTGTTTATCAGCTTATGAAAAATGGATCTTTAGAAGACCGGTTATTGTTAAAACAGAAAAGTCAGCCATTATCTTGGATCCAACGTCATGAAATAGCTAAAGGAGCTGCATGTGGTTTACAATATTTGCACACAGTTGGAGAAAAGCCCTTGATACATGGTGATATAAAGAGTGCTAATATTTTGCTTGATAAAAATTTAGAACCTAGAATTGGTGATTTTGGTTTAGCAAGAGAAGGTCCTGAAAGAGATTCTATGGAAGTAAGTTCTGTTCTAATGATAATATTATTGAAAAAATGTATGAAATATCTTGTTATTTATTATCATTATTATTTGTTTTATTATTATTTTTATTTCAGGTAAGCAAAATTCACGGCACTAGACCATATCTCCCAGAAGAATTTTTACATGGACGAAAATTATCTACGAAAGTCGATACATACAGCTATGGTATAGTTTTGTTTGAACTAGCTACTGGTTTACCAGCTTATGATAAATCTAGGTTGGGCAATAGGTTTCTAAAAGATTTTATTGACAATTGGGAAGACAAAGATCTTCCTTTGCTAATAGATAAAAAAGCAGGTGAGAAAGATAAACAGGTTTACAACAACCTAATGATTTTGGGAAAGTGGTGTACTAATCGTATGGCACAAAATAGACCTGAAATGGATTATGTATTCAAGAAACTAAATGATTTATAATTTGATCACGCTTTTATTTTTTATTTAAATTGTATGAGAATTTTATATGTTTCTATGTGAATATCTCGTAAATTGTATATATTTAATATTATAGTTTAGAAATTGGCAATATATAATGTTTATGATATGTAACTTTCTCATAGAATTGTAGTATATAATTTATGATTTTGTTACAATATAAACATGTGTATGTAACAAATTATTACCAATTCCTAAGGAATATTTGTAATTGTATGCTGTGTAATACTTTTGTTATAATTATATTAATATTTTTATTCTGTTATAAAATATACATATATTTTTATATAGATTCTATATGTAATAACAATATTTTTAGAGGAAATAAAATTTTGCAAATAATGAATATACAAAAGACATTTTATTTCAATTATCTATACTATATAATAAAATAATAGATAACTTATCACAGGTACTGAGTAAATAAATTTTACGTTATGCGTTTTCAATAAAAATTTCATTACAAAAGATGAAGGAAAATTAAAAGAGAAATTAAAGAGAGTAATCATATAACGAAACGATTATAATATTTATGGTTCATCATAAATAGGCATATCTAGCAATACATGTTTTAAGGAATATATAGCAAATACAACTTCATTTTTACAAAGAGAGTTTACACGTTATATATATATGTATTGCTTATTTTTTAAGTAAAATATCTTAACAAATCTGAATACCTATATAAATTATTGCTGTTATCAAATGTGATTTTATTTTTCAAATTATAAAAATAGAAGTTAAAATTGTCTTAAGTGTATAGTATGATAAACTGAATTCCAATTTCAGTTTAGGAATGTCATTAAATAGACGAAATCGCGAAAAATATAAAGAAATTTGAGAATTAATACGTTAGACAAAATTAGAACATATTTTTGCGTCCTAAATATAATTACTTAATAACTGATAAATGTAGTCCAGTAGTATAATACATAATTCATTTTTTACAATAATTAAAAGTTATAGCGAGCGTAATATTTTCTACGAGAAGAAAATGTATTGAAATACACATTAAATTCGTTTTACACAAGTAGTAAAGCTAGGTACTTCCGATGGTGTAAATCGAAACGGAACAAAGTGATAGCTTTCGTAGTGATTAATGTTTCATTAAAATACTGAATACAGGAATAATAATATGTAAGTGATTTATTATATTTGAATGTTTCCTTCTTAACATTAAGTATGAAAGAATATTGTATACAACAACAATTTTTTTGCGAACGAATTCCATCAATCGAACTTTTTTCACAAGTATACAAATGTCATACGTCATATTCTTCTTTTTATACATTATCAGAATATATTTATTATTTTATATTCAGCAGGTTTATATTATTAGTTATGTTACATATTGGTAACATATGTATACATAAGTATATAAATCCAATATGTAACAAATAAAATACTGCAATAAAGTTTCTGTATGTATACATGTGATAGAAGAAATATTATTACAATATCATTTATAACGTACGTTTAATTATGTATAGCGAAATATCAAATGAATTCCGTGGTACATCAAAAGAGAACGTAAATTACTAAATGAATAAAAGCATGCAACGATAATATTCTGTTAGAATAATATCGATCCATATCGAGAATATTTTTAGCGCAAAACCCTGAATGTGTACTGTAACGTAGAATACCTTTTGCCGTATTCTGAGTCAATCAAAGTATATAATAGAGAGCGTTGGTGCATTTTCCACTCATAGGAAAATAAAACGAATATTATCATCTAATGTTAAAGTATATTTAGTTATATTAAAGTAAATTTGAGCATCGTACACGAATACTTTTATAATGTTTGGTTAGTCATTTTTTGATAGCCGATAAAATTTGTATCGTTGTGTATTGACCATAGTGTAATGGTACTCGTAAATCATAGCTATCTCTCCTGTCTACCGGAAGTGATTGTTGTTGCTGTTTGGTGTTCCACAATGTGGTTATCAATAATACGAACATCGTCACCCCTGCGATAGCCAATAACCATATAAATACTTCCTGCATTATTGGTCCTACTTGAAGCAGTAATCTCACGAGGAACAACAAGTCACTGGGTACTTGAGGTATTACCTGCAAATAAATTTATGAAAATATAAGTTTAAGACATTATGGTTGCTTGTAATTGGAATTGTTATAACTTTCCAATTTTAAGTATGTGTTTTTCGAAAAATGATTATGACTAGCGTAATATATATTTGTAGCGTAATTAACATATTAAACATTATATGTTCGTATTGAATAGACCTCGATGCACTTGAAACCTGAATGAACATTTGTTCAATGCTATTTAGGCTATTTCACAATACTCATACATATCCTACTCTCACTTTATTACCACGCTTAAGTATATATAGAGAAAATGTTATCGGACAATGTGTTGAACAGGTTTATAAAAGAGGCGATTATTTGTGATAGTATTAAGAATGTTGATCTGTCGACTTTAAAGGTAGATTAAAGTAGATTAGGTAGAGCTTCATTCTACACGCCCATTGTTAATTACGAACGGTTTTACGAGCATATTAGATGTAAAAATCTGAATGAAGAATACTCACCAGGTCACTCCAGAATAATGGTATTACTAAGTTATTAAAAATTTCAATCTGTGAATTGTACTGAACAGGATGCATAACAAGATTGATCTGTACTTTTGAGTTTACTTTCATCGGGAAGCCGATTGTCTACGAAGAAAAATGAGAAAAATATGGTCTGTTAATCATCGATTCTCAATAATAAAATTCGACTTCAGTTTTTCTATACAATTTCGATATTATTGAAAACTATTCAATGGATTTAATTGCTTTGTTGATTTTTAATGGTTATTAGTACCAATCTCACGAGCACATTAAACATTATCGTTGTTCAATTAGGTAACTAATAGATCGCTTTCGAATATCTACGTTATTCTCGCATATTATGTCTTTACTTGTGAAACACGGCGTAACACTTTCGTTAAGGAGAATGTGCTTTTGATAAAAGTTGCTCAAGCAGTAGCCAGCCTCGCAATACTTACATAAATTACGAAGCAAATAATAAAATCAAAGAAAGAAGTTACGTTACGTATCTTAAAGCGATCATAGATGCCGAATAATTCCTAGCAAATGTTAATAAGCTAGTTGCTTAGTATTGTATTTACCGGTTCTAGAATGATCTTCGTGGTGTGTTTTTCTGGATCTGGATTAATACCTTCGATATTCTCTTGTAAACTGGGATCGGCGTGAAGAAAATGCGGTAAAGACATCGCTGCAGGGATACCTTAAATAAGTAAGATACCTTAATAACAAGTACTTTTATATATCTGTATTAGTTATTACGTTTCAATCAACGTTATAAAGAAAAAGCACTATGAAATATCTTGATCTAGATGAACATTTCTAAGTCTTCTAACCTTTTAAATTTGTTAAGAAAGGATATAAAAATTGTATTTAAAAAAGTTGGTTATCGGTTTCAAAAACAGTATAACAGCTACGTTCAAGAAACGCTTAGTCTAATATTGTTTTATAAAAATGTTTGGTAGACACGTGGTCTAACACTCTGCATTATATTCGCAAAGTTCAGCTTTTGACATTTAATGTTAGAGTCTGGCCGATGATGTTACGCTCACAGGTAGAAACTTTGCTATTCTGATATTTAGTCGGCGAGTCTGATTCGTGCAAGAACTTATATCATCCAACAAGCCAACGTATGGTGAGCTAAAATTGGTAAGAAATCTAATATCGCTAAGTATTCATCAGTTAATAAGAGATACGTACTGTAGTAACACGGAGTCATGTCAGTTAGTCCTTTCTTTAAACATTTTCCTTTTTTCTTACAATAACACGTATTATCCGGATTTGCATCAGGAGTATCTAAGAAATTGTCTGACATGCTGTAAAGATAACCATCTAGACCGTTCTCTGCTACCACTTCCTCTTTGAAAACAATTGGTATCGTTCTACAGAACGCTTTCCTGAATATTCTGAATGCAGCACGTTTGTCTAGATGTGCTGGGAATAATTCTCCTTCGGTGCTTCCTCTAATGAGATTACAAATAGTATTCCTGTAATGTGAAGAGTTTGCGATAATACTCAATTCTTCCACTTAACTTTTTATTAATTGACTTTTGTTGTTTTTCCTCTCCACTTACTCTGGATATGTTTCGTTTCTATTATCTTCTCGATATCCCCATTGTGACATTCCTGGACTGCCGTTGTACAATTGAATACTTAAATAACGTCCTTCTTCCTCGGTCATATTCTCATTGTGCCCGATATTCATGAGCACGACGTTGTTTCCTTCGTCATACATCTAAAAAAGTTGTCAATAAATGCTTTTCGTGAATGCACTTTGATCATCGATCATGCATTATCGATATAAATGATATAATTTCACAGTTAATATAAATTTCAAACGCAAAAACGTGAAAAGATTGCGAATAAAGGTATAACAAAATGTTTAATCGCTTCTTAAAATATTGATAAACGTAATTCGAAAGAAGAAAAATGGATATTATTAAATAGTATTCATTTTCTAGCATTCCTGTTGCAAATTGACAATAAATGATTAAGTTACTAGTGGAAATATTAATATCGAAGTAAGCGGAAACATCATAGATCATAGAATTATTTTTAATTATATCTTGGTGGCGGGTTGACATTTCTCACATATTTTCTAACGACAAGGAAAACACACGCGAATAACTGTTTGTATGCAAGTGAGAAATCATGCCAACGTGAATAAGAGGTATACAAAGACGATTATTATAAAACGTTCATTGAACTTGACATGATATATGATATGCGCTTGTTACTATATGTTATGCAATTATATCGACTTATTTGAAAAAAAGGCAAGATTCTTGAAATGTATTGTGCACCACCATATGACGAAAAAAAAATGGGACAAGATACATATATTAGAAACATAACTTTCTGTTGCTGAATTCTCATATGTTATTTAAACTATTCTAAAATTTGAAATGATATATTTCTATATTATTTAAAACTTAATATTTTTAATTGATCAAATAAAATCATTTTAAAAATTTTATTATATTAAAAATAGAATTTTATGCCTAATAAGATGGGATTTTAATCATTTATGAGATATTTTTATAATTGAATATAAAAATATCCATGATACAAATTAAGTAGTTTTAAAAGTAAACGAGATTAGCGATAAAGAATAACTTCCGATCAAATTCATTCGCTGAACATACACTAGGACAACCTGTTCATGTTTACTAATATATAGTTGTTTTTTGTGTAGTTAAAAGTTGTTGACACTAACCTCGTGAACCATGAAATGCATGTTTGCACAAACAGTGAAAGGAGCAACGGCTAGAAATAATTGCGTAAACCTTCGGTAATTTGGCGTATTATATTTGCAATATGGTGCACATGTGTATATCTGATATCGCATTTGACTTATGTATTTGTGTATATATACATATATAACATTTATATATATGTATATATAAATGTTATATTTTTCACATAATCGTTAAATCGCGTGGAGCTTGTATGTGTAATTGGCGGTTGCAAGATATTGATGTGATCGTGTATATGAGAGTTCTGCAACAAAAAGCTTGAAATGAATCAATCGATTTATATACAGACGAAGTTAGTTACTTGTGTCAATAACCGGTATATTATTCATTTGATTTTTTTCGTAGCTAATTTATCTCATACGCAATACGATATTGGAATTGACGCATTTGCGTCAAGTTAATCTACTCATGTCGATGGTGTTTGCAACTAATTATTGCAATCTTGTTTACAAAATTATTACTTTTAAATTGTTTATAGTTTAAGTAGTTTATATTTCAGATATGGCTAATTGCCAGACGTTGCTCTTAGTATTTTCGTTACATCCTTTAGGATGTTATTAGCATTTAAAGTTTAGCAGAAAAAGGGGAATGCCGATTTTAACGAATTTTGACATTTTTTAGTTTTACATTTACAAAATTTTTTCGTATGCTCTTTGTTTCCATGTGCTCTTTATCACTGGACATGTCGTATTATGAATTAAAATTTTCTGAGTATTGCAATCATAAAAAATTCAAATGTACAACGAAAAATGAATACTTCTTATTCTTTAATATGTTATGCATATATTATTTAAAATTATAAGTGAAAGTTGAAAATGATGCAGAATAAAATGGTGTTTTATTTTGATATATGAGAAGGTATGAAGCTGCGACATTATAATATCTAAAAATAAATTTTTGTTTTCTGAGAAATGTTAAAACTTGACATTCTCTCTTTCTCTTGCCCAACCTTCATTCGAGATTTCGATAAATTGAGAACTTTCTATTGTTTAGTGTTTGGTGGTAAAAGTTTCTTTTTCAGCAATGCTGTAAAAATATGTATTGATATTTGTTCTATATACAGGATGTATGTATGCTACAACTATCGCCACGATTTTTCAATGACGATTTCATTCATCGCATTTTACTTCCAATAATCTGATAAAAAAATATTTCAAACAAAAGTGAATCAGTTTTCAAAAAATTGTTTCTTCAATGAAAGGTTAAAATCACATTGCATTTTCTTACATTGCAACGTTACTTATATTGTCTTCGCAAATCGTTTTTTCCTAGAATTCACAGTTTTCAAAAAAATCAATTTGGAAAGAAATTACAAATTTTCAACTTTTGAGATGTTTTGTGCTATTACAGTACGAGCTTGCTGTTTATCGGTTCCGTTATGCCAAATGGCAGGCAAGGTAACCGGCAACATTGAATATCACTATCGCCGCCGCGTATTTTGTTAAACTGTTTCGCTTTTATATTGTAAACAAAACATGGTTTTCTGGTTTCTCTTGATGCTTTCCTTAGTAAAAATGTCTGCTATATCGCATGTTAGACTTTTTCTCGTAGATCATCATTCGGTTTTGAAATAAACCAAAAAATGTAAGCAAATAATGATGCGTTTGAGGTGTTCTTTTCACATTGATCATTATTCAAACATGTTTAACCCTTTGCACTCGACGGCCTTTTCAGTCAGGCGTAGCAGCAACTCGAGGTAATTTTGCGCGTATGTGATGAGTGTCTCGTAGGTAATATAAAATGATTGTATACAAAAATTAACTTAAAAAAACATTATATTTTAATAATCTATTTATATTTACATCTTTGAGTATATAATTTTTTAATATTTTTTTGTATTTTACTTTTTTTACGATAAATTATAAAGCATCTGTCAAGATGCATCCTTGGCTTATCGGGACAAGTATCGCAATAATAAGTTTCGTGTCTCCCTCCTGCTTTGTTTCGGTAAGAATACACCTTACAATCCCTTTTTGTTAATGTTAAAATTACATGAAGCTTTCCATTTAACCGAATTTCATCACAATTAGTACGTCGAAGCTCGATTTCGCGGTTGTCGAATATCTCCTCTCAACTGGCTGACTAAGTTTTTTATAAATCGCAGGTAGTTAAGTGGCCTTTTGTTCTTTTGTTTTTTTTACAGAATATATGAATTAATTAAACAAATTTTCAAATCCATTTTTTTAGAGCTTCTAAATTTACGAAACTATAATATTTCTGTCACGATCGTTGAATCTGAATTAACGTCGGAGACGTTGCCAGAACTATAATTTCGGAAGAATTTGAGCATAAATATTTCATTTCCATCTTAAAATGTAACACTTCACACTTCATAATAAACAATATAAAGAGCTAAGGAATCTATTTATGAATCAATACTTCGCTCTCATTAATTGGAGGGGTCGAAATCTAGCATATATAGGGATTATCGCCTCTCATTCTTCTCTCGAGTTGTCACACGGAACGCCGTGGTGACGGAAGATCGCCTCTCGAGTGCAAAGGGTTAAAAGTTTATAACGCAATAATAATACATATCATTTTCTTCGGCAGAATCCAGAGAATCTTTTTATCTCAACCGCAACTCGATAGCTACTACTGCAAAAGCACAAAACATCTCCAAAGTTAAAAACGTAGAATTCTTTTCAAAATTAATTTTTTTGGTTCTAAGAAAGGACAGTTTACAGATTCGTGTTTAGCTCACAAAGATCTACAAGAATCGCCTATTGAAGGATACACAATCAAATACGCGTTGAACAGTGCTAACGGAAGTCCCTGAAGAATCGTGACGACAGTTATACCATTCACCTAGTATAGAGCAATGGTTCATGAAAAGCAAAGATCAATGACAAAACGTGACGCGTAATTGTTCGTTACAAGTGCTTTTACGAAAGAGTTTCTTATGCATTTGATTATTCCGTTTACGAAAGCATTGGCAAAGCAATTTATAATAATGATATGTATATTGTATGATTCCTTCTGTATTTATTGCGTGTGTTTGTCTTGAATAACTATTCTTACATTTTATTAGCTTTTGTATGATAACTCTTGGAAGACTTTTCTTAGAACAGAATAATGTATCTAAGTACTATGTGATAAATATCGCACCTTAGAGTTTACTTATCATATGTATAAGCAGATTTGTTAATGTGATTAGGTTTTCTTGGAGGTAAATCATCATTTATTCTTCTTACATTTATTTGTTTTATTAATTTTAATTTTAATGTTAATATTAATTGTTTTTATTTACAATTAAAGAAAATAACTTACCCTGTCAAGCAGCCCGAATTTGCCGAAGTTTATGAAACTTGGCATGATATTGCTTGCAAGATGAATCAAAGAATCTTCATAGCCCCACAGATAATCGTGAACGGTTAAATGTAATATTGGTTTACTGTTTAACAAGTTTATCAGGCTATTCAAAGGGTAGTTCACAAAAAATCCAGCATCGTGCAGCGTTGAAAAGGCTCCCTGTGAGTGTTAAAAGTATAATAATACATATAAGAAAAATTAGAATCATTAATACAAACAATACAACGAATAAGAATATAGTACGTACTAAAACTATTCAGATATAAGAATCATGGATATATATGGAATAATGATATTAACTTATTTTATTGATCATGGATTTATTGCATCGCGTGAGATAGTTTTGCATAAATTTAGTGCGCATTTTAAATATCATTTCAGAATAAATAATCGTGGATATTTAATGTAAAGAAAACAATTTTTTAATGGAATGACATCTCGAAATCCTATTTGTAATATTGTATATTAATTGTCGTAACTGACAACAAACAAAATACTATAATTAAAGTAGTAAATCTCCTATGATGATTTATTACTGATTTATTACTGATTTATTACTGATTTATTACTGATTTATTACTGATGATTGTTTCTTTTATTAGCGAAAGCTGGATAATTGTATCACGGATAACGACTTTGAAAATGTAAAATATCGTTGAACTGTTATCATAGGAATTGTTATGAATCATTACGACTAATGATTAATTAACATTTGCTCACATAATTATAATAGGATCATAAATTGATAATTGTAAGATTACTGCAATTAAACAGTTTTGTACTTATTCAGCATATTTTGCATACTCTTAACACTAAATCAATCTCACGTTAAAGAATATGATATCGTAAAACTAATAAAGCATTTTCAAAATTGATCGTTTCATGTCAATGCTTAAGCATTATTGAAATGTGACCATCAATAAAAAAAATGAACATATGATGTTCCCATATAAACTTTACTATTGGTAAGCTTCTCATTCTATACATTTTTATTAGTATCTTTCTTTGTAGTTGTATATAACCATATCAATTAATTGAACTATTCTCTCTGAAAAAACTTTTAGGATCTCTTACTGGAATTTTTGAACGCTTATCGTCAGAACATTAGAATGATTGAAATATTGTATGCGAAACCACATTATGACGATCATAATTAATTGATTAATTACTCATACATTTGTAAATAATAACATTATCCATCAATTTATGAATTTAGTATTTACTTACCAACATGGGTATGTTTGGAGCAAACACCGTATCTGTTTCCGGATTGCCAGTCGACAGTTCTGGTACATACACTATCTTTCTCTTTGGAATGTACGAAACCGTGCTGTTCTCGTGCCAGGTGACATTTGTGTTTTCTAAAATTTCCCTAAGAGTGAAAAGAAAAAATCAATTATGAATAGTTTGTCAAAATGTTGAATAGTCTATCTAACTTATAAAATGAAATGGAAAAGTTTGTATTAATTACTGGTAGACGTAGGGGCCAACTTCTTCAACTTTTAACTTTACTCCGCCTTCGAGAAATTCATCCGCATTTGTGATATTGAATATGTATATTTTCATGTAAACATCAACGATAGGCTTCCTCCATAGTTCAAAAATCAATGAATTCGGTGTCATTCGAAGTTCCTGAAACAAGTTTTTGCAATTAGCACGATGCCGTGTTTTCAGACAAGCTGAATAATTTTGTTTCAATGTCTCGAGAATTGTCATAGAAACTTATTTATGAATTTTTAATTACAATTTCTACGAACATGGTATTATTTCGGTACACTTACTTGATCTAATATTAATTTCATTGGATTGATAGTACGTATAAGGCAAGCCAAAATGCTGCAACTGATGCCTACTGAGAAGAATATTATGCATTCTGTAATAGAAAAGAAAAATGATTAATAAAATTTGTTTAACTTTTTTGTTAAACAATCTTTTTTATAGGAAAACAAATATAAAACTAGTATCTTATGTCTTTCTCTATCTTTCATATGATAAGTTTTACAAAATAAAAGTTAAAACATCTATTAAATTAATAGTTTTCCGACATAAGTAGGTTAGTAATTTTTTATACAAAATCTTGAGCTGCATAAAAATTAATGTATTAAGAAATATATGATCGTATTAAAAAGAAAACAAAGTTCACCTCTACATGATCTTTACCTACCTACCTACAGAAAAACTAATTGTAATATTAAAATATGCCCGCTTTGAAGCCATTTATCCTTTATCTGAAACATTTCTCAATATAATTAATGATGTCGAAAATATTTCAGCTTAAGGGGTATTCTCGTGGAACAACAGTATATGCAAGTAATTTTTATAAATTTTTTTTAACCAACTATTGGTTATATGGGGCTAAACGTTTTTGGAATGTAAATAGGGAGTTTTAAATGTAATTTTTTTATTCCAGTTTCTTTTATCGTTTATTATATATTAACCAAGTTTCGTGATCATCTTTAACAATAGTTACGTTGTTGGCGTGCAGAATAGCATGCGTCACTATCATCAGAATGCAAAAATTAAGAAATTTTCTTAAAATTAGATAGCTTATGTGATTGAATCTATTTTTGAAAGATAAACGAAAAATTTGAAAGTTCTAGTTTTAAAAAAAAATTGACTTTATTTGGCAGATAAATGAAGTTTATATTGTTAGAAAAAATATTATAAATAAAGAATCAAGTAAAAATTTGAAGTTCAATCCCTGGATTGTAACAAAAATTTGTAACAAAGTGAACAAGTTTTGTCTAAAATTGACTAATCAATTTGTTTTTTAGTTATCGTACACGCCAGTTTAAAAAGTTATTAAACGCAACAATTTAAAAAGTCAATGAACAATAACAAGGATTGAAAGAAAAAATATAACATTTTTATTTCAAGACTATATTTATATCCCAAGAATGTCTAGTCCATATAACTAGTAGCTAGTCTAAAAAAAATGCATAAAAATCATTTGCTTTTATTATTGTTATACGGAAATCGTCTCTCAGATAGGTAACTCAGCCTGCACATTACATAAATTTAATAAGTCATTACGAATTACAAATTTATTGTTGAATGCCAGAAATGACAATTGGTCCAAGTTCTAAAATTCCGGGTTATTTACATATCTCTGTCAATCTACTATTATGTAAATCACACTTATAAACAAATTCATTAAATTGGAAGATAAACTAACAAATACATATATTTACATCAAATGCAGATTGAATTAAAAGATATGATAATTCGTTCAATAATTGCGTTTGAGATATGTAAATAATATATTTCACATATGTAGATAAAAGTGTTGATAGGAGTGCGAGGAGTACAATATACATATTTTCTTTTTGCATTTGTATTTTATTACTCTATAAATATTAATAACAATTCTATCCATTGGATAGTTAATCGCGAATAAATCTTGCGTCAAAAAACTGAACAATATCAGATAATTCCTAGCTTTTTGTTGCTTTATAACGTAAATGCAATGTCAAGTAGTTGTCATTTATATTTCTTAATCGAACCTTGAGTTTTTTAAACGTCTTTTTTTGACCATAGTACCACCGATGATCAACATAATAACATGCTAGAGCAATTTTGATCTCTTGAATTAACTAAATCTTAAGATGATTATAAATGATACATAAAGAATTTATTATGCAAGTTATGACGCGTGTATTTACGTGTATGTAATTTCTCCTTCTAATACTTGAATTCGATTATGAATTTGATTTTCAAGGAATTCTTTGTATTGGAGGGCGATTTATAGGATACGTATTTTAGATGAAGTGTCAAGATATAAATATTATTGATAAGCGTCAATCATGTTCTACGGTATGTTTTGTGATTCGCACTACCCTGCTTACCTTGACTCAAATTCAACATTAAGTAATATATAAACCTAAGAAAAAGGACCAGTTTAAAAATTATTTCTTCGGTTAGGTGGATGGTAAAAGTATTAGTTAGCGAATTGCCTTATTCTGTCGTTCATTATGGTTCTCATCTCTTACTCATCTTACTGCGTTGTACCTTAATTTGGAAGGTATTATTTTTACTGATGACGTAAATTGCTGGTAATTCATGGTTTGCTAAAAATTAGGTTGTTGACGAAGTTTCGTATCGTTTTATTTTTACACTGACAAAAAGTTGGACAAATTGGGTTAACGATTGTTCCTGGGGGGTTTTCTTACATTGTATGAATATGCAGGAATACATGAATCACGCGCAATACGTTTTATGAGCGATTACAGTGATTCTAGCAAATTAATTTCCACTTATGAATAAATGACGCATGTAAGCATCGAAAGCATCTCGTCTCGGAATTTAATTGTTGAATATATGTATTATAGATTATAATATTATTTCCTAGGAGAAATTATTTCATTTTGGAGATTTTGAACATTTATAGTGATATGTAATGAAATATTTTATTTATGTAATTCGTGGAATTTGAAGGATAAGTATTTTCTTTGATCACTTATAGTAATTTACAACAACTTGATAATTGTAAAAGGTTGTTTGCTGTTTGTTTATTGTAAAAGATAATAGGATGCACTGAACGTTACAAAATTTGTAGATTCGCTCAATTTATAATTTATTGCTTTTTAAAGAGAAGAGAAACAAAATAAAAATAATTGATTCCGTTCCAACGAACTCGTCAATATACCTATCCTTTTTATTACGATAATGTCATTTTTTTTTTATTACAGACAAATACGACAGACGAGTAAACAAGACAAAAGTTATTTTTATCTGGCCATGGTAACGTAATACTGAAATTATTCTAGATAATGAAGTACTGACTTACTACCAATGCGCTTTTAATATTCCTAAACAAATAAAAATTTTTTCTCTCGATCCATCACTTTAATTAGTTATTTTCTTAAAAATATGCAAATTTATAGCTTGTATAATATAGATAATTAAAAATATATTCCTTGGTAGAATAGATATTCATAATTATTTATTTTAAAATAAGTAAAATTATTATTACTACTGTGTTAGTATTAGCTTCCTAAAGCTCTATAAAACAATATGAGGTACTGTCATGTTTGTACATAGCTGGAGTTGCGAGGTCTCTCGGGTCTGCCTCGTACTGTCTGTACTCTGTACCCTGTAACTACATAGCTTAGAAAAACGTAATTGTAACGCGTGCCATTGGGAGCTACTGTGTGTATACGAAAATGGTGTGTGTGTTTATTTACAGCGTCATAGCGAAAGTAATGTATGCAAATGTCATTATGTATGAGCTAATAATTGCCACGGTGGACAGATGTCATTTACTTTTTTAGTTTAGCGGCGTGATTTGAATGAAGAACAATTAAAACGATAATCGGTGACAACATACGTTATTACATATGTAATCTCGATATGTAAACCTATCATGAATAGAGAAATGATATATTATATATGTATATCATTACATATGCAATGTACTAATGGAATCAGGATGTTGTGTTTGTTATTGCTATTGTTGTTCACTAAACGCATAAAATTTTAATTTACAAACTAGGAAAATGTAAACGAAAGTTGCATATGCAGTATCAAGAATTCAAGAGATAAAGTTTGTCAATTTCAATTTCAACTAAACATAACTAATTCCCAATACAGCAAGAATTAATCCTTGACCTAAAGAGTCTGGCCATTCACAAATCAAAACAATTTGTCGGAAATATTATACTAGCCATTAGTTATGACTATTCACGTATATCTACATAAAAATATTATAAGAATTGCAAATTTTTTAGTTGCATTGGCATTCATATTGAATCATTATGTCATTTTATCTTGTATGATAAAAAAGCGATCAATGAACACGTAACTTTTTTAATAATAATTCGATATTTTTAATGTGGTGCACTTCACTGTTTATTTCTGACCAAAGATTGTTTCGTTTATCGTAAAACAGGAGGAAATTAGTGGAATATAAAGTATTCGAATAAAACGATAAAGACAGAGTTATGATGTAGAAGTATTTTAGTCAGAATTTAATGAAGTATTAATAATTGAACTATTACCACGAAATTCATTATCTCTTCTTCGAAGTATACTAATTGATAAGTTTGGATTATTTATAAAAGTCTCTGACATATCGTGTACATTATGGCGATAAATGTCTCATTAATAAAAAATAAAAGGTTCTTCTTATCTCAAATATACAAGATCTCAGATATCATAGATTTTTTATTCAGTAAAAATCGATCATTCAAGACAAAGCAGAAAAGGTATTCGTGTTGAGGTCAAAATCATGCTATCATATTAACATTCCTTGACTTTCTTTAGAAATAAAATTCAGCATGTACAATTTTCGAAAGTCTCTTACGAAACTTCGGTATTTTATTACCAGTTATACACGTTTGAGTAATTCTTCAATGGCCGAGACCTTTAAACGATTACCAAAGTTGATACTAGTTAATATATGTTAATATATGACATCTCGTATCATTAAAATCTTAAATCATTTTCAATCAAGGAACTTTTTTGACGAAAAATTTATTAACATTCTACTCGTTATATGCTTGTTACACATAACAAACAGTTAAAGTAAAATACATACGCATATGTCTCAAAGTTCTTTTGTCTATTTTTCGACTTCGTTTAACTCGGTTCTCTTTAATTCATTAAAAATTGTTTTCAAAGCTTCAGTTATTTAATATTCTAGAAAAGTGATATGTTTATATCCTAATACTTATGATGTGTGCGATAAAAATTTGTGATGTATCTAATAATCATAAATAATTATAGAATCATATAACTAATTTAAATTGAGATTATTGAATTAAGGTCTAGAAACCAGAAATAGAATATAGTGAAACTAGATTATGAAACAGAGTATTTAATTTTTGTCTAACGCATTGAAATATCAACTATGGAACGCCTGACTGAAAATAATTATTTATACTCTATAAGATAAAAAGAAGAAGTAGAGGCTGACAAAAACAACGTGGAAGGAAAACAGGAAAATAAGGAAAAGGTATCATCATTTCGTGCAACACTTCTGATGTTTTTCCCATATTATTGTTTTTATGTAATTCATATGTTTAGATAATGAAAACATATTGTTAAAACGTGATCGAGGTTTCGTTTCTACATAGTTATCGAGCATTTGCAGCGAGTAACAAGTTTTTCTACATTATAGATCGCTGCCTGGCATTAATAGTAACAGAACTAAAAAAATTTCAAATTTGGTTTTATTGAATAGAACGTCTATATTATGTTTCTACTTTTATCGTGTAATACGGTATATTTATAATTTCATCAGATTTGTGTCCTCGTCAGAGGGTAAAATTATTACTTGTGCCGTTATCACCTTGGCCTTAACTGTACAACAACACTTTCAGTTGTTTTGTGACGCTAGAAGTGGAAACTTGCATTGCTTTCGCAAATAGGGACATATCATGTGTTAAGCAAGCCTTATATGGCCTTTAAGATTCTTACGAAAATTTCTTTGTAAATATTAAAAAACCACTCTCGATGCCGATTATTGACATATTTATAAAATACGATATGCTTAATGGTACCTATTGATTGACATATGCATATATGCATGTACATACGATTACTCACTTTTAAATTGCGGCAGCGGGTTTGTGAATTTCATGGTTGCGACCTGGTTTTCGCGTGTCTCGTTGCCTTACTTTTTTCTGTCTCCTTGATCGTAAAGTTCTGAAACAGAGGGATTGCTTTATTATAGCGCCTTGTCGATCAACTCTGTAACCCTAATTCAATAATACGATAATTTGTTTTCATTCAGGTACGAAATAGGGAAGAATCTCTTTTTCTCATAAGAATTTGAAAAATTTTTGTTACAGTTTCATTTTCGAAATAATAATATTTAAACATGTAGCACATGTTTTATTAGTCTTACTGTCATATCTTGTTCCTATTGTCATAATTACTAATTTAGTATTTTATAAGATAAGCGGAATATACAAACATACTCATTTGAAGAAGTTTACGTTTCGAACATACTGTTTTACTAGGAATAATGTGATTGTATAGTACGGGAAGTTTAAAAAGACACGTGCAAACACAATACATATATCTATTCGACAAAGTCTGACTGAGAAAATAGATCTAGAAACATGTTAAAATTACGTTCAAACTATACAAATACTATACAAAGTTTGAAGCGGAATTTCATCTTAATTTGTCAAGGTCATTGACATGTCCGCGTTATTTGCACAGCTATTCACACAGCTATGAACAAAATAACTTTTTTTTGGCTGTAGAAATTTTTCATTCTCGAATTTTTATTCTGTTCATGTTTTTCTTGTACATGTTCAATGTATGTGGTGACTTATACGTTTGAATATAACTCGGAGGTATATCTATCTACACGATAGATTGTAGATTTTTATCGGTAATATACATCGAAAATTTGCAATAATAATAATACGACAGTAACCATTTACAGTAACTAACTGCAGCAACATCATGAACAAAAATGTTCTTTGGGACTTCTATTACTAACACGAATTATTATTTTATGTTGACCGAACAGCAAAAACAGTTGATAAATTAATTGAACGAATTTTGAATTCATAAGTTAATAGCTAGTGTGTCTTGTAATTTTTAAATGTGAGGGCCGAATCATCGAGGTGTCATAGATAGATGGTCATCAAAATCAACGAATCAATAAAGGTTAAAAAAAAAAATTATATAGGCGTTGTTTTGTGATTTAATTAATGCGTTGATCTAGCCAAAATCTTTGGTTAAAAACTTGGGAGAAATTCATATATAATTTATGATTCACTCATAAACCTTCTCTGGCTCACCTTCTTTTCTTATATTATTTGATAAATTGGATGTTTTCTCGTTATATATATCCTTCAATATTCGCATAAAAGACTTATTCTTTTTGTTTTCTTATCATAAAGAAAATGTCATTTCTTTCTGATTTTAAATATTACTTTTATAACTTTTTTCCGACTCTGTGATTAGAATTATATTATGAAACAACCGATAGTTATAACTATTTTGTTGCTGTTATTCATAAACATCTGTGGTTCGAAAATGCTATCAAAAATCACATTTGTAATGTCATAATGTAATGTCATTTGTAATGTCTAAATATCACATTTGACGTCAGTTGAAATATTTCTTAAAATAACCCCAAAAAAAGTAACTAAAAAAAATTTGTGAATAGATGATAAGCATTTCTTTACCGCTGCAAATAGCCGAGTAACTCTGAAAATAAAATCTGCCTAGGATATAAAATATTTGTTCATATCTCAGATAATGGTATGGCATGACATTTTCAAATTTTGTCAGTTTCTTAAATCATGCTTTCCTTTTTATATTCTTTGACGTCATTAAAAAATGTAAAGCTTTTTTTTACCTTCGATATGAAGTGATGGAATGAGGTAGTCGTTAAATTATTGTCTCCAAAATATTCACACGTAAGAATATAAATTATGCTTGTTAACTCGTGAACACTTGGCAATTAAAATATTGTAATAATAGAGTACGTAATAGTAGAGTAGAGTGGTTTGTATTTCGAGTACATAAATATACAATGTTTAATTCGGACGAACTAATAAAACTAAATTTAAGTGTTGGGAACTCTGTTAAACGTTACTGTGATCTAGTTCTTCTAGTGATTTCAATGCCTGGTTAAGGAATCTTTATGTTGAGAAGCATGTACGCCAACGTTTATGATCTGGAAACTTGATAGAAGGTTATCTTCCCTTAAACATTTACTATCGAAGTTTCACATTTAGGCAAAACGAGTATTCTAAAAGGATTCAATTAACACCTTTATCCATCGTTTTGAATGTAAAACGAGGTACATATTCAGTAAAGATATTCTCCACACCTTCCTTAACTAAGGATTTGTTCCTTTTAAACTGGTGGAGTATACCAAATTTCTGTCCAAATGAAACGCTAGTAGATTGAATGTTCAAAATTTCAACAGTATTTAAGACATTATCCTTATTTAGAAAGTAATAAAAAAACAAGATAGCACAAGTATTATGAACTTACGTAAATGAAATAATGTCTGAGCACTAAACATGTCTATTGATCACATATTCAATTACATTTATATAAGGGAATTTTTGGTTTTGAACACGTAATTTCAAATTAACAGTTTAAATAATTTCAATTTTTTAACAGTTAAATAAATTCATATAATTTTCGAGTTCCGTATTTATAATGATTAATTATAAAATATAACTTGTAACGTAGGCGCTATTCACTCATATTTGTTTATATTCCTTTTAATTTCACAAATGTAAGCGTAATTTTCTAATATCGCGCACAGTTATTAACATGATGACATAATAAACAAGGTGATCCGAGTAGATGATCTGTCATCTTTCAAGTACGCATGTTGCATTAATATCGAAGTATAAAGCGAAAGAGAGTGCATATGCAGAATGAAACGTGTCGTGAGTACCTATGAAGCATCTCTTGGTGGAATCAGAGCTACCAAGCTGTTCGAAGAAAATATATTCTGCATACTTAATAACGCCAGCATACCTTGATGTTAACAATTTTTATGATCTTTACCCGCTGTTTCTTAGCATAGAAGTTCGTAATTTCTCGCCTTGATACGCGTGTTCTTAGAAAAAGATTCATAAAAAGATATATGAAATATATATCTTCATATTTGGAAGAAAATGATTATTTATTATATTGTAAATAATTAGTCTATTATATTGTAAATAATTAGCTTCATATGAATTTCAATATAATTCTAATTTATTATCTCATCTATCTACACAATGAATCTCTACGAAATTAGAAAACACATTACGTTACGGAAATATTTGATTGTTAATTAGCCTCATTATTTTTTATTTTTAATTTATTGTATTATTTCAAGTGTCGCATTGTTTCAGCCAGTCAGACAAAACTTTTCACATAATACGACGAACATCTTACCACATGCAAATTTTGTTATTTGTTGCGGACCGACTAAAATTTGGAGAGAATAAAATTGTAGCACATCACTCAAACTACTTTACTTACTGAGTTAGAACTTTAGTTCTAACAGGTCGTACTAATTCGAAGGTATAATACACTGAGTAACAGAAACAACATGTATCACAGTTCCATCTTTCCTGTGCGATTCGGAATTTCGTTATTAATAAAAAATAAAACTACACGTAGTTTGTTTAATGATCAAATTCGCGGCACGAACACGACATGAAAATTCGTAACTACTCCAGCAAGACACTTTATATCGTTTGCCACTATACATTCCCTCCCTATCTTGCCATTAGTGAGCACGAGTCTTGTGTTCACTCTGCTTTATACTGTCTCCTGATCACTAACCCCCATACGACGCCGATGAAGACAACGTCTACGATTTCTCTCGTTCCTCGAACATCAATATACTGATAGGACCCGATGTCTGGCATATAAAAAGTGATATATTCAAGACATCCTGTTAAATGGGAAAATATTCGTAATATAAGCTCAATTTCTAATTTTATTAAAATATCGAATTAATTTCCAGAAATAATTTGCTTTGGATTAAATTTAGAAAACTGGATTCGTAAGAATCTGTACATGTTAAAATTTGGTATTTTGTGATCAAGTTATTTTTCTTTCTGCATTGAATTATAAATCAAATATGACTTTCGTCGGTTTTTCTGTTCTTTAAGTAAAAATAAATTATCTTTATTTATACACCGCTGGAAAAAAGTTGCGGACTTTGTTCCAACTTTTGCACACAAAGCTTGCAAAAAATTTACAAAAGTAATAAATATTTAACTTTTCTGGAAGAAAATTCTTTAACGTCCTGCTTAATACCGAGCATTATGTAGCATTGGAAATATGGTCAACTTGTTTTTTAAAGTGAAAATTGAATAACATCTCTCATACTAAAAGCAGACTCATTGCTCGATTCAAAAAAGGAAGGTATTTATCACTATATTAGAAAGTGTATGTAATTAATAAAATATTTGTGGTAAACAATTAGTAAAGAAGTGTAATTAGTAAAACATTTAGTTTTATAATAACAAAATAAATATTTTAAATAAGAATATTTAAACAAACACAATTATACATTTATTAAAATAGATATTTTACAATATCAAATATTATTATCATTAATGTAGACAAACAAAATATTTTAAATATTAAGAAATGCATTTTTAGTAAAACTGGAAATACAGAGTGTATCAAAGCTATATGTCGTGTCATTGCAATAACATTCTACATCTCTGGTTTTATGGAGATTAGATAATAAAAAAGGGACTACAAAGCTAAACAGCTTGACCTAGAAATTGAAAGCCGCATCTTTTTGGTCTCTATCATGTTCTATTCATTAAGAGGATAAAACTTGTCAAAAGAACCATTATTCACAGTTGAATCTCTTGAAAAATCCTCTGAATTCTCTTGAAAAATAATCTCCTTTATATTTTTACACATTCTTTTGAATTGATTTGTTTCAGACGTATAAAGATCTAAAGATTACATAGGTAATCTTTAATAAATTCTGTTAAAAAAATTAAAATATTTTTACATGTATTTATGTGTCCACGTTCAGTATCCCAGAATATAGATCCTTCTTAAAAGTATACTGTAAATATCATTTTTTAATTGGTTCATTGAACCTATCAATAATTCAAAAGTAAACGTGTTCAAAATTGATAGGCCAGTGTATTAAATAATTTGAGAAGATACATAAATAATTATTCAAAGTTAAAAGTCACTAAAATTCATTTTAAAATTAAGAAGTTAACAGTATAAAAATCAAAGAATTAGATTTAATCGCAATACCCAATTAGATATAGTAACATAATATTCTAATTCTTATTTAGATATATTTTTATTTATTTATATATATTTTTTTTTTATTTAGATATTTTTTTTATTTAGGTAAGTCAATGAGTTGTTTAAAATATCTTATTGCTTATTAAATTGAAAATAGAAAGTTTTCTATATAAAATGAATTGTATTCAAAAAAATTGTCTTTAATGAATGCGTTTTTATTTATTCTTTCAGATTCTTTGAAACATTGAATAAATTATTTCTACCTGTTTCTTTCAAATTCTAGAGAATCTTAAATTTTCTGGGATAAAGCTGCATATTCTTGTTAGTGGCACGTTGAATCGATAAGAGAATGAATTTAATTATATCAAGGTGATTCTCTGTTAACCTTGAACTTCAAGACGAAAGTACATTACAAGTGATAATATTACCTGCTGCAGAAGTGATAAATTTATCGGGAGCTCGCCGGCCGTTTGCAGTATCCTTCATCACTTAAATTTTACTGATTCTATTTGATTTTGATTGTATTTGCTTAAGCTAATTCTACGCTGATAGACAATTGCCCGTAAATACATATCGTAGGCAATCATCGTAAAAAATCCGCAAAAAGACAGACACTGATTGGCTGCATCACGTTTCTGCGGACAATTGTCTGACAATGTAGACAGCTTCACTTGTGAATACAAACCGAACTGTGATTTACTGGAAATCCATATTAATTTTTTGACTCATAATGTTCCACCCATATGTATGTAGTGTCTGCGTTATCATGACTTGACGAATTGGACAATTCATCATTAATATTGATACTATTAAATAACTGGTCTCAAATTTGTTCTCTTTCTAATTATTAAATACATAAAGAGGTATCTGTCTAAATTAATAATGAACTTTTAAATTCATTAATTTCAACAATGAAATTCGATAGAAAGCAATACACGATTGTTTCACGACAACCGAAAAATTTTTATGATATGTATATATAAAAAGGGAACTCTAAGGACCCTTTTTAGAGACAATCAATAATATTGCCAATATTTCAAGATTCTTAACGGAAATGCAGTTTGTCAATAAATATTGACAATATTATATTGACAGTACATATTGATCCTTTTAGTTGAGAACCTTGAAATGCTGACAACATGTATTGATAGCCTGAGGATACCCTTAATGATATAATGATAATCTTACGTGTAGTTCGCTTCTATTGATACGTAATTACAACAGATCTATGATAAACATGTATGTGTTTTCGGCATACCATTCGATGACGTATATTACTTTTTACCATTCCATACGTCAAACTTTTTTCAAGATGTCTGATGATGAACCTGTAAGGATATAATAATATGTATATGCACACGTGTTCTGTAAGAATTTTTTCTTTAAAATTTTATGTCGTATAGAAAACGTCTAGCTTTAGATTTAAATATTAATTTCTCTTAAAATCGGTTTGAAATATTTCTGTAGTACCATCAAGAAAGAATAACTATTCGACAAAATCAAATTTTGATGATATGAGGATTAGAAACTGACATTACGATGGAAAAAGTTCATAAATATTCAATAACGAATATGAATCAATATAATTTTGGTGAAATATTCCACTTACCTGTCAGACAAAATATAACTTGCTGGAAAATATCAATACTAAATAGTATTGTATAATAATAGTAGACCACTTATTTTATTACAATTTATTCGCAATTATGACCCACTTTAATTCAATTAACAAAATCCAAAGTATTCTGGCTACTTATTGCCATCGATGATTATAATAACACATGTTTTACCGTCTTTAACAGCAAAGATAGTTTATCATTGCACTCTCGATCATAAAGCTAACGAGTCTCTTGACAATGTTGCTAGTTATTGCCGTGAACCATAATAATCAGTGTCATCATTTCCTTTTATTTTCTTGGAGTTTCCCGATAACTTTTGTAGACCACGAGCAACACGAATGCTACTTTCATTTCAATGTTTATACAGTGACATTGTATGTATGCCGGGTTAACGTGTTTTAAAAAATAATTTGTAAGTTAAGCCATACCTGTAGCAGCAATATACAGTGTGTTCCATTTATTTGTAAACGTGTGCAAATATGTAAATATTTCGAAACCTATGCGATACGAAGGAATGTTTGAAACAAATGCTGCACGATGGTAAAGAAGACATGTCATATCGCTATTTATCTTACTGTGCGACGACCTTGAAAATCTCTGTACATGTTTTTAAACGGTAACTATATTCTTTTATTACATATTCTTGTAGCAGATATCGAAGCGTTTTCAAAGCGCTATTTACTTGTAACTTTCTCATAAACTGCTATTGAGATACTAATTCTTAAGAAGGATAAAAAATTGTATACCTTTTAATGGTAGACGCGTAGGAGGAAAAGCGACTAATTGCTTTAAGGATAGAATTTGGCATACACTTATTTTCTAGAGCCACTATAATGTACAAAGTCCGACCGAGTAACCACCCCGTTGTTTACAATGGATAACGCTAAGACTCTGACGACGCATCATATTTGAAATTTAATGTCTCGATAGTAATTTATACGAAAGATGCAAGTAGGTAGTGTTCTGAAAACGTTTCGATATCGGCCGCAAGAATATGAAATAAAAAATATAGTTGCCATTTAAAAATAAAAATCTTCATAGATCTTTTCAAGATCATTGCAAAATAAATATCGGTATGAAATGCCTCCCTTGGTATTATATAACGTTCGCTTCAAACATTTTTCCATATCGTCTATAGTTTTCGAGATATTAAGATGTTTATTTAGGCATTTCCAAGTATTACATTTCCAGTTAAATGACACACACTGTATGATAAAAGGGACAAGTAGTGGCGGGAAAGTTATTTAAATCGTTGCATAAATCGCGATCGATAAAGCTGGCAAAAACTATTAAAATATGTATCATGGAAATAGGATATGATGTAATAATTTCTAGGTTCGTATAACATGATTAGTAATATTGTATGCATTTAGGAGCGAGAGTTTTCTGCTCCATTTCATTCAGTTTCGTAATAAATAATGTAATTGATTTTCGTAATTTCCAAGATTCGGAGCAGACGAGTAGCGTCACAGTTGCCGCAGCAAATTACTGCCGCGTTTGCGTATTTAATTTTTGTTGAAGTCCATAAGAGCGTTTTGCATTAATTTCCCGTCTAAGATTTGCATCCCGCGTGAACTGATTCATATGAATTTATGCTATCCTCAAACGGCAAATTGTCGCGGCGGTGACGCTCGTCTTTACCGAATCTAACTCTTTCTGGTTCTGCACATATTGTCGCATCATAACAAGGGGTAATAGCTATTTATTAATCTGCGAATGTTTATTGCAATTTGATAGTTTTACGGTTATTAAAGGAATAAAATTTTGATCAAGATTTGTTCTTATTATTATTAGAGTACCTTTTAAAAATAATTTATACAACTTTACATCATATGCGTTTCAAATTTCCCATAAATGCATAAAGACTCACAGTTTAATTATTATGTTTGTTCGAGTGTCGAGACACCAGATGAACGCAAAAAAGTAATGTACTGGTGACGTGAAATCCGTTGATATATTACTTACTGATACATGCAACTATGATAATTACGCATCTGTGGTTTAACGATCTTGGGACATTTAAATAAAAATCTAGAGGAGAGACAATTTTTACTCTTTTTTTTTTAGAACCTCTTAGTATCCGGAAAAATATGCAAAAAGTTATAATTAATAAAAAGTAGCAGAAGAGAACGCTACCTTCTACGATTGCAAGTACTTCCGTCGTTTATATAATAACCGTTTATAAATCTGAGTATTTGCGAACAGTGCATTATGAATTATGGAGATTAATGAAAAAAAATGTAACTTCATCACGATTCATATTTATAAAGTAGCTTACATACTAACGTATATTACATATATTAATCCTCAATTATCATGTATCTACGTAGATGTGTGACTAACAGCTTTGTTTCGCAGAATTGACTTTCCTGTTATGAAATTAATTTTAACAAGCGTTTTCAAAGAAAAAATGAATACCTTGTTTACTTCTATACATATTTCCAAAAAGCTCTATGTATAAAAAATTTTACGAATATCCAAAATGAAATATTTTAGTGATATGGGTTTACCGTGGTAGAGAAATAAAGAATCCTTTTCTTTTTTAAATAAAGTAGTTTGACTGGTGAAATGTTCAAAAAATATGTTTATACATTTTTCTGCATAAATTAGAGACAAAAAGAGTGATATAATTTTTCTCGAATAATTTATCAGCGCTAGGAGACTAAAGAAAAGAAAAAGGCAGTAGTGATACGATCATTAATGTTTGCCATTATCAGTAGACATATCATTAACTGTGAAATTACTCTGACAAAGCATTAATTCAAGACATACATAGTATATAGATCGTACATTTCTTTACTGGAGGATATTAATGTTATAATTATCCATGAGATGCATTATGTCGAAATTATTATGACTGAATGTTGATAATGTTATGTTTGAATTCTTTCATGAAAAGCGTATATCCCGTGACTTACAAACACGAATTTATAGCGCATATACGTGTTCCAATTGATTTTTAAACGTCATGCAGCAAATACAAAATTGCATTCAGAAAATTTTTAATCTGTATGTATACGTTATAGATATGTATGCAACACAAAAATATGTATACATCTGACATAATGATTTGTAATAAAAAGCACTTTTCACAAGTGCAAATTTATTTACGTCAATATCCTTAAAAATAATTTTCAGCAAATTAAATTTTATACTTCTAGGAATCATATAAGAAAAAATTATTTTTATTATTAAAAATACATACTACATCTGAATATAGACGTAAACTATAAGCAGTATGATAAACTGCATGTGACATAAAGTAATAAATTAATTTATTTATAAATTCAATATTAGTTGTACATATAGATTGAGTATGTTATAAATAATAATTAAATAATACATAAGATATATCTATATATTGGCTTCCATACATAGAAAAAAATTATTAACATTTTATATTTGTTATAATAAAAAATTTTTTGATAATATGTTTCATAATTACCTTTTTTCAATTTAACATGATTTGTTATTTTATTAATTTTATGATAATAATTCAAAAAGATGAATAATCAATCTAACATGGATGATATACGAACATAATAAAAATACGCCAAGTAAGCAATCTTAATAATTCGTTGTCAATGTTTCTTATCCAGATGATTACGATCTACCCTAACCTAAATCAGGTTAAGATTTGTCAATTACGTGGAAAAATTGTATCTTGCTGTACCCGTTTATATAAATTGTTGAAAAGTGTTAAATATCGAATGACATGCTGTTTATAAAGTGATTTACTTTACATCGTTTTAGTTTTTAATGTGAAACATAAATAAATACGAATACTAACAGTTTTACGTTGATGAAATGGAGTGATTACAAATATATTATATAAAAAGAAATAGAAAATTATGTTATTTCCTGTATACTGGTGATATCGGCAGTATTTCTGGTATTTAATTATATATTTTTATCAAATTTTAGTATTAATATTTATGTATTGATAAATAATTTGTTTGTTTCTAATACATGATAAAAATACATATGTATATTTTATGAAAGAGAGATATCAGATTGTTATGATTTTTTAAAATACATATTTAGTTCTTCAATTACAAATAATAACATTAAAAATTTGTTAATAATGTATGATTAATTGCAGGAAGAAAGTGGGTAACATTAGAAACTAATTTATTGAAATGATGATGGAGTTGAGTCATAGTTTGACTCTCAATGAGGATGCCCTTAATCAAATCCCAGAAGCTAAGAGGCCAGTTTTTATATTTGAATGGTTACGTTTCTTGGATAAGGTTTTAATAGCTGCACAAAAGGTATTATTGATTTAAATGATATATTTCCTTGTAACAATGTATTTTTGTCAGGCAATATATATATATATAATACATTTGTTGTTGTGAACTTTTATTTTATAATAATATATAACTTTCAGAGTGATATTAAGGGATGTCAGCAAAAGCTAGTAGAACAATTAACCAAACACATGCAAGGAGCTCCTGGGCCTCCTACACGAAGACTTATTGCAAGATGTCTTGCAACTTTATTTAGTGTTGGTGATACATTTTTGCTTTTTGATACTGTTAATAAGTGTAATGATATTCTTAGAAATAAAGATGATTCTCCAAGCTTCCTCCCAACAAAATTGTAAGTAAAATTCTTGTATATTCAGTTAGTAATAAATTTTATACATTCTGTAACATCTAAAATTTGTTACTGTTTATAGAGCTGCTATATGTTGTGTGGGATGCATGTATGAAAAATTAGGAAGAATGATGGGCAGGTCATATGAAGAAACTGTACAAATATTAATAAAGTCTTTACGTTCTGCAGAGTCACAAACTCGAATAGAAATTATGCATACTCTAGAAAAGGTAATATTTGATATAAAAATATTAAAAATATTAAATATTTGATATAAAAATATTTGATATAATATTTGATTAAAATTATTTTGAAAATCTTACATATATTTGAATTATTAGGTTTGTGCTGGCATGGGATCTGCAATTACAAATGTTCATAAAGAAATATATAAAGTTTCTAGACATTATCTTACAGATAGGGTAATGGCTGTAAGATGTGCTGCTGCAAAGGTATTTTATTATGCTTTATTTAATATTTTGTAAATATACTGCTTAAAATATATTTGATAAAATATTTTCAGTGTTTATTAGAAATGTTAAACCATGCATCATTTTTGTATACTACTGAAATAGAAAGTGTTGCTACACTTTGTTTCCGAGCATTTGAAGGTTCGAACTATGAAGTACGATGTGCTGTTGCAAAATTACTTGGTACATTGGTGGCAATGACTCAACTTCCAGCTCCAAAAGGAAAAAGTCCTTCAGGTATTTTGAATCTGCACGTTCAATTATGCATTATGCATTATGCAAGAACTATTTGTTATTATTATTATTTTAGTTACACAAAATAAAAATTGTAAACAAATTTCACTTGACGAAGTCTTGAATATTTTAATGTCTGGATTTTTAAGAGGTGGAGTAGGTTTTTTGAAGGGTACTGGAGAAATAATAAAAGGAAATTCTAGTGTTAACAGAGAAGTTCGAGTTGGAGTTACACATGTAAGAAAAAATACAAAAAATAACATCTCATATTCATTTTATAAAACAATCTAATTAATTATTCATTGATATTTTACAGGCATATGTTGTATTTGTTCAAATGCTAGGAGGATCATGGCTTGAACGCAATGTTGGTACATTAGTTGCACATGTACTTGATCTTGTAACGAATCCAAAAGCAGCAAGCTCACATGTTGATGCTGTCTATTCTAGAAAATGTGTTAACTTTATATTACACGGTACTGTAGGGAAATTATTAGGAGAAGGGGCTCAAGCTGCTGCATGTAAAGAAATAGCCTACATTATTTTGAAACAGATGAATTCTATTGGTAAAAATAATTTTTTTTAGTTTTTATTGTTATAGTAATTTAATAGAATATACGTATATATATTTTTTATCTTTTTATCCTAAATTTTTAGATTTTAGTCCAGAAAACGCAAAGGACTGTAACCAAGAAACATTATTCAGTCAACATTTATTAGTTTGTGCACTGCAAGAAATGGGAAATTTGATCTTAGGATTGGGTACAACAGCTTGTAATTTATTGTCTGATCAATCTTTGAGTACGTATCCTAGATATATACGATATATACTTACTAATTTTTTTGATATTTATATTAATTTGAATGTTTTTCCAGATTTAATTGATACCATTATGGCTGTTTTGATTCATCCATGTCAAGCAGCTAGACTTGCAGCTTCGTGGTGTTTACGTTGCATTTGTGTAGCAGTACCAAGTCAGATAACACCTCTAATTGATCGTTGTGTAGATGGAATAGAAAATATGCGTAGTTCACCAGAAGCAATAGCTGGATATAGTAGTGCATTAGCTGCAGTTCTCGGTAGCGTTCGTTTATCGCCGCTTGGAGTTCCACATACAAAAGGAAAAGTAATTATTTCTAAGTAACATTTATGTCCCTTCATGTGATTTTATGATGGCATAGAATTTTGTAAAACAAAAATAATTTCATTTTAGATTATATTTAATACTGCAGAAGAACTTTTGAGAAGCGCAAGTCAAAACAGTCGTTTATCGTTAAACAGAACACATGCTGGATGGCTTCTAATTGGAGCTATAATGACTCTTGGTATAGTAAACTTAAAACAATGTGTTGTAGAACAATTAAATAGTAAATGTATCCGCATCCTTAAAATATTATATCTAATAAAAAACTATGGGTTTAGGAACGGCGGTGGTAAAAGGGTTATTACCTAGAATGTTGTTATTATGGAGAAATTCTTTTCCTCGTTCAAATAAAGAACTCGAAAGCGAAAAGGCTAGAGGTGATGCTTTTACATGGCAAGTGACTTTAGAAGGTCGAGCTGGTGCATTATCTGCGATGCATAGTTTCTTGTTACATTGCCCCGAACTTTTAAATGACGATATTACAAGACGGCTTCTAACACCAATTGAATCTGCATTGGCAATGTTAACAAAGTATGTTATATTTATATATATTTCTGAAATATTTCTATTTCTCTAATATTGCTTCCAACATATTCTTAGTTTAACGTTATATCCAAAATAATATTTCAGTTTATCACCTGTATTGAAAAATTATGGTCAACAATTAAAGGCTCCAGCTGCTATGGTTCGTTTGCGTTTATATGAAACACTATTATTATTACCACCTCAAACTTTTGAAGGTAATGATAAATATTTGTAATTATAAGAATTATGTGGAGGTACTACTTAAGGAAGCGAATAATTGCAAATATTAAACAGGTTCTTATACACATCTCTTAAGGATGTTAGTATCAGAGTTTACATTAACTGAAAACCCTGGAAATACTACAACTTCATTATTGCGTGCAGTTTGTCATGCCAATGATTCTGTAATCCTTGGTACATGGTTACAAGAAACTGATCATCGTACAATTGAAGATCAAGTATGTGTTTTAAAATACTACTTTATAACAGTGTTCTACATACATTTTTCATGCGCTCTATGTGTAAATGCTGTTAACATATCTTTCATATACCATTATTAACTTTTATTAATGTAGAAATTTAATGTAACAACTAAGTGGTCAAACTGTAAGGAAATTTAACATATATAATATTAATTGAAATTAACATTCATATTTCCACTCATATCCAGATGGAACCAAACAGAAGGGCAGATTTGGAACATGTGAGTAATGTTCTATGAAGCCTTTCATTATCTGCTGTTCATCTGCACAATTTTCCTTTTACACTTTTTTTTATTTCTTATGAATATTGTAAATTAATTTATAAAATAACGATAAATATTAAGATTGGTAGTCTCAATTTATACTTTGTTTTAAAAACTGTTAATTATAATTAATTTCACATTCATGGGTTCTATTAAGATTTTATTTTTTACTTTGTATTGTTCATACTATTGATAGTAAAAACAATAAAAGATAAAAATGGAATTTACTCTATCTACATATATATTGTATTTGTTTCAGCTGCAACCAAATAGCGCTGCAGGGTCTGGAGCTTTGGAACACAATCCATGTTGTCTTTATAGACCTGTACCACAAGTAATGTTTTTTAGATTTTATTAAAAATATAGATTTTTTATAATGATTTTAATTCCATTGTTGCTGTTTTAGGACGATATAATTCCTGGACCTTTACCTTTGGGAGTTGCAGTCATTGATCTCTCTGTATCCCTGTTTGGTCAGATCTTCCCACGTGTAGCAAATAAGCATAGATTGCAAATGTTAGATCATTTCAGTGAATGTATAAAACATACAAAATCTGGTAGACAAGAAGCAATACAGATGAACGTTTTTACGGCTGTGCTAAGCGGATTAAAGGGACTAAATGAAGCAAAAACTGGCTTTGGTCAAGAAGATGTTAAGAAATCTGCGACTAATCTCATTATTGTAAACATTGTCTTATAATAACATTACAGTATATTTTCATTTTATTCGTTATAGAGAACTTAATTGATGTTGTTTATATTATAGAGTGCTTTGGTAAGTAGTAATTCGATACTAAGATGGGCAGCTGGAGAAGCTGTTGGAAGAATGGCTCAAGTTATTTCTGATCCCAAATTTACGGCGGAATTAGCACAAACAAGTTTTGACCGCTTAAAATCTGCTCGCGATGTTGCTAGTAGAACTGGTCATTCTTTAGCGTTAGGGTGTCTTCATAAATACGTGGGTGGGATGGGATCTAGTCAACATCTGAATACAAGTGTCAGTATTTTACTCGCACTTGCTCAAGATAATTCATCTCCAGTAGTACAAGTGAGTCTATATTGATATATGTATAGCTAGTTTTAGTTAGGTACTCTTTAGATTACTCTTACATAGTCTTTTATGTGTAGTTAGTTTCAGTTAGGCACTAGTTAAACAAATTTAATTTTATTCTTTTATTCAGGTATGGGCATTGCATGCTCTTGCACTTATAGCTGATTCTGGTGGACCAATGTTTCGAGGCTATGTTGAACCTACATTATCTTTAGCATTGACTCTTCTTCTTAATGTTCCTCATTCTTATATTGATGTACATCAGTGTATAGGAAAAGTATTATCAGCTCTTATCACAACAATAGGGCCAGAATTACAAGGTCCATAGCTTTTATCATACTTCAATTACAAAAGTTTAAATACACATAATGTATATTGATTGTTTATATCTTTAGGTAATACATCAACGATTTGTATGGCACGTTCATCGTTTTTGTGTGCTTGTGCAATTATGCAAGATCATCAAGACCCTCTTGTACAGGCAGAAGCTACAGGATGTCTTCAGCAACTACATTTATTTGCACCAAGACATGTTAACTTATCTTCTCTGGTTCCTACACTATGTGTAAGGTTTACACTACATTTATATTTCATTTGTCCCATATAAATGATATAAAAATATTTTTTTATATTGAAATTTATTTTATTTATAGCGAACTTTATCAAGCAATCATTTGCTTTTACGTAAAGCTGCAATCTCTTGCCTTCGACAATTGGCTCAACGCGAAGCGAAAGAAGTATGCGAACATGCAATGACATTAGCTAACGAAAGTCGAGATACCAATATAGTAGAAGGTCTTGTTATAACAGAAACTGGTCTACCGGGGGTCTTGTTTAGTATGTTAGACACAGAAACTGATAGCAAATTAATTAAAGACATTCATGACACGCTAACAAGTATGCTGCAAATTTTAGCAGCAGATCATCTATCTCAATGGTTGTCCTTATGTAAAGATGTTCTTACAATAGCTTCAGGTATTATAATATACTGTAATATGTCAACAAAGATAACCATTGCTAAATTGAATAAGATTAATAAGATATTCATGCTTATGACGTATAGAAACATGTAATAATGAAGAAGGAAATACTATTGACGTTGAAGATAGTACTACGGATACTGATAATGCAGATACAGAAGGAGATGATGATCAAGCTGAATTTCATGCAGACGAATCTACAAAACAACGGCCAACTATTACACCAAGGTGGCCAACTAGAGTATTTGCAGCACAGTGTGTTAGAAAAATTGTCGCTGCTTGTGTAAATAATAAACAAGCGCACTTTGATCTTACCTTAGCGAAAGAGATGCAAACATCTAAGGGAAAAAGTATTAATTCTTCAAATTGTAATATTTTTAAATATAACTACCAACTTATAACTTTACTAATATTTCCTAATTACAGGCGACTTTCTAGTATTACATCTTTCCGATTTAGTACGGATGGCATTTATGGCCGCGACAAGTGATTGTGATCCTCTTCGGCTTGAAGGATTGAAAACATTACAAGAAATCATAGATAAATTTGCCAAAGTTCCTGAACCAGAATTTCCTGGACATTTGTTACTTGAACAGTTCCAAGCACAAGTAATTAATTATAAATATAGAATTTTGAGGTATATTTCATAAATATATCACATCATTATTTAATAATTATCACAGGTTGGAGCTGCGTTGAGACCTGCATTTTCAGCAGAAACAGCATCGCATGTTACAGCTGCAGCATGCGAGGCATGTAGTGCTTGGATTGGAAGCGGAGTTGCTAGGGATCTCAATGATCTTCGTAGAGTACATCAGCTACTAGTATCTTCTCTAGAAAAATTAAGGGAAGGACATACACGAGCACAACTTTATAACGAAAGTTTGTTAACACTTGAAAGATTAGCAATTTTGAAAGCTTGGGCAGAGGTAAGAAACAAATTATAATACTATCCTTTCTTTCTTTATATTTATTACTTTCTTCATCAGGTGTATGTAGTTGCTATGGTAAAAGATGGTTCTGCATTAAACAGTAAAGACACATTCAATCAAAATTCGAATCAAATTGATGATGATAATTGTGAAGATTTTGGGAAATTTGAATTTCAAACTGAAAGTTTATTAAGCTTAGTGCAACCAGAGTTATTAAGTTTAAGTCAATATTGGCTAGCTGCCTTGAGAGATCACGCATTACTTTCCTTACCTCCAGGTATAAATAGTCTCTGTGCTGTATATAATTTTTTAAATTATTTATACAAAGTACTTACAACAATAAGTCAATATTTTATTAGAATTTTCCAGCCAATTACCTCATGATGGTGGAGCTTTTTACACAACAGATACAATGGAATCTGCTCGACCTCATTATGCTGAATCATGGGCACCTATTTTACATGCTGCAACACTTTGGCTTAATGCAAAAGGATTTGGATTAGAAGAGAGTAAAAACGAAGTGGAAGCATCAAACGCAACTAATAATAATAACAATAACAATAATAATAACAGTGATGTCTCTACTAATAATACTACAAACGTTGAACGTTTCCATTTATTATTTGGTAAAAATCCTTCAATAATATTAAATTAAACATTATATCTTATTTTTCAGACAGTTATATTTATTAATTATTTTAGGTATATGTATGGAAGCATTATGCAGCCCTCGTGCTTCAGAGTCTACTCAAAATACAGAAACATGTTTAAATGCATTGTATACTTTATTAGATTCTACTTGGGCTCGTAAAGTTTTAATTACAGACCGTTCATTACCGATTGAATTATGTAATGTTCTTCACAGGCAAGTCCCTTATTTATATAAATATAAATATAAATATACATATTATGATATCTTACTGTATATTTTGTTGTAGAATGCTTTTAACAAGAGAAAGTTTCGTAATACAAATGATAGTAATGGAAGTTTTGAAACAAATAATGAAAGCAGCACAAGAAGATTTGACAGAGAGAAAAAAATCTAAATTGGAAGGTAAAAAAATTTTGTCTTACATATTCAGGAAAATTAAATATACAAATATGTATATTATTTTATAACAGAAATAACACCAGCACATGAAGAAACCAATGAAACTCAACATGTAGATTTACTAGGGGAAGGAGAAGAAAGTGGTGAACTTAATCCTGGAAAGTCATTGGTATTTGCTGTTCTAGAAGTGTGTTTGTGTCTTTTAGTCCGACAAATCCCAGCACTAAATCCTAATCCTGATGGAACAACAGCGATTTTATCCCAAAGGGGATATATGCCATCTGAAGAAAGTGGAAAACTCATAGCTGCTGCTCTTAATATAATGGAGTCTCTTCCTACTCTTTGTTCTCCTCAAGGTAAATATATGCTTTTAAACAAAGTAAATATTTATTTTTAATGCATACTCTTTTAATATTAGGAGCTGTAGCAATTTTACCAACACTCCTGTATTTATCAACTGGAGTGATCAGAGAAACTGCAGTCCGTACGGACAGTGAATCCAATAAAACAACATCAGATACACCAGTTCATGCAGCTTTACATTGTATAAAAAGTCTTACCACAAATAAATATGCAAAAGATCATAGAAGTCAGGAACAATGGACAAGTCTTTTACAAAGTGCTCTTGCCAAAATCATTGATCTGGCTAAAACCGGTATTTGAAGTTAAAATTACATAAAATTTGTTTTGATACTAAAACATATTTAGCTAATAAATTTTTTAAAATATATTTGTAGGAAATGATGAAACGAAAATGGACGAAGTGGCGATGATGTTAGGTATTGCGGTATTTGTTCTTCATGCATCTTCTGAAGTTGTGAGTGCACCGAATTTACAATTTCCGTGTATAAATCATTTTAGACACGCTTTCCAGTCAGAAAACATAATGGTAATAATGTTTCAATATTATGTTATACATTGTTTATAATTTGAGATATTTACCCTTTGAAATTTTATAGGTCAAATTAAAATGCGTTCAAACATTGAGAACGATATTTTTACATCCAGATCGTGCAATAAGCACTCCTTATATCCATGCATTAGCTCCAAGATTAGTAGAATATCTATATAGTGACAAGAGTAAACAGATTACAACTGATTTAGAATTATCTTTCACTTTGGAATGTATTAGCACAGTTGAAGCTCTTATAGGACTTGCCGATCTTTCACATCGTACGTATTAATCTGTATTATTTGTATTTTATTTATTACATAACATTTACAATAGTATATCAATATTAGAGTAGTGTTATGACAAAAAGTATGTTACATGCTACTCAGGAGACTTTTTACAAGGTTTGTAAAAAGAGAGTAATATGTTTACTTTGTATTTTATATGATAAAATGCAGTTTATTTGATTAATTGTAAATTATTTTAAATTTGTTATAATCTTAACATATTTTTGTAATTAACTAGGCATACAAATGTTGACTTTACTTGTGCCAATCCTAATTAATTATTTATTGGAGGGAGATCAACTACAACATGCTTCCAAATATCAATTAAGTCTTCATCAACAAAGTTTTCAATGGCTTAATAAGATAGGACCAAAATATCCTCAGGTACTTAGTTCATGTTCAAATAAATTCGTCTTTAAATACAAAATACAAAATAAACATAAATCTAGTATCTAAGTATTCAATATTTTATTTTAGGAATTTAAGATGTTAATGTCTCAATCTACAGAACTAAAAACTAAATTAGAAAATGCAGTGAGATCCACTCATCAACAAGCACAAAGACATACTAGACCAGTAGATCTTGTAAAGCCACAGATAAAAATTTCTACACCATCCATTAAACTCAAAACAGATTTTTCAAATTTTAATTGAAACTTTCTATAATCGAATTTGACATGTTGTATATTTATTGGGGAAAGAAATGTAGTTTATTTATTATAATTAAAACTTTTATAGCTTTAACAATTAAATATATGTTACAGGAATAATACAAACAAAATCTAGGTTTTTATTTTTTAAACAAACATTATACTTTTATAACATGAAGAGTAAAAAATAAGATAATGTAAAAAAATAGGACATAATAGTGTTTCTAAATAATATACAACATGTTAAAAATAGTGCATCTAATCCTACTAATGAATAATAATATATCATCATTGTATTAGTTCATTAGTTAAATTCCATGCATGACGTGTGGAACAGATATAAGATATAACTTGATATTATGTGTAAGATAAAATATTTTAATTATGAAATTTTCATAAAAATTTCATTAATATAAGTACTTGTTTCATAGTACTTATTCCTTAGCACTTAGTATTATTTAAAATAAAATAATGATTTGATTTAAATATAAAAACATTTAAGAAGATAACATTGGCATAATTATGCAATATATAAGTTCAAAAACTTTTTTTTCATTGTACGGATTTATGTTCCTTAAATAAAGAAAATTATTGCTTTTGTCTCTTTTAGTAAATTTTATATATAAAAAATTTAACGTAATTTTGAAAATGTATATTAAAATTGTACAATTATATTTATTTAAAAATGTAAATTGTATTTTATAGAAAATTTTAATAATTCTCTTAATTTTATTTATATCTTTATAAAAAATTGAGATAGTAGGGATTACATCAAGGCACAATAAAAATTATGTAAAGTAGTAGAAAAGTGTAAGTATTTTATATTCCATAACTGAAACAATCAATTTTCATAAATTATTTTTCATACAGTTAATTTTCATATCATATAAAACTATAATATTTTGTATTATTAAGTAAAGTTTATTTAAAAAGTATTTTATATTTTTTAAAGTATAATTTTGATACCTTAAAATTTGCATAGATTATTTACAATAATAATTATATTTTACAAACTTTAATTTCATACAGTGATACATAATAACAAATATAACAAATAGTTCAATATTTTAAATGAGTAGTATAAATTTTCATTGTCTAATAATCTGTAGTATTAAGATAGATATATTAAACTATGTATACTGTCAAATAAATTAATTACATAACAAAGAGCAACATTATATGTGTTATAAAATAATATAATTTATACAAAATTATGCTAATCAAATACAAAAATATTAGAATAAAACATAATCATTATATAAATGTAATATGAAATACTCCTTTATAGCATAAATTAGGTAATAAAATATGAAAAATATGTTATATTATTATTAATTATTATTACTATTATTGCAATATTAACTTTAATATCCGTTAAACTAGTCAGATAGAAATGTATTAGATATGATATCGGAAATTATCAGATATAAGCAAACAGACAAACTTAAAAATATATTTAAAAAAACCTGTACTGCTTTACTATAAATATTTTCAAAATATTACAATAATAATTAAAATTTGAAATATACAAACTACTTACTTAATAAAAGACATGTTGAAATTAAAATAATATTTATGTTCATTTAAATGTCTGTTTTTCTATATTACTTCTATGTGTATACTTATCACACTAAATTTTGATGTAAATCTTACAAATATTATGCTCATTTTGTTTCTAAAACCAATTATAACTTATATTGAAATTTTAATTATAATGAAATATTCAATAGAACATTAGGCATTTGACATGTATTATAATAATAATAAAATGTATTGATATTGTATTAGATGTTAGATAATACAAAGTATTAAATTAAAATTTGATCCTTTACAGATATATACATATGTAAGTTATGAAAATAAAATATTAATTGTGTACAGTTACATCTTGCATTAATTTCTGTTATAATTTCGATATTTTTAAACTTAGTATAAACCTTTATTAATTAGGTAAATTAATAGAGTTCGATTTAGTATCTTTAATAAATTAAACCTATTGTTGCAGAAATATCAAATGAATTAAAAATTCTGTTATTTCATCAAGTCTAATTACTTTTCATCAAGTATAATTACTTATCGCGTAGAAATAGAGGGGATTTCCAGAAGAAAATAATCATCGCGATGAGAATAGTCTGTTAGTCAGTTTATATAAAGTGATCTGTCGATTATATACAATTTATTTCATTGATTTAGCTAGTTTATGTTCGAGTGGTTATTTTAACGACTATAATTCCAAACAATATTGTGCAAATTATCAAGTTAAAACTATTGCGAAGTCATTATTCTACTGCCTGTGAATATTTATTAAAAATGGTAAAGACAAGAAGATTCATTGTAGCAAAACATTTTCAAAAGAATCCAGAGCCATCAGATTTGCAATTGATCGAAGAAGAATTACCTTCTCTTCATAATGGAGGTAAAGATTTTAATAATAGAGTTATATATGTATCGATTAAACAAATGCAAGTAGATGTCACATGATTTGTCATTAATCAACATTTGACATTGATGACTATGTATTTTTTAAAATAAAAAACTAGTTATATTGATATTCTTACTCATTATACTCATAAATTCATAGATCCATTATATTCATTGTTTGTGATTACATTTTTTCCCTTTAACATTGTACAACAACTTCAATATCAAATGATATAAGATGTAGTTATGTATTTATTTAACCCGTGATTCGTGACTTAACTCAACGGAGGTCACGATTAATATCTACGCGGCATTTATAAAATATCGTAGACATAACATTCATTATTTTGTCCTAAAATAGAAAACTACAGAATATTGTGTTCAGATATGATTTTTTAATACACATTTTTCTGATGATCAAATTGGAAGATATAAAATATCACTCAACAAAAACATACAAAATATACTCATTACTTTGAATTTACAGAGAAAATTGAAGAAGATTATATTTAAAAATATTCGTTTATTATTGATATGATTTTTAATATATGTACATTTCGTTGATATAATAGAAAAAGGAAAATATTATAAAACATTATTCAAAAATAAAAAGAAGGATACAATAAAAATTTATCTATGAATTTTAAAAATAGTACAGATAAACATTTTTTATATAAGAATTGTTTATATAGTGAAATTTGAATAAACGTTTTAGAAAATAACGTTGCATTGACGGGATGAAATTACATAACTTATATAAAAAATACATGCATTATATATGTTTCCAACGTCTACGCTGTGTGTTGAATAAGTTAGCAATCTATAAATGTCATAAATAGAGAAGAGTGTCATGCAATAATGGATGTTTTAACTTCTAAATGACATCATTATTGAATATATTTTATTCTTATGAAGAGAATGTTTTTAATGTGTTTGTACGTATTTCGTAGCTATCGCGATTCCGTAGGGTCAAATGAGACAATTATGATATCATTATCAACCTACAGACAATATCCCTTGTCATATTATTGCATAACAAATTTAAAATAAATCTTGCATTAGATGATTTAATATCTTTAACATTATGATTATCATACTATTAATAAGTACTAATTGTATGCAAAAATATTGACATTAAAAAATAAAAGATAATAAGAAATAAAAATATATTCTGTTTATATTAATATTTAATAATATTGTTAAAAAATTAAATATTGAAATAATTGTAATGTTGTGGAATAAATACGTATATACATATAATGTCCTAAAAGCTGAATAACATATGATTTATGTTTTCAGAGTACCTTGTCGAAGCAGAATATCTCTCTGTGGATCCTTACATGCGAGTTTATATTCAGAGATATCCAGTGGGTGCAACAATGATTGGTGCACAAGTAGCTAAAATCATTGAATCAAAGAATCCAGATTTCCCAGTAGGAAGAAGAATTGTTGGTTACTTGGGATGGAGAACACATACCATTATAAATCCACATCGTTCATCTGAATATGAACTCTTAAGTCAAAGACCAACACTGGTACCTGATATTGGAGATCTATCACCATCACTACATCTAGGAATTTTAGGAATGCCAGGGTAATAATTACTATATCAAATGTATATTTTGTAATCTGATCTGTTTTTATATAATTTTTTATAAATTTGACCAATATGATATATTTATCCATTGTAAACAATTTATTCAAAAGTTTCATATTCTCTATGTTAGAGCCACAGCATATTTTGGTCTTCTAGAAATTTGTAAGCCAAAACAAGGCGAGGTTTTTGTTGTGAGTGGAGCAGCAGGAGCTGTTGGTTCCCATGTTGGTCAAATAGGAAAACATGTTTTTGGACTTACTGTCATTGGTATTGCTGGTTCAGATGAGAAGTGTAAATGGCTTGTAGAAGAACTTGGTTTTGATCATGCTATTAATTACAAAAAAGGAGATGTTGAAGTTGCTTTAAGGAAAGCTGTGCCAAAAGGAATTGACTGCTATTTTGATAATGTACAGTTCTCTAGCATTATAAAATAATATCAAAATTTTGTCACAACATATTTATTATGGTTATGTTATAACAATAGGTGGGAGGAGATATTTCCAGTACTGTTATATACCAAATGAAACCCTTTGGTCGCGTAGCTGTATGTGGATCTATATCTTCGTACAACGCAGATTCATCATCGCTACCAAAATCGACGATTCTTCAACCGTCGTTTGTGTTTAATCAATTAAAGATGGAAGGTTTCGTAGTGACTCGTTGGAATAATCGTTTTTCAGAAGCCACACAAAAGAATCTTCAATGGATACAGGAAGGGAAGCTTCGCTATCGTGAAACAATTACAAAAGGTTTTGATAACATGTTTGATGCATTTGTTGACATGTTACAAGGAAAGAACGTTGGCAAAGCTGTTGTTCAAGTTTGAAGGCTCAAGAAAAGAATATTGTAATTTGTTTAAAACTACTTGTATACCTCTCTAAAATACATATATTTTTTGTCTTAATTTCATAATTTTGATTATAAACTCTCGTTGTTCATATAGTAATTAGTATAAACAAAAGATACAAAGTAATTAGCATAGACAGTTTTATTGCAATATATTACACAGATCATAATGCATCACAATGAATAATTACATTCGGTTTTTTTGATGCCCGAGAGCATGATCCTTAAACCTTAGGTACATATCTTAGTAATCGTAACGTTATGTCTAGTACAACCTTATACGATACCTTACTGAAAATTACGCAAACTTACATCCATTTCTACTTACAATATAATACATTTCTCGATTTAGTGGAAATTCCATTATACCGAAATTTCCTCGAGAGATAAAAATTTACACAGAAATTTCAATAATTTAAACAGAAATGTATTTGAATTCAATTTACATATACGCTATTACGGCAAATATTTCTGGCGATACAAATTAATTTTTATAATTACATTATCAAGACATCGTTGATGTTATGTCATAAAGTAAAAAGTTATTCAGAAAATATTTTGAATGTCTCATAGGATAGTACCTTTTATACAACTCAATTTCTTATCTTCAAGCTTTTCTTCGTAGATTTAATTTATATATGCTATAAGATCCATTTTCGCGAATCGAACATAGTACAATGGAACATGTATACAATGCTGTCGCAAAATTGTCGATGAATTAACTTTATTCGTTCATTTCGTCTCATAAAAATTATTTAGACTTAAAAAATTCGAGGCGCGATAAAAATCGGGCATTCATTTTAATAAACAATGAAAGGAATAATTCAAGGAAACTTTACTTATTTGTTTAAATACTTTTTTCTTTAATTATAAAACTTATCTAAAACTAAAACTTTAAATTGTTTGTTCTAGGAAATTATTTTGGCACAATTTTGTTGCGATTTTCATCGTGTCATATATTTCTGATTGTTTTACATCATCTAGTTATTGGAAGATGGGTTCACAGATCGCAAAAAGTAAAATTACATCTACACAAAGATAAGCTTTACCGTTAAAAAAGATAATGTTGCAATTGCTAAATACAAAGATTGTATTACGGTTAAAAGATTGGAAATCATTTAGAAGCTCTAAATCTCAGGATACGCACAGGAGAATCTATCACTCTCACGAACGTTTTTTTCAAGTTCCATAAGAATTTCACGGATAAATTATAGAATGATTTCATACATTCAAGGTCACTTTAACTGCAAGTTACATCTACCAAACATGACTCAATATTGCTTTTTATTCCTTTTTCTTATGTAATGTATTGGTATATTGAACATTCATAGTCAATTTAAACGCAATCTTTTACATTTCTTAACATGTAAAATAATTAGATGTCATAAATAACTTAGTGACCTCGACCGATCAAAACTTTTATCCTCAATCATAGTCTAAATTGTCGAATTTTCTCCTGTGAATCCCGAATCTGTAATGAACCATTATTATTTCATCGAACAGACACATTTTGATTATGATTTAAGCGGTAGTGAAACTTCCTTTGAAATTCACCAGATGTGTTTTTCATACACTTTCACTGCCTGCTAATTGTTCGACGTTTTTAATCCTGAATCATGAGTCACGATCGTGTCTCATCAAACGAACACGTTTATATCAGGATGATCACTGGAATTTCATCACGTGACATTGATCTCCTCGTCTTCTTCGTTCTCTGTTTGTTCTTCCGGCCGTTGAGGACTCGTTAAAGGACTCACGTCGCTCAAGTCCATCCTCGGCCTATCTCCATCCGCGTCGCTTAAGTCAGGATTCGGATTGTTCTTGTTTGGCAACGTTTGTTCTCGAGAACCTCCGGTTGCTAGCAACTCTCTCTCTTTGCTATTCCTCCATTTCATTCGCCGATTTTGGAACCAAATCTTCACCTGAAAATTATATTCGTAATTCGAAACATGTTCATTTTGGATGATGATGTACAACTTACTTCAATAACATTGTAACGTTCGAATGACAGAAGATACGATCGACGATTGATCGAATTGTATCATAGAATGATCAGTGGAGAAAGGTGTAATAAAGCGTAGGTGTGTTAAAATTATATTGATAGACAGTTTGTCTAGAATTAATTGTCTATCATTATCTTTACCGCAGTAAAAGCGAAAAAAGCAATTTTATATTAAACAGGATCATCTCGAATTTTCCCCTAATGGCGTCGAAGAGATGAGTTCTTCGTGTTCTTGGCCTTCTTCCTGATGAACATTAGATAAAAATTGGAGGAGAGATCGGTAGTTATTCTTTCTATTAACGTATCGATGATGTCAATCCTACATTTACATCAAATTATTCAAATTCTATCGACTCGATAACGATGGACGATTATGAACATTACCTTTTAAAATATGCCTTAGACTTTGTAATCATTTATGTGGGAAAAAAATAGAAATAACTAGTTCCTCGTGTTGTTGTTTTTTTTTTTGAGATACTAATTATTAGATTGCGGACTTTTATGCATGCTAAATTTAAAGCAGTAGAAATGTATATAATACGCAAAGATATATAAAATACGCGTAATAGAGAACAAGATATAATTTTTAGTAGCTGAAACAAATCTTTACTGAGGTTCCTTTTTTTCACTTCGTTCATAAAAAATGCGAATCTTTCTAAAAACCTGGTACTTGGTTAATGAAAAATTTATAAAGAGTGGCGTTGATCGACTTGCCCTCTCAGAGACTCACATGTTAATACAATAAGTATTCACATATGTATATTTCTCTCCAGCTCTCCTATAAACGTGGTAACCTGCGAGATGGAGATGGGAAGAGGGTGCGGCGTGATTTTCGTAATATTAAAGACCATGCATTACCGAACCGTTGAACGGGCCAACGTCAAACGCACATGAACTCTGAAAATTTTCCACCCTTCCCATCCCTTTCCCGCCGAGTTTCGCCTTCGTACCACCCTTCCTTTTCTCCAGCCTGATCCTGCTCGCCACTTTATTATAGCCTTAAGCTACGTCGAAGCGTTGACCCTGGGGCCGTGGATTGATTTACCTAAACCGCTTTTCGAATTTTCATCGGTCGCCACTCTGTGCAAGAATGCCTGTGAGCCTAGTACGTGAATGCATTTGACATCTTTGCTGGATCTTAAAAGTTCTTTTCAATTTGCCTTTGGAGTTTTCCAACAAGGCGTTAGACCTTATGTAGAATCGATTTTATATTGTACTTCTCGTTCTTGCTTCTACTTGGAGAAAGGGAATCCGAGATTTTCAGCTTACTTTGGATTTTCGTTTCGTGAAGCAAAGAAATCTGTTGAATTTGAGTATAATGAACATACGTATGTCGCTGGGATGAGTTATTTGAAAGGGATCGTATTAAAACTCTTTCAGAATGAATTTTTCTTTTAATAGTGAACACGATTGTATAATACTGTGTGGTTATGTTTCATTCGAACTTGGTAAAGTTCGGCATAATATTTAAAATGGAATATGTAGTTGCATTTGTGATGGAATCGTATATCCCTGTGAGGAGATCTCAATGTAACGATATCACAATGACTAGAATGATCTAGCAGTTTTTTTAAAAGCGACCAGCTTTAATTGTCTAACATCGTACAACGTGCAAAAATCTTTTCCGTGGCATAAAGAAATACGAATTTAAAAGACACACACAGAAACACTAATTGATTTCATCGTTAGCGATTATGTAATAGGAAATAATTGGTGACGTGAAATCGATGGAAAAAATCATTGTAGTCATTGTTCATACGTTTTATAATCGCTTGTAATTTAGGATGATATTACGAACGATTTTGCGCAAAGTATCAACAACTTTTGAAATCCGTTCAACAACATTATCTGCACTTGACGTTCGCCCCGTCGTTATTAATATTGCTTGGCTTCGGTGGTAGGGAGGGTGAGAAATTGATAAAAAAGTTTATTATTCTTTAATATCTCGTCGAATATTTTATGAAACTTCGTTTACGGACGTGTTGCATGCATCTGACATACTGAAATGCGAACGGTTTGGGTGCATCATGTTACCTTTCATCCTTTGAACTTTCATTTCTTGAATTTTTTTATTTTTACCTTTTTTTTTTATTTGTTTCGATTCCTTCTTTTTTTCTAATAGAAATGAGAATGAATTTTAATAGAAATTTTTAAATAGAATGAAGTTTGCGTTATTGATAGACTCTATATTGGTAACGAGCTCATTCTGACGGTTTTGCTGATGGCAATCGATCATTTTCTAGATTGGGTATTGAACATGTGTCTAGGTAAGGATTTTTGCATCAAAATTTTACATGCAGTTAGTTCAACTTAACGTGGATATTAATGAGAATCTATGAGAGTTTAATACGCAGTTGGATATTTCAAGCTGCTGATTAGATAAGTTTTTATAGTTTATCGAAAGTACTTTTATTTGTAGAATTCAGAGTTCGTTATTGCCAATCATTTTTGATTAGATTGATTTCAATTTTTTGTAAATATAGATATGATAAAGTATATTCTGAACACAACTATCAGTCTACTTAACAGTTAATAGTCATTGAAAGAATAAGTTTTAAATAGGACTTCGAACTTGTTTTTAGAAACTTGTTTTAGAAAAATATTTTATTTTCAAATATAAAGCTGTATTTCCTTTCATATTAAAAATTCAACTTAAATTAATTATGTTATATATAATTTATATAATACATAATATATAGATATATTATAATTATATTTAATATAAAATAGTAATACATAATTTGATCGATAATTAACTATATATTAACACAGTTAGAGCAACGATGAATTGAAACTTTCACCATGCATATAAAAGTGTAAAATTAAACTTATAGAACGTTAAAGAGACAAAAGAAAGAAACACGAGTTAGATATGACGGATTAAACGCAATAGGAGAGGCGAGAAAATTACATGGATCTGCCAGGGATTAATTTACACAAATTGTTTTCGTATTTTCATTCGGCAGGGTGTGTGCGCTTGACAGGATGCAGAACCCTAACGATTCGACGCGATAATACGCTCTTTAGCAATAGGGTAAACGCGCGTTGTATTCTCAATACCGCGGCTGGCCCATCTTTGTCGCGAAAACACCATTGCACAATCGCCATGTAATTGCGCTGTCGACGTAGTTCATTGAAATTGAATGAAAAAAATGTTCGAAAAAATATTGAAAATTTTAGACGAAAATATTTGAAGAAAATACATTTTTATTCCGCTTAAAGCAATTGTAGTAAATAGTTTGGTAACAATAATTTGTATACCGTTTAAAATAATCAAGGAGTTACTCTTGGAATTATTTAATAACATTTTGATAATTTCGCATATTACATGAATTTACCAATTTAACAGACATTTTTAAGTACCTAATAATTATTCAAAGATCTTATACATTTCTATATTTTAATAACTGATATAAATTGTTCTTTATAGATTTGGCGAACGATTTTATGGAAATGAATTTTTGTGGTATTTAAAGTAGCCAAAAGATTAATCTTAATCGTTCGATAGTATTTTAATAATTTTCTACTATATATTATACATTTTTACATTCTAATAATTGCTACAAATTGTTCTTTATTGATTCTGTCATTTATTGCTTGATAATCCATTCGTTTAAGTACGATCTACAATTTCGCGCGAAATTTCGCAACGTTTAACTTGACAGCGACGTTTCAACGTAGTGCGTAAAAATTCTGTTTAAAAGCTTTTGTTTTTTGCTTGGTTAATTAAATGATTTATAATTAATAATTTGCTGCTCGTTTAAATGAAAACTTCGGGTAGATATATTCAGGAAATACACGCGTCGGCGAAATTGCCTCTTTTTTTTCACGAGGGAAGTGTAAATCCGGGAAATCGGACGAGCGGATGAAATAAACGCTCGAGTGTTCGCTCGTTTAAAAGGCAAAAATCCCTCGAAATCCGATGCTTCCTGCGAACGAAAGAGATTAAAGAGGGAGGTTAATATCGAGCTCAAGACGTTGCTCGCTTGGGGTTGAACACTCCATCCGAGGATCCTCGAAAATCAAAAAGAGGGGATCGTTTCACCCGAATATAAATATTAAAAAAAATAGTAGAAAGTCATTCTCATTAACTGCTTTAACTTTTATTCTTCGTTATTTCATGTTTAATGAGATTCCTTTTAATTAAATAATCGTAATGGAATTTTGAGGATGAATAGTAAAGAAGATGAATCGCGTGTAGGTGTAATGACAGAAGCAAAGAAACATATATATATATATATTTCAGAATATTTCAAATAATCTCTAAACATTTTACTCTATCTTTGAATAAATGTTACATTTATTCGTTGCTATTTGATATTTAACGAGGCTTTTTTTTTAATTAAGTAATTGTGAAAACGAATCAACAAGAAAATCTTGGGAAAGATAGATTATTTATCTAACACTAATTGCGTGTATATAATATTAAAAGCAAAGGGAATTTTGGGGACGATATTTGTACGAGTTTCGAGAGAACGGAAATTGCGGGATGCATTCCAGGGAAATCAAGGGATTCGGTACTTCCGCACTCCCCTTTTGGCGTGATCCTTCTTCTTTTCGTTTTACGTTTTGCAAGTGGCGACGGTGATTGATTGTCCCGTCAGCGGCAGACAGATTCGGAACTGTATAACAAAAGTAACAAAGCGGTTCTCCGTTCGGTGTGAAAGACGCGAGGCTTTTCGGAGAAGTTGAATCATTTCGTTGTTCACGCTTTTCGTTCGTTTTGTCCGCGTATCGCGCTACTCCTCGCTGCCGTCGATCATTTTTATAAATTGTTCGAATTGTTTCTGTCAGCTGTGTTGAAAAATATTTCTTATTCTCTTTCTTCTCTACATCTATCTTCCCTTCATCACTGACACCGATCGTCCCATTTTATTTCAACTACTTTGACACTCGGCTTATCAGCTCGTGAGGATTGGAGTTGTCATTAATGACCGTAACGCGTTATTTCGACAACAAAACTATATAAAAGTGATTTAAATTATAACGAACGATTACTCGACCAATCACGTTCGATGAGATATAATCACTTCAATCGTTGGACTGCAATCTTCGATTCACCCTCTCCACCCTCTTCGCCGTTTAATCGTCAACTTATTGGCCGTAGCCACACAGTAGCGCGTTCCTTTCATCCACTCTAAATCCTCGTCTCGATTAAACACGTCGATAGCAAAGTTCGCTATATAAGGTGACACGCTATTCGAAGTGCTAAAATCGTCATAACTCTCTCCCTCTCCTACCGTTTAACTCGCCTTCTGCCACTTCTGAATCATTCTGGCGAACCCAAGACCATCTCGAGGATCTATATAAGAAATATATAATTCTCCTGTAATATAACTGCAGCCCTTTGGGATGGCTATTAAAAAAGGAGCTGGGAACGTTTCACGCGGGCCGCGCTAAGGATCGGTCCATACGAAAGGATCGGGCATAACGACGACATCCGAAACGCGTTCTATAGAGTGGGTAATCGTTAAACGATTGGCTGCAGCCAGCCTACCGGTCTCTCCTTTCGCGAACCACCCTCTAACTCTCTCCCTCCGCCGTAGCTTGAAAGTTCTCCTCTATTCTGCTCCCTTCCTCGCGCCCACACGCGACCGCCCTTACTTCCGCCTCTGCCCACCCCAACTTTCTGCCCCTACCTTCAGGACTATGGCTACCACCCCCTAGTTCTGGCACCCTCTTTATCTCCCTACGACTCACCACGTCCCTCCTTCGTCCTCTGGTATATACACATACACAGTCACACTCACACGTATATTATATATACAAATACAAATACGCTTGTATGTATGTGCGTATGTATATAGGAGGTACGATAGGTATTTCTGTGCGCGGTGGTGGCGCCATCTGGTGCAGTTTAATAAAAGACGATCGATTATGACGTCGGCCTCAGAACTACCCCTCAGTCTCGCTCTCTCCATGATCCTCTTCCTCGCCAGCCTGTCTTCCCTCCCCTCTTTTCTTCCCCTCTTTCTCGGTACTCCTTCTGTACATAATACTTCACCAACCCCTCTTTTGTCTCTCTACCCCTCTCGATAGTCTCACCCTATCGCGTCGTTCTTTCCTTCCTGTCTCTCTTCTTCGTTCCTCTTTCGACTCGTAGCGCTGATCGTCTTTCTCTTCGTTTTCCTCCCCCGATTCGATTCGAGCGGCTCGCCACCGCGTGCACCGAGAGAGGAAGGGTACAGCGAGGGTAGAAGGACGCATAGAGAGAAGAGAGAAAGGGTGCACCGAGAGAGGAAAGAGTGCAGCGAGGGAAGAAGGGTGCACCGACACCCTCCGCCAACCTGGTCACGGTACCGGGTCGTTTCGTGGCGGTGCGGTGGGGCGAAGAGGTCGAAGGGCACAGAGGCGGAGAAAAGGGGCGAGAAGCGGGCACGGACAGGGTGCTAGAGAGCCAGAGAGGGATTCTCTCTCTTTCCTTTTTTTTTTTTTTTTTTGAAGGGGGTATGGTGCGGTCAACGGAGGGGCGAGTGGGTGAAACAGGAGAAAAAAGGAGGAGAAGAGGAGGAAGAGGTACGGCACAAAGCTACCACGGCGCGATTCTGCGGCCGAAGGGTTGGCTGATGTATGGAAAGGAAGTCGGCTCTTAATGGTTGAGGGTGGGGAGGGAATCCAACCCTCCGGATTTATATCGGCGGTCCGCGTTTCATCGGTGATGCTTTAATCGAGCCAGCCACCCGCTGATAAACGATAGTGTTAATCCGTTTATCCTTGAATCTATGCCACGTTTAATTAGTCCCTCTTTTATGGGACGCAATCGTGATAGTAATTAGTTTCAAAGACCGATGTCGATTAAGTTGGTGCATAACGCGTAAATTATTTGCCACGTCGAATTTTTACTCTCGTTCGATATCACTGGGACATTAATAACAACAATAGTTTAAATTGGATTACTAATTTCTCGAGTATTTTATCTCATTTTATATTTTACATTTTACACCGTAAAAATCGTCAATCATCTTTACCACGTAAGATGCAAAGTATAGATTAAATTTGGAAATATGTAAATTATTATGATCGTCTGTTACCGGACGACAACAATAAGGGTTAACCCTTTCGATATGATAGTATAGCAGAGTTGTGTAAAATGCGTACTAAACGTAGTTACACTTTTGTGTATTTAGAAAGAAAGTAACTTTCCCAGTTGCTTTAATAAAAAGCAAATTCCATTCTTCATAAGATTTGGAGAAATTTACTGGACAAAAAAGTCGGGTTCTCCTATTTATAAGACTGTCTGATTTTATAGACACGAGCGGAGCAATTTTCACGAAGGGTGGGCGCAAAAGGGGAGCGTAACCGGAAATCAACGTCGACCGCGGCTGCTTTTACTTGGGACACGAGCTGCGAATTTGGAATTCGTCTGCGTGCCAGTGGTATAACGCGGTACAGCTGTGAATGGCTACGACCTGGCACGAATGGGAAGCGATATTTCCGGGCGAAATGTCGCGCCAGCGATATCAAACGCATTCGATTGCGACATGTGAAGATGTTTGAAGGCCGTTTTGAAAGTTATATGACAGGGAGAATGAAACGGTCGTCCTGCTATCTTCCTAAAGAACTTTAACACGACGGAGAATTATTTTAATTAATTACGCGTTCGGAAGAGTGTTGCTAGATAGACAAAGCTAAATTAACTATTATCAGTTAAACGAATATACGTAGTTCCATAAAATTTGTGTCCTACGTAAAATGCCTTCCTCAAAACAGAGCAAGTTCAATTTGAGACATTGTTTCAAACGATTATTGTATTGCAATGTTCAAACATAATACCCGATCTGCTAAAGAATGTACTAAAATATACTTAAAAGAAAGGAATCGTAAAAGATTGTACAATGTAAACAAATTGAAGCGTATCAAATATCAAAGGAACTGTTCAAATTTAAACTACTTTAAACTACATTATTAAATTAGTTGGGAGAACTATCCTCCTTCAGAATTCCTATAAATTATCCAGATAATGCTCGAAAGTCGTCACAAATAAGAGGTTCTCAAACTTCCCGTGAATGTGCAGCATCGAAACCAAGATTAACAACTTTCAATACCATCACGAAAAAAGTACTCATCCTGAAAAAATTTTGTAATAAATAATCAAATGACACACAAAGCGATTAAAAAACGTGCAAACCGCTTTTATCAAAATCGACAGAGAAAATAATGGTGAAGACGAACCTAATGATTCCATGGAACTTAATGGCAAGCAAGAGGGATGAAGAGAAAACAAGAATCTATCGAGACTCTATTCGATCTTCAGCGATCTTATCGGTCGCAAGGCGGACACTGCGGTTTCGTGGAAAGTGATTAAAGTTGATTCACAAAAGGATGAATCTATATGTATACCGCGGTATTGTATATTCATGGTTTCTTAGTTCGTCTGGCGTCTGGGGTAGCCGGCGCTTTCTCAAAGTAAAATCCATAATGCATGAAGGTCCGCGGGCTAAGCCGAACAGCTTAAGCCGTAAGATATTGCGCGACGTTATATTCATGTTATGCCCTGTAAGAGGCGGCCTTTGTTTTTAATATCCATCGCAGACTGTACCGCGGCAAGTTTAGGGTAACGTTATGACCAACTTCCGTGATCTCTCGCTCAATTTTTGATCCTCTCTGAAATCTCCCGGAGAAGAGATCAACGGCGCGGCGTCTTACAAAATATCAGAAACAAGATGAAGTAGAATCTTTACTCTTTAATCGTCCTTCGGCTCGTCTTCGCTTGACTCGCATTTTTCCGTTAGATTGTAGATTTTCCATTAGATTTTATACTTTAGAAAATTTCCTAGATTTGAACCAAGAATGTGAAAGAATCGATACGCAGTATTCTCATGACTCGATCTTAAGATTGTCTTAAAACGTTAGAATTGCTTTTCTTGGTTGGAACTACAATGAAATTGGGGCATGAAAAATTCAAGAGTCACAGCAGTATCCGAGAGATTAGAAATTCCACGTTTGAAAGAAATCAAATGAATTAATTTGTTTTTGCTACTGAGTTTTTCTAGAGGGATTTCATGGCCGAAGAATGGTCTGATTAAAAAGATTAAACGTGTAACATGATGCATTTTTATTATTTTATTTTAATACATTGAAAAGGGATTGATTTCATAGCTGTTGTCTATTCACTTGTGTCTAAAATTCATTTACTTCTAAAGACGCTATAAAGAAAAGAACACGATTTCGCGAAATTCGGGGTACGAAAATGAAGGATATGCGTTCAGGGATAGTTTTTTAAATACTTTCGCAAGAACTTTCATCGACATTCTCGAAAACGTGAAAGAACTACATGAAATATCTGTAGTAGCATTCTTCATCAAACGAGACAAACGATCAAGATTACGTTTACTGATCGGGGTAAAAGATCGATTACTGTGTAAATAGTAGGATGGTCCTTCTACAGAGAACAGTGACCGATTGTTCTAGGAAAAGGTTGTTCAAAGTAAACTCGATCCAAGAGCAGTACTAATGGCTACAAATTGATTTGACCGACGGAATTCAGGAAACTCTATATTTGGGTGAAATGCAAGCCTAATGGTCGATCTATCTAACGTGTCAGTGTCAGTTTCATGGGAAAGGGCAAGCTGCTTCTATTTTCCGCGCGAACCCATTCAAACATCGGGATATAAACATGGAAGAACAAATTAATTTAAACAACTTTCTCTTCTATTCTTTCAATTTTTTTTTATAGTTCTGTTTTAAAAATAATATTAGGTTTATTATCTATCTAGAAAAATAAAAATATTTCTGAGCGAGATATAATATCGACAAGGGGCTATTGTTTTGGATCAAATTAAAAATCGAAGACTAAATGTACAGTGAGAAGGAGAAACTCGTTTTTTCCGTGAGGATTAAATAAGCTGTCAGTAGCACCGAATGCGAGCTATTATTCTTCGCGCGACCTTTATAATTCGTTAAATCTTCAAGACGTCTCGATCATCAGAAGAGTAGTAGCTTCCTTATTTTGGAGATAAAGAAATGGAAAAGATGGAGGGTGCGTTTTAATTTAGCATTTTGCGTTGTGAGATCTTCAACTAACGCCGTGTCTTCTGCTTTTCCTCATCTCCCCACATTCTTGTAATTATTTTATTAAAATAAATTAATAATCCGAATGCTTTAATAAATATTTCCAGCTGTTACTTCTTACGTTTCAATTAATCTTGTAAATAATATAATAATTTTCATTAAATAATAACATAGCAAACCAACAATAATCAAATAATTAATTATCTGGTATCGAAGTATGATAAATTCTTAGAAAAGATATGTAACTATAAAATAAGCAAAAAATAATAAATGCAGCGTATAGAAATAAATAGAAGCAGGTTCGTTCTTAATTTGATTTTCGACGAGATTAAAAATTACTCTTTACATCATGAATTAATATTGGCGACGTGACTCTGACAGGTCTGGTATCTTGTAAGAAAGAAGAACCGACGCGATGCCGTCGGTTTTGATTATTAAAAAGATAACAAGCCCTCCGGACCCTCTCTTTACTTTTTCCTACGCTTCCGCTTGCCCGACGGAAACGTCTTAAGCACAAAAGTGCCTGCTGCTCTTAATTCCGCTTAATTTAAGGTCGACGCGTTGATGAATCTTGCCCGGAGGCGATACGGACGGTTTTGACATGATGCTGTACCTACAATGTTACTTCGTGACAGGACTCAAACTCTTTCATTCGTTGTTTATCGTCTGATCAATCCTACTAAACTTTTCGGAATTTTATATCTTCACGGACAAACAATAAAATTAAAAGGGTAGTATGATACTTTTTAAACGCTACGGTGACGAAAAAAATGTTGAGCAGAATTCTAGAATTTTTTTTTCATAGCGACGATGTTGAAAGGCAAAATTCGATAATGTAAATTGACCGGAAAGAGTTGTAAATTAAATATTATAGCTGTAGCCACAGCCAAACAATATGGAAACAAGAAGAAAAAGAGAAAGTACTAGGTAAGTTCTTAAGTATTTAATTTTTCTATAAAAAGGCCGGCGATAGATGAACATTTTCCTGTCGTTAAACGAATCGAGAGGAACAAAGACGTGGATACGGTCGGAGAAGGGTGAGTTCACTCACCATCACTAATTACTTTAGTCAACCCCCTTTAACCCTCGACGTCCCTCTTAAACCCACCCTCGTCATAAACTGTAGTGAAGACTCGAACCTGAGTGAAACGGCACCTTGCCTTCTCTTCACTCTATCCCCAACCCTCTCTGCTCCGCGCCACTTCTCAAAGTACAAACCTACCCCTTGGAAAAGCTTTATTATTATCATCCACCCGTACACCGCAAGTCTTTAATTAAATCTCACGAAAGATTCATAAAACCGGTATGATTACAGATACGACAAAGGACGGAACTTAATCCAAAAAGATGCCTCCACAATACAACGGGAGACTTCGTCTTTCTTCAAGATTCATTTCTTTTAAATATCGTTTTTATTTATTTACAGATGCAATTTTTATGGAAAAATTTGGAACGAATTTAACTATTTCCTTTTCTAACCTTGATACACGGATTGATTCATTTTGTGTTTCAATTTTCAATGAATACTTTAACCCTGCTACGATCTTCGAATTCTTATATTTCAATCCTGCTCTCATTTCAGCAAGAGAAAATAATTGGATTTGTAATGCTTTAAGAAGATGCTTAACGTAACATTCAAACATCCGGAATACCAATAAAGATTTTTTCATATTTTCTTCAAATTTAAAATATTTTTTATCATCGGGCAAATATAATAGAGTCAAAAATGATCCAAAGAATGTAGTAAAATCAAATCAAATTCCCATTTGAACGTTTTACAGAGATCTTTGCAGATACAAACGAGGTAGATTTAATTAATAATTGGTAAATTAAGTTGAAAAGTAGTGATTAGAAAAGAACTCGTTGCAAGAGATCAGGAAATCCAGCATCTGCTGCTTATAGTCGAACATTATTAAGAGAAACAGAAAAGAGGAACTCGAGAGGGAAGAGAAAGCCATCATCGGACAATAATCGCTTTTATGGGTGTTCGTGTGGTGAACCGTGATATTAGATAGCAGCCAAGTGCGCAAAGCCCATGCTCCTCAAATCGCACAACACTCAACATACCTTCCAACAACTTGGAGATTGTTCTTTTCTTTCTCCTGTTTCCTACGTAACGATAGAAACATTTACGATCGAGTTACGTTTTATTGTTCCAAAAATAACATTGTCACTTCCAATATCTCGAGATTCAATGTCACAAAACTCAAATCCTCCGCACAACTAAAACCCCGTCAGCTACTTCTTATTAAAATAGCTCTTTTTACTCACCGACTGACGTAAGTCTGAAAATTAACAAAAATATGCTCTCCGGGCAGAAAAATTTCAATGAAAAACACAAAATGCTCCAAAGCTCCAAAGATATATCGCTACAATTAGGTAACGTCACTTCCAACGATCTTTCTTCGCTAAACAGGGTTGTCGACGATTCTGCTGACCGATGATATTTCAACCCTTTAACAATTTTATTGGGACAGCTCGTGAAATCTCGTTCGATATGCGGGAGCCTTTGCTCGTAAAAGAAGAGAGATCCTTGTATCTTCACGCTGGTACTACCAGTTGTTCCAACTAAAGCGGAAGAAGGAGAAGAAGAAGAACCTGAAGAAAGCAACGAAAGAGAGAGAGAGAGGACTCTCTCTTGTATATGCGAAGTTGCAAGAACCGTCAATTTACTGCAACTCCAAAGTATATGTATATATCTACTGGCATACATATATACGTATACGTGTATTTTTGTGTGTGTGTGCAGGTTTCTGTGCAGGAGTATGCGTGGTCTTTAGATTTCCTCGTAAAACCACAGGCAGAGTGGGCTTCAACCAATGGCAGTGGAGGCATGGCGCTCGAGGTGTGAATTATACATGAGAATATATCCTTCCGTGCCCTTTCTCTCCTTCTACGTTCTCTTTCTCTTACTGCCAACTTCATCTCCGTCTATTCAGACCGTTGCTAACCAATGGTTATCTCTTACCGTTATTTGCGCTTCATCTACATACTGCCATATGCTCGTAGCTATGCAAAATGTATCATCCTACCTTGGCTATATGTGGCGAATATAAACGGAACACCTTTTATCTGAGAAAGATCAATGCACGTGGTTGAATTTGCTCATAGCTATCTCTTCAACTGATCGAATCAGACGGGTTTGAATAGAGAAGCTTAATTACAACTAGACGATTGAATTAATTAGAATATTTGAAGATAGGTGAAACAGAGGTTTCTCCGGGATAATGTCTTTCCTGATTTTTGCAAAGTTATAGATGGCCATTTATTCGTTCCATTTCTTCGATATAGCGCGAGAATTCTATGTACACAAATTGTAATTGTTCAATTTAGCTGAGACTTTTACGATATACTGTTTGAAATTAGAACAAGCGATTTTGATAAAGGATGAATGCCGACGTAAGAATTAAAGCGTCATGATTATCGCAGATTTGTTTTAGGGACCAGATGTATCGAGAAAGGTAACTTCTGAATTATGTTTATTGTCGTATCACAACACGATAGTGAATCAATCCATCTTCTAACATTGTCCAACCTGGAATCCAATTCGACACAATTTCATCGTGCTTAGATAAATTTCATTGAATTACTTAAAGAACGATAAACTATACCACTCTATAACAAACTTTCACTCACAGAGAACAAATGAACGGTTCGAAAATGACTAACAACGCTAAACGTGCAAAAACAAGTTAAATTTACAGAACAAAGTAACTGACACATATCAGGTATAGTAACTTTCCACGATGAAGCGACGATCGAGGAAATGTATGTTATAATTATCTGACATGATAGAAGGAAGCACGATGACGGCGGAATTCATTGGCCGAGTAGGAAACAAAATTAGCTGGAACATTGCCGCACGCATCCCCCGGTTATCCGAGCGGATCGGCAAACTATGCTCATGAAATCAAATGAAACTAACTTACTATGCCATTTTCTGGGCATCCTTTGTTTCATTTGCGTCGCCACAACGAAGCTCTGGCCTGCTAGCGACGGCGAAGCTACGTTGGTGTGTTGCACACGACCCCACGCGTCGATATACGTGTGCAGCTAATGAACTGGCATCGCCCGATTAACCCCAAACCGGGGGTATTATATGCTTCTAGCACCATGTGCAGCCGCGGCTCTTTCTCCTATGTACACTACCGACGCGAGGTGATGATATCTCGCGTGATCACCTCCGCGTGGTCACCGCCCACAACTTTAAACTTCGTGATTTCGACGTTAGAATAGGACAGAAAATATCATGCGTCTTTGGACACTTCGTTTCTAATTGCGTTTAACCATTGAGGCGATAATAAATTTAGTTCACCTGTTTTGTTGGCTTGCTAATTGGTTTCACTATGGTGATGGTTACACATTCATTTCGTAAGATATGAAAGTTACTTAAGGAATTTAGACGTGTGTTTGAATTTTTTGATGAAAGATACGTAAGATTTTTGATACAGATATAAAATATACAGAGAGATAGTATATATAAATTACTCTTTGATTACAAGTACATATTATATGAAAATAATAACACTTGCTGCGAATGAACTTGTTATTCTTATTTGATTGTAATATATATAACTTATCAATATAATTTATGCGTCAGTTTGTTGAAAGTAGAAAAGGTGTGTTAGAGGAGTAGATACTGTTAAAAACTCGATACACAAATTCGATATATGAGAAAGATCGCCATAGTTTAGAACAAAATAGTTGTGCAGAAGAATGCATCGTGCTGGTTTGCTCACTTTGTCCTTCAATGAAACGATCCATAAAAATTCTATAAATGCAAAGTTATTAGAAAATATGTGAATCAAGTAAGTATACATACTGTTTTGTCAAAGTACAAAGTATGTATTGAAAAAATAAATTCCTTACGACAGCTCGATACATAAATTAGAGATACGATTTAGAAAAAGAATAAATGCCCACAGTAGTATAATATGACTTTAAGTTTAATGTTTTGTTAGAAATAATTCTATTATTAGTAGGTAAGTTAATAATCCCTATAAGAGGAGGAATCGGGCTTTCGATGCTTGTACAATGGTGACGCTATAAACGTGCTACGATTGTTAGAATCGCTTTTTGATTACTTTGCCGCTAATGACTCAGAAATGTATTAAATCGGTTTAATGGGATAACCGTTACGATCGAAATGTTTGCAAGGAGTTCAAATAGCCCGTAAAGTTGTTAGTACACGGGACTAGTAATGCTCTTTCTTTCGTTCTAGACTTGTGTTATGCGCATATTGTATATCTTTTATGTAAAGTAGATGCATATGGTAAAGTTTGAAGGCCGATGTATGTAGATACCACGTGAGAGTTGGCTCGGCGAAACCTGAGCATTAGTCTCCATCAATTCAGTGAATGGAATCGCTGGAGGGTGAGAGCAGTGGCTTCGTCGCTGAATTAAATGCTCCGTTGGGACCAGGTTTCGTACTTCGTTAAAGCGACAATTAGTGCCCTAATAAGGTCATTAAGCACCTTATATTCTACGACAACCTGGTCCCCTTACGTCTTCGTACGGATTAATTTCTTGATTATGCGCTCCACTATCAGCGAATATCGAATGCAATCATTTATGACGTTAATTAAATAAAAAATGTAATACGACTGATCGTATTACAGCATTAATAGATATATCGTGATCTTTTAATTACTCTTATTAAAGAAAATTCCAAACAAGGTAATTAGATTTTACCTTGCAAACAGTGTTATCAAATAAAATAAATTTACAAATAAACTAACCATTTAATTCTTAATAATAGTACAGCGTGAATCCGAATAACAAAGAACTACGCGCTTCGCTAGCTGGATCAGCAAATTAGTACGCTATTAAGATCATTAAACGCGGTATTAAGCATCACGTTGTTCATTCATGCGGCTGCGAAGGCAACCGCTTGATCATGACAAGCCTGTGTACATTATAATACACGCAAGTTTACCTGAATATGGCATATTTGATGCTATTATCTCGTATAATCATTATTACCCACGAAACTATTTGAGCTTTGACTTATTAACGAATCTGTTGCCTCTAATATTATAATCGATCATTCATACATGATGAAAATAACTTTCATTTATAATAAGTATTTCAACAGATATTTCCTTACCTGGGAATCCTTCAGGCCGAGCTTCTCAGCCAATTTCTTACGATCCGGCTTGCTGATGTACTTCTGTATCTGAAACCTTTTCTCAAGGCCACGTCTTTGAAGGTCCGAGAAAACCGCTCTTCTCATCATTCCTCGACGAGGTTTTCCACGTGCGTTTGTTGCCCATGGAAATACTAGGCCAGTGCTCGTGAAATCACCCAGCCCACCTTGAATCGCACCTGGAAACGCTGTCCCACCACCTGGAGCACCCGGATGATGACCTCCAGTTCCAGAACCCGCAACTACCGATTACATACGTTTTACATTCAGGAAGATTGCCTTGAGACATGATTTTTATTTTAAATGTTGAGATTGAAGTTATAAGTTACGGAAAAGAATATATAGAAATATCTAACACATAACACATAAGAAGTTATAAAAATTACAGATATATTAAAATCATTCTCTATAGATTTTAGTTAAAAGTATTAAAAGTAAGCAAAATGCACAGTAATATAAAAGTAGAAATAGTGGCTCGCTATAGACACTTCTCATGAATATATTATACGTGTTATATAAAACATTATGCAATTTCATTAACACTTTAAATGAGATACTACTGTCACGATTATAATATTATATGCACACGAAAGTTTTCCATTGATATTGACATTCAAATTTTGAAATTAGTAATAAAACATTGAATTCCATATCGTGGTGATAAAATGACGTTTTTACCCCAAAAGTATTAGGTGGCGCGAAAAATTTCTTTCGTTTTATAAGGAAATAGTAGATGCACAATTTTATTCTATTGGAAAAATGGGCCATACGTAATTCAATAAAATAATATAAAACAAAAAATGTTGTGCATCTGTTACTGCCTTATAAAACGAAAGAAACTTTTGGGACAACCTAACGTTATATTTTTATAACCAGTACAAAATTGCACTGTACAAGGAACAACCACATATTTACAGACACGAGTCAATTAGTATTGAAGCAATGTGTTTTCTTTTTTAATTTTTTCGTTAGAACGTGAAACCATTCTATCAGCATTTGGAAAAATGTCAATAGGCAAAATTTATTGCTCGTACGTTAAAGGCCCGGTCTCGATAGTAATTGAATCAAAGTCATCTAATAACGAACGGGCAATTGAATCTCCAGATCGTATCTGTACAATATTGCCAAGCTGAGCATGACAGTATTATCTGCGCCGATGATATTTGCACGCACTTGTTGCATGCGTGCATTTTGCTTGTGGCGGTGCATGTACATAATATGGTAGTGCTTTCACTGCACTTCATATGCACTCCATGTCCCATACGAGCCTACCTATAACAAGATATTCGATAAACCCGTGCCCGTGCACGTGCCCGCGTTTATACGCTTTGGCGCCATGTGCGGAAGTTTCGGTTTTAAATGTTCATCGAGATTGTGTTTCCGCCTCGCGTCCAGCTTGTTTATTAACTTTTTCTCTCTCGAGTATCCCAAAATAAATATATAATGACCAATATTTTTTTGTGAACAATTTAACACCATCCTTCATCGCTTGTTGCGGCTCTTTTTTAACCAGTATTTGCAAACGACTGGAATGATTGTGGAAATTAGCAACAACCTTTTCCAGACCTTTTCTTTGTATATCTTTTTTTTCTTTTCAGTAGTTCTTTATCTATTTTCTTCATATAATAATGAATTGAAAAATCTTTGTGGAAAGTTTAGAAAAATTGAAGATATGTCTCCTAGTAACCAAGTTGATTAACTCATTTGTTGATTAGCTCATTAAAATATAGATCTACGAGTTGTAAAAAGAGAAGTATTTACCTGTTAAGTAGGGTCCTCTGTAGAACAATTGTTGCAACGTGTGGTGCGCATTCGGGGGTAAATGACGCTGAGGTGGCTGATGACTCGGCCTGTGATAAGGATGATAAGCCGCTGGTCTGGCGATCGGTTTCGCGATACTGTAACTCGCAGAATTTTGTAAATTCTGCAAGAACGCCGGTATCGCTTCCGGCGGAAGTCCTTGAAAATTCTCTGCACAAGTATAAGACACATTTTATGTTGCCGATAAAATTGTGTGTAAAGTACGTCAAATTTCCCGTTAATAGGTCGAGTGATATTAATTCGAAACATTCAAACTGAGGTAACAACGCGTTTTTTACGGACGAGTTCCCCGTGAAACGCCCAAGGTTTTGGATCTTCGCACGTCGGATTGCTCAAGTCGTCGTATTCCTTGCGATACATAATTCGAGCTGACACCCCCGACTAAAACCCTCCTCAACAGCTCCAGGCGGAGCCCAAACGTCTTGTTGACGCACGCTTCAACACCTCCGATATAAATATACGGATATTTGGTACGTGTGAATTGCTTAGATATATATTTTACCTTCCACTGTTCAAAGAATAGATATATTCTTGCTATATCATTTTTTCATTAAAAAAATCCCTCTCTTCTTCTAAGCAAAACTTCTATCCAGAAAATCTGCTTAAAAAGTTTTTGAAGAATATAACAGTTGCCAATTGTATGAACCATGAAATTCCATTAAAAATGAACAAGCACTTGATAAACCGCAGCTTACTCTCGAAAGAATAAAAGAGAAAAGAAAGGTGTACACCAATCATTTACAGGCGTCTAAGAGGGTTGATGGTCCGACGTGTGTTTGCAACATGCATTTTTTCAGTCGCATCGCCACGCCCAATTTAACCGAGCCAAAAAGGATAGCAAGAGAGAGGAAGCGAAGGCGATGTGTTTGAAAATAATAAAATAATAGAGCGGCACGGTTCCCGCGTACGTTTCACGACGACCAAGAAGCTAGAATCGAACGGAGAAAGAGAGGTTTGCCTTGCGTTCCAACCAGACAATGCTTTAACAATGGCCCATACACGACGTCCTATTGTGCCGGTGTACCCCATAAAATACTCATCGCCTTTTATCGTTGTTTTCCTAGCCAGCCAATAAGAGGAGCTGCCTGCCAGGATCGCGAACCCTGGCCAACTAATAACGGCTTAACCTCCAACGGAAACATTGAATGGGAATCGTTTTTTAAGCTGCTCCACCTCCTTCGAGCCTACTCCCTTCGCGAATACTATTTCCATCCCTTTTTCAATTCTGTCTTCGTTCCTCTATGACCATTCGAATCGAGCAGATTAAACGTCGAAAGCCTGTTGAGGATACGAGGATATCCAGGACACAACGTTCTGTTGTTACAGTTGTAGAACTGTGCTTTTTTTCGTCATTCCTTTTTTAATGCCCGGGCTTAAAGACCCTCCCTTCGCTTTTACCCCCGGATTCACTACACGACCGAGATACAACATATCGGTGGTTATTCTTTGGGATTAGGGTATTTGATGCATTATTAAGTAGACACCGCTGCAGGTTTCCCGATGAATGGGGGTACTACGATTTATGCACGGTAGGAAACGATGTTGTTCGATAATAGAGGAACGATGTTTGCCTTAGCGCATGGTTAGCGGGCTGACGTCCGATGCCGGCTTATTACGTCTGACGTGCCAACTCGATCGAGAATATAAGACGGGATGGTTTTTCTTGCGATACCGGGAATTTGAGTCTTCAATTTTCAATTTCAGTTTCTAATTTTAGTTCCTTCGTGGGTCTATATAGCTCATCAAATTCGTTGGAGTGGGATTAAAAATTTACATGTAATTAATGTTTAGTGACTGGAGGGGAGTCTGAAGCAATAAGGACAGGTGCGATACTTAAATTGCATTTATTGGAAGAAGAAGGAAGGCGTATGTTTCACGTTCTAAAGTGCAAATGTTCGATTGATTTTCATTTTGAGTTGGTTTTCGATGATTTACCGAAATATTGGAAAATTGGACTACCTGCTTATCGCAGTTTCCCTTCAAATTTGTTTTTAAACCCACGCAACTTCCGATCCAAAGGTCTCTGTAATTAAATTTCTAGCAACGTAGACGAGTTACTTCCAAAGAGTGATCGAAAAAGCGAGGACGGGAAAAGAAAAAAAAATAAAACGGCACGGGGTACACGCATTTCGCCATCCATCTACACGAGTCTCCGGTCGTGTCACGCTCGATATCGAAAAATATCAATAATAGCGACAAACAACAACGAGAAACAGGCGGCAACGAGGCGGTGGGAAAGGGGGGTTGGCGAAAGAGAAGAGCAAGGGGGACGAATAAAAGCGTGGCACCGGGGAGAGAGACGGAAACAGCACGCGCCACGCACTGCAAAAGAGAGGAAGACGAGAACGGAGAGCGAAAGAGTGCGAGGATCTGGTAAATCGCACAACGATTGGCGAAAATGCTATTCGAAATTTAACGTCGCTCTCTCGTCAAACGCCCATCCACTCCAGACCGTGCGCCGCGCCAACCCCTTCCATACCTAACTCCACGTTGCCACAGCGTTCGTTCGTGTCCGTCGATGAATTTCGAGTTTGTTGCCAATCACTTTTTCGCGCAATTATTTCACAACATTTCGACATGACGTACAAACCAAGCGGACCGAACGATAGTACCCGTGGTCGCGAAGGGGGGAAGAGGGAGAAAGGGGAGATGGAGGAAGGGGGTGGATTGTTGGGATGAGTTGCATCAAGAGGGAGTCAGGGGGAGGAGACAGCTCATGGACGCTGGAGGGTCTATCGGAGGCGATGGATTCACGCAAGAGGAGAGGGTGGGTTGGGGGTGGCAGAGGAAGGGATGTAACACATGCACGTGGCACGGTCAATGCATCCGCTATCCGACAAATGCATGAAACCCCACCCCCCTATTTCGAGTGCACCAAATTTCCCCGACTACTCTTCTCTATCTCCCCAACGTTACCTTCTCCTCTTCCACCGGCGCATGGATGCAATCCGCCAATGTTAAATGCAACATTTGCCTCTCCACCTATCTACATTCGTCCACACGTATCCCTCCCCCTCCTCCTACTGATGAACCGTCTCTCGGTTCTCTCTTTCCTCGTTCGTCTCGTTCCCACTTTTCGGTTTCCTATCTGCTTTCTATCCCACTAACATGTTCGGCACCCGTTTATGTATTTATCGTATGTGCATGAACTTTATCGACTCGTGTCAATCACTCGTTAGTAGTAGGGTGGGGTGGATGAAACAGAGGAAGGGAGGGAAAAAAGAACGACGGGGATGCAAGAGATTGTACGGTTGATGTACACTGAAGTGGTTCGGATACGTGATGTGTTTTTCGTTTTCTCTTCTGTTTCTTTCTTTCTATTTTTCCTTTTTTTTCTTTTTTTAAAGAATGAAAGAAACGAATTTTCGATTGATTTCATCGTTTGTTTCGACTCGGTGGTCAATGATGAAACGATTCGAGAGAATAATGGAACGTCCGTTGTAAGCTACGTTAAAGAAGTATTTTACGTTAATAAAATGATAAAAGGATAATAGGATAATATACAGATATTTTCATGGTACAGTTATATCACCGGTTCGGTCATAAATCGGAAGGTTTGGTAATAGGACGAGCAATTTCGTGACGACGTCGCCGGAATTACTGTGAATAAGGAAACGCGATAAGAGGCACGGTAATACATCATTTGATCCTGCCGCTTGTCTAATATTATAGGCACCAATCGTAAGGGCTTAATATTGGGGTGAAGGTAAGTGGCGGACCAGCTGACGTCCTGCTCCACCCTGCACGCACGCTGCGACTCGTCTTGAGGGTGTGCGGATGAGATTTAGGGACCGACGACAGAAGTCTGCCGGCGACACTGATTTGTGGTGAGCTTTGTTTCAACACTCTAAATGCTCAGAGATGACTAAGATTCTTCTGACGTGCTCGTTAATCCGAAACTTATCTTCCTAACTGATAACTCTGCGAAATTTAATTAGAGATGACGATATTATAACCGACTATTTACTATACCTTATTCGAAGATTCTATTAAAATTCTATTAAAACAGCCTTTAATAAGGATAGCTAACAGATTATAAGGATCATTAACGACAAGGATCGTTAACTAAACAACGATTGACGATCTTGTAACTACTTTTTCAAGTATTCTTATTCCTGGAGGCTAATTATATTCAACAAGACGACGTTTTAAGACACTACTCCTGTTGTTCCTATGTATATGCTTCATCTAACATTTAATATAAAAAATTGCAGATCACTGTTTAACATAAGTTTATGAAAGATTCGCCATACCGTCTTTTTCAAAGAATCTATTCTCCAATCGCATCTACGGATCGAAAGCTACCAAAACTATGTATCTTAAATCTAAAATCACAGGCGATAAACGCGTGCCAGGTCTCAAGTTAGAACAGTTACCCGAATGCGGTCGCCTGTCATGATTGCCGCCAAGTATAGCGTTGACGCTGAACTTGAGCTGCGGCTTCTCCTTCTCCTGGATGGTCCTGCATGCGGGTCCTAAGCATTGCTCGTCGCCGCAGGAACAGGCGGTCGTTCTCTCACCTATCCTGTCGACGACACGCTCGACCGCCACGTCTCTCTCCCCTTGAATCGTCATCTCATCGGACGTGTGCATGACGTTTCTGCATCCAAGGTCGTACCGCCTGTCCGGCTGTAATGCCGTCACGCGTTCACCTCCTAGAATTCCATCGTCCTTTTCCCTCTCGCCTTGAAGTCCTCCATCCATCTCGATACTTGTCGGATCCTCGTCGACGTTCGAGTTGCACGAGTCCACCGCGGAACTCGATCGGTTCTCGATCCTCTCGTTACAGAGCCTCTCCATCGCGCATAAACGATCCACGATTACGTGTCCGTCGATCCTCTCGTTGTCCACGTCCACGTACGTGATCTGACTCCTCTCCATACCATCCTTCTCCCGTAGAATGTGCATGCGATCGTTCTGTCGATCGATCCTCCCGGAAGATCCTCGTTGATGGTCCCTGCAGTCGATCATCGAACTTCCACGATCCGAGCCACGTGCACCGGTGGAGGATCGTTGATCCAGCTGATCCTGATTCGCGCTCGACGGCGAAATCTTCTCCCTGGAGATCCTTAGGTTCGCCTCGCATTCTCGTTCCCGCTGTCTCGCTACCAGACTCGCCGCCCAGTTCAAGGTCAAGCTGGTTAAATCGGCACCGGGCGACGCCTTGCTCTGGAGCAAGTTCTCCATCAAAAACGGCGAGGTCATTGCACTTTGTTGCAGATTCTTCAGCATCGCCGCTGACGAAGGAAACATACCACGGCTGTCCCTCCCCTCTTCCCCCAAACTTCGTTTCCACCGATTGGTCTTCTGTTTCGATCACAGAATCGTATTGTTCTCCTTGCAATAATGGTATTGTCTTTGACAATCGATAATAATATTTGAGCTGTTATGGATCACAAATACATTTCCTTTCGTTCACTCAATCTAATACTTGTATCAAATGTATTATACATTAAAGTCGTAGTTTCTACAACTACTATCTACTCAAGAGCTTTATACACAATTTAACACTCGTTGCTTTCTATCTAAGCATAAATCAACGAAGTCCTCGAGTTCTCCAGCTCCAGCCAGCGTAAACAGCATCGATAGCTCCCACGATATTCGAAATCGACATTACACGCGTATCTTCGTCATCTTTGTAAAACCAGCAGTGACTAAACGAACATCACTATATCGTCCCTCGATCCATTCGTGCGTATGTCCGAGTCCTCGCCTCGGATCGATGCGTTAATCGAAGCACGCGACCGCGGAGCATGGCATGGTCTCACTCAAAAATCACAGAAACGTTCGATAGAACCGTAGACGCGTGTCATATCACTTCGCAAGTAATCAACCGCCACGGAACTGTCACGAAGGTGGTTACGTCGTGGAAGAACGTGCGATTTCGGCAGCGGAATGTCAACTGACGTGCATGCGAGCGCAGAGAGAGGGATAGAGAGAGAGACAGAGAGAGAGAGAAAGAAGGGGTGCCCAGAGTGTGGCAGCGCAACGTGAGAGCGTGCAACCCTCGAATGAAAGCCGACAAAGGCATATAGCTAGCTGTGTTGCCCCTTCCCCGTGAAGCGGGATTCACGAAACAGCCCCCTTTAACGTATAGCCAGTGGCTTGTGGGTATATAGGTAGAAGAGGGTGTAGAAGGGAGGCGGGAGTGTGTTACTCTGTACCCTTGCCCCTTCTCGATACCGTTCCACCTCTTGGAGAAAACCGGCGTGCAAACCGCCCCTCCTCTTCCCTCTTAGGTGAGATAATACAGACTATAAGCCGAGCAATTCGGGGTTTGGCTCGCTCGGTAATGCCGTAATAAAATCATACTCCCATCAAACGGCGCTGCGCGCACCCCCTTTAAAGGTAACGGAAGGGAGACGGAGAAGGCGGGAAAAGGACGGAGCTCCGGAGAAGAAGGAATGGAGTGGGAAGGCCACGGTGCACGGTACAGAGGCAGGGGTAGCTTGCCAAGTGGCAAGGGAGGAAAAAAGCTAGGAGACTCGCATTCCTTTGGTCCTAACGATTGGATTTTATTTGACGAAGCAGACCAACGGTCCGTCCAATCGGCTGCTTCGAGGGTAGTCCATAGCCACGCCTACTCACCCCTCTGACTACCGCGCGTGTTTTCTCTCTCTCTCCCTCTCTCTTTCTTTCACCCCGTTCTTACTCCCTCTTGCTTGCTCTCACCCTCTGTATCCTTCTTCTTCTCGCCCCTTCCAGATACACATACATACGCGCTACACAACTGCGCGCACAGTTTTGCTATGTCCTTTTCGCTCTTATATTCGTTCGGTTTAGCCACCGGAGCCAGTAGGGGTTGCCGAGCGGTTCTCTCTACACCCTTATCAACATTATTATCTCTCACTACTATCGACGCCGCGGATGTACGTGTGCCGTTTTATCGGCGTGGTTAGGTACCGTGGCCCGTCTATTGCTGGTAACACACTGACGCTGTACACACGCGGCAGCGTGCGCGCGCGTGAACGTACGTGTTGTACGAGATCGTTTCGCCCAATGTGATTTTCTTGTAGGTATAATTGCTTCGCCGGCCACTTTTCTCCTGCTTTAAACCGCCGCTATAACGATTATAACGATTACGCCTGGGTGTATGATTATAACCGTTATAATAATAATAATAATAATAATAATAATACTATTAATAATAATCAACCAGCTTGGCGATCGTCCACGATCGATCTGCCGGCCGAACCAACTCGGCTGTTTATCTCCATTAACACTTTTCTTTCAGCTTTCTTTACAGACCTTAAATAGAAATCGCAAAACATTAAACGGAAATTTAATTCTTCGTAGGAATTGAGTTTTTTTGTTCAATAACTTTGATACGAAATCACGTAAGTATTGGTATTCGATTGTCCGAAATCTGATTTTCGTTCGTATACGCATCCAGGCACGCGACACACACACAGAAGTCGTCGCGTTCGTCCGGCGGAAATGTCGGCAGGGTTAATCAAATTAATGAGCACAACGATCCCCGGAATCGGACGTTGTCCGTGTACGTTGACCGCTTCCGCGTCAAAGAAACAGAGACAGCGTACGCGAACTACACTAAATCTTGATCGATCGTGTCGGAGACGGGCACGCGAACTACCTCGTGCGATATCCCGTTGGCGCACGTACTCCTTCTCCAACGAGTCATCGAAACACACGAAAATAACAATAGTCGGGTAGAAAAGAAGTAAACGAGCTACGCTGGCGTAGAGAGAGAAGGTAACAAGGGTGGGTGGTTTAGAAAGGTTGGTAGTCGGGAACATATTTGGGAGCTTAAGTAGAATCGTCGTCGCGTAGAAAAGCCCTAAAAACAGGAGGGGTGGTTCCATCGGCGATGGTTCTCCGGCTTTTTCTTACACGATTTTCCAGCCTCTATAGTGACGTCCACCAGCGGCGTTGCCCGCGCCACGTGGTGGTGGAGGGTAGTACAGCCAACGAGAGCGTACCGCGAGCCACCCTTTCCTCTCGATTCGACCCCTCGCACCCCTTTGCGGAGGGTGGGATGCCACGGCCACGCCTACCCTTCGGAATCACCTCTACCTCGTCGACGTCACGACTTATCACCCTCTCAGCGTGGATGGTGGTGGGTCGCCTCGTGTGCAAAAGGGGATCACGGGGGTGGTAGACGAGGGAAAGAGAGGGGCTGCGGCGGTGACGAGACGCGACGAAGGGTATACGACGTTGGCGATGCTCGAGGAAGAGGGACCAAAGGCGGTAAAGAAGGAAAAAAAATAATGAAATGAACATCGCGCGCGCGGCTTTCTCAAGGGAGGGGAATCGTGGAATTATTATAAGAGTTCCGGGGTTGAAGTTGCCACGGCTTATATAAATTGGAGGTGAATTCGGCGAGTGGTGTGCAACCTCTCTGCAAAGTGTCTCCGGGGAAAGAGGGATATTCCCGGGAAAAAGATTCGTTTTGTACCAGCGGCAGATAATTATTCATTCATCCAACCACCTCGGAATGGGATATCAAAGTTTCAAAATGGGCGAATAATACGGTTTTTGGGCGCGAACTGTTCACCCCTTTCTCTCTTTCCTTGCCTTTTTTTCACCACGTCCCTCTTTTTACGATTCTTTGGAGATAATAACTTCCTCCGTTCGTACATTTTGATCGTTCAGCTCTTACGTTTATGAAGGTAGGCGAATTCCAATCGTTTTTAACGAATTTAAAAAAAAAGGAAGTATGTCTTTACTAGCTTCTTAAGTAGTTCACACGTATAATAGTACGAATCGATGAACCTTACGGTTAACGTAGTCGTAGACACAAAAGTAAGAAATATTTCTTCTTTCTTTTCTCTCATAATACCAATTAGTTCGTTAATAGCGCAACTTAATGAATCCTGCAATTAATGTACCAAGGATAGGAAGGAGGCGGGTGTCAACGAGACGGAAACTACGAATTCCCTACACTTGCCGGTACCGCGATATTACCCCAATTTGCATCTTTGAACTTTCCTGCTGCCGTGCCCGAAACTTCTTTGCGCTCCTCTCGCCCACGCTAATGCTAATCAGGCAACCGCCTCGTACAAATTGATATTTAAGCGGTAAGTTCTACAACCGATGAGTTGTCCGACCAAGATCAAAATTCTTCCCGTTAACATGTAAAGTGGCGGCGATAAGCCGACGATTTGCCCTCGATGCGGAAACTTGTGCGTTTTCCTATTCACGAAGGACGAAAGCTTCACAATCCGGTTGAACGGAAAAAAAAGGGATGATGGCGTAAAGAAACGGAAACTTCGAGAACAGGATACGAAATAAAGTAGCCTTCGATTCGACACGTTTCTCGCGTAACATAACAATTTTGCAGAATATCAGAAAAGGGACAAAGCGAGGAGCGAACGTCTCGCGTCACAAGGATAATCGTAGGGTGGCCCAAGTAATAATATTATTCTGATAGGGGGCAGTTATGAGCATATGACGCCATGGACTTATGTCTCTTATCCCATAACAACTTTGCCTATGTGTACGTGTATATTTTCCATCGCTGTCGATACTATTCCAAGCGAACAGTCATATGCGTATGTGACGCAGTTATTGTTGAGCGCGTCCGATACGAAGAATCGCGCGTGAAATCGGCTTTATTGAATACGTTCACCCCCTCCTCGATAACGTGGCATTAAGTACACGTATCGACTTCTATAGGTCGTTCTAATGACTTGTTATTACTGTACCATTTCATATACGACTGAGGATCTTTAAAAAGAAGAATCAATCTTTTAAAATTCAATAGCGGTATCAGTAATTTGTTTCTTGAATTATATTTTTATCGACTTATATGTGCCATAAGTCAGTTATTGTGCAACATTAAACGTAAGAATCATAAGAATAGGAAATATACGGAATAACTGAAGTTCATACTACTGGTATAACTGAAAAAGCAATCATAATTGATCATTTACGTAATGATTACGTAATATCTCTGCCGACAGATCATCTTGAATATTTATTAGCATAAAAAATATATTTAAATAGCACTCTCTCATATCCTTGAATTTTGATCATTTGTTTGATATGCAAGTCGTAATTCAAATAGATTTGAATGCGATACAAGAAAGATATACATATCTTATACGGATAAACATACTGACCATCTTAAAAAATTCAAGGAAAAATATATCACTAGAAGAAATGTATTTTTTCATCATACTTCTCTTTTTCAAATTACATGTTCAACATTCCCAATATCGTTAAAAAACGTCATATATGTATCGTATTTAGATCTTTGAATTCTGGAGGGACACTTTGTAGGTGTCTTTTTTTTTAATCTATTTGAATTGTCAGGCATTGAATCGTATCGAAGCCGATATTTTTTGATAATAAACGACGAAGCATGGAACTGTGAAAGCGTCCGTAGCCTCGCGCGAGAAAGACGTATCGAGTAAGTTGTTATATAGGTGGGCGGGTATATAAATTGTCACCTAGCAGTCGCACGTAGGGGCTGCTGCTACGGGTTCGAGATTGCTTTGTTTGGGATAAAGAACGGTAGGAGAGGAAGTCGGTATAGAAGGATAATAAAGAAGAAAGCGGCGGAGGGAAAGTAGGGTGGCCGGGGAAAATCCGATATCTCGGTGAAATGAGAACTTCGCTGCTATATCGATGTACATCGTACGTACCCCCGTGTACACATCCTACAGAGAATCGAGACTTTCTCTTACTTTGTGTTTTTTCTTTCTCTTTCTTCCAAGAGAAGAAAAAAAACGTGTTTCCAACGATCGATCATGAACCAAATTGGAAGAATTATTCAAATGTAATGGAACTTATTTCGTTCCTTTCTGAATTATTCATACAATAGATACATTTATGAAGACGATTTATCGCGATAAAACAAACAATTGTTAGAAAAGGAAGGCTTCGGAATTTACATTTAAAAGATATTGCTAAAGAATTTATCGGAGCCATAAAACAGCTGTTAAACCGTTACTCTATCACAAAGCAGGCATAAATCCTAATTATAACCATCAACTCGTAATATTCTAAAATTCACCGCCGACACGTAGTTTCATTTCAAACTTCCGTACTGTTATTCCATAAAATTAAACAAAAAAAAGAGAGATCAACGGTAAACGGTTGTACGATTTATTTGCGAAAATTTGTTTCCAACAAACATAACGACCATACATATACGCGTAGCCCGCGTAAGCTTGAGGGACTAATTTGTCAAAATTTTAATTAAATTCAAAAGCCTGGCCGCGTTACTTCACCGAAGCAACAGCTCGAAAATTAATTCGTCCTGCTTCCCCGCGTCGCAACACGTATTCTACGATACACTTAAACAGGATCTAAAAAAAGAATAAACATAAAAAAGACAAAGTGGAAAGAAAAAGAACAGAAACACAAAAAAGATAGAAACAGGAATAGAATTTCGCTCGTCGATTCTCGTACGTACTGTCGTGTACACGGCGGTCACGTATGTCGTTCGAAGGAAAATGTGATGGAAAGAAAAGGAAAAAAAGACGACATTTCGCTGTTTTACCCGACCATACTGAAAGGATCGACAGAGAAAGGGTGAGAAAACAATTTCCAGCCCGCTCGTGCTCGGCCTTCGAAACGGCGCTCGCCGCCATGCTCATAGACACGTTCGCGCCGTTTTTGCCTGACGTCCGGCAGCTCGAAAGCTGCTTTTAAAAAAGCTCCGCGCGTTCACGGTCATGATTCACGCTACGAATCGGTACCACGAAAGCTTCCACCACCAACCTCTTGCGTGTATTCATCTTCCCGACATCGTCCAACCCGTGGAACGTGTATCTCGCGCAGAACGGTCTCATATGAAACCTTCCTTTACGGATTAACTCTCATGTTTCTTTTGTCTGTTAAATTGTTTTACAATATATCGTGTATACGCGTGTACTTTAAGAAATATTTGCGATGATAAAAGAGATGGAATTCTTGAAGTTTTCATTGAGAATGTTTCTTACGATGAAAAGTATCTTTATGATAGTTCAGATAAATTTATAACATAGCAAAGCTAAAATCGAGTCGTTGAAGCGATCAGAGAGAACGAGTAGACCATCCTCTTCGACATGAATGTCAACCATAAAGCCCGAACTTGTCGGTTCCTATGAATAGTCAAGAACTTGCACGATTAATCGAAATACGGATCCTATATCCCACAACGTGTACATCAAGGACACGTTCGAGCAGTACCCGATTTCGTATTAATCTAGTCGAAAATCACGAGGGCACCGGTGCGCGACGACATAGAAATGAACGATGAAATTACACAAGCTGTCCACTATCCAAGGGCAGGTATCAAGGCGCGTTGCAAATTGTTTCGGCTGCCAGCAACCTTCCCAGTTTCCGCTCGTTGTGGGATATGTGCGCCTTGCGTGACACTTCAAACTCGAACTCTCTCTTTCTCTTTGTCACCTTCGAGGGTGAGCAATAGCGAGCATATGAGACAGAAAGGGAGAAAAGTGACAGAGATCAAAGAGGAACAGAGAAAGACAGAAAGAGAGAAAAAGGGGGGGAGAAGGAGGAGACAGAGGACTCGAAGGGTTCGTGTTAATTAATATCACGTCACACGCGTTGCCCGGTTAAAATCTGTCTCCGCCTCCGCTTTGCCGGAATACTTCTCTCTCTCTCTCTTTCTCTCAACCGCGCGCGTGAGCGCTTTCAACCCTTTCTGTCGTTTCTATCGCGTTCCTTCGCCGTTTCTCGTTCCTCCACGGCCTCGACAGTTTGCATAGGGAACGCGTGTGCGTACACAGGACCGTTTCACACCATATACATACACGTATAGTATATGCACGTATATGGCGAAGCCGAATAAGCGGTAATCGCGGGTTCGCTTCCTCCAGCGGCATTGTTCTTGCCGTTTCGGCATCGTTTGACACACGCGGGAAGGATTATACGCGTACCCCACTTTGCGCGTTTCATTATGCAACTTTCTGCACGTGAAATTAATTACGCTGTCACCGGTCGCGCCTGGTTACTCCACTACTTACGACGTTACAAAGGGGAAACACGCTGTAAACGTTCAGGAGTTTAATCGATGATGTGCCCCTTTTTGCGGCACGCCTTACGCGTTCCTATAATTAATCCCTGATTTATAAACGTTCGCTAGAACTTTGAAACTTTAGGATTGACGAATATACGAGGAAGATTCTATAATATCGTTTCACGTATCTTCCATGTAAAACTATCTTTAAACAAATATAGTAATTCACGATAGTATTCGAATACTTGGCATAGAAAACTGTTTCGTATAACGTACGTGATATATTCATAAAGGAAGTCTACAAATGCTCGACTGCTCCCATGAGACACTCTATTCTATGTATAACAAATGCTCGACTACATTCGTGAATCACTCTACTCTATTCATAACAAATTGAAGTGACTCAAAAAATAAATACTCTCTTTCAAGGAAATCTTGCACTCTCGTGCAATCTAATTATTACAGAACCCTTAAATTATAGAGTCTCTATTCCCCTAACAATAGTTATTCCCAAACGTATTTTTATTTCCGGCGGATTTATAAATTCGCGCGGCCCTTTTGTATCGGCTGCCCTCGGTCGCTTGATAAATTAATAAAAACTATAACCGAACGATATCGTATTATGCCACGGCTTAATTAACCCCGATACCTCACTCGTTCGTTCAACATTTTCTGTTTGAAAATCCCGATTGGAGGGCTGAGAGAGAGAAATATCGAATAAGAGAGAGAGAGATGATGAGAAGGGAATTAATTAAACATACCGAGAGAACGAGCAACACCCGGGACCGAGCTCACCGTCCGCACTAATCAGTATCGTGGGAGGATTTAAAATGTGGTTTTTATGCCAATTACACGCGAATCGAATGGAAGCCGACCGCGATGGATACAGGGACGGGGCCAAGTGTTAGAATGATGCGGTCCAGGCCTTTATCGGGCAGGACACGAACGGGGATATTCTGTGGTCCATTCACAGCATCCGCGTTGACGCTTTGATCATTTGTTTCATGGCGGGCGATGAAAGCGTCGGATGAAGGCGATGACAGCTAATGCGCCGTGAGGGCCACTGCTGCCGCTGTTTTCACGGCGGTAAAATCCAAATTCTCTCCCATCGCCTATTTCGCTCCTCTTTCTCTCTTTCTTCCTTTCGTTCGAACCCTGACGCGTGCATACTTTGCCCCGTTCGAGGCCTGTGACCTTTCCCTCCAGCGGGAACATGTCTACTGGTTAGCCTCGGACACCTTTTGTGAAAACAACGTCACGATCCCGTGAATTGGTCCAACGAATCGTCAAATTGCTATTCTTCGCTGATGTATCGTTGCGAATGGATAGAAGAATTTACGATATTTTACAAGTTTGCCTATTGATGTTTTAAAATTTTGTATATTTGAATATATTTCTGTCGGGAAATACGAAAGACAGTGCGGTATAACGAGAAGAGATAGAACTTTTAATTGGAAGAAACTGAATAAAATTAGATATTAATAAAGAAGACTATACATACAAAAATGCAAACACGTTATTGTGCCTTATTTATTAAGCTTTAAAAATTCATGACATGATTCTGTATGCGTTATTTTCTGTGCTATTTTCAGTGAATAGTTTTTAGGGAAGCTCATCGCCCATACAAATATAAACATAGAACAAACTCATAAGAAAAAGTATGATTCAGCTTCTTTCCTCCTTGCTAGATCTATCCGCGAATCGAATAAATTGATCGCGATTATCGAGGAGCTGTTATATCCAGCGGGGAGGAAATCGGTTGCAGAGAGCCCGTGGCAAATCGGACCGAGTTGGCCGGCACCGAGTGGGCTAGGAGAAAATCGTAGGATCAAATATCCGGCGTGCTTTTACGGTACGCTTCCCTAATTTGTATTGCGTATGGCAGTGGTGCCGAGATATTAGGGGCAGTTATCGCAACGTATTGCTCCTAATCGTTCTGCCCTGACGGTAGCTGGCGAGGGCGGCGAGAGCGTGGAGGAGAGAACGAGCGTGAAACAGAGAGACCGAAGAGGGCCAGTGTAAAGAAAGAAGGAGAGAAAGGAGGGCCGTACGCGTCGATGGGGTGAGCCAGGGAAAAGAGGAAAAGAGCGAAAGGGAGCACCAGCGGGGGTGATAAAGGGGGAAGAGAGAGGAAGGAAAAGTGGGAGAAAGAAAGGAGGAGGTAAAAGAGGCAGAGAGCGTGGAGAGAGAAAGAGAGAACGATCGGGGAACACAGCGTGCACTGGTGCTTTTGACAGGCCGATGAATTGAATAATCGCAAGTCGAGTCGAGGGGGTCCGCCAAATCTCAGTGCCCAATACGTCGACAGATTATAGATATAGGTAGCCACGTACGTACGTGCCGCGTGTATCTGTATGACCAGGGTCCGGGATCTTGTGTCGGTGCGTGCGTGTGCCTGAATAGGCGAAGCTGATCACGGATTATCAGGTTTGTGGAAACAAGCCTGCCAAGTCGAGGGTTAACGATATTATCGTGTACCGCGTGCGTACAGACACTTTGACGTTTCTCGTTGATCGGTTTCAACTTGTCGATGGTTGCTATTTTCTCAATGGTAAGCAGCCCGGTTACGTAGCGATACCGCGATAATAAGAACGATAGAGAGGTAAAAAAGAGGCTAAACGACGATACGCCGGCTTTGAAATTCGATTCCGTAAAAGCGAATGACGTTTCAACGACGGATGTTTTATCGGGTGCACCTTTGTTTCGATCGGTGCTGATAGCGTTAATCGTAAAACGTTGAATTAGAGAAGTCACAACGCGACCGATTACGTATGTGTAATTGCGTATATGTGACTATAATGGTAGAATAATTTATGCATTACACAGTGGGATGAAATTAAATTGGATTTACTTATAGCATTAATTCGTTCAACACGAAAATTTACGAATTACGCGGTTCGACAGTTCGCAAGCTACGGACGACGTCTGGCTAGCACGTGGCCTCTTCACTTTTACTGCTTCTGTTTTGAACGTGTAGCCAGCGGGAGGTAGTGCGATCCCATAATGCGTAGGGTTCGATTTCTTATTGTAGGCATACGCGTAGGGGATCTGACCGAGGAAACGAATACGTTTGCTTTGAAGTTCATAGCATGCAAAACGGAAATACTATTGGAAGATAAGGAGAGAATGGGAAGCATTAACCCTTGAGGCAACATCTTTTACGTTTACTTACTCCTAAATCACGCATTTACATGAAAGCATTTAGCTGAAAACTCAATTATGTTCTTTCGAACAAATATAACTTTCTTTGACAATTTATGTACCCTGAAATTCATCGCCTTCAAGCGACATACACGCGTTAACTCGTGGTAGAACCATTTGAAGAAAAACGATAAAACGCGCAGACCAAAAGCTGAAATTTCTGACCATCCGCCTGGAAGCTAAATCGAAACTGCATCAAGGTTCGTGTATACACATACATGGTGAAAGGCGATACGTTACAAGCAGTCAGGCCACGGCTTAGGTTTAGGTACTGACTTCTGGCTCGGCCTGGATACGTACGGAGAATGAGAATGGGTGGAAACCAGTCAGAGAGCGAGCCGAGTCGAGTCGAGTCGAGCGTCTGGTGCGTTTGACGTTGATACCACGATAAGATGAAAGAGCCTCGAAGCTTATATCCGACCTATATGACTGTATTGTTGCGCACGTCTAAGCATAACGTAATGCGGTGCCGATACACGGCTGATATATATTTCAGACGTGGTATTTGCTCTTTATCGAGAGGGAGAAATACGAATCCCTCCGAGGGATTGCTGAGAGATGTTCTCCTCGAATAACTTTGGAAACTGATCTGATTGTGTCCCATTTCGGGCTGAATCTAGCAATTAAGATATTCCCTATCGGGAAATCGAGACATCCAACAGCAAACGTCGCTTGTGATTGTAAGAATCTTAAAAGTGGTTATATTCGAAATAAAAATATCTATACTCTCATATCTCATATAATATCTAACTCTCATCCGCTCGAAATAAAGTGCATACGCGAAATTCAAAGTGTAAAATAATTGAAATATCAAGAATGAATTGAACAAACAAAAGTTAAAAACTTAAACCTGTGAAAGTTACGCAGTTGTACAAGTGACTTTTCTCCTTTTCTAACTAAACGTGTCCTTCATCGGAAATCACTTTTAACTTTAACAAACCTTAATTTTTCGAACAACTTTCTTAATGAATTACTATCTACTCTGTAAATCTTAAATCCTTCTTTACACGAATTCTAACGTAACCAAGATACGATGATACAAGGAAAGAACATTCGCCCGATGAAAACAAAAATCGTCAAGGCGTAATGCGGATGGATGAAGCGATACCAAAAAATAGCAGGGCACGCAAACACATGTATGATACGTGTACCTGAAACACGGGCTGTAGAATTACGCGTATACCTAACATTCGATTCACCTGTTTTCCGGCGTTTCGCCGATTGGCTGCCGTAGCGGCGTCGTTTCGTTCCTTCGTTTTTCATTCGACCAGTCGAAGAGAAAGCGAGATAGAACATGGGCGGTTCGTTTATTTAAACTGCAGGTGCCAGTGGAAAAATGCGGCCTCTACCCTCCGAACCGACCACACGAACACACTCTCCTACACGCGACTTGCACACGATATCACGTACGTGTACGTGTACAGAAACGTAGAAAAGAGAGACATACACATCGATGCAGCCTGCGGCTGACGAGCGACCGAACAACAAACGCCAACCAGGAAAACGTGGAACCGCGGCTGATTGCGGCTTGAAAATCAAGCCAAACCCATTGTCGGGACGTCCTATTAGTTTTCCATTTACCCGTGACTCTGTCTCCCTCTGCCTCTCTTTCCCTCGCTCACTCAACCTTCCGTTTCTTCTGCCTTCTTTTTGGGACCGTCTTAATTCTGTCGCTTGATGCACCATGAAACGAATAGAGAAGACATCTATGGTGAGAAAGAGTTAGTATAATGAATACCTAACGAATTTCTAATAATGGTTATAACTTCAAAATTCTGAATTTCTACCTACCGTATATAATAATAAACAAATCAAACTTTGAAAGAGTTATTATTAATTTGGGTGATGATATTAATCGTCATATGAACTATTTGATTAAACTTATCAATTTGCTATTATTTATGCTATATGATGACGATACGACGGCATGTCATTTGTTTCTTGAAAATTAGATATCAACCGCGTATCTGTGTGATAAAATTGACAAATTTATAAAAAATCGAATTGATCAGTTTGGCTCGCGTGTTAAAGGAAATCTATGAAAGAAGATGTCCTGGGAAAGGAACACAATGTAGCGATATCCAGAAGAATCATCGGTAGAATGTTACAAGTAACACGCGACGATAATGGGCCGATCAGAGTGGCCCTTGGAGTATCTTCTTAAAGGGCCTACAGACGAGATGTTTCATGGGAAGGTCAAACGTACAGTATTATAGTTGCTATCTGTCTTCGCGTATGTATGTCGCTCGGCAGTCAGAAACACTCGTCCAGAAATGTCACCCGCACGCCGCCTCTATAAAGGATTTCTATGGATCGGTCGCGTGCCACCAAGTATATGGTCCGACGAGTTGTATGCAAGTAGAAATCGTTGTCTGCATTTAATCTGTCGGCGATTACATATTGGTCCGTTGTAAGTAGCTCCCTTTACGACCTACCGCACGATCGTTCCGATATCAAATCGTGATCCCCGAAAAGTGGATAAACAGATGGTGGAAACGTGTCGATAGATAGTAGACGTGTACCATTGACCCTGATTGATCGAATGAGGAAATGATCGAGTATGGAGAAATATTGTGTACAAGTTTAAATAAATCGGATGTTACGAGTGTTCTATTTGAAAAGTTCCAGACAAACTGAAATACAACAAGAATCAAGATGTAACAATACTTGACGTTCGTAGGTACGAAGTACGGCAAGTTTGTTCCAACTGAATACTAGAGTTATCCGGTTCTTTGTATCCGGCAATAAAAAGTTTCCGCAACATTAGCTACCTTGTCTCTATTTCGTTCGACTACCTGGTGCATCAGAGCAGGTTATGCAAATTTCAAGAGACTCGAAATACGACCGCTCCAAATTCTTCCCGCTTTCAGTTTTAATTATCGAATTATGCCGAAAGGGAGAGAAACGAAAGGTACGGACTGTTTATTGCGAGTACCCTGAAGAACGCCGGGACCTTAATCGTTCAATCGAGCGGATCATGGACAAAGAGATATCATTCTTCGCGACGAATGACGCCTCTTTTATTGTAGATAATTAATGTAACTGGGAACGACGTAATTGCTTGTTAATACGAGCTGCACATCTGCGTTATGATATTGTAATCTAGTGTCTAGTAACGCTATACATGATATTAAACGAACTGAATGACACGTACCTACATATTTTAAGTGTTCACAATGTCGGAAAACTCTTAAACTGATTAATGTTAAAATGTAAAATGAAAATTTCGTTCTAGCGAGGAAGAAAACAAAATTCCTGCATAAATTTCGTTCGTTCGTATAAAGATGACCGACCGTCTTGAGAGTTTGTTCAATTCCATCGTCTGTTGCACCTTCAGTATATTGTACACGCATACACGAATAGTATCGTTACAAGCGCATACAGACTGGAAAGGTACGGACACAGTAGCAGCTTTAGACCTTATACAGCAAAGCTATGCCGTGCAACGCGAGTTGGTTGGTTCCATTTGAGTCAGGGTATCGAGGTGTCAATAGCAGCTGCTATGCTACACACAAGACCCCTGACTACGGCACCCCCTTGTTGTATTCACTTCACTTCTTCACCCTTATCTACAGCTTGGACCTGGATACTAGAGGCATATTCATGTCCAGACGGTAAACGAGCTTCAACAATGTCCGCAATTTTTCTGACCGATTTGTGCTTCCCTTTTCTTTACACTACCCTATCATTTTCCTCTTTATATTTCTTACCACATAAAAGGATTTAATGTAGCAAACGCGAAATGGAGAAATTAATTTGAGGAATCTAATCGTATCACTCCTTAATAATGTTTTCAAGTAGCATAACCATTTGAGATTCAACTTTTCGATACGAATTCTTTATATTTTAAATATACATAATAATCGTATTTGTATCTTAGTTTGTGATCTATACGAATAAAGAAGCTACCGCAATAAGGAGAAAACTTAACTTTCAAGAATTTGAGTAACATGCAATCAATCAAAACGAAATTAGTTTTCCAAACGTATTACAAATTCATAGTCAACTAATGTTCCTAATAATAAATTTTCGCGCTTTTAAATATGAGATCCATGCTTTTCTTTTTCTTCCAATAAATGCGATATAGATATTGGATCTGCTTGAAATCCTTCGGATTTTATTTATTACAATCTGCAACAGTGATACACTCACGAATAAAGTATCACAAAATTGAAATAGATTCTAAAATCCATTCCAATTTATACATGACACCGGATTAAAGTGAATCGGTCCAATAAGATCCAATTAGACGATATCTCTGGTCGTATACCTACGACAGTTGATTAGCTACTCCGATAAAGAAACAAAAGAGAAGCGGCAGGCGGATGCACACGGTCGATATGCAAGTAAGTCAGCCGATTCGGTCGCGATAAAATGCGCTTCCTCGCGGATGCAGTCTCGCACGCTTGCAAGGTAGGTGGAGCGCCCCCGCTGTTTTTAAGCGTCGGTGACTAATTGGTGATGTCGCGGCCAGGCGTTGAGACACACCCCTCTCTCACTCTCGTCCTCTTTTGGTACTCACCCTCTCGACCGTACACCGACGACCCTCTTCTCGTCGCCTCTTCTCCGAACAGACGCCACCACCTTCCCTTTCTCCTACCTTCCAGCGCTCTTCGCACAACAGTGGTGTATTAATGGCTGCGTTCTGTCGGCACACCTACAACAGAAAATTTGAAGGTTTGTTTGCTTTTCGAGCAGCGCATTCAGTGTTCACGCGCTAGTAGATTTAAATGGAAGATATCTTGGAGTATAGGCAAATATTCGAAAAATACTAATAGGTCTTAATAGGGGATACTAAGTATTATTTTTTGACAATACAGAAATCTTTATCGCGTATGATAAAGGCGTGATTTGATTCAGACAATGTTTTATTACGTGTTTATATATAGGGAATATACCTATAGATATTAATACCTTTAAAGTTTCTACGGTTTAATAGAATGATAATAATAAGAGAACATTTATTTTTTAGCTTTATTAAATAAGTACTTGAATTGAATTGGTGTAGAAGTCTGGAACACCTTTGTAAAATACGCTACTGCCGCCTCTTATCCCCTAACCTCGCTCCTCCGACTGTTCCTCCTCAATAGGGGAGGTACAAAAGGGAGCTTTAGTTGGCTCGTTATTATTACTATACACGCCCACATGAAATAATTATACTCCACATTAGTACGTACGTGCACCACGGAGAACGAACGTTTTCTCAATTATTAAAGTGAAAAAGAGGAGTGAATGTTTCCAATAGAAAGCATCGATTAATACGTCTTTTGAGTCTAAATCAGTATTGAAACAAAATCAATTATTATTCAATTATATACATCGATACATTTATTCGTATAGCTATTGCAATCGATTTCCACCCCTTTCATATGTTTCATATTAAACTACTTGCAATCCAATAAATAAAATTCATAACGTTAATTTCCTATCCTATATTAATCTTTCTAATATTAATCTTGCCAGAAGAGCAATTAAAAGAAATTATAAAAATCACAAATCTATTAAAATTATAATGATACACAGTTTGATGTATTTCTATGAACTTACTTTCGATAGTCGTTAGACCATTTGTAACAGGACTCGGTTAGTCCGGTATATTTGCGGGATATCCTGCGTTCGTAGATAGAACGGCTAATAATGGCTGTGGAGTCAGGTCAACGACAATGAGCTCGACTGGGTGTGAGCAACGTTTACCCCATTTTTCCTGAAAAGGAGAGGAGAAAAAAGAAATGAAAAAAAAATGGATGAAAAAATCGACCTCGCGCATGCCTGCCGCTTGTAACCCCTACGTTTTTTCCACATTTTTGGAAAACGATCGAATTATGCCGCCCACTTCTGCTTTTTCCCTTTTCAATTCTCCTTTCACACCGGTAGAAACGATTTCTCTTCTTTTTTTTTCTTCTTCCCTTCTCTGTCTCTGTCGTTCGATGATTCCCATATACGAAAGAGCGACACACGGTTGCCAACGTCCATTCGGCTTTGTACGAAAAGTTTCTCTGTCATCAGTCATTTTCTTCGGGGCGACCGACAATAATATGGCATATAATAGAATCGGCATAATGCCAGTCGCCTTACATCCTGACACGAAGTCGAGGATTTTATTATGACACATCGCTCGTTGTTACGTCTGTCGCGCACGTTCTCGCGCTTTATGATGTATAAATTGATGTATAAATTAGCGCCTAATATTTCCCATATTTTCGATTTTAGCCGGAATAAAGGGAGGTACATTATACATAGATTTGCCTGCAACAAAATGTTTTTCGATAAGCAACCCCAAATGTTGCCAATAGTTTGCTTTTCTGTGTTATACATAAAGCTATTTACTGGTAGCTTGCATTGATGATTTGACTGTACTACAATTTTATTTTGGAAAATTATTCGCAACTCTGTTAAGGACTATCTTCGTTTCTATCATCGTGTTTCTTCGTCGTAAAGTTTTTATGCTATAAAATTTGTAATTAGAAAATAATAATTCAACTATATCATAATTTCATCGTATTACACTATTCTGAACATTATTAATAATTATCTCTGTTTGTACTGCAATGTTTCTCAGTTATAAATTTGTGTGTCAGAAAATTTATAATTGAACGATAAATTCACAGAATTGGAAAGTTCAGACGTTATCAAAATTACGAATATAGATTTCATTGAAAGTTGTTAGCGATCAAAAAAGTTCTTGATTACAATAGATTCCATCGAATGCACGTTTAATATAATCCCCATAACGGTGTGCCCTCTTTTTGCCAGAGGCGTCGGGGTTACTAAAAGGCACACTCCAATGTTTGACCAAGCTGTGCAAATATAAACGAACATCGTGTAGATCGGTGTAAGAGGAGCACAATTCGAATGTGCTCCCAAACCTCCCTGTTGGCAAACATTTTAACAGGATTAGAACACACTTACCGGGTCTAATCTGACCAAATAGTCCTATGGGAAACCGCAAGCTTTAAGTAGCTGTCATAGAGTTGTCGGCTCCACGTGATTTACGTTCTTCCATGATGTATTTCAAACGAGGAAAACTGATACTTTCTTTAGAAAAATTATCTGTAATAAAAGATTGATAATTCACGAAAAAAATACACAATTATTTTTATATCTTATGCGTATTCTCCAATAAATACCTCGATTAAAATAGTAAAGTTATTAGAAACGAAATGTCTTCAATAAATCTGCGATGTAGCGTTTCGACGATCGTAACACGTTATACTGCGAATTTCCCATTATTATCTCTAATTTATTTCATAATATCTTTCGCCTCTTGCTAATTTTATACTTCACTTTCGCTGGTATAGAATTAATTGCTATTCTACCACGAAGAGCCAGAGGAACACGCACGTAAAAAGCAATTTTCTGTTCATACAATTCTCCGAAAGAACTTCATCCTAACGCGTCTACTATTGAGAATATTATAAGCGGAAAAATATTGTTCGATATTATTACTCGACGGAGCGGCATTGCAGCGTATCTGTTATTCGAAATTCTGCTCCAACTTTCTTCTTCGTTCCCATCCTAAATAGTATAATTTACTTAAATAATTTAACATTTCGTTACTTGTTTCGCGCAACAAAGCCTTCCTTTCATTGTTAAAGTTAATTTATTTCTCATCAGAAAGGCACATTTTAGAGGAGAGAGAAATCAGAAACAGAGAAATATACCTCTACTTGTGCTGCATGAAACCAACTGAATCTTCGCGCAAATATCATTCTTGCTTGATTTTTTGCAGGATTTCCGTGCCAGCTCGCGATGCGCTGCGCCGTTCATTATACATTCAAAATATTATTCTTACATGTGTGTTTGCTGTGTAAATGCAAGAGAGCTGCAACGAAAGAAAAAAAAGAAAAGGTAAAAGACTGTTCAGTACGTGTTTGCTTAGAATAGCAATAGTGTCAGAGCTCATGACGTGCTCTTTGTAATCGTGACGGCTCGGATGGCTGGTTGGTTAGTCTGCTCGTCTCGTGCATATGCATGCAATTGCAGACGCGTATTTGCCTTTCCACCGATTCCCACTTGTCTCCAAAGTTATACAACAAATTGCTACAAAAGGGCCACGACGAATGTAGTTTGTTATCGAAACGTTTTCGATATGACCATCTGCTACAAGAGAATTTTATTATGACTCTTCGATAAACAAATTTTAACAATTTCTCTTTTAACTAGAAATAAAACATAACTTTAACCGAACCTTAACTAAAAAAGAAAAAAAAGAAGAAGATTTTTCAAAGAAATATATGGCTATAAAAGGGGTATACATTTGCGCAAGAAGCACACGCATGAAGTCCCGTGATGAATATAATAGCATCTAATGGAATATTATCATTATTCGCAACTAACTCTATCGCTCTTCCTCTTTCTCAATTCTCTCATCTCTGTCTCTCTTCATCTCTTCTTCATCCGCTATTGGAACACGCCTGCTGCACTCGTAGATGTCCATTAATCACGGACATAAGCAGGCGACTAATTGTTGGGTTTCAGGGAGAGAGGTATAGACAGAGTGGAATGGATAGAGAGGCATAAAATAACGTCCCTTTATCGAAGGCACGCACCCCTTACACACGATGGGCCCTTCGATTCATCCAGAGATCGGGAGGATCACGCTGTGAAAGTGATCGTGGATCGTGCGACGGGACGTGACTTGTCGATTTCACAATCGTTTATTATTTCTTCCCGGTCGTCGACTATTCTACCCGGCTGTGTCTCGTGTTCGTGTGACGACGCTCTTAACATCTCAGAAAGTATATATTTCACGAATAACTTGCGTTAGGCGTTTATTTAAAGTTTTCTAAAATTGTCCAATTATTTCGTTAAAAATTGTCAAACTTGGAATAAAATTTAATTTTATAAATAAGAAAAAAGGAAAATGCATGTTAGCGGAAGTATGACAGATCGTGCCGCGAATAGAGAGAAAAGCTTCCCATAAAATTGGGCGATCATTTGCGAAGCATTTAAAGGCGGAGCCATGAAAAAACCGACTACCCCATTGAGGACAATTGCAGGAATGTCAGCAGAGAGAACGAATGCAAAGGTGCGATGTGCCTATAGGTACAAATCAACGGCGTACGTCGCTTCTCCATAATCCATCATCGCATGCCTATTCGCGGAACAGAGAGACGATCTGTCATCCACTTTCGTTTCGTTGCGTCAGTCCATTCTACCCGAAACATTTCGGTCCTTGTCTCGGCCATTTAGCCGAACTCAGCCACAGCTTCTTTTTTTTAATATATATCTCTGATTTTTTTAATTCTTCCCTTCTTTCTACCTTCTTCTTTCCATCTGCACTCAACTCTCGAAGCGTTTCTTTTTTACTTCTTCTTCAATTTCGTTACATTTTATTCTCCTTCTTTGTTTACAAGAATAGTTATCAAGATTACACAAATTGTAATTATCTTCATAGCCTTCTTGCATAGTTGAACACTATTATTATTAATAATAATATTAGTTAATAAATTATTGTGCAAAAGGATCTTGTACCTTTATTACAATTTCATTGTAAATTTTGATCTATAGATACCAGAAACATTTAGCATTTACATTCCAAAGGTAATATGATATAAATAGCGATACATTCTACGTATGCGAAATAATCCTGCAGACGTCTAAAAGGCAGGATCTATTTGTCATTAGGTCTGAAATAAATGTGCAACTGGCTTCGCTTGTTGCACCTCGATGCGCATCCATCGTGCAGAAATCGGTCGCCACTAATGACGTTGATTCGTTCTACTTCGTCGCCGCTGCACCGCTAGTATTCTTTGAGATCCTTGCACCATTCAATCAACAGTTCTGCAAACGATTTGGCCTGTACGCACCTGGTTCATCGAAATTTTCCGACAACCTTTACCAAGGAAAGCGATCTTTAGTTTGGCCTCAAAATTCATTATTTGTTCGTAATCTAATCTTCTAACTAAAAAATATTCGCGTCTTCCATTTCGTGATTAATAAATCTATTTGCCTTCTATGTGACCGCAAAATTCATTCTAAATTCAGTAACTCGATTCGTTGAAATCGTCGAATACTAAATTCATAGTTTGTTGTTTCTTAAACCGTCGCTGTGTAACGTCGTGATGCTACAGCTTGGTGAAAGATAAATGGCGTAATGGTCGATAACGAAAAAATAAAAGGAATAATAGGGCGGTGGGTCTCGGTTCGTTACGACGATCGCCGTGCAGACCGGAATTCGGGGGAGAGGGTGTCCACCCGTCCCACGTTTCCAACCCCTCGCAGGAAAGTTCGCGCTTAATATTATTAAATTGAAGGACAATGGCGGTGGCCCATGACACGCGACGTTTAAACGATTTTAATAACATTTCACGGAGATTTTTTTAATAATATGATAATAAAGGGAAATGAAAGAAAACGCTCAAGGGATTATTATCATTCTGTCACGGAGGCTCCATCCGCACTTCGCTCTGCCTCCATCTGCCTCGTCCCGTCCCTTTTCATCCGTCACCCAACCTGCCGCTTCGATTCTCATCGCCAGATATACCGGAACTTCTGTTTCGCTTTCGTTTTAATATTCGTCGAAAAAGAATTCAGTATCTTCACCTCGTTGCTCCCACGCGTTCCACCAGTACCTTTCAGCCCTTTTAATTTCTCATTCCCCTCCTCGCCATACCTTATTCTCGATACCGATCCTTTTATTGAGAGGCAGAAGTTAATATTGGCCACGTTCATGTTCATGTTCACCCCTGTGTTTCGTGTTTCAATTAAAACCGTCTTTACCGGTTTCACGTACTTGCGGTCGAGAACATGTCTCTTCCGGTCACCTTGGCATTCTTTTCATCCATAGATTGATTTATAGGTATTATCTTATCCTTCATATTATTACGCTATGGTCATAGTCGATATGTGTTCTGACAAATACATCATACAAGGAATATAATGAACACTTTTGTTGATCTAATTCTCATGTTACTTATTGTTAAAAAAAACTATGATAAATAGAAATGTCTCATCGTAAATACCGCATACGTATCTCTTTACAATATCGATCAAAGTGTCTTAACTTCAGTGATTCTTCTGAATAAATACAGTTTTATAATTTTACATTTCAAAGACAAAACCAAAAAACGTGAAACGCGAAACGTGAATCTTCAATCCTTATGGTAATCCATCTTAAGCACGATATGTCCCTCATTTCGACTTCGAATCAACTATAGCTCACCTTTCATGGTTTTATACTTTGTATAGAATAAAGGAGTGATGCGCGGAAAACGCGACAAGCATTACGGGTTAAAGAATGGGGATATTTTACGCTCGGTAAAGCACAGTCCATCGGGCAAGTCCACCCCTATCCATGCACAATAGACGGGGTGGTTAGGTGCCCTAGGTGTCAACCCGACCTCGTTTTCGTACGGGTGGTCTCCTTTCGATACTGTTCTTTATTTTCGTCGAGTAGAGCTCGAGCACCCAAAAGAGTTCCCTTTCGGAACGTTCAACGTATTTCATACTACAGGACGTGTTGCATATTTTTTTAGCCGATTTGTCGCGTTTCTCTATAAACTAACGACAAATGCAAAATTTTTCAACTTAAAAACGAAATATTAAATGTGGCATTTTTTTATTTCGAAGATTAGATATAAAAGACAGTTAGAATATTATCAAGTGCGAAAATTCCAAAAATTCGTAGCGAAATATTACATATAGGGTAGTTATTAAGTATGTACATAATCGATTTTAATATATAAAAGAAACTGATTTTATTATGGTATTACTAATAATATAAGTAGTAACTGATAATTAAATTAAATTTAAGTCGCTTCGATAAGAGTTATTCAATTGACCAGTCAATTCTAAACTATTAAACGTATCAAAACACGATCACAAGGCACAATTATCGCAGTTTACTCTAGTCCAAGAACTTTCTTCGTTTCTTGTTGTTCGCCACAATTAGGTTGTTTTCCCCGGCGGAAATTTCGGGTGCTCGAGAGAAGGGCGAGAAAAACGTTGGATGGATGCCCGCGATCATTATCATTAACGCGGCCGACACGGGCGTAGAACTCGGCCCAACGAAGCATAGATAAAGCTACAAAATATTAATCTCTTGTCGGGGCGAATGTATTTTTCAAAATTTCAACGTGCCGTTCTATAATGCTCCAATAGTTAATGCGGGACCATTAGTCAAACGTCGGGGCTCGTGCACACGAAAAGAGAAATTTCGATTTTAAATCGCTACATTTATCATGCAAGCAGGCGCATATGACACCATTCTGATTTTATTTTGTTTCTCTTTCTTCCCTCTCCCCGGTTCCATCTCTATGCTCCAAACCCTTTTTTTTCTCTCTCCCCCCTCGTGTTTCTCTTTCTCTGTTTCGAGAACCGCTACAACGTATGGGCTACTGGTTGCGAGTTGTTCCTTGTTTTTCGAAAACCGATCCGCTAATAACTTGTAGCCATATTTTTTCCTTGGCCCGCGCTTCAAAACGCGAGACCCAGATTCAAAAACGGACTACTGAAAAAGAATCGCACGTTGATTGATATAGGAATTTTCAATCGAACGATGAATATTTTGATAACTGAAGCTATCGAACGACTATACTTAATTGGTTCGATTATTTTCATTCTCGTATCATGCTAGGGTAACTTTTAAACTTTCTCGTTCTTAACTTGGTAGACATATCAGTTTAATTATACATAGGTACCTATTAATGATAATACCATAAATATAGTAAACATTGAAATTAACAAGTTCAAGAGTTGTAATACCCCAAACGATTTAATTTGTTGCTACCATTTTTGTTATATTTATTAATTTGCTATTGAATATGTTAAGGAAAAAAAATTTTGTGGAATAATAAATTAACAAAAGATTTGATCTTTTTACGATATTTTCAGATAATTCAAGAAAAAGCGATCGGTCGCCACAAATTGACAATTAATGCGTACGAATGATTCCTGGGCCCTGTAAACAGTAACATATATATTTTGCAAAAGCGTCACCTATACCTAATCTAAAACCCATACTTGTCTCATAAAGTACGCTTCCATTCATCCTTCCTCGTAAACATGCTATCAGAAAATAATAAAAACGCCAAGGGAAATCGGCCTGATTCCGCACCGGGAGCCATAACACACCGGGCCAGCTCGTAAATTTTGGACTGCCGTTTTACTCTCCTATTTATTTCTCCTTTCCGAGAAATCGATCAGAGTATAACGCAGGTATCAAAATCGAATCGGTCTTAAGCGAACCACGTTGCGTGAAATGTAACAGAAATTTTTATTAACGGCGGTATTACTTTTTGGGGACCAAAGAAGTTACCTACGGGTTAATTTCAATCAAATCGAATCTTCATTTTAATACCGTGCATATATTAATTATCGTTAGCCTCTCTCAACGTATAAATTTCTCCTTGGTTTATTAGCGAAAATGATTAAACTTTTATAATAAAGAGCAACTTACTTGCAAATGGATATGCAATATATTTTTATAAGATATATCATTAGATATGTTAATATAGATATAAGACATCGGATCTCTTGAATTCGTAAAGATCAATAACTAAATTAAATATAATTTATACCTACGTAACATAGACATGTTCATTAAATAGTTAATCTAAAAAAAAAAAGAATTATTTCCAATTATTTCAAACATTAAAAATGTATTTCATTTATTAGAAATATGCCAAAAGAACGTTAAATCGATTATTTTAGTTTTTTAGGAGCTTCAACATGTTTATGTCTGCACGATATTAATTACTGAAGGTAATTCGGTAAATGTCTGCCGCTTTGGAAATTAACCTTCGAATACATCGTCGACTAAATTTTCATTAAACGAAGATTAAGCGTTCTCATGTGAGAGAAACCCGCGAGACGCGCGCCTTTGATCGCTTCTTCGCCACAATTGCCTGTCAGTGCAAGCATACGCACGATATTCTAGCTGATCAATTAATTACGTACCTCTAGCATATTAATAAAATTCCAAGCTATCAAAGCATAAACATTATTCTCGTCTTTTCCAATCGATTTCAGAGAGCAACGAGCGAAAATGTTTTTCAAATAACGTTTTGGCACGCGCTGATGACTATAAAATGAATATGTTTTGTTAATATTTGCATACATCACGGTGTACCAACGCATAGGGCAATAAACAAATGCATAATGGTATGAATATTCATGATCGGTTAACGATGGACAATCATGAAACATACAAGAGCAGCACAACTATTCCACATTTTGCATATACACATAAAAAATATCTAAAAATTTACTATACTGCTTGAAAGTTAATCTTACAACTTTTTATATTATTAGCAGTTCATTTGTCAATTTCTTACAATTTGCTCTCATGCTCCAGCTATTTCACTATTATACAAAACCTCATTACTGAAGTGTACATAAGAATATTATATATCATAAATCTTTTAAACTTCTTTAAACTATTCATAAATCATTCAAAATCATAAAAAGTTAGGATCAGACCTTTGAGTTAACTTGGAATTATATTTTGACTTCTAGTCGAAAGAAGCAACTATGTTGCGATAAAACCAAGGGTAGATCCACTAGTTCACAGATCGTCGCAGGTACAACGCGACCATTGAAATGTTCTAGGTACAAACGAGGGAAAAAAGGGGGTTGCTTCTCCCAGGAAGGTCTGCGAATGGTAAACTGGGCGTAACCCCCAATATCATCTTACAAGTGTGCGCAGGAATCGGCGCCAGGGATCGAAAGGGAGAGAAAGAGAAACAGAGAGGAAGAAAGAGAACGGATAAAACGTGGCTGATTTATTTATCGAATCATAAATTACCGGGGTTACAATACGTGGCAGCATGCAAAAGCCCGCGCGTCTCTACGGTGTTCCTTTTCTCTCTGTTCCTCCCAAATGGTGGATCGAAAATGCGGTGAGGGACCGAGGGCGTAAACGTAACGCATGTTTGCATTGCGTGCCCGACCGGAAACACGATTTATACGATGCAAATTAAATGTGTACGCTACACACACGCGCCTGTCTAACATTCGTCCATAGCAAAAATCCCCTGCCGAATCTATCGTTGTTATTCTTAACGTTTTCATTACTGTGTCTCGTGCTTGCGATTTATTCCTTAACTATTTGTGCATACTATCTAATTTGACTCCAATTCTCATGAAAAGATTTTCATTTATTCTAAGAAAGTTTGAGAAGAATTGTAAACAAGAGGTGGTAACGACTTGTGTAAAACTTGTATAGGTTTATTTGCCTATTGGCACATTCTTTATTTTTATGTCGTTTAAAATCAGTTACGAATCTTGTGATAAGTACCTTCGATAGCTTACGTGTATTACTTCTACTTGTTTTATTCACATTTTATTTCAAATATTTTAATTGCAACATGTACATACATAAAATCCTATAGAAATATGTAACGAAATTTCTTGTCATTCCGTTCTTAATATTTTATAGACGTAACATGTGAATTTTATTCTAATTCTCATCTTTTGTTCAAACCACTGAATAGAATATGAAGATTGATAATTATGGCATTCGTTTGAATACAAAGTTCCAGCAATTGACAGATGGATCTATGATGGTCAAGGATTTGTGAGCGATTATTATTATAGGAACTAAAATACTTACGTGGTTGAAAGTACGGTTTGGAACCCTTTCTAAATCAGAATATTGAATAAACTGTGATCCATTTGAAACGCGTGCGGGGGATTCTTCACGGTCGCGTCCACATGTCTACCAATTAGATACGCAGGATACAATCACTATTACCCTCCGTGGCCTGCAAGCAATTATTCATTTCTCGCAGCAATAAAACGTCTTTTCATTATAATTTTTATTTGTTATCACCTTACGATGAACAAGAGATTTCATTAAAGAATTTTCAAGATAGATACAATTTCGAATCAAAATTATTACACTTCCGTTGTATTATTATTAGATCGAAAATTTATGGTTGGTTAAACAGAGCAGAAGATTGTTTCTACCTACTTGCTTTGCGTTAAATAACCAATTTATAACACGTTACAAGTACAATTCATTTTAATGTGATTCGAATGAATACCCTTACCAGTTACCTAGCCGTGTTGTGACAATGTTTAGGGAACATTTTGGGGTCTAACATTTGTGTACGCTCCCCTTTTTAGCCAGTTTTCATTGTATAACGAAAACGTATCGGCCATTGACAAATGGGAGATATTAATTTTAACGTACCAGAATTTCGCGTGACATCCACGTCATGGGATACTACCCTCGATTGTCGCGTTCATTCTCCCGTGCTCCTCTCAAAATTCGCTAGATACATCCAGATACCATAAATGTAAAATCTAAAATTTCAGGTTTATAAAATTCATAAACTATCATAGATTTATTCTGCACTTTCTGCAATAAATGCAATTGAAATATCATCTAATTAAATAGCTTTATCTTTACTACATAATAATGATGTATCCAATATTTCAATACAATAAAAAAAATCTAACGACAACTAAAATTTGTAATACATTAGACACTCAATAATTTTCTATTTCTAAAAATTAATTCGTTCATTCATTCAGAGCAGTGTATTAAAAGATATTTATCGAATGTTCCAATAGTTCTATCGATCTTAGACGATTTCATTGTAATGGTTGTACTTGATCATACCTGTAGTATTCATTCTTATAATATAAAACATACCTACTACTTATCCCGGACACAGAGTTAAGGCCGTAAAATGACGCGAACGTATCAGACGGAAATACGTTCGAAAAGGTAGGGCGACATTGGGAATTGAAAAATAGTGCCTTGGGCCGCTGTCGTTCACAGTGATGGTTCCGTGACAGCCAATGTAACGCACGAATTAACGAAATAATTGATTTTCATACCGTTCGGAGTCAGCGGCGCGCGCAAAAGACTGAGCGAGCCGATCGCCGAACCGAGGAGATATTTTCTCGATTTCCTGACCACAGGTGCATCCACGTTACTGCATCGTGTATAAAAAAGCTTCAGCCTTAGGCGAATTTTCCTTTACAACGCGAAAATACTTGGCTCGTTTTTCATATAATTCTATACGCTCCTTTCCCGATTTAACATGAATACTACTGTGATCTTTACCATTATAAGCAAACAATGTTTTAACAATTTTGGAAGATATCTAAGATCTCTCGTTTCTTATTATCGTATACATTGTCTTATTACATTGCCTTATTACATTGTCATTATCTCCGTATATATTGCTGAAATTAATCATTTAGAATGTATATCATTAATAAAAAGTTCATTTTTAATATTTAACAATTTCTGCTTAAATATCATATATTTACAACATTAATAAATCCTCGATGAAATGAAACTAAAACTTAGAGAAGACTAAAATGTTTGTTAATACATCTATTAGTTTTCATAACTGTACATTAAGTAAAACTAAATATTTTAATAAATTGAATATGTGCTTATCGCGACAGACGAGGCGTGTTCCACTTTCTGGCTAATAATTCACCAAAGTCGAGTAAATCGGCGTGTCTCGTAACGTTAATAGGTAAAGCGAAAGAGATTATTCGTAGCCAGCTGGATAATATAAGCCGGCGAGCACGCTGCTATATGGATGGGGGGTCGGTCGAAGGAAGGAAACGAAGGCGGAAAGAGAAAGAGAAGGAAAACGGGGAGAGAGAACAGATTTATATTTGAAATTAGATTAAGCTCCTGCGCTTGAAAGCTATATAAACGCCCCTCTAGCCAGCAGTGCCGCGTACGTTCCGCGTTCTGCAATCCACTAAGAGGAGAGACTCAATAAACCAACCACTCACTCTCTTTCTTCCTTCATCTTTTTCTCTTTCCCATTCTCTTTTTCCCTTTCTCTCTCGTATCTTTTCTTTTCCTTCGTTCACTGCATTTTTACAGAATCCAACTCTGTTCCTTGCTTTCTTCCTACATATCTCTTTTTTATTTTTATCAATAAAACTACCCGTCAAATCGTCTTATTTCTCTTTCTTCGCAGTTTTGCGAAGTGTATGATCTTCCTTGTGTGTTTCTATTTTCCACGAAGAAATAACCATTCTGCTTATCCTGCTTTATACTTTCGCCAATCCGTGGATACACTCGTATTATTCTTGAAATAGCTGCGTGGAACTCGAGATATTATTCGTGCTTTCTCTGACGCCTTTTGTTCTAGCGGAAGATATCGACTTTGCCACAGTACTCTTACGATTAACTTTCTTTTCTTCTGATTTTCTTTTCTGGTCGCAATCTTCATATTCTTTATTTTATATTAACTTAAATCCTTTTATTATTGTTACAAACTTACTGGTTATGACAAGTTTCCTAATGTTTTTCAGGATCCTTGTACAACATAGCAATGCATTTTGACTTGTAATTTAGATAAATATTAGAGAAGTAAAGTAATGTAAATTGTTTTGTAAATTATAATTATAATTATATTTATAAATAAATATACTTATTTATTTATTTGTTTATTTATTTATTTATTATTTATTATATATTAGCGATCTCGATTTCACGTATACCTAAAATATACGTGTATACATATAGTTAATATCTCCGTGTTTTAATCCGTGTACTTCTCAATACACGAGTATATGGGTATTGAAATATACGGATCGCAATATCTGTACATGCATCCATGTACTGACTTTCACGCATACACGTGTATAGAAATTATATAATTTCACTTGTATTAATCCGTACACCATATTTCATTTTTAATTAGATATCAGAATGTTTAGATATGCAAATAAGTAAATAATTTGTGATAGTCTACTAGCATTTTCATTATCGCATGAATTTTCTGGCGATATTCGTTTGAAGTATTAAGATATATTTAAAAAAAAACTATAATCTCGGAAATTTCGAGATGTTTCAAACTTGAATGGAACGAAGGTGACACTCTTTCATTAAACCGTATATCCTGTTTTTTATCTAAGTACACGTGTACACGTGTATTTTCAATATACGTTCAAAATCAGGAATTATAATAAATATATATATATGTATTGTAGCCTGATTAGAGATCGATCAAAACAGTGTCGTCTGTCCTTCAGTTGTTAGTTTACATAGGGAAAAAAGCCTATGTGACTAAAGTCACCTAGTTCTTGCGGAGCGTTGACATTATGAGATTAAAAAGAGGAAAGAATTACGCTAATGGAGGGGGACGATTTGAATTCAAAGAGTGTTGATCGAGAAGTGAGAATGAGTCGAGAGGTCAGAGCTAGTCGAGAAAGCGAAGAGTAGAGTTGTTAGCATTGTCGAGTTGCGAGAGTTACTAGCGTTGTTGAGAAATTGAGTTGTTAGCGTTGTCGAGTTGCGTGAGTTGCTAGCGTTGCTGAGAGATTGAGTTGTTAGCGTTGTCGAGTTGCGAGAGTGGTTGAAGTAAAATAATATTGTTGCATTTAATTCAAGTTAAACAACCATCGTTTTCTGTCTAATTAACATCTGTTAGTTTATTTATTGTAAATAAATTATAAATAGTGTCAGGAAAAATTTATACTTAAATTTCCCCGATACTACAATATATATATGTTTATAAGAAAACACACTCTTTATAAACTATTAACTAAAAATTGTCATTTTTAAATTATCTATAGCTAAAGTTTTCAATCAATGACATTTATTAATCTTGTATAACTCTACATGGGAGTCTGTAATGTACCTGGACCCACACCATATCCGTATCCTTGAGGTCCGAAATTTCGAACGTAACATTCTAAATAGCAATATAAAATCGATCGTTTCGCTAACTAATAATTATAATGAAGAATAAACAAGATTGTAAAGATCAAAATAACTAACGTTTGCAATAAATTTCTCCACAATTCTCCTGATACGTTAAGGGTTCCAAGGGTTTTCTGCAGCAATAACAGCTGAAGCATGTATTATGGAATGGTATACCAGACACAATCTTAAACGGGCAACGTTCACGCGTTTCAATGTCAATTAATAGAAAACTATTAATTGATCAAATAATGCAAAATTACCTGCATTTCAGCTTGATACACTTTTCGGCCACAGCGCTGACAATCAAGACCTCCGCCAAAACAATCGCATGCAGTTTTCGGTCGGCAACATCCTAAATCAATGGGTTCTGCTCTATCGGTACTACAACATCTTCTGGTTCTTACTCGACATATTGGACTTTTTGACCTTCATAGGTAAAGAAATGTCACTAGTAAGGCACCATAAAATAATATAAAGCGACAATATCGAAATATTCTTACCGGCAACAGCATGTGCTACCTCCATTTCCACAACAATTTCCACTTTTTGGACCACAACAACAAATTACTTGAGGAGAACACGATCGTGGTGGAGAACAAGGTGAACACGGTCGACAAGGTGGTACCACGCAAGATTTCGCAGGTAAACACGTTTGTCCAGGTTTTCCACAACCACCACGACATCCTCCTCCACAACATCCACCTCCACCACAACTTTGAGATTCTACAGTGCACGGTTGACGACATCTAAAAATCGGTTTCTTGCAAATTGGCCGTTCAAGCGATGATGAACAACAACAACGTCTCTCAATAATTGGTTGAACATTGGACGAACAGGTTGTACAGGACGTTACAGCTGTGCGACATTGTTCTGATGGATCTCCTGAAACATAAAAATTACAATTCTGACTAGTTTTCTTTATAAATAAATTGTTTTTATGTACTATAGTAGATTCCCGGTTATCAAATCCCGTTTTAATCAGATTTTTACTAAAATGAAAATAATTAACATATTCCATTATCCACATTATCTAGAAATACCTTTTATAAATAATAGACAGTGTAGATACATAATTGTTTATCTTATGGTGTATGTGATAATTGGTATATATTTTCGAATTAATTAACTATTCAGTCCTATAAGGACAGTTAAGCGGGAGTCTACCATGCTTGGAACTCAATATATTTACTTCTGCAAAGACAAGCAGTTTCAACTTTTGTTGTTCCACACGAAGGTCTAAGACGAGGTCCGCACGGTCCACCGCATCCTCCCCGCATTCGTTCGTTTTCATCAAGTGATGAGTTCGGGCCACTTTGATGAGCGTACGTCATCATGTCTTCTTTCGACGATGCATCGTCTTTTTCGTTCATTATTCTGTACGTGCGCGACTCTGAATTGCCTTTGACGCAACGATCTTGCCCACGATTCTTCTCGATGTCATTGCATTTGCTTATCGTATCTTCTTCACCGCACTCTGACGCGCTTTTTTCAAAATGTATTCTGCCACTATCTTCGGTATGATTTACGTTAACATTTTCGTATCCGCCGTCATTTTTACCAACCAAATCGTCCGCTTGCCAAATATCGTAAGTATTATTATATTCCTGTCTATTATCGTTATTGTAACGGAGCCTATGATGAGCATCCTGCATTTTCGTGATACAATTCTGGTGGTTTTCGCGCATATTTCCGAAGACGACGTCATGGAACGAGACTCGTCGTCGGGAAGGCAGCGGACTGCGAGGCGGTGGTACCGGCGGATACGCAAATTTTCGTCTTGACGGAATAATGACGCTAATGTCACTAAATTCGTACACGGGGTCGTATTTGTTAATTTTATTATTCCGGTTGATAGTTGTCACTTGAGTTTTGTCTATGCTGGAAATATCTACGCTTAGAAAGCCTTATTTTGACAAGTTGTCACTGCACTGATGTTTTTAGATAAAAATACAGAAATAAAAATAGAAATTTGAAATTAATGACGCAACGTGGCAACTAGATTGTTAAGCAACCATTAGAGGATTTGAAACTACCGATATCTTACCGACGGATGCTATTTCCGGTGAAAAGTTGTAAATACAAATTCAATGTAAATGCTAGTCTAATATATCCAATTATTTTTGCACTTAGGGCTAAACATTTCTTCAGAAATAGCTTACAAAAATCTGGAAGAATAGGAATAAGGAAAATTCAGAAAATTTGATATACCTTAATTGAGCCTCTGTAATGTTGACTTCATTATTACTAAACAAAATCTTTGGATCAGATTGATCTGTTTCTTGTTTCTGCGCTTCAAATCGACAATCTTTCGCGATATCGTTATTCTTCTGCGACTCCAGAGACAATGTACTGTTTTAATAAGAACATTATTAACAAGGCATTTTTGCTCAAAACTAGATATGATTAGAAAAGGCGGAAATATGTATGTATCGAGAATAAATTTAAACCTGCGGAACTTAGAATGTTGACGATTGTACCACGTAGTAATTGCGTTAGGACTGGGTGAAGGGTCGCAAATTGTTGTCATTGAATTGACAACACCCAGATTTGCACACTCGTTTTCTAAGAAATGCTTTTTCTCCTTGTCAAAATAAACGTTTGTCTCCTCGACTTCGCTACCTCCACCGCGAAGTCTATGCTTGTCAGATTGATAATGTTGATTTCTATTTAGTGACGCGTTACCGATTGAATTTTCTGTGTCAAAACACTGGCAATTTAATGATTCCTTTGCCGAAATTGTTAAGGTTGCAGGCGAGTGCTGTACTTTTTTGATTTCATGATTCACAGTTGACAAAGACAGACGAACATAACAATTCTTGCAAAATAATTCACCGAGATGCGTCACAACGTTACAACTATTCAGTAATTTTCGACAATTACCTATGGAGCATTAAAAGTCAAATTTAAATAATCTTAGATTTATGATCGAATAATGAAAGAAAACATTACAAGAGGAAGACTAATTGACTTAGATTAAATTTTTTAATAGAAATTTACGATACTAACGACAAGAGAAACAAAACGTATGCCAAACTTTTCCAAGGGCTAATTTCTCTTCTGCGAAGTAAACCTCGCGATTACAACGTGGACAAACTCCAGGCATTTATTAATCAACTTTACCTACTTCTTGTTAGTATTTGAAAACACATGTTGCAATGATTTTTACATATTACTATCCTCAATTATACTATACACAATTTACATATTAAAATTCTCTTCTATTAAAATTTCTTCGATTACTTGTACGATGTACGTTCTAACACTTATGAACGTTTGCAGAATAATCATTTAGAACACAATAAATTTCACACATAGTTATTTTTTAATTTATAATAATCAATTTTTGTTATATAAAAACAATATATATAAATTTCCCAAAATATGTTATAAAATGTCGAACATCAATTACACATCGATGTAAAACAAAACACAAACATAAATATTATAAAATAATATTAGAGACTGTTAATATGCAAGATTATATACAATTATCTTTTACAAGTAATAATGTCAAGTATATTTCATTTATTGTAGTATATATCATTATTATTATAAAGAAATACACAATTACTCTATTAGCAACGTTTGAAATATATATTTGCTTTTTTACATTTACCAAATAGAGAAATTATAATTCATACATATTACATTGGTAAACGTGTGAAGGAGGAAGTCAATGTGTTTAATCTACATGCAACAAACGTCAGGTCATAGTGCAAGTGGCTCCGTGATTCAAAGAGGTTAAGAGGGCTGCCTAATAGAAATGGCAGCAATAAAGGGCCTGGGTAGAAATATCCCCTATCTGAGGCAACAATTTGCTGCCCTTTTAGGAAACACCAGTACTAGTGTTAAATTCATATGCATAGTTGTTCTGTTTTCCTATTGCCTTTCTTTCTCCACGGAAACGGTACGTGTATTGAGCGTAACACCAGGTTACCTACTGCCTCCAGTTTTTTGGATTTGGACTGCATTCACCTTCTGTTTCCTTGAGATACATTTCTGGGAAGTATGCGTGGATATTGTGACAGTAGGTCTTTGTGGCAAATTGATCGAACCACTATGGGGCGCGATGGAAATGATGACTTTCTTTGCTATCGTTAATTTTGGCGTCGCTGTATTATCTGCTTTATTTTATTTATTCCTTTATATGTGCACCAACGATCCGGATCTGCTATTTGATATACACATTCATGGACTAACTGGATATATCGCAGGTATATTCTTTATGAATAGCCTTTTGTTGTCATCGAACACATGTCATGTAATATGTGTATATATACACATATATATGTATAGATGTATAATATATTTTGTCATATTTTTTTCAGTATAGTATTATAGTTTTAGATAATATTAAATACATGAAATATATAGAAATTAATTAAAGAAAATTACTTGCATTAACTTGAGACATAATTAATTAATGTTATTTATCTTTGTTTATAGGTGTTGCAGTAGCTGTAAAACAAATAATGCCAGATCATATTTTAATTAAAACACCAATTGGAAAGATTACGAATAGGAATATACCATTAATGGTATGGGTTATGGGAGTGATATTATGGCTTTTTGGATTATTAGAAGGCACTCATCCAACTATGTTTCTTAGTGGTTTATTAATATCATGGATATATCTTAGATTCTATCAAAAACATAACAATGGCACACGTGGTGATATGGCGGATAATTTTACATTTGCAAGGTAAATTTTATTTTAATGTTATTGAAAAACATGAAATTAGATAGAATATTCTTAATCTTATGCATATAAATTTGATTATAGTTTCTTTCCAAATGTCTTACAACCACCAATAGCAGTTGTGAGTAACACTGTACATGGCTTTTTTGTACGAGTTGGAATTTGTAGAAAAGTAGTTAGAAGATTTGACATGTCCAATGCCCCACCTGGTCTCATTATAAATCTTCCTGGTATCGATCCACATGATAGTGAAAGAAGAAGGTTTGACATTCTTTTGCGTTTATTAAAAAATATGCATATAATAAAGTAAAAAGGAAGAACAGTTAGTTCAGTAACAATCTTAAAGTTAATTTTGAAACAATAATATTCGTAGGTTAATAACTGATAATAATTTTCAGGCAAATAGCATTAAAAGCCTTGAGTGAAAGATTGAGCAAGGATCATGCAAAACCATGGCAACAAGAAAGAGCTAAGAAACATTCTCCAGTACCTCCTGCAGTTTCAATCCCAATTCCTGATACTGCTACACCCAAGCCACTTGCATCTCCTCTCATTCCTCAAGTTAGTGTTAACATACATAATCATACTTCTACTAATACGTGATCACATCAAATAGACTGATTTCAAATACATGTATAAATATTTTAAGAAACTTCTAAAGAAAATATTAATAATATGCAACAATATTGATAATATGGCAATGTTTCGTGAGATAGTAATTTTTATATTATAAAACAGAGATACTTTTAGATCTTTCTAATTTGTAATTATACAGCCACATCGAAAAAGCATTTATTTGTTAATGTCTATTGGTAAATTCAAAGAACAATATGTAATATTCAAGCTGTGCCTTGGCGTTTATAACTTTTAATTAATTTGTGTATCCAACCTTAAATCTGTTTTTAAACATATAAACGCCGAGTTGATTTGTTCTTTGATATTACCACATACAAAATGGCATTTTGAACGGTAAATAAATTTATATATATTAACCATAATGCCATATTGCAGATTGTACATTATATAGTCTTTAGAAGATTCTTAACAAGAAATATAGGAAAGCCGATCTTTCTAGTTTGTGATGATATTTTCCAAGAAAATCGCGTTCTTTGTTACTAAGAAACTATAAACTCTATTTATGTAACTGAGTATTGTCGGTAAATGATAAATAATTAAAATTTTTTTAACAAACATGTTGAAGGTCCTGAAATACTGTATAAGTGCAGCAAAGTTCCGTCGTTAATATTATTCAGTAATAGCCGGAAGGTAAAGATACATTACTAATAACAATGAATGAAAATAGACTAGTTTCCAGTGTAATGTAAAATAATTTTACTAGGGACAGATTTAAATTTGAAAAAAGTTATTACTTTACCAACATGTTTTAAAAGATATTTTATACAATCAGGATTACAATTAAATATTCTGTATAGTGTGAAATGTTAATGTACAATACATATACATGTTGAAATGAGATAACGATTATAAAACACAAACATTTTCAGCTTATTTTAAAGTCATACTTTAACAAAAATTGTAGGACGAAATGCTAACTTTTTACATCATGAAAAATGATTCTTTTACAAGAAGAGATGAGTATCAAATGCATTATTTCTGTAGATCTTAAGGCAATTATTTTAGGACACAGAGAACAAGTTTAACTTCAACAAATTATTTTCATATTATTTCAAGCAATAATTATATTTATATCTGTACCTAAATACCTAATATAGGTATATTAAAGATTTTATCTAAATTATAAAATACATGTATATTTTGATTAATACGCATGTATTGCTTGTATACACATAAATTTATATTATTTATGTTCATTGTGTATTTTATTAATTTATTCTACTAATCTTGTCCTATATAGCTCAAATATAGTTAACATAATTCTTACTGCTTATTAGGTACAGGTATTAAAAATGTATTCATTTAATTACATTGTAACACACACATTATTTTCATTTTATATCTGATCTATATTTTCACATGTAACATCCTTTCTTTACTTAAAACAATGCAACGATCAACTATTGTGCCACAAACACATGTTGCAATTTTTTTCGCCATCTATTGATATTTTTAAACAATTGTTAAATATTGATTATTATAGTTTAAAAGTAATTGTTTAAAAATATATATGTATGAAAGGTGAATGGAAAGTAGTTCGTATAAATGTATAGCAATGTGGATAATATTTGATATATCAATAGGTTGTAAATACAAGGAGTGATGTAAAACGTGAAGGGATCAAGACACTATAATGATGCAGTAATTATACATAGATAAATACATTAATACATGTGTGACGGAGTAAGATTAAAAACTATTTTCATGTATGGTTCAAAAGTATCCCTTAAGAATGTATGTTATTCATATTTTGGCCTTCCACTTAAAGATTACTGATAAAAAAATTTTCAAGTACTTTTATTATAAGATTTTTAGTCAATTAATATTTATTATAAATATTACTAGAGTTAAAAAGTGAAAGGCCAGAATGGAGTGTATGAACAAATGAATATTTGTTAATTTCATTAAATACATTATAAGAGTCTAATATAATAATTACACATTATATATATGTACATGTTATATATAATGAGTTTTGTACATATGTTAAAATCGTTACAATCTGTACAATATTAAATTTTACTAAAAAAATACATATTTCCTATTTTCCTATACTGCTTGTAGGATAAAATTATAACAATTAACACTAGATATTCAATACTTAATAGAAATACTTATTTGAAATATTAATATCTTATTATTTAATTTACATTACTCCTAATTTGTTAATTGTATATAAGTAATAAGTATAAAATGTTTTCATATTACATAAAAAAAGTATCTCATTCTTTGTTACAAATCTTCTTTCTTAAACTATAAGTTCAGAAGCGGGAAATAAATAAATATATCTATAGGATGAAAAGAACTTTATTGCTATTATAATATATAATCTTTGTCATTGAATGTTGCAATTATAGTTCTTGAAAAGTATAAAATATTCCGAATATTTTCTAATGGTGGCAGCACATTTTCAATATTTAGAACTACTTTTAATTGTCATAATAATTTTATCACAATTTATATCATACAAGTCTTTACAACAAAGACATATACTTTCTTTACCTATAAAATTGTTGTTGATGCTGTGACCATTGTGTTTGTGGTGGCGGAGCTTGTTGTTGTGGAGGTGGTGGACCATATGATGGATCTTGTATATATCCTGTTGGAGATGGCCTTATTGAAGTTGGTGTAGAAGATACATATTGCTGTTGTTGTTGTGGTGGTGGTGGCACATAAGATACTTGAGCAGGATGCTGTGGTTGCGGATAATATTGTGTTTGAGAAACGGGTGGTGGCACATTATATCCTCCATAATTAACTTGTGGAGGTGGAGGAGGATAATAATGATGACTTTGTTGCGTGTGTATGTCATGTGTTGTCATAGCTGTATCTTGAATAGGTACAGTTATAAGATTTGTTCTTAATGGAGCATTATTTGGCGGTGGAGGTGCAGGATTTTGAGAATAATTCTGCATTGATATTAATGCCTGTGGTCTATGTTGTTGTCTATGCTCCACTGGAGTTTGATTGACCATTGAATTCACTCTAGGATCGTTTCCCATTATGGGTTGAACCATATGTGATTGCACTGATTTTATGCGGGTATTCTGCATAGCAACCGACGAAACTTTTGTTAATTGAGATTCTATCTCTGATTTAGAATGCACATATTGAGGAGGATCAACTTGCATTCCTTGAACTTGCTGTGGTGGAGCTGATATATGTCGATGATTTATATGAGCCTATGTACAAATTGATACAGCTATATGATCAAAATAAATTAATAAAAATTAGAAAATTTGAAAATAAAGAGAAATTACCTGCAAATCTCTTTGACTAAGGTATGTTCTTCTACAACCTGCATTTCCATATCTAGTTCCTCCATGTGTACACATAAACACAGTACCCAAGCCAGTTTGTTCCACTCTAGAAACCTTTTCCATACAACGAGGACAAACTTTATCTTCCCTTTTGGCACAAGATAAGCAAAATACATGTTTGCAAGGTATCTGAAACAAAAATATAAGCATAAAGATTTATGAATATTAAATTAAGAAATATTACTAGAACACTTAAGTCAATTGATTTTATAATGGTTTAGTCTATGCTAAAGATATACTATGCTTATTTTTTAAGCTTTTATGACTTAGATATTAACTATTAAAAATTTATTAGATTTGATTTATATGTATATAAATATATATTTGTTTTAATATCTTTTCCTCATAAAAGAAACTCTCACCATACGTCCATAAATAAGAATTGGTTTCAAACATTTATCACAACAATGTATCATAGGATTTAACACTTTTTCTCCAATGAGATTTACTCTGTGATCCCATCTTAAACGTAGCATTGGTTCAGGCGGTCCTCTATTGATAGTTGTAAAAGTTGGGGCTTCCAATTGTGATATATCAGCTTCCAAGTCAAACTGTTGCTCCAAAGGAAGCTGCTGTGTTGGTGGAGCTTCATGTTCTTCTAATTCTGTTCCAACAACTTCAGTTGGAGCTTCTTCTACTTGTTGAGGAGTATCTTCTTCATCACTTTCAATGACCTATTTGAAATATATATACAATGAAATAATAACATCAGCTAAGTAGGAGAGATATTAAAAAAATAAAGAGATAAATTAAAGAAATAAATTAATCGAAAATGTAAAACTAAAAGAACATTCAGATTTACCTTTACTTGTTTCTTAGACCTTCCTCTAGCTCTCCCTCGTGTTCTACCACGTGCTCTACCACGAGTTCTGCCTCTCATTCTTTTACCACCATCTTCCTCCATCACTATAATTATAAAAATTTAGAAACCTAATCATCTATTATACAATCATTAATTTTTAGAAACATAAGATCAAAGAAATAGTACATTAGTTATTATCTCAAAAATTAAACAAACAAATAATCAGTAATAAAAGTATGGTTTAATTCGATTGATTCGACGTTTTATATATTTTATTGTAAGGTATATTTTAATTTCAAAATTGTATGTCGGTAAGGCGGTACTTACCTAATTATGTAGGTTATATTTCTAGTTCTGGGTAATAGATTATAATATCAATTATCATATTTATTGATAAATGCTTTAATTTACTGAGAATAAAATGTTTACACCTAACAATTAAAAAGTTGAATTTTTTTATTATTGGACTATGTAACGTCTTGCACTGAATCTAGTTAGACCACATACATATATGTATGAATGAAGAAATAAGCTGTTGCTACAATCTCCATTGTAGTAATCCATGTGACGTAGTATTTTGTTGTTACCTTGGAGACGACAGTCTACTTCACACAAAATGCAAAGTCGTATATTGAAACAAAGTACCCTGCATCTTTATGTTTATCATTGCATTTTGGCTAATGTTAGTCAATATAAACTTGATTAATTTAATAATTTTACTCTTTTTTGAAATTATCCTAAATAATGTAAAATTATGTAAAAAATATGATTAAATAAAATTGTTACTTTACATTATAATGTGTTCATAACTGAAGACAACTTCAAGGTAATCCAATGGAGGGAGTAGTTCTGAAATCGAAGACAACTTAAGTGTTTTTAACATAATATTTAAGTACCTTATTTTGTAATTTGTAACAATTTATTTGTAACAATAAGTTTTATAAAAGATGTCTTGCTGTTCAGGAGATGAGGATGACGAACAACGGCCTGAGCCGACACGTGTGCGAGGATGCACAGATATTTTCTGGCTTTGTTGCTTTATAGTATTTTGGTTTCTTATGGTATGTAAATGAATGTATCATTAAATTTTATCTTAAAAGTATATGCAATTAAAAATGTTATTAAACATCTTTTACATAACAATATGTATAATTTTTGTATACAAATGTACTATTTGTTAATGGTGATATTATATTACAGATCTTAATAGCAGCTTTTGCTCTTGTTTATGGCAACCCTTTACGACTTATTAATGGATATGATAGCTTTGGAAACACTTGTGGTATGAAAAATAACCCAAAATTTGGGAGTATGGAATTATCTGGACAAGATACTAGTGATAAACCGTTAGTATTAATATAAAAATTATCATTTTTACAAATAAAATATAGGCAAAAGAATATAAAGTCTCATGAAATTGATTATTTTAGATTCCTATTCTTTTTGGATATATATAATGTTACACAATCCTTAAAAATTTGTGTAAAGAAGTGTCCAGATCGAACTATGACAACAATGAATGATATATGTAAATTTTATGAAGAAACAGGATCTCAACTTTGTCATGACAAGCCAGGAAATGATCTAAGTGCTTGTAGTAATGGAAATAGAAAAAATAAAACTGGTTCTTGTCCTGGGTTACCAGTGTATAATAGTATACCAGTTCTTAATCGTTGTATTCCTAAAGCTATTAAAGATGTGGGAGAAACTATAATTGCAAATTTATATGGCCTTATTAATTCTTGGGATATTATTGAACAAATTTTAGGAGATTTGTATAAAACATGGAGAGAGATTTTGTCTTTATCCTTCTTAGCTTTTGGTATGAAATTTATTATATTCATTGTTAATTCTATATGTTCTATAAAAATAATTCAATGAAATGTTTCATTTCAGTCTTATCTCTCTTTATGATTGCCATATTTCATTTATTAGCAAGTATTGTAACATGGATTGTGATGATTCTTGTCAGCATAACTACTATAGGTAAATTATTGAAATACAAAAAAGTGTTAAAAAATCTGATTATTTAAACTGTTATTCAATAGAATGTAATTCATATATTTGATTGTATAGCTGGAAGTGTATTATTATGGTGGACATATATAGAGATTAAAAGAACTTTGGATAAGACTAATCCAAATCAGCTTCTAGAAGAATCTGTTAGAAATGAAAGAGCGTTTCTAGCCTTTTCTATTATTGCAACAATAATAACTGTAAGTAACTATCATTAACTATTACTTTTTTGTTTGGTTAAAATATTTGTTTCTCTTATAAATTTTCATATATTTTAGGTCATTTTATTATTAGTTTTAAGCATATTAAGAAAACGTATTGGATTTATGACAGCATTATTCAAAGAAAGTGCTAAATGTTTAGCAGAATTACCAGGTTTATTTTTTCAACCCTTATTAACGTTTACTGCTCTGATATTATTTTTTGCATTTTGGGTAACTGTAATTCTTTGCCTTGCTACAGCCAGTAAGTATTTTAATTTGTCTGTGTTGCATAATCTCAAAATAGAAGTAATATTTATATAACAATGCAAAAATTATAGATTATCCTGGAACAAAATCTGTGCAGATGTATAAAAGTCATATATTTGATCCTCTAAATTTTAGTCTAATTAGAGAAAAAAGTGCATATGTAGAAGAAAGGAAATTTGACTTTTCTCTTGACTCATTTAAAAGTAAGTCTGTACTAACATATCTAACATGCCCCTTTTTTAATTTAGCATTTGTTATTACCATTAAAGTGTTTTAGCTTTCACACTTGTGGAATATGTAGACCCAACTTGGGTAAAATATATGTGGTGGGTGTATATCATAGGATTAATATGGACGTCTGAATTCATTATTTCTTGCCAAGATATGGTGATATCAGGAGCTGTAGCTCACTGGTATTTCAGGTAATATTATAAGAACAATTGTCTTGTGCATATAAATAAAGTAGAATATATATATTTATATGATATATATATTTATTATTTCAGAGGCAAAGACGCTAGTGCATCCCCAGTATGTTCTGCTATGGGAAATTTAGTTAGTTATCACCTAGGTTCTGTAGCTTGTGGTTCATTTTTAATAACACTTTTTAAGTTACCTCGTTTGATCTTGACATATCTTTATGCTAAGTATGTTTTACTAATAAACATAGATGAGTCTATAAGATGTATAAAATATAAAAATTTGTAATATAAATATTCCATAGATTCGAGAAAAGCAAAGAAACATCTCCATGTGCACAGTGTGGTTTAAAATGCTGCATATGCTGTTTTTATTGCTTAGAAAAATTTATTCGATATATGAATCATAACGCATATACTGTAGTTGCCATTGAAGGAACACACTTTTGCAATGCAGCTAAAATCGTATGTTATAATTTATTTTCATCTGCTAAAAATTTATAAAACTAATGCTATAGAAAATATAATGCAATAATTTACATTTTTCTACTTTTGTAGGCATTTACAGCTCTTGTTAGTAATGCTTTACAAATTGCGGTAATTAATGGAATAGGAGATTTTATTCTATTTTTGGGTAAATGTTTTGTCACTGCTGCAACAGGGAGTGTTGGATTGCTATTTATGAAACAGGATCCCAGATTACATTTTTATGCAGCACCAATTTTTGTTATCTGTGTTTTTGCATTTTTTATTGCTCATTGTATTATTTCTCTTTATGAGGTATATTATAAAGATTGTTTATATGAATAGATTACATGAATCATATACATATTTATCATTTCATGTTTTATTACAGACTGTAATAGATACACTGTTTCTTTGTATCTGTGAGGACAAGAATTTAAATGGAGAGAATGGAAAGTGGCGTCAGTCAGCATTAGCTCAAATTGGATCTAATACTAGTTCAAATGGACAACAATCACATGAATTAATACCAATGAACACATAAGTATTATGCTAGAGCACAAACTTCCTTCCCAATATTCCTTCACTTTTATAGATGCTTTTATGCTACATTATATCATCACATTATATCATAAAATTAAGATCATCATATACATACATATATACTATTATACATACATTATATAATATTATATAATAATAGTGTAATAGCAATTATATAATATATATATGTATGTACATATGATTACGAATATGTACCTTACATTGAAGTTATAAGCTATATTTATATAACAGCTTAAACTTATCAATTAACAAATCTTTTTATACATCTAAAACTACTGCCATATATGTACAAAATATCTTTGATTTGTAACTCAGGATTTCTAATCAGTTTTTAATCAGTTTAGCATATCCTTAAAAAATGCATAAAAATGATATTAATTAGTATTTCTAAAAGCTATTACACGAAAACCATGAAAATTATGTATTTTGATTATAAAAATATTAAATTAAGAAAAGATCAACGGCCGTTTATATTTTATGTACGATTTTGTAAAATTTATTAGTAAAAGTATTGTTTGCTATTTTTATAATACTTACTATATATGGAGAATACAGATTTTAATCATGCATTTTTTAAAGTCCTTAGATACATATATTTTCATAAAAACATCAACAAAAAAAATTGGTTTTTACTATCTTGGAGAGAATACGGTTTTCTTTTCCTTTTAGAATTGTTATCAGTATTTATAAATGTAACATAAATATATAATTTTCTATATAATGAAAATAATGAATGACACAACTGAAGATGTGAAAAATGATATGAAAGATCTACAAGTGCTATTATTCACTAAAATCGAAAGAACTAAGTATGTATACTACGGAATCGTGACGTCGAGACTGAATTATTTTGGATTTGTAAAATCTAAATTGAACTACCCCAATGTTATTGCAACCTCAATTTCTATACTTATGTGATTCCGTAATACATTTGTGTTGGTTCTAAGGTCTTTAATATCTTATCTTCTAGTTCTGAAATACATTATTATCATGTGGTATATGCAAATAATAAAATATTTTTGTATGTTTTATTTTAGGTGCTTTTTTAATATTAAGTGAAAAAAGAAAAGTATAATGTGTAACTATAATAACCATCTCGCTATTTTTAAATTTTAAATCTATACCTGAATTTTCATACCTGAATGATTGTTATTGTTTAAATAATTCTTAATTAACATCTTAAGTCAATTTAAATTTGAGCTTAGAGTTTATACATGAAAACATACAAGCATCTGCATTAATATGCAATGTATAAGGTATCCTATAAAGTGTGCTTTAATGTAACTAAATCAAGTACAAATATGTGCCAGCGCAATTTATAACGCGATAAGAATCTATGAATAACTTTATGTAGTATTATCAAATGACATATACTACGATAATAAATTTACTTTTATTTCAAGCCTATATAATACATTATAATATATTATACATATATATATATATATATATATATATACACATTATAACGTAGAATATTATCTTATTATCGATGGAATCAAATATTCGTTTTCTGTCTATATCTTTGTTTATGAATTATATTAAGTGCAATAATGTAATTTTTTTCTTCAATGATGTGTAATTATACAAAGTAATTATACATGTTTATTCAATCGTATTTAACATTATGCATTTTATACAAACTGTTTTAAATAAATCACGTTGCTATGTAGTTCTATGAAAATGTATGTGCAGTATATAAATTATATAAAATTTAAACAAGATATGTATAAAGTTCATATACGTGTATTTTATATATTTTAGATTGCTAATTCTTCTGGGCTTGTCTTTATAAAGTATGTATATTACACTGTATGAAGAATAAAAATATATTGTTTATGAAATAGTTAAACAAAATTTTATTAACGTAATATTATTACAATATAATAGAAACTTTTGAATGCAATGTTACAGTATTAATTCCTTTTTTTTCTTTTTAGAATTATTTTTTTTTATCTTCTTCCCTAATCGCATCTTAATTTTTTTTCTCTTTCCATTATCATTAGCCTGTACTTCTTTTGTTTCTTTCTGTTGTAATTCTATTGCTTTCTCTAATGGATCACCTTTAAATATTTCATCCATGGGATTTAATGAATATGATTCCTTTGGTTTACTACTCTCTTGTGCCACTTTCTGTTCTACCTTATTTATGTATTTACCAGCAATATTCTTCTTCAAAGACTGTCGAAACTGTAATATTTAAAATGTTATAATTATTAAATTTAGTACTTTTAATTTTGTCACACATTAAATTTATCACAAGAATTTGATTGATTTATACCTTAGCAGGGGATATATAAGAAGGATTATCCCAAAGTACTTCTCCACTAAAGCTATTAGCAAATATTTTTATTGGATTTAATACAAATCTTGGACCTATTTCAGCTAAACCTCCATCTTCTGTTAAAATTTGAAAATTTCTAAACCATATTCTATTGTCTAATATAGTGAATGTATATATATGGTCAAAAAATGGTTGACTCTTAGGATGATGATTAGGAACACCAAAGATTTGAACAAACAATTCTTTCAACAAACCATAATGTGGTTTTGTGTTAAAATTCTCATCAAATGATAACAATGGTCTAGAACCTCTTAAACAATTTCCAGTCATTTTTAATTCTGCCATAGTATAAACTACAACATAGAAGTCATTAATCCATTTGTGACATTAAGATTATTTATAATATGATATAATATGAGTTTATAGAATTTAACATTCTATAATTAAGTATTATAATACGTACTATTTTCAACAAGAAATTTTGCACATGGTCCTACCGAAATGTTAGAAAACCATAAATATAAATCCCTTTTTCTTCTGCCTTCAAATAATATTGATTTATTGCAATTTTTCATTTCACATATTTCATTAATCACTTGTAAATTTTTAGTACGTTCTATTTTAGATTCAGGGCGATGGTGAGGCATAAGAGTTTTTAAATCATCCATGAGATGACGATGTCTATAGCTGATTCCCCTAGTAGCAAATACTAACACTCTTTGCTTATTAATCCATTTTATCTATAACATAAAATGAAAATGTATAACAAATTTATTACCAATTGAAATATGTTTTATATATATTTATATCTCTACTTGCTAGAAGTTGAATAAAACAGAAAAAAGATATTTTTAAACCTTTTTTGGTGGCGGCTCATCGGATATTCTTTTTGCTGGTAAAACTTCGGGTTGTGGTATATTTTCTTTATTAAGATTATCGATTCGTTTACGTTTTAATTCCTTTTTCGCCATTATTAATTCGAAGGACTCACATAAATAAATATAAAAATGTTTCCAAGAGTAAGGTTAACTGTACAAGAATATATTACACGTGCTCCCCCTATCATGGAGGCAATAAAACTACACAGACTACATATGGATATTCTGTTCAACATAAACAAAATTTGATTATTGGGGCTGCAACTATTGGCTGTTGACTAGTGAAACTCAAATACCACTATATGTATGTATTTAACGTAGGTACATAATTTATTGTATTTAAAATACAATGCCTGGATTTATGTAAAATAATTTAATTAATTTTGTAATTTATATTACGTTTTATTAGATATCAATCACATTGTAGGATATAATAAATCATATTTATATGTAGTATATAGTATAAGCTCTATAATTTTATAGACTATATAAGTATTAAATTAGAAAATATACTAGTCATTAATAAAAAATAATGTAACATAACGTTAACCATTGATATACATATATATATAGACAATTAAATTTCTGTGAAAATAGTACGACATGAACATAATAATCGAGATCATGAATTGGCGTATAATTTTGTTAGGTATACTGATTTTTAAAAGAGGAATTTGTTATGAAAAGTGTAAGCCAAATATAGGTGAGTAAAAGAATATACTAATGATATAAAATAATTTTATGTAATATTTTTACGTTTAAAACATAAGAAAATTGAGGCAAAGCAAATGTATTTCAACTGATTTCAAGCAATGAAGCATATTATTTTCACGTTTAATAAGATATATAACAATAATTGAAAACTTTGTTTTTTTAGCAATTATTGGAGGTGGTATTGGTGGCGCAGCAAGTTCTCATTTTCTTACAGAACTATTTAATAATAATCTTAATATCGATTTATACGAAGCAAAAATTATCGGTGGGCGTTTGGCCACTATAAAAATTGACGGTAATGAATTCGAAGCTGGAGGTTCAGTCATACATCCTCACAATAAATATATGCGAAATTTTGTTGAATTACTCGGTACTTTGTTTTCTTATTTTTACATTTCTACAGATATAATTTCATAAATATCTAAAATGTACGTCTGTTGATTTAGGTTTAGAACACAGACCATCTAAAGGTAAAAGAACAAGTATTTGGAATGGCAATGAAATTATATTTGAAGAGAGTAACTGGAAGATATTATCATTTATTAAATTAATTTACAGATATGGTGTTCAGCCATTCAGTCTCAACAGGTATCCCATATGTATTCTTAAAAAAGTATATCAAACATCCCATCACATATATTTGATATTACAGTAATAGTTGATTTTATTAATTTTAAACAGATACGTAACTTCTGTAATAAATAACTTTGAAAAAATATACCATCTACAGGATGATGGAGAAGTTTTCATGAATATCAGTAGTCTTTTGTTATCTATGAATCCTGAATTTCCAAAGTTGTTAGAGAAATCTATTAAAAGTGAAATTTTGAATCTGGGTTATTCAGAAAAAATAATTAATGAACTTGTGAAGACAACATTAGTAGTAAATTATGGGCAGGATACAAATGTTCATAGTTTTGTTGGTTTTGTGTCTTTAGCTGGAGCAGGTTTTAATTTGTGGTCTGTAAAAGGGGGAAATAAAAAGGTTGTTTTTTTTTTTTGTTAATTTTGTAGAAAAGATATTTTCATTTCATAGTCAATCATTGTACTAATATTTTAGGTACCTGAACATTTAATATATAGAAATAAACAAGTAAATGTTGTGCCTTCACATGTGACTAAAATTGTTAACATACTAAACAATGGTACTCAAAATTTATATGAAGTGCATTATCATAATCAAGGTATGATGTAAAAATGATAAATGATATTTTTATAACGATTAAGGAATGATTTCTATTTCAGACAGTACAAATATAATGAAAGCAACATATGATATTGTAATACTGGCAATTCCACTTATCCATAATCAAGAATTTCCTATAACTTTTGAAGGGTTTCCAAACAATGATTTTTTCAGTCCTGCGAAGTACCATGAAACTATAGCTACATTCGTGAAAGCAGATTTAAAACCACACTATTTTGGCTTAGAGGCAGAATTAGATAATATTTTAAGCTGTGATCCTAACAGAACGATAATTAGTTCTTTGGGAAGGTTAAATTCTGTAGAAGGTTCAATGAAGAATAGTAATGTTTGGAAAATATTTAGCAATAAACCTTTAAAGTCAAATACTATAAATGGAATGTTTTCAAATGTAAGACTACTTTATAATATTTATATAAACTATGATATATATGACATGCAACATAAAATTAATTTGTTATATTTAAGATTCAAGAAATAAAACAGATTGCTTGGAAGGCATATCCTGAATATTCAACAAAAATTCATGAAGCAAAATTTAAATTGCATAATGCACTCTATCATGTTAATGCTATTGAATGGATAGCTAGTGCAATGGAAATGAGTGCAATAGGTGGAAGAAATGTTGCATTATTAGCACATAGAGATTTTTTTAGAAAGTCTTGTTTTGAAAAAACTATAAAAACAAGTTCACTTAAAAAAAAATTATCCACTGAATTGTAATATAAGATTAGTATAAAACAGATAATATTAGTTTTAATTTTAAAAATTGTAAAATGTGTATAATTTTTGTAATAAAGCTATCATTTAAATTACTGTAATATTTTTTATTACAAACATGAACAGTTTTTAACTTATAATTTCACACAGTATATAATTTTAATTATGTTATGCTTATTTCATATTATTCATGTTAATTTATATTAAAACAAAATAAGTAGAAATTTTTATTTCAACTGCAATTAGTTTCTGAAGTGCTAAGTAGAAATGATCATATGGTAAACATACGAATTTAGTATAACTACAAATATATACTATTTTATAATAATGCAATGATTATAAAATAACTATTATTACTCAAGTGTAATCAAGTAAAAATTGTGTATCAATGTTAATATCAAAAGCTTTTCATGTTGCATAATACATTAAAATTAAGATTTTTGTTATAAATTTAAAAGTCTCTAAGAACATAACCTCTTTAATCCTTGAATGAAACATATGAATGTCAATATCATACGAATGTGACATGTGAAAAATGTGATCTCAGAAGCAAAGTTGTATGTAATGTTATAAACATTTCACTTGAAAAGAAACTGTATGTAATGGAAAATCATTCTGTTCGTATAAATTACGCGTTAACACCTCGTGACACAGAACAGCAATTAATACATGATGGTGAAACTAAATCATATGAAGAAAATATTAAGAAACACGAAGAAACGATTGTAACAAGTGAAACTATGGGTGGTTCATTCTATCCCAGAGCAATGTTATTTCTAGTATTATGGTATCTCATTAGTGGATGTACTTTATTCTTGAATAAATACATATTATCATATATGGAAGGCAATCCTACAATTTTGGGTAAGTTAATATCTAAACTGATATAAACTTTCTTTTCTATTTCATGTTTAAAATTATAGACTTGAAATGTTAACGATTTTTGCCTTTAATATTAAGTGTTAATTTATTTGAATAGGTGCTTGTCAAATGTTAATGACCACAGTTTGTGGATTTATTCAAATGTATTTTCCATGTGGAATGTACAAAACACGTCCCAGATTAATGAGACCAGCAGGTTTTTATAAGCATATGATATTGGTTGGATGTACAAGGTTTACAACTGTAGTACTAGGGCTAGTATCACTTAATTATGTAGCAGTGAGTTTCACAGAAACTATTAAAAGTAGTGCGCCGCTATTTACCGTCCTTATTAGCAGATATTTATTAGGTAAGAATCAATATATAGTTATATTTTATTTTCTATTATTAATATACAATCTTTTAATAAACATTTTTGCTTACAAATATTTTTAAGTTATATAAATATTTGTTATTCGAAATATTAAATTAATATATTATTTACAGGGGAACATACAGGGTTATATGTAAATTTATCTTTAATTCCTTTAATGTGTGGTCTAGCTCTATGTTCAATAAACGAAATTAGTTTTGACCTCAGAGGATTTATTGCAGCTATGGCTACTAATGTAACAGAATGTTTACAAAATGTTTATTCCAAAATGTTAATCAGTGGTGATAATTTTAGATATACGTAAGTATTATATATATATATATATATATATATTAATATTAGATCTTTTATTTATTGCCATTTATATCTTAAACTATTCAACTAATTTTTTTACATTCATTAATAATATGAAATTACAGGCCTGCAGAACTGCAATTCTATACTAGTTTAGCATCAATAGTGGTACAAATACCAGTATTGATCTTATTTGTAGATTTACCAACACTTGAACATTCTTTGAGTTTTAAATTATTCACAGCATTTTTACTTAATGGAGTGTTCTTCCATTTTCAAAGTATTACAGCATATGTACTTATGAATTACATCAGTCCTGTGACACATAGGTGTGTTTTTTATGCTATTTTAAAATAAAATATTTATAAGATATTTTGAAATTTGATTACTAACTGTATTTTGTATCATTGCAGTGTCGTTAATACAGCAAAGAGAGCATCTTTAATCTGGCTCTCTGTTTTACTATTTAATAACCCTGTAACTGGTTTATCTGCTATGGGAACATCTCTAGTAATAATAGGAGTATTATTGTATAATCGAGCACAAGAATATGATAAACTAAACAAAGCAAAGTTACGATACAATTCTAAAGTTAATTTACAATAATATTAATTATTCAAATTATAAAAATTTGATATTTAATAAAAATAATTAACGCGTTTACGTTAATTACATAATAAAAAATGAAAACAAATGTAGTAATAATTTTTATAATAAAGTATTTTATTCACTGCAATGATAAATTATTTATAATTTCAATTCTCTTTATAAAGTAAAAGTATATTTTATACTTTAGATGCATTTTACAATAAAACAACTTTAACTGAATACATGTAGTATCAAAAAAGAGGGATGTGTACGTTTTGTTACGCTGCGAGGTTTTAGTATGGATCGCGTTTCTGGCCGTCGCTCGCGGTCCTACAATGTCGCAGGCGGATCACCTTATTTGCCCGACGAGGGGCATACAATGTATCGACGAGTGCATAGTTGTCGCCAAGCAGCGACTTCCAGAAACGTCGATTTCGGTCTGTTGTTTCAAAAGAATGCGGCATACCGTTATTAAGTACACAAACTATATCACCTTGTTAACAAATAAAACATCCTTACTTGTCCTTCCTCTAGACCCATTTAAATTACTACATACATGTAATAATTCAGATATTCATCGTTACGTCGCATGAAAAGGTCCACGTGACGTCCTTCATTGTTTGACCACCAAGGCCCAAGCCCCGTTAGAGAAACTCTCAATAAACCTAAGGCCCCACTATAAACCGAATCTTATTAGCTTGCAGGAACCTTTAATCCGGCAAGTATTTTTGTTTTATAGCTGGTACATAAAACAGTCCTTAGGTCTATTGTACATTCTTACAAATTACGGAGAAAGCAGGTAGTTACCTAATGAGAAAAACCAAATAGTTGTCTAACGGAAAAGCTAGTTTTTCCCATAAACAATGTCGCCCATGAACCACGTTGGTAGTAGGCTTCTTCCTCCTATCTTCATTCCCAACATTGGTTATAATCAATCGGCAACGCGGATCATTGCCCTCACTTTCCTAACTAAAAATGTGAGCAACGAATCCGCGTTCTTCGTTCAAAGGGCACACCCATACCGAGTTTTCCTCCGTAATCGCATCAGAACGAACTTCACTGTTCTTACTGTTCCCACGGCTCCGATTGCTACGACTTCTACTACTGCTTCTACGCCATCAGGAGGGTCAACTCTACTGGTTCTCATAACCAACGAACAGTCACATTCAAGAAGTGCTTACACTCACATTCAAGAAGTTCTAACATTCACCGTCAAGGAGTGCTAACACTCACATTCAAGAAGTTCTAGCACTCACATTCAAGGAGTTCTACCAGTCACAACCAAGGCGAGTCAAAGTCTGGTCTGATCAATCGCCACTTCTATTACAACACGAGGGCCTTCATCTATCAGATTGTCATATCTCAAAATCTGATCAAGATCAAGGCAGTTCTCATACTCACAATCAGCGACGTTACTAAATAGTCTGATTCTACTAAGTTGTTGGGAAATACATAATTTATAACACTGTTAATCACGGAGTTATATCATTTCAACCACCCCTATTATCTTAACGGAAATCAGGGGATCAATCTACTCGCGGTGTCGATTCGTATAATCGTAACAAGAATTTACGACTCCCGTTGACGTGTTTCTTCGCGATTGCGTCTCCCCGCGATTGGTCGAATAAAAGTTTTGTCGTATACAATGAGTATATCGTAAGAAAGGAATAATTTATTTCTTGACAGATTAACATATATGTATGTAAAATATTACTGATTTAATACAAGATTAACAAAATTTTAAGAATAATTTTTTATCTTATTAAAAAATGTAAAAAACGATAAATTCCTTAATTTATAATTGTATTTAAGTTTCTTTGATCACTATTATTTTTGTATCATTATTTTTATACACAGTTTAAAAATATTAATATACAATTGTCTAAAATCCTCTAAATTCAATGGGTATTGTACAACGTTATACAATTTTTTCATGCAAAGAATAGATGATATAAAAATATTACAGGATACAGCACTATTAGAATAAATGGTGTACATATAATAATGTACATTATGAAACATACGAACATCAGTGTAGTGTGGAATGTTAAAATATGAATGGCAATATATCCTTCCCAAAATATTAATTAAAATCAATCAAATATTAATTAAAATCAAAATATTAATTAAATTCAAAAGATAACATGTATAGTGTCATAATTTTCTATCATAGTAAATTAAGTTGGCTCCTACTATATTAACACATTGATTGCTATGATGACTGGCATTATGTTAACATCAGAATTAATTAGATGTAAATTAAATAAAAAATTATTCATAAAATTTTTACTATTTCTAATAGTTATAGTTTAAAATATTAAATGCACCACGAAGTGCTTGAACAACTTTTTTTTTTTAGTAAAGTATTACGTAGAAAATCATCCGGCAATCAACATGTTTACAAACTAACTTTAAGAGCTTGATCAAGGTCAGCTAAAAGATCTAGTTCTGTTTCAAGACCAATAGATAAACGAATTAACTTATCAGTAATGCCTAATGTTGCTCTAGCTTCTTCAGGTACTGAAGCATGAGTCATCACGCACCTACGCAAGAAATTAAAACAATAAAAATGGTGGAAAGACTTATATGTATTGATGATAAACTACCATTTACTCACGGTAATTCAGCAAGAGATTCATAACCACCAAGTGATTCTGCTAATGTAAATACTTTTAAGGCCTTTAAAAATTTGCTGGCATCACCTTTTAGATAAAATGAAACCATTCCACTATGACCAGAAGTTTGTTTAAGAGCAAGTTCATGCTGTGGATGTGAGGGAAGGTCTACAATCAAATTTTACATTTTACAAGATGATGAAAGGTATCAGTTACATACTATCTAATCGTAGCGAATATTGTGTTACATTTTTCTAAAATTGTATTAAATGTTAAAACATATAAAAGTCATAAATTTAATACGTCATAATACATACTATTTAATATAGTAGTAGTAGTTAATATAGTAGTAGTTAATATAGTAGTACTAATACATACATGGATGGATTACTTTTTCTACACAAGGATGCGATTCTAAAAATTGTGCAACTGCTAACCCATTTTTCATATGTTGCTGCATTCTAATTTCCAGAGTTTTTAAACTCCGATTAACCAAAGAACAATCTACAGGAGATGGAACAACACCCATAGCTAACATAAAAATTGGAAATTATATAGGGAATTAATTAAAACTAAAATTAAAGAAATATTAGGAATGTAATTCAAAAGTACCATTTTGAAGAAATGCAAGTCTTTGTGCTAGATCATCTCTATTTGTAATTGTTGCACCCATAATAACATCTGAATGTCCATTCATATACTTCGTTAGAGAATATATTACAATATCTGCTCCAAAATTTAATGGTTTCTATAAAAAATATATAACATAAATTACGTAATCATGTTACAATGGTAAATAAGATGTACTACCCACCTGGAAATAACATGTTAGGAAAGTATTATCTACTACTACAATAATTTCAGCATTTTTTTGTTTGACTGCTTGAACAACAGCCTGAATATCAACTAACTTTAGTAGAGGATTAGTTGGTGTTTCTAACCAAACCATCTAAAAAATATAAATGTATAATTCATATGTCTTAAACAATATCAAAATTTGTTTATTATTATAATTAATATTATAAAAAATAAAACTTCAAAATTTCTCCACACCTTTGTATTAGGTTTTATATTGGTTATAACATTATTAATATCTAACATATCTACAAATGTAACTGTATTATTTTGTCTGCATAAACATTTTTGGAAAAAACGATTAGTTCCACCATAAATATCATCTGTAGATATAATATGATCTCCTGCATTTAATAATGAAGTTACTACTGTTGTAGCACCTAAACCTGATGCGAAAGTTAATGCATATTTTCCATTTTCTAGAGCAGCTAAACAAGTTTGTAAAACATTTCTTGTGGGATTGTTACTTCTTCCATACTCATAACCCTAGAATTTAATATAACATATAACATTAATAAATGATAAAATAATGACCGAAATAGTAAGTATATAAAATTTAACTGTTTAAGATTTTTATCAGCTATGATTAATAGTTATTTGATAATACAATTGGTATTAATTTTACAAATTAAAAATTGTTTAATTTATGTATAGTTTATATAAGTACTCACATTTTCATTATGTTATAATACCATAAGATACATTGATAATTTATAAAATATCACTGAAACTAACTTAGTTTTAAAATAAAATGCATTTACCTTAGTTTTCCCAGGTCCATCCTGACGAAAAGTAGTGGACATTATAATAGGAGGTACTACTTCCCAATGATTCCATTGTAATGGATCTTGTCCAGCATGAATAGCTTTTGTGGCAAAACCCGTTTCTGTTGACATCTTGCTAAATGCATTTATTATATAATTAACAGTAATTTTTATTGAATGAAATGGATTTTAGATAACAGGATATTATTGACAATAAGATTTGGCACATTACCATTAATCATATATATGATTTGTTAATGATTGTCTTAATTTGATTTCAATTACATCATGTTCATGTTATAATAAATGCCATTTTTTCTTTTTTTAATAGTTTCATCGAAAGATTAAGATTTGAATTTTTATATATATATATTGTCATTATCGAGCAAAAAGAAATTCATCCATTATATCTAAGACAAAAATGTATTACTTACTTCAGTTATTTTTAAAGATTTTTAATAGTAACACAAAAATGATAGGTTGAAAACTTATATAAATTAGAATTTATATTAATGTTCGAAGAATTTTTGCACACGTACTTTTACTATATTCGATATAAAATGATAACCCCGCATACGACAGTGTCTACTTACGATTAGTTATCTAGAAACGTCACGTATCGTCAATCAGAAAATTACTACTAAGTGCCACTGATAAAAGGTTGATGAAACACGAAACTCCTCGTAATTGCTTCAAATCCTACAAATTTTATATACGTCATAAGCTCACGATATGTATCGAATTAGATTGTATTATCGAGATATCGCTATCGCAATTCAAATATCATAAAAAAGGAATTTTACTTGAATCTATATTAAATAAAGAATAATAACATTTAGTTTTTTTCTTAAGATCTTTGTTATATGTTATATGTTAATATTTCTAATATGTTAATATTTCTAGTGAATTTTTGATAGATAAAAAAAAACAAAATATATAATAATTGAAAATAATTTATTCTTAATTATTTCAACATTTTATCTCAACAATTAAATCAACATTGACAAACATTACAGTATTTGTCTTAATTTCCTATATGTAGTTTACGCTGTTTTTTATCTTTAGTAATTTTTTTCAGTACTACTGTTAATCTAGAATTTAAAAATAAAATTTGCAAAAAAGAAATCATAATGTATCTTTGTAATATAATATATCATAACTTCAAATTTTAAAGAAAGATTTTGGTTTAATAAAAAGTTACTAACATAGGATAATATTTTATGAAGCTCGTATGAAGCTTTTATTCATAATTTTACTAATGCATAGAAAATGTTACAGATTAGCGAATGATATGCATTTATAATTCTGAAAAATAATATTGGTCGATTCTTATAGACGGCAAACATGTCGACCAATGCGACGCATTCCCACCATAATTAAATCGATATTTATTCGATTATTCGAGGAGCTATCAACCTTCTCTCAGTGAAGTCTCTTCATCTAACGAATTATTTTGATTGATACGCTAAATACTCTTTTATAGAATACAGAACACAACAGTTCTCTGAGATGAGAAAAGAAAAGGGAATTATTTCGTTGCTGTTATTATTTATTATAAGTCTTGTACGTGGTGATATGTTTTGTAGTCTTGTAAATCGAGAAGATCCGTGCATTAACTTGTGCGAAAAAACACCATTATCTTTTACAAATGTACGCGTTATCAACAAATATATGTTTATAAGTTACATATTATGAACTGATACATTAATGATGACGATGACGTTCATTAATTCTAGAGTAAATATGTCAAATCATGCTGTCAGCGAGGGTGTAGATTCTTCAATTTAGTGGATTTACATTATGGATTAGAACCAAACAGTTTAAATGGTACTAGGGATGCCTGTGAAGCTTGTATGTAAAGCATATAATGATTATAATAGCATTTAAATTAAAACTAAATCTAATTTTAATTATAGAATAATATTTCATATAATTATTAATTTAAAAGATTATTTTTGCATGCTGACTAAAAATATTTTTTATGATGTAAATTACTTCCTAAAAAATTACATAAGATTATTGTAACTAATAAATTTCTAAATAAATTATTTCTTCATTTTGTTGTAGCATGTACAGAAGCATATACAGCTCCTCAAGATCGCTATGCATGTAGCACTGGTTGTGATTTCATGGCCAAACAACGTGTTTCAGATTTGTTATCACTATTTTCTATTGATGTCTATATAGAGGAAGGTGTAGATTCCAACTTATTTGTAATGTCACCTGATATACCTGAAAATGATATTTTGAGTGATCCAGGTTTGCGGAAGGAACTTTTTCCAGGATGGTGGGATTTTAATGGATTTAAATTGCCACAGACATATATTAAGACTGTTCCATTAGATGCTGGGGTAAGTTTTTAACTGTGTATTTTATAATAAAAATTTAAATGATAAAATTTTAATTATTTATTGAATATATCAATGAAACTAAATATATATATATATAATTCAATGAAACAAAAGTTTCTTGTTAATTTAATATTTCTATTTTTTTAATTTATTCTATTTTAATCATAATATATATTCTGTTTTTGATATTTATCCTGTTTGGAAATTCACTTTATGTAGAATATATTTATTTATTATAAGTCATATAAATTTGATTGATCATGATATGATAGACAGTGGATTATGGTGTACCGTCAGACTACTCTGGAGAAAATGACCAATCAGCTTCAGTACCTGGATCTGATTGGCTTCAATGTGCCTCGAAACATATTGGACTACCACATTGGCTTTTAGCCTCTGCTATTGCAGCAACAGCATTGTCTGCATTTTGGTTATGTTTATATCCAGAAAAAACCACTGATCCTTTTAAAGAAATACTTATTGAAAAATCTGATATTTCTCCAACAGCTACATTATATGTACACGAAGCACCATTTCATAAACAGCCTCCGCCAAAATATTTTGATAGTGTAGATCCTGCAGAAATTAATATCAAAGTTTAGCTAGGACTTTTAACTTTATAATTTTTTCAATAATTTTGAAGGTCATTGAAATTTCAGTATGATAACGCCGTTTTCAAGAAATTGTTTATATTATGTATCATAGATTGTTGTGAATACTATAATTATTAAGAAGTATCTGCACTTTCAATTTTCAACAAAATTATTCATAGACGAAAAATAATCTTCTAAGAATATATGTGTATAAAAATAAGACTAAAAAGTTAGTTGAGATTTTGAAACATACATATGAAAATCAAAATCAAAATATATGATAAAATAGGTAATAAAATATTTTGTGGGGAAAATTTATGGTTGAATAAATGGTGATATATGATAAAATTATTTTGTACAGAATAACATTGTTTTTTATAATAACAGATCTTATTATTCTTCTTTTCCCAATAGATAAAGTAACTGAAATCAGTATTGAAATAAAACTTGCAAAGTAAAAAGGTATATGCACATGTATAAGACTGCAAATTATGTACTTTATTAATAATTGAGTAAGGATTGAAAACTTTTGTATTTGTATCAATATATTATTTTGTTAAATATAATGTATAAATATAAGAAAATTTATGTATGATCATCGAAAGCAATTGCTTTTGGGAAGTTTTGTTTTATTGTTCTTATATTGGTTATTCATTTTAATAATGATAAATTTTATTTTACATTTAAGTACAATCAGCTTGTTTCAAGATGTTTGTATATTTAATGCATGCATGTATTCTTTTGTATCTTTTATATCCTATATTATAATATAGTGAAGTTTAAAATTATAAAGATGAATTTTGGAGTAAAAGGGTATGTATTTGTAAAAATTATAGTTAAAAATTTATTTTATCAACTTATCTCAACTTTTATTTTACATAGGAAAATGTGAAATATTGCAATTATAAAAACAAATATGATACAATGTATAGTTGAAGAAACTCTAAAACATTATGTATGATATTATGTTGTATCATTTAAATACATGATATCTTATGTCATTGTAATTATTGAAATATGGTTTGAGGCTTTTCGATAGTACATGTCAACTACATTATGCAGTAATATATAAATTTCATATTTTTTCTCAACAAACTAAAATTAATATATAATTATGTAACCAATGTAAGACATTACTTAAAAATAATTAAAAATGTCACAATGTCTTTATCCTTTAGTAGAATATTATGAATTATTGAATATGCAATGTTTAACAATTTAATGTAATTTAAAATAAAGGGTCAATGAAATAGTTACACAATTATTAGTGTATTTATGTTTTAAAAAGTAATATCTTTTTGTATTACTGTAACGTTAAAGTGATAAAATATATCATGGTTTTATTCAGAATAAATATTGATATATATTGGTGTAAATGTTACAAATATGATGTTAAGATGATACATTAATGCTATAAATTTTTTGATGAACTAGTTTATAAACAAGTTTTATGTGTCTTGTATATCATTATAGGAATTGATTTCAAAATTTGCTCTATAAAAAACGAGGAAACATTTTTTAATGTTTAATATCGATATCGAAAGCTAAAGTAATTATAAGTCTTTGAAAAATTGTCAGAAATATTCGGAACTTTAATATGTTATGAAAATTGTAATGGAAATTGAAGTTAAATATTTCTTTATTTACATAAGATGCAATATGCTGTAATTATTAATATAATTAAAGGATAAGAAAGTGTATTTCAAACCAAAGTATCATGTTCCTTACATATGATAGTGCTAATTTATTGTATTAATATTTATTATCTCATTATACACTGCAAAAATAAAAAAAAAGATAAGGTATGCAAATAGTACTTTTTATTATACTCCATATTCGCACTATTTTATTCAAACAGAACAATTTTTAGAATTCTTATTATGAGACAGGGCGTTAACTTCAACACGTAACAAGTGACAAGATTAGCACCTTTTAAAATGTTGATTACAATCATCGAACGTAAGTATATTCTACTGCAATAATAAAGGTTTACATTAATAGTAAGTCATTTAATCTATTTAATGCAAAAAATTGTGTACAAAAAACAAATAACTATTTTGAAATTCTTTTATTATTTTTTACGTTAGTTTGAAGTTTTCTATGATAAAGAATTATTTTTTTAATTCAAGATAACCACAATATGTACAGTATAAAAAAGTATCCTGAATCAAAAAAATATTTAATTCTTAAATATAAAAGGAATCAATTTGTACAGTATAATTATCTTTGTTTAAATATTACCCTAAGTAATTAAAGCATTTACAGCCAATAAAGTTTTGGATCATCTCTTCGCACTTGTAATTTTAATACATGTCTATATATTTTTAATGCTGGACCTAGAAGTAAATCAAGTCCACTTAACACATCAGACCGTTTCAATAATAATAAAGAACTGCCATCAATATCCTGAAATACATATCAATATATGAAATATTTAATAATAGATACTAGATAACACAAGTTTTTTTTGGAAACAAAAAAAAGTACCTGTTGTCTGAATACTTCTGCTTCTTTTGGAAAAAGTCTTGCAAAATATTGATACACTTGTTCAGATGTCCAATTAGAAGCATCAGGTATATTTGGATCAATTCCATCTCTTGGACCATCATCTTCCATTTGGTCGGAAGATCCTCTAGCAGGAGAAACTTGAGGACTTAGAACTGGAGGTAACACAGGAGGATTCGATGGCGTATCAGGCCTGCTAGTAACCAGATTAATATTCTGGTTTATATTTGTTTTATATTGTTTTTGAACACAATCATTGCATTGCCACTTTGAATTTGATTTAGGAATTATTATACGTGGCGTATGGCAATAATAATGGTAAGCATCATCACAAGTAAAACATGTTGCAAGTGGTCCCTGTAAAATCAGGCTATATTACAATTGGGAAAAAGTTGTTAATATATTTTTTATAATCTACTTACAGCATCTGAGGTTTCACAACATATTGTACAACTCTTGCAACGTTCACATTGCCAATTGCTACCTGCTTTTTGAACCATTTCTTCTGGACTATAAATACAACTTGGATGTGCTATAAATAAATGAAAATATATTAAATCATTAATTTAAAACATTTATTATATTTTCAAATATGGTAATACCTCGTACAGTACAATCACGACAAGCAACTAAAGTTTCTTGTTTTTCTTTGGCACAAAGACTACATTGTCTACAAGGTCCATCCTTAACAGTTGTTTTAGAAGAATCTTGCGATTCTTGAGGTATAGAAGATTTATTTTGCGAGCCTGGTTGTCTCCCACGTTTTCTTTTTACAAGATTATTGTCAGAGGGATCAAATACTTTTTTTGCTCTCTGGAAAGAAATTGTATTTTCAATTTTTTCAATATATACAAGTCGAATTAAGAACCTTAAGCAATCAATTATATTTAAAAAATAGAAAAGGTACATACCTTTCTACGAGCACTACGAAAGCCTCCAACATTAGTGTTGGATGGTGTAGGAGAAGGATTGGTGGAACTTCTCCCCGCATCCTCGTCCTCTCGTTCTTCGCTCAAATGTCCAGTCTCTTCTCTCTTTTCTTTTTGCGAATTTATTTCTTCTTTATTATCTTTTTGATAGTCCTCAAATTTGATTTCTATATCCATAGGATCGTCTGTTCGAACTAGTAGGCGCTGTTTACGCTCAGCTTTCGACGACCTTTTAAGGTTATGAGTCTGATTATCCGTATTTTTTGAGTCTTCTTTCACATCTTCAACGGAGGTTTGCGATGGCTCCTGCGGTTCTCGTTCTTTCAAAGAATCGTGTTCTACTGATGATTCGGTATTTTCGTTTCTTCCAACGATTATTTCGAAACATTCTTCTTTTCTGATCTGTGGATCAGATTTGGGGCTTGCCTGACGTGAGGACCTCGGTGTATTCGACCTAGAGTCCGTAATCGTCAGGTTTTCTGTTTCGTCAAAATCATAAAGACCACCTGTAGTTGATGAAACAGTTTGTAATTCCTTACGTCGCACGTTTCCATTCTCAAGGGTAAAAGATTCTCGATGTGTTGGCTCAGCGGTGGTTGTCATGTCAGACGTCGCCACCAACGAGTAATTGCCGTTAGAAAGACGCGTCAAATTACCACTTGCTACTTCTTTTCCAAGAAAATCTTCTACCATACGTCTAGAAGTAGGATTTGAGACACCATCAAGCAACTGTTCGATCAATCTGTAAGCTGGTACACCTTGATCAAGGTAATCTGGCTCCTCGACAACGAGTTCTGCCACGGCACCCGCTACCATCCCGGAGTTTAATTTCTCTTTGACGAAACCCTCCGGTCGATTTTTGTAAAGCTGTAACCGTGACCATTTCGAAGCATTTCGGTAACTAGTATTACCCTTATAGTCGACCTGTATCACTTTTTCTGCTTCGATTAACCGATGAAGATCGGCTATGGTGTCCCGTGCATCCACCGAAAACTTCCTTAGTAAGTAGTTGCAGATGCGATCAGCGTCGGGTCGCGCCTTTCGTCGACGCAATTGATCTATTGCCTCCAGGATTTGCTCCTCATGGAGTATTTGCGTTTCTACTCGGTGTTGCTGCATTATTACGCGTCGATAAAACCTTCTCTGCCACAATAGTATATCTGACAATTTCTATTCGCACGATCGTTAAAAAGAACGTAAGACCGATGTAAATTCGTTTCACGATGATCTCTGCACGTTTTCACGGTGCTCGATGCATTCGCGCGTGATGTCATAACGACCGGCAAAATTCTATATATTGCGCGTATACATCCGCTCTTACTTTATCATTTAGTTGACTTTCGCATAAATGTCCGCTATGTTTTCGAAATGATTCTTCTTAGAACGTAACATGAAAGCGAAACTCTTGCAACCGTATACCTATCTCAATTTATTATCGCATAAATATCAAAAGTTCTTGATTACCATTCGAAACAAAGGGTAGATAAAATGTCGATCATTCTTGCGGTGGAAACAGTCCGCTCCGCTTCATATCAAGCGCAGAATCGTTCTTACACATATAAACAAGTTGAAGCAATACGTTATAATAAAAACGTGTATCTCAATATATTTCTACGTATACGGATTGTCTAGTCGCTTTTTTTCAACTGTACAAGCATATCGGATTGAAATGAGAAAAATAACACGACCGATGAAACTCGTTAACGTGATGCAATATTATCGATTGCACGGATCGACCAAGTCAATAACGTGCAAAATCTATGGCGCATTCGGAACGCGCGAAATGTCCGCTGACTGTTTGGCATTAATCAGCCGAGTGAAGCGATTAAACGCGGCTCGGAAAACGAAGCTCACGAATTATCACTTTCTACCGTCTTATGTCCGCTACCGGGAGAAAATTTCGAATCGCGTACCACAACTGCGCTGATCCATTGTTGGACTAAAGCCGAGAGAGGTGTACACGACGGCGACGAAGAAGCAATCTGACAAAGTCAGGTCGTCCGCCGCTGCTGGATCGAACATCGAACTGCAGCGCGACGCATTTCACACCCTTTACACGCACTTTTAACGACGTCAGGATACTTTCGTGTCCACGTACGTAACTTCCTTCCGGTAATCGTCCTCACTGACGATTTAAAATTCGAACAAATCGTTATCGAGGTATCGCAGTCCGAACAAAGAGAACTGTCTTCGTATTGGTTCGAAATTGCTTGCTATCTTTCTCTTTTGTTTCGCTTGTGAAAATCCACCGATCCATGCACCCATAAATAATGTCTTCTTCACGAGGACGAAACGGTATAACCGGGGAATAATCGCACTACATACGTGCCAAGTGACCGTCGAACGTTTTCGCCACGCGCCAATCGTCCAACAAAACGGATACCTCTCCTCTTTCGCTGATCTCTCTCCCTCACCGTCTGTCCAACAACTTTTCCACAGTATTGGATCTCTCTCTGTAAGCGCGCTTCGCGACAAGCCACTTCGATACACGCGACCAAACGACACACCACGATTTCACGAGTCCACAGTCCTTATGTGCATGCCACACCAACGCGTATTCGCGCTTACGTGTATATATGTTATACGCGTATATGCGTATACGTACCACGCGGGATATATCGTCGCCGGTTGCGTTCCCTGTACGATACCTTTGTACGTGTTGACACTGTGTACAAACCGTTCGCTAAATCTTTCCACGCTCTATCACCTCGATCGTATGCGATGACAAGTACTGCAATTTTAAGAATATCGATAAGCTTAGACAATCGTATCGCACAATAGCTACCGCAGCACACGGTAAACCTGCGAGACGCGGTCTTTTACCGAGGTAGACTCGGCGCGCGCCAGCCTCTTTTCTTACTCCCGATTCGACCAGACAAAAATCATTGCGAATCCACGCACACCTACAACATCGATTCGCTTATTACAAATCGCTTTCACTTCAATCAGTTACGAATTTTTTTCATCATTTCCTATGTCGTTCCGCGATAGTTTCACGAACATCGCATAACTCCGATGTAGCGCAACGCGTGAGACGCGCTCTTTTCCTAGAGGCGGCCTCTTGTGCGCGCCGCGCTACCTCTGGCTCGTTTCTACAGAACGCCCAAAAAGATCGAACTCGGAGAAACTGTGACGCACTTCACCTCACTGCCACTGTCACTTCCGAGAATTCTCAAAAAATCGTTTGCATCGCCGATTAACTTTCCAAACGAGCTGCTTTCACAAATTATTTCGACAAAAGCGAAGAGCGCGAAGCCGGGTGCGGCTACACGCCAGTGTGGACGGACCGCCGCTGGAGTACGGAACACGCGGAGCGCAGTTTTTGCGGGGACGGGTCCGTGCAGGTACGGCAATGTCTTTCTTAACACCCTGTAGGAATCGGCTTCTGCGCATTGGTTTACCAATTTAACAGTTATTCTAATAACATCTTTTCTCTTTCCTTTCCTATCCATTGTCATTTAACTACATAATTTTGTCACCTTATTTAAGTAATTCAATTAATAAAACATATTTTTTTGAAAAATATTGATAGATATTCACGGAAAAAAGATTTTAGGAATTTTACTCTTAATAACTACTTTTTTTTCATATTTTGCTAAATATTTAGTACGGTATGATATATTACGCAGAATTAAGCGATAATTTATTATATATGAGTTTAAAGTATAATGTATTTTTTGTAAATTTCAATTGAAATAAAAGTATGTCTTGGAAGAAAATTTTTTCTATGATTTACGTGTGGTACGTTACTGTGTCTGTGATTTTAGAAACGACCGTGACGTATCGGCCATTCCCGAGCGCTGCTATCCTCGTTCCCGGCCGAGTAGCTCCCTTTTGAGCCTGCTTTCAGATCGACGGATCTGACGCAACAGATCATAAGCAAATTTTAAGATATGTTGCACGTGGCACAATTTAAATACGCTTATTTTTGTAGAAGCTTTTGATACCAGGATCCGTTTGAAACGCGTAGAATTGGACTTTTCGAAGGTACCAAGAGTATCGAGAAAAGTATATAAACTGTTGATTATGAAAATACAAATGCTTCATGCTTAATGCGCAAAATAACGTACGATATAATATTAGATATATTTTGTATAACAAAATATAGATTATAACTTTTTACGTTAGACTAACAAATATGTCCCATAGTAGTAAATGGAGAAATAAAAGAAGGAAAATGGTAATTATTTCGTGTTTCAAATATTTTATTGTAAAACACTGTAAAAAAATGTAAATGTAAAAAATACACACGTTGTAAAAAGCTTTATGTATGTTTAATAATACAACCATTATCAATTATAAAGGAATTTTATAAATTAAATATAGCTGTTTTCTTTGTCCATCACATTTGTACTTGTAAAACTGTGTCGCTGAAGTTTTGAGATCTGTTAAAAAAATATTATAATTTAATTACTATTTACGAATATGGATGATTATTATTAAGATACGATTTTGTACATACCAAATTGGTCGGCTTTACTTTATGGATAAGTTTGTTACTATCCCTTAACGGACTTCGCTGGATATTGTTTCCATTTTTTACCTCAAATGAAGAATGTAATCGTTTGCTTATAGGAGGTGTTTGTGCTTTTGGAATACCAGATTCTGTTTGTCGTCGTTTAGGTGTCGTTTTCTTTGGAGATGGTAATTTATTACTTCTAAAAAATAAATTACTTTTTATTGTTCTAAGTTTTCAGATATAATATAAGTTTAACATACCTTCTTGGACTATTATTTAGCACATTGTTATTACTGACATTTACACGCGTAGTTACTGGTGAAATGTCACAAGAAAAGTTACGTTTTTTTGGGCTGTTAGCTACATGCGATTGTACTTTTCGCGTTTTAGAATGTTCAGTATCTGGAGTTGATGAAGCTACCGGTTTTGAAGATCGCGATTTTTTTACTGATTGAAGTCCGTTGGTTGTGGAATTAGGTGTACTACTAATTATCTTATGAGGTGGTGTTATATTTCCAATAGATGAAGTTATTTTTTTATTAATATTTTCTGCAAAAAAGGCAAATAAAATATTAGTATAATAAGGAAAAATAGAAATATAATTTTTTTTATTCATTTAACAATATACCTCTTTTTTGCATATTTCCTATAGGAAGAATAGCTTTCATTGGCCCCTTTTTATTTATTATATCAATGTCTATCTTCTTCTTCAATCTATTTTTAACTGTACATGTCATTGAAGTTTTTTCTTTCTGTAGATCTAAGGTTGCTCCCGTTTTAGTTTGTGTATCTAAAAGGAGATATAAATTAATTATCTTAAATATTTTTCTTGTCAATGTTACGAAAACAAAAAATTACCTCTTGGTAATTGATTTTTATTGTTATTTATAATGACTTTTTTATTCAATACTGGGCTAACAAAACCAGGATCACTAGGAAAACGTTTTGTTACTTCTTTCAATTGAGATGTATCTTTATTGGTAGATATTAATGAACCTGATTGAGTCTTAACTGGTGGTGTTTGAGATACAGATACGCTTCTTCTAATAAAATTTTTACTAATTGTTTGCTTCTAAAATAGACATCATTATCTATATTAATTTATTACGCAATTTATTAAAATTTTGCAATTTTCTTATAGTATTATGCTTACTTTTGATCCTAAGTTTAAACTCAATCTATTAACCGATTTCGATAGAAACGATGACTGCTTCTCGTTTTCAGATTTTAGTTTTGATTTTTTTGGAGTTTGTTGAATTTCTATATAATCATTTTTACTTTTTGTATCTTCATCAACATTACAATTATTGGAAGCAACATTCAATACCTTTTCTAAATTTTTAAGTATATCCAAAGTTGGATGTTCTTTAGTCTGTCTACATATTAATTTTCCTATATTTGCAAGCAGTTCGATTACCACTTTTTCGTTCAATGGACTGTTATTTTTCTGTTTACAAGAAGAATTGTTTTCAGATATTTTTTGAGCACTAAATTCATTTTTATCATTTTCTTTGTTTATGTTTTCAATATTTATTTCGATTCCTGAAGTTTCACATTTTAGTTTATTATTTATATTATTTAAGTACTTTTGATTATCAATACATTTACTCGTATTTACATCATTCAAATTTATGTCTTCAAAGAATACTGATTCTTTAATACTTTCTGTTGAATCACCAGTCAAATTACCTTCTTTACTATATTCCATATTATTTTCTGCCATATTTTTAATTACTTCCAAATTACTACTTGATTTTGGTGGACTCTTTGATAAATTATTGGTTGTATTAAAATAAGTAGTTAATAATTCGGTATTATTCTCACAATTAATGCCTAAAGCTTTCTCCAAATTTTCCAATAATTTATTTGCTTCTATATTCTTTTCTGTTCTGATTAATTTTTTAAGGTCTAATAAAAGTGTTACTGCTGTAGTACGTTTTTCCATTGATATTGGTTCAACAAGTTCCATTTCTAAATCTTCCACATCTTTTTTCATTTTATTACTAAATTCGTCTTTTCTATCTTTATGTGACTCATTATCTTTATTCTCTGTAACTTTTATATTTTTTGATTTTGAACCAGCTTTATCAGGAGATACAGGCAATTCAATTAAATTTTCTGAAGTTTCATCATCAAATGCTGGTAACAACTCTAATGTCCATGAAGGATTGCTTGTAATGAGATCATCAATGCTTGCTAAACAATAACATGCAAAATACATATCATTTTAAATTATTGTTGCAAATGTATATTTAAACTATGTATAGATTTAAATATCAATTTTGCTTATTTTAAAAATATATTCTAGTACCGATCATTTCTATATTTTCTTTTATATTTTTTTATTTTAGTTATTTAAGGCTTAATTATTGATCTTTTTTATTATATACTCTTGTTACATTTTCTGATATTAAAATTTTATTAGATCAACATTATCCAAAGAAGTTAATGAGAATTAGATTTTTGATAAGCAACATCGATATGGTACTTATTATATGTATTTAAAAAATATTGAATGTAATAAGAACTTACAGCCCGAACTGGTTTTTATGGCTAATTCTTCAAAAGTTTTTGCAAGAAGTTTTGCTTCCTGAAGTATTGATTTATTAATCTTATTTCCTTCCTGTAAAGTAAAAATGAACTAAGAAATGTTTTTTGACAAATAATTTTTTATATATAAATTAGGAAACTTACAAGGAATACAGAGTCTGACGATGTATCTGAAATATTACTTTTATAGTGTTCATTGCTACAATTACTGTCTGGTGTGAAAACATCAACATCTATTAACTTATTATTTATATCACACATTTCATTTTTTTCAGTTACAGCTGTACATTCTTTTATATCACTGGGAGAATTATATGTGAGTTTATCTTTATTACTGGTACAATTTTGAGGAATGTGAATCCCTGATAATCTTGCCTTAAGTTTATTGAATCGGTCTGTTAAATCAGACAATGAGGATCTTGTTGATACATTTGCTACAGAAATCTCTAAATTCTTTGTTGGTGATAATGCAGATTCTCTTTCCTTATTATGATCTTCACCTTCAGTTAATTTTGTATTTCCTGATCTTTCTGACGAACAGCTTTCTAGGAATGTTCGATTCATAGTTCCATTTGATAACATTAGTGATGAACTAATAGTTGAGGAAACAGAATTTAATTTAGGTATAGAAGAAATATTTGACAAATTTGAAGATATAGAACTTCCACCATCACTTTTTAAAAATCCTTCATTTAGCATGTCAAGCGAATTTAAGGAAGAGATGTTACTTGCACTATTAGAATTAGTTCTTAATGATGCAGATAGTGATATTTGATATGGACATTCTGATCTCTTTGGAGATGTTCCTCCTTGTGAAAAAGAACGTCTAGATTTTGCAATTTTCAAAGTTGCATTAGGAACTAACATTTCTTTTTGTAAAATAGATTTTATTTCATTTTTATTTGATTCACTGTTTTCTTCAAATAATGTATCATTCATCACAGATTGATTCAAGATGGATAAATCAAGATCTTGAACATTAATGGTAGGTATAACATTATCTGATTTAAAATTATTGCTTAATATATTAGTATTACCTGAATTAACAATTATACTTTTACTAGTTATTTTATTAGCTTTTGCATTGTCTAGATTTAATTTGTCATTAATTAAAAACTCATCTAATGTTTTATTCAGTTTTAACTTTTGTCTATTTTTCTTCTTAGAAACACGACTATCTGGTAAATCAAAGGAACCTGATCTTAAATAAGTATTCTTTTTGCATTTTACTTTCAATGCTTTTTCCAAAGTTATTTCAAAAGGATCATCCTTTTTCTGAATATATTCCGTAGTTTTATGTAGCACCATATCAAAAGGATTATTTTCTAAACTATCACGTTTTCCTATCATTAGAGAACTTGTTTCGTTCATTCGAGTATTATAGTTATTGCATATAATATCTGTAGGAGCTGGTATTAAAGGCGATGCAAGTCTTGAACTTAATGAACCCTTTCTGTCAGGGCTATCTAAATCTATAAGATCACACATATTCACGTTTTTCTGTTTACGACGTTTGAGACCTTCGTTTCCAATAATAGTATTACAATGTTGTCATACCAATTAAATGTTCCTAAAATCGTAACGAAATTTTATGATACATATTATTATTATTATTTGCAAACACCGTTGTCACAATCTGTAAATATGTGAGTTGTTTCTCAACAAATACATAATTTCTTGATGTATATTAAATTTCACTTTGATCATTGATATTTAAAAATCATTTATGTTATATGAATACCACCTTAAATATAAATTGTTTATTTTTTGTATAATATTCACGTATTCAGAGATACTAACGTCTAAGTCTAGATACTTACAGTTACTATTACAGACAATTTAAAAGTTTCTACTCTACTGCCCTCTAGTAGATATTTAAAAACTAAATGCTAAACGGAAGTTATTTATAACGTATTTCAAGATAATTTAAGAAACAAAAATAGATATATGCATAAACTATGAACAAGTTAAAAAATTATTCTGGCATAGAAACTTAATTTCTAGATCATACAAATTATAGAAGAAGCACATGCTTAAAAGTTATATTGTTATATTTTCATACATGTATTACCATTCCCTACTACTACAAGCATATTCACATTTCAGTCGCCGTTATACGTCACAGATCTTACTATCAGAAATCAGAAGTTGTGTGGAAACTCGTTAGCGTTCTTGATTACCTTCAGTATTAAATCATATGAGTAAAATAGATTATTATTATCACATTAAAGTATGCAAAATATTTTAATATGGATATATATCTTTTCTTTAAATTAACATTGAATTCTAAATATATGAGTATAAATGTATGAAATTTATGAGCATTGTGAACTGTTTATAGAAACTATTTATTTATATTATCTCTACTTATGTAATTCAAGATTACCGGATAATAAACAACTCGTTATGATATCCTTGAAATATTTATTCAGATATAAGAAAATCTACATTGTAAAACAACAAAAATGATTTAGCAATAATATCTAATGTATAAAATTATAATAAGAACTTCTAATTTATATTATATATATTATATTTTTATATATATTTAAATTTTACATAACCTCTGTATAAAAAACTAAATTTAAAATCTGGCAATTTATTTAAATACCAGCAAGTTTTATCATACATATATATAAAATCAAAACTTTCATATTTTCCTTCTTTTTATACAGATTTTCTAGTAAAAGTCAAAGATTGTCGACGCGTTTCACTAGTGGTTAAACGTTCCGCTATTGGCGAGGACTTAGAAGGAAATGACACGCTATTGGCCAGCGAGAGTTGTGTATACTTGGACGTAACCTATCGCTTTGCTCCGTTGCGTTTACTAACGTAATATAAAGATGCACATAAGGAGGTTGCTTCGTTAATGTTGGCGTCACCGCTAAACAGTTCTTCCGTTGACCGAGGCAAGAGGATTTGGGCTTCGGTAGTTTTTTAAATTCGCTGAAAGCGTCTTTCACGGACACGGTGTTACTGTGCACCAAATTGATGATTTGATAGTGCCAGGGCAAGTGATAGTGCAATAAAAGAATTGATTTATTGTGAAACAAAATGTCAACGAAGGCAACGAAGAAGAGTACAGCGGCGAGTTCGAGTGGCAATGTGCAGTCGTCACAATTTAGCACATCAACGCCGATCGGCCAGCGGCCAGGGAGTCCTTTGAGCCCGACCCGTTATTCACGTCTTCAGGAAAAGCAAGATTTACAGAATCTAAATGACCGGTTGGCTTGCTACATTGATAAAGTACGACATTTGGAAACCGAGAATTCGAGACTTACGCGGGAGGTACAGACGACCCAGGAGACTATCACCCGCGAAGTATCTAATATAAAATCTATGTACGAGCATGAATTATCCGATGCAAGGAAACTATTGGATGATACTGCGAGAGAACGAGCGAAGCTGGAGATTGATACCAAACGGTTATGGGATAATAATGAGGAGCTCAAGTCCACGTAAGTCACATTTAGTTTTATTCTGGTCGAGTGATAATGCGTCTCGGAAATACGTATGAATCGATGCAAGCCTGATTTCAAAGGGACGAGGCCGAGGCGATTATAAAATTTACGATTTCTTGTATCCAGCATGTCTCATGTTTTAGCGTTGATTCCCGCTATGTTTACGAGCTCGAAACCATTTGATTTGCATTTATATTTTATGTATATATTATGTATAATTTGCATTTTATTACGTATTATTTACAAAAATATCGGAAAATTTGGGGTATAGATGGAGGTGATCATTTGGAAAGTTATGATAAAGGTATACTTATATTTATAGTTGATAATATATTTTTGCGAATAGTATTATTGTTTCGCAATGAATATTTCCGAAATTTATAAAAATAAATGGTTGATTCTGTAAGGGTTGTTTACATACGGTTCATTAGATATATTTTCTATCTGATTTCAATGTTATTTATAAATTTCATATGACCAATTAAAATGTAACAATATTTGAATTTGTTTACCGAAGAAAATGATAAAATTAATGTTGATACTTAAAAAAAATTTTGTTCTCTAATAACAATTTAAAGCATATTTGTAAATAAAATATATGGAATTGAAAGAAGATAATACATGTTTAAGAAATTATTAGAATTAAATACAAGGATATCAGGAAGTAATGTATTTTATAATTGTCTATTTTTATATTTACGAAATGTATTTCGATATATAGACGTACATTATACTTCAATATTTGCATGTTAGAATTCTTATTACCCCTACATTTGCTTGTATACATTAATGAATGGTAAACATGTGTAATGATATGCAAATGCTTTATACATTGGTTCAATGTTAATTTAATGACTCTTAACTTAATTCAGAGTTAAGCCATTGTATACATTTATTGATACAAATTGTTTAGTTACATTTTTTTATTACATGTATTATGCACTTTACTTACTTTAAATGTGCTTTACTATAAGTCAAATGACGCTATCAATGTTGATTGCTATAACTAGGCTAAATATCTAAGGAACATCAAACATAAATGGGATTTTTATATTATGTTAATGCAATAGAAATTCATTTATAGCATTTGTATAGTTTTATCAAAATATGAGTATAGATATATATCTGTGAAAAGAACTTGTACATTTGTTTACTTCTCCCTTTACCTAATTTGTTACATTCTAATCTAAAGAAAATACACCACGAAGTTTATCTGTAGTAGTTATCTATAGTATTCTTTAAAATCGAATATCAATTCCTTATGTTTATTTTTCCGAAATATATATCGCCAGAACGTAGTTGAAACAAATTTTCAAGAGTATGATGTTCCATTGATAAAATTCGTTATAAAATTTTCGGAATATTTGGGTGTGCCTAACTAACTTGAAACGTGACGTTACTACGAGCGATTGTGTCACGTTTACTATGCGGCGGTGATGTCATCTTCAACCGCATGTATAACCTCGACTAAAAACATTGACCTCCTTTCGAGCAAGCGTTTGAGCAATCGATAAAAATACGAGTAAAACGAGAAACGAGAAGCGGGAAATACATATTACTTTGTTTAACAGGCTAAAAGATAGAAACGAATAAATGTATGTATATATTTATAGTATGTAGAAATGTCTTTAAATTTATTGTAAACATATATTTAATATTATGAAATATTGAAAATTTAATAGTTTATATTTTTATGAATAAACACAATAAAATAATAATAATAAAATGGAAAACTAATGTTTCGGTTGAACTGAAACTTTGACACTTTGTAGTTTACATATATAGTATATTTTGAGGAATATCAATATAGTATATATGTATATATTTGCTTGTGTTTTGTTTAACGGAATATCTCCACTATATTTTTGAACGCGACTGCTGATGGTTTTAGCGTCCGGATTTATATTCAGCTTTTTGTTTTATTACAAAGTGTAAGCCAGTCGTTAAAAAATTCGAAATATGTAATATTTTTAATTTTCCCAATCTTTTTTTATCGATCTTCAAAATTTACTGCAGTTATCATTCTGATGAAACTATATGTAACATACATGTATACATACATTGTCAATGTTGGCTATATAGCAGTTATAAAAAACGATGCTTCTTGGTGAAGGAAGTGACATTGATAGAGTTGTAAAATACTTGTTTTCGTATGATGATCCAAACCTAGCGTTTTTTGTGGTAAAATCTTGTCATGGGTAAAATTTATATATGTGTAGCCTGTAAATTTTACTTCATTCCAGGAAATCGTTTTCAATTTTATATACTTATTAGTTTTTAATTGAGTATTTGAATTAGTTTTTTATTTACTACATTTTATTTTATTTATCATTTTTATATCACATTAATACATATTATATTTTACGAGTCTAATATACTGTACATTTCAAAATAACGAAATATTAAAACTTTCCGAGACATCGTTGTACAAAATAAAATTCTCGATGTGGGTCGTTGCCTGAAATAGTAACACCAAAGCTCTCTTGTTTTCGACTACCAGAATGTCTTAAACGATTAAAATTTTTTCATGGAATTTATTATGTATATACATACTTAGAAGAGAAATATGAAAAGATTTTTTGTATTATACAATGTCAAATTTAATATTTTTAATACATAAATGGAGAACAATGCATGAGATTGCATTGTTGAGTTATGAAAGTTTTAGATATTATATTTAAATATAATATGATATTATACATTTTATCGTATATAGATTATAATATTTTAATATATTATATTATGATATTAAATACTGATATTATAACATTAAATTTCTAAAATCTATAACTGTATTTTAAATATTTTTTAACTAATAAATTTTGTAAATATTTTGTGTGGTTTTTTCAGACTAGATAAAAAGTTAGTGGACTTACAAGTTGCAGAAAGAAATTCATTATTATATGAAACACGCTATAATGATTTACAATCACAATATAATCAGTGTCAAGCAGAACGTAAAAAGGATACTGAGAGGAGAAATGAGCTAGAACAAGAAGTAGAGAAATTGAAGGCATTATTAGAAGATTCCCGTAAACATCTGGGAGAAGAAACTCTACAACGTATTGTTCTTGAAAATAATATTCAAAGTTTAAAGGAAGATATTAGCTTTAAAGACCAAATGTATCAACAAGAATTAACGGAAACACGAACAAAGAGACAGGTTTGTATTTGAGGGTATTTAGTTAGTGCCATTTTAGAAAATGACCACATAGTTATAGGTATATTTAGTATAAATGTTTCTGTATGATTGTCCATTTTTACTATATTTTATTCTAGATTGAAATCTCTGAAATAGATGGTCGTCTTGCTGAGGAATATGAAGCTAAAATGCAAAAATCTTTGCATGAATTACGAGATCAATATGAAGCTCAGATGCGAGCTAATAGAGAAGAAATTGAATTGTTATATGAAAATAAAATTAAAAATTTGGCAGCTCATGCCCAACGTAATAGTGGAGCAGCAAGTTTAGCTGTTGAGGAATTAAGGCAAACAAGAACAAGGATTGATACACTTAATCAAAGAATCAATGAATTAGAAGCATCAAATAATGCTTTTAGCGCACGAATAAGGTAATTTATTATAAACTAATTGAATTTATATTTTTATGTAATAAATTTTAAGTATTTTAAGCTATTGTAAAAGTTGTAATAATTTAAATGTAGGATAAATTTAAACTTATTATGCAAATTTAAATACAGGGATTTAGAAAATTTACGTGAAAATGAAAAGGCCCGTCACGCAGAAAATGTAGCATCTTTGGAAGCAGAGTTAGCACGTATACGTGATGAAATGGCTCAACAAATACAAGAATATCAAGATCTTATGGATATCAAGGTTGCTCTTGATTTGGAAATTGCAGCATATCGAAAACTTTTGGAATCTGAAGAAGCCAGGTAATACAGTTAATGTTCTATAAAAATATTTATAAATTTTATATATTATAATACAATGTAGTTACAAGCATTAAATGAAAAAGAATTTTGTAAATATTTCATATTTATTCATTTACAGATTAAACATCATGCCTGTACAGTCGAGTTCAACAGCGTCTAGTGGTAGGACTACTCCTTCAAGACATACGCCGTTAAGAGGTGGAAAACGAAAACGCACTTTGTTAGAGGAAAGTGAAGAACGTAGTAGTACTGATTATAGTGTATCTGGAACATCTAGAGGGGACATAGAAATTACAGAAGCTGATCCTCAAGGACGATTTGTCAAACTTACCAATAAAGGCAATAAAGTAAGATATTTAGCACTGAATAAAGTATTTCAGCATGTTCAATAATTCTATCATACTATATTTAATGTTTTCAATTTATTTTTATTTTTTATAGGAAATAGGACTTAGTGGTTGGCAAATTATTCGTAAAGCTGGTTCTCTGGAAACAGTATTTAAGTTTCATCGTACTGCAAAATTAGAAGCAGGTGCAACTGTAATGGTGTGGTCTGCTGATATTGGTGCCACCCATGAACCACCATCAAATATTGTTATGAAAGGCCAAAAATGGTTTACATCAGATGTTATGACAACTACACTTCTTAACAACGACGGCGAAGTAAGTATTTCTTACATTTTGTTACTACTGTGTTATTCAATGAATGTAAAGAATATCTTCAATATTTTATTGTTCAAATAGGAAATAGCTACTTCAGAGTGTAAAAGACAACAATTATCTACATCTCTATCCCGACATAGGGAAAACTTGGGTTTTCGACCTTCGGAAGAACTTCACCATCAACAGGTATGTATGGATATGCAGATATAATATTAAAATAAAGGTTATAGAATTATACATATTATGATAGGCTTATTCTTTTTTTTATTCACAGCTAAATCAAATCTTAAAAGGTTTATTTTATTGTTTAGGAATAAGTATTAGCGTTATATGTTTTTAAAAATATTTTAATATTATTTTAGTCAGTAATGATATTAATAAGAACATTGAAAATATAAGTGAGAAATATCATAAATACGACCTTTAAAAATTGTTACTGTATCAATGTCCATAATTGCAATGAAAATTTAAAAACCAATTACAAAATAATTAATGATCTTCTTATTTCGAAAAATTGTTTCTTTTTTGTAATTGTATTTAGTTAATGAAGACAATGTGGCTATAAAACATTCTGATTTTCTTGTCATTTATTTTTATAAAATTCTTATACAAAGTTTCTTTAAGTTTTCTTTAAATTGATTTTATTGTTAGATTTAATGTTTTAAATATAAAATAAAATCGGGATATGTATCATCAACGAATCTTCTTATTCCATAGAGAAGATATCTCTACCCATATTAAGTGGGCGAGCGAACGGTTCTGATGGGTCAATTTATGTAAGTTTTCTACTTATCGAACGTTAAAATAGTCGTCGATGATCAATGTCATTCGCGCTTTAAGTAAAAGAAATTATTTGCTTTGTGTTTTCTTCTTCACAGCACTTTATTTTCATGCTCACGCTTAACTAAAACATCATGAGTGTTAAGAATATAATGTATTTGGTTAAAATATAAACATCTCATTAGTTAACCACATTGTCTTTAAGATATATATTTAAACAAACTCATTATACATATAAATATACAGTTATTGTTCAACATTTTTCATTATCATCGATATTGTTATTAACATAATACTATTGGTATTCTTACTTATTTATACTTATATCAACTAAAACGTTAAAATACTAAAAAGTTATTAACATATAGTCCATCACTTTATTGCTGTTATATTCACTTATTGAATTGGTTGAAATTTATACGAATCAACATCTTTTTTGATATATAAAAGTAAAAAAAATTATTTTTCATTTGTATTTATTAGGGGCTTATTAGAAAATTTCGCCGATGTGATGCATGCATAAACATTATTTTAACATCTTTCCAGAAAAGTTTGGTATTAACTAAATGAAATCAGTTGATGGAAATATTCATCAAATGATTTCATTGTTTCAAAAGTACATATATATCATTCGTTAAATTTAATTTACAGAATAACAGGTTCCATTAAAATATACAGATTGCCTGCGTCAGTAATAAAATAATTATATATTTCTTACCAATAAAGTAAATATTATGTGCGTGTATATTTTTAATATATGCACGTGTGTATATCTTTACACGCATGTAAGAATAAATGTACAATATTTATTTCTCTCATAAATTTCTTCATAAAAAATTAACATTCATTAATATTGGCTTAAGATTCTGTAACTAATAATTGCCGAATAATATATATGACATAATATAATCATATCATGCCAGTTGGATTTATCAAACGATCCAATTTTAATTCAGGTATCCAATCTTAATATTTTTGTCTACATAAATATGATCTTTTTTTTGTTTCAGGGTGATCCTCAAGGAGAAGAATTTTGTCGCCTTATGTGAAAATAAGTCCACAAAATAATCTCAAGAATTCTAACAGCACGTTTTTAAAAATGCTTAAAAAAGGTACACAGAAAAAGCACTTGAGAGAATTTGGTTTAGAAACCAAATCTCAGAAGTTTCATTGATATAAAGAATTCATATAAAGTTTCGAATGATATATTTTGCTTAAGAAAACAATAAAGAAGAGATTAAAAACAGAATTCACAACACATGTTAGTACTTTATATTTATAGAGATATGTACTACATATGAGAAAATATTCTGTAATATAATGTTTAAATCAAACTTAATGAAGAGTTTCATGAAGATTGAAACGATTATTATTGCATTTACATATTTGCACTTCGTACAAAACTTATTTGTCTGTTATATCAGAGTTGCTGCTTTATTGGATAAGAAGCACGAATAATCTTTTCAGCGAATAACTATTTTTGGCGTACCATTTATTTCTACCTAGTCGTTATCGTGCCTTTTTAAATGTAAAAGAAAGAGATCTTTTTTCTTAGTAGGTAGTAGTATTTATTTTTAAGTACAAACCCGGATGCAATAGGAGCGTGGTGCCCGCCGTATATAATATTCAGATTGATTCGTTTGACAGGAAAATATTTTCTGATATGTATACTGAGTTTTCTATTAATTAATAAGACAAATAAAAAAATGGAACTATGTTTATTGCAAAATGTATCAGCTCCGCCATCCGGAACATCATTTTGTTAATTGTATTCGACTTTATACCATTTATACAAGTAATAAAAATCTATAATTAACCATGTCCCTAGTATCTTTTCTTATAGTCCTTATCTGTCATTAAATTCTATGTAATTTAATCAATACATAATTTATATTTTTCTCTTATAGAATAAATTTCAATTTTGCTTTTTGTGTTAAAAATTTAGTAAAAATAATATGATATCCATTCTTTTAATTTATTCAATGTTTTTACTAAGATTTTAATTATTTTATAGTGCATAGTTTTGAACGGTCGGTATTACAGAATGTCATGCGATAATTCCTATATTCTCTGTAGCAAATCGCAAAGGACCTATAAGAGCGTTCAGACGATCAACATTATTGTCAATATTTAAGGTTCTCAACATTCTATTGACAATATATATTGATCGTCCAGACTTTAGATGGCCTCTTAATATATATAATAATGTTGAGAATCTTAAACATTGACAATAATATTCACAATAAAATATTGATCGTTTCAGGATATGTGATTCTTTTCGAGATCGATAGTTCAAAATGTGAGACATGAAGTCCCATTTAATATCAGGTCTATTCTATACTTAGTCAATCCCATGGCGTTACAATTATAGAAATATATCTTTTATCAGTGATGTACTGCCATCTA